>NW_023425402.1:64287043-64887043 GCF_014108415.1 Molossus molossus | reverse complement strand
TCCTTGATGAGGATTAACTAATGAACTAACTATCTAAATAAATAAAATAATTTAACATTACAAATGCTTCTAAGGCACTCACTACCTGACAGGTAGTTTTGTGCATTAACTCATTTAATACTCATAAGAGGTGTGAAATAAGCTACTCTTACCTCTTATTTTACAGATGAGGGAACTGAGACAACAAGAAAAAGAGATAATATAACAAATGTGGCAATATCTCGATGACTTGAATCTGGATGATGAGCAGCATATGGGATTTACTTATATTTTCTCTGTGCTGTGTATGTTTGAAGTTTTCTTAAGTTTTTCAATATTAAAAAAGTTAGTTTAACCAGGAAACCAGAAAAATACACAAAACACTGGTTTTATAAAACTGGATGGTTAAGGTCTGTGATTCCTGAGAGAATGAAAAAAAACAAGGTGATCCCTAGGATTGCCTTAATAGCAAAGTTGTGAGCTAAAGCTGTGAAACTTACACTGTAGCACAAAATGTTTATACTAGAAAAAAAAAGTTTCAAATTAATAATCTAAGGTTTTCTTTGAAGAAACTAGAAATGGGGGACCAAAGTAAGCAGAATAAAAGAGAATAATATAGATAATAGCAAAAATCAATGAAATAGATAAAACACAGAAAATGTTCTATGCTATAAATGTAGTGGTGGTTACATGACCTATACACCTTTGCCAAAACTCATCAAATCATGTTAAAACATGGTGAACTATATTGTACTGTATGTAAATACACCTCAATAAAGCTGATAAAAAAAAATCAACAAACAGAATACTATGAAACAAAATTACAAACCAGCCCTGGATATTCTGATATTAAAGAAACATAAGGTAAGTGAAAAAAGCCTAGAGTTTAACAATATATAATATGTGAGGTCTGTTTATAAATGCACAGAATATCTCTACTTGGTAACCAAGAAATTAGTATTGGTGAATGCCCAAAGGAAAGAACCAGGAAACTGGGATAGAGAGGAGATTTCCTTTTCATTTAATATCCTTTTGCAATCTTTGATTTTTTTTCAAATTAAGTATTTATATTATGGTTTTTGTTTGTTTGTTTGTTTGTTTTTAGGCTTTCACAGAGCTTTAATAGTTTTTCCTCTAGGATTAGAATTGAATCTATCTAGGTCTTCCAGCCTTGACAAAAAGGTCACTTGAAACCAACAATGTGCCATTCTCTGGCACCATATTCCTACTGGGAAGGGAATAAAAAAAAATTGAAAAATACATATTGAACTCCTTTGGCAAGCAAAGTAGCCACAATGAATTAATTATAGTTTGGACACCTTACTGGGACTTGAAAAAAATTACTTCATGTGATTTCCTCAATTTTATAAGAAAAGACAAATAGTACTGCTCATATTTTCCTGATAAGAAAAGAGACCAGGAGGAAAGCTATCCCATCTGAGATCACTAAATCAGTTACTAACACTCAGAACTGGTGCTTTGATCTTTTGGCTTCTCATTTTACCAATCAGAGGTCTTCACTATGTTTTGTGAGAACACATCACATTGGGAACAGCAGAGGGTGGGAGAAGACTGTGTTGAGGAAAGGCTACCAGTACTGACTGTGCTTCTGCAGGTTTCATGGGAACAAAATAGGAAAGGCTGACTTTGCAGAGAGGAGAGAGGCAACAGTAGTTACCTTCAAGTTTTACACCACCTACCAGGTAGAGCCCAACTATGATGGACCATCATCTACTCTGGTGCTTCATCACACTGCTTTGAGATGTGACAAAATTTATGGCAACCAACACTATATCTCAGGGAAGAAATAAAGGTTAAGTGTGCAGGCTTCAGAGTCAGAGTTACCTCTATGACCCTGAGCAAATTACTTGACCTATTATCATCATCATCTCAATTTAGGGGGCAAGTTTCTTGAGCACATTTATTATATCTCTTGCTTTTTAGGGGGAAAGTTGTCCAGGCTATTTAAAATACTATATATTTAAAATATCCTCTTCTGCCACCGCTCTCATTTTCAGAAGAAATTCAAGAACAATGTTTTCTATCAATTTGTCTCTACTTTGAAACCACAATGGTAAGCATCACAGCAACTAGAAAACTTGTAAGGGAGGGGGCGGCTCTGGTCATCCCACAGCAATGCCAGATGGAAAATAACAGAGAGCAAAGATGGCTGCCAGGAAATGTACTCTGCCTTCATTAGCATTCAAATACTCATTTAAGACTTCCAGTCAAGATGGCAGCGTGGGTAAACGCGGTATCGCGTCCTCCCACAACCACATCAAAGTTACAACTAAACTACAGAACAATCATCATTCAAAACTGCCTAAAATCAAGCTGAATGGAAGTCCTACAACTATGGAATTAAAGCAGCAGCCACATCGAGACAGGTAGGAGGGGCGGAGGCAGATGGGCTGCTCCCATACCCACATGTGGTGGATAAAAATCAGGAGGACACCTCAGCTGGGAAGGACTGAGGGGTCCCCGTCCCACACCAGGCACCCTGCACAGGGTTCCAGTGCCAGGAAGAGAAGTCCCCATAACTTCTGGCTGGAAAAACCAGTGGGAACTGAGGCTCAGGGAGGCTGAGGTGGCTGGAGCCCCAGGCAGCTCCTTTTAAAGGGCCATGCACGGATTTATGGGACTCACCTCCTCTAAGCTTGGAGGGGAGGCAGCCCAAGGGGCGCCAGAGACATACAGAGAACTAAGCTGTTTGGCATCTGAGCAAGGGCTGGAGAGGGGGCTATCTCCAGTCCAGAAGTGCTGTCGGAGGCTTTTGTTCCTTTTGTGAGCCCTGCCCTGGGGCAGAAGACAGCCACCATATTTGGGACTCCAGCAACTTAGCTCACACTGGCTGCCCCGCCCTGCTGATTCCCTGAGGCCCCGCCCCACCCAACTTTCAGGCCCACCCAACCTGTTGCCAGTTGCTTAACCATAGGATTGGCCTGTCTTGGATCCTGCTTCCGGTTTTCCTAAATTCGTTCAAACGAGCAGCATCTGGTCTCAGCTAGCCCCATACCTCTCATTAAGTGATACACAGAAACAAACACAGAGAGGCAGCCAAAATGAGGAGATAAAGAAACAGGTCCCAAATGAAAGAACAGAACAAAACCCCAAGAAAAGAACTAAGTGAAATGGAGATAAGCAACCTAACAGATGCTGAGTTCAAAATACTGCTTATAAGGATGCTCAATGAACTTAGTGAGGGCCTCAAGAGCATTAAAAAAGACCAGTCAGAAATGAAGGAGGCACAGGCAGAAATGAAGAAGGCACTAACTGAAATAAAGAATAATTTACACAGATTCAATAGTAGAGTAGGTAAAGCCAAGAAAGAATCCATTGATTTGGAAAAAAAGGAAGCAAAAAACACCCAATCAGAACAGCAAAAAGAAAACAGAATCCAAAAAGATGAGGATAGTGTAAGGAAACTCTGGGACAACTTCAAGCATGCCAACATTTGCATCTTGGGGGTGCCAGAAGGAGAAGAGAGAGAACAAGAAATCAAAAACCTATTTAAAACAATAATGGCAGAAAACTTCCCTAACTTGGTGAAGGAAACAGGCATACAAGTCCAGGAAGCACAGAGAGTCCCAAACACGATGAACCCCAAGAGGCCCACACCAAGATACATCATCATCAAAATGCAAAAGGTTCAAGACAAAGAGAGAATCTTAAAAGCAGCAAGAGAAAAGCAGTTAGTCACTTACATGGGAGTTCCCGTAAGACTGTCAGCTGATTTCTCAAAAGAAACTTTGCAGGCCAGAAGGGAGTGGCAAAAAATATTTAGAGTGATGAAAAGCAGGAACCTACAATCAAGGTTACTCTATCCTGCAAAGCTGTCATTTAGAATCGATGGCCATATAAAGACTTTCCCAGACAAGAAAAAGTTAAAGGAGTTCATCACCACCAAACCGTTATTATACGAAATGTTGAAGGGTCTTTTCGAAGAAAAAGATAAAATATAAGAACAAACAAAATGGCAATGAATACATTATCTATCGGCAATGAAATCTACAAACAAAATGAACAGGCAGAACAGAAACATTCTCATAGATACAGAAAACATTTTGTTGGTTGCCAGATGGGAGGGGGGTTGGGGGAATGGGTGAAAAAGGTGAAAAGATTAGGAAGAACAAATTGGTTGCTAGACTGACAAACCTCAAAAAGAAGGGAGTTGGGGGGGGGGGATAAACCAAAGAACTTATATGCATAACCAATGGACACAGACAACAGTGTGGGAAAAGGTGGGAGTAGGGAGGAGGGGATCAATGGGGAAAAAATTAGGAACATCTGTAATACATTCAACAATAAAGATTTAAAAAATAATGATAAAAAAATATAACAACAACAAGAAAAAAAAACAAAATTAAATACTCATTTAAGTTCCAGCCCTCCTTAACTGCTTTAGAAAAAAAGTTGAAAGGGGCAAATCCACAGGCAAATAAACCATCACAATAAAAGCCTACAGAATACAATTCAAATAGAACAGGTTATTTTTAGATATTTCTTACAAGCATAAACAACAACAAAAGAGCATTATATAGGAAATAAAAACTGAGGAGAAAAGCCAGAGAATCACTGAATAAGGAAGACTAAGCGTTTAATATTTTGAGGTTGGTTGGGGAGGAGAGGGTAAAGTGAAAATGAGAAAGAAGGTGTTAGAAATGAGCACTGGTGGCAACTTTTCATGTTTCAAGAAACTTACAATGGCATTATTTCAAGGATGTATGCATGGAACTGATACTAGATGACCTCCTTACTGACTTTCCTTTACTACTGGTTAGGTAGCAGCAAGTAGTGTAAGAGCAATATGATACTGAAGTGGCTCCCCACTTCAGTGTACTGCATCAATTTAAAGACATGAATGAAAAGAATTAAAGATGGCCACAAATCTATGAGACTAAGAAATGTAGTCTATTTTCCCTCCCCTTGACTGTAGGCTTATCTTATGACTTGCTTTGACCAGCAGAATGTGACAGAACTGAGGCTGTGCCTATTTCAAGACCAGATGTTTTTACCATCTTGGAGCCCTGAGCACCTTTGTAAAGAGTTCTGGTTACTCTGCTGGAAAGACAATGTGGAGAGAGATGTCTGGTCAGCCCTCAGGTGAGCTGCCACACAAATAAATGAGGTACCTGTATTTCTAGCCCCAGTATAATCTCTACATAAACAGAGCTGCATAAGTGACCACAGGCAAGAGGAAAAATCACTGAGCTAAATCATCCCTGACTTCTTGATCTTTGGAGTCATGAACATTAAAATGGTTGTTTCAAGACACTAATTAGGAGTTGGCAAACTTTTCTTAAAGAGCCAGATGGTAAATATTTTAGGCTAGCAGGCCTCCTGGTATCAACTATTCAACTCAACACTACTCAACTGTCATTATAGTATAAAAGCAGTCACTACAGACAACATGTAAATGAATGTACAAGCCTGTGTTCCAATAAAATTTTACAAAAACATGTGGCAGGCTGGATTTTTTGCCCATGTGCTGAAGGTCGCTAATCCATGTATTAAGTTTTGGAGTAGGCTGTTATGCAAGAAAGGATAATTGAAATGACAGGCAAATTTCTTTGTAAGGCAGCCTCTCCTCTGTGATAAACAAATGTTTAAACTTTAAGTATCTGACTGCTCCATAGGAACATTAGTTTTCTTGACAATCAGGCCTTATCATAAACAGATGAGATTACTGAGTCTTATAGCATCTGTCTTTTCTAAGAACACAAATGAATGGCAGAGGCAATACAAATGTGGAATCCATAAAACCTACTCACCTCTGATCATCCAGGTGCTAATCATATCTAAGTTAAATTAAGTTATCCTCATAAATTTTAATGAGTTAGAAAATCTGAAATATTTTCCATATCAGTTCTTTAAAATACTCTACAGAAATATATACTTAAGGAAACAAAAGGCTCTAGTAGCAAGTTCTTTCTAAATGGGAAAAAATTCATTAAAACTCTTCTTCAGCTTTTAGGAAGGCAAATTCAGTACCTCTGATAATTTTCACAAGCTGTCATCCTGTCAACTGTATTCTGAAAGTGTTTCTTTTCTTTTTGGTTACTTAAAAACAGTTCAAATATTAGATGGTTATACTGAGAGCATACCAGAAAGTTATTATGAAGACTATTTAGAGGTATATTAAAACTTCAAGATATTTTCTGATAATTTAAAAAATTACATATCACAAATACTTTATGTAAGGCTTTGTTCTCTGGTAATCAAATTACTTAATATGGTAGTAAAGTTAAAATTCTTAAAATGGTAGTAACCATTACCTCTGCTTTGAAAGTCTACTAAAATAAAGAACTAGTTCTTTAAAAATAACTGTTAAATACTCAATTCAAAAAGAAAAAGAGCCCATAATAATCACTAGGTTTTTTTTATTGGAGTCCAAAAATGTTTATGCAGTTTACTGTGATTTTAAGAAAATAATATATTCTCACTGGTTTTTAATTTTTCCATGTGTAATTTCGTGAGACCTCAAATGATAAAAGTAAAACACTCATCTCCTCAGTCAATTGATTAACCAACACACAGGAAGAGTAGGCACTCACCTGAATTCAACCACAATCTTCTTCTGGGGAAGATCAGAGAAAAGCTCACTTTTTAATCCATATTTTGAACCATCTTCCATTACCTGTTTTAGCACTGTCTGAAAAATAAAGGCTGGGATTTAATGATAGAAAAAACTGCAGTTTTCTTAACTACATTGCTACTGGAAACTAAATGTTGCTCATTATAATTTGTGGAACTGAGAATTTTATAGCACCATCAGCAGCACCACCTTCTTGAGTTCATATCTATCGGGGCTCCTTTATACAGCCTGTCTATTCCTCCTCAGGTGAAGAAAACGAAGTTTAGAAAGGTTAAGTAACTGCCCAAACTCCCACAGCAAATATTAACACAAAACCAGAAGCAGCATCTAACATTTATTGACTGCATAATATGAGTCAGGCACTGTTCTAAGCATTTTCTATGTATTTACTCATTTGATCCTCACAACAACCTTAAGTTAAGAAGTATCATTTTTACAAATGAGGAAACAGAAGAACAGAGAGGGAACCCAAGTCATGTGCCTATCAAGTCATGTAGCAAAAATTGTTTTCACTCCATAGTTTATGTGCTAACTACTGCATGCTGATGCTACTTTTGTGATACTAATGATCTCAAGTAATGGTAGAAAACAATTAAAAAATTATAATTCAAATGCCTGTTGGCTACATAAGTAAAAACCCAGGAAATCTTACAGAAATCGCAAAAACATGTTCCAGGTTAATTTTTAATTATTAATACAGAACTACTGTATAGTTCACAAAATTCATATTTAATTTTTTTGCTAATGGTGATGATTTATTACTTTAGGGTTTTTAGTTTATTGTGATATGACTTTTATTTACTCATGGTTTTGCTTCTCAAACTGGATTCTGAGTCCCAACTATGCAGTGCATGAAGTGAAGAATTTTACTATCATAGAGTTGGTTAAGATGATCATTTAGTGGAAAAGGCAGAGAGGTAGCAGGAAGCAGCAAAGCAATACTTTTTTTTTTATCTTCACCCTAGGACATTTTTCCATTTTTTGTTCAGATAGAGTGGGAGAGAGAGAGAGGAAGAGAGAGAGAAACACCGACGTGAAAGGGACACATCAAGTGGCTGCCACCCACACGACCAACCGGGCCGGGGACAAACTGCAACTGAAGTACGCGCCCTTAGCAGGAACCGAACCCGGGTCTGTCTGGACCGCAGGCTGACGTTCTAACTGCTGAGCCAAACTGGCCAGGGCAAGGCAATACTTTTAAGATGCGTCGACAGAGTGCTACGTTCAAGTACAGATGCTTTTGTCATCTTTATGCCTTAGAATCCTAAAGGTAGGCAACATTTGCCATTAAACAGCTGCAAAAACTAAGGTTCAGAAACAGCATGTATTTGCCCAAGGACACAGAGAAAAAAGTATTTTCCTCACTCACACTGTACACAGGACACAGAGATAAAGAATTAATACATATATAGATATTAAAGAGAACAGTGCCTGTCATACACTAGGGGCCTATTAAATGTTACTCCACAAATACAGGTGACAAGAAGAGTGTAAGTGGGGAGACAAACAGTGAGAAGAAATTCATATTCAGTTCATTCTAAAGTTGAGGCCTACCCATCTTTTTCACTTTCCATCCCTTTTTATGTAATGGATGGTAGACTCTACAAATGTAGTAATAGCAGTAAGTTAGAATTCTCTTTTACAAATGACTTGGTTTGTCGATATCTCTGGCACAAACAAAAAAGTAACTTTAATGAAGAACTAACATATATGCTTCAATTCCAAACATTCCTTTAACAATTTGACCCACCTGCCACCTGGAGCTTTTTTCTCTACTATTTCACTGAAAGTGCTCTCCAAATCAAAATTCTAAATTACAAACCTAAACGAATACTTACATTTTATTACTTTTATGAATACCTTGTTTTTTTGTAAATTAAAATAAAAAACAATTAAAGTAAGGCTAAGGTCCAGAGTTGCTTTTGATCATCTGCCCTAACCTTGGTCCCTTCTGCCTTACCCAAGGGTAACTTTTCACATACCATCTTAGCTGATGACTACACTCTTCTTGCAACTACCCTCTCTCCTCTTCCACTGTCTGTGCCCCCCTCACTCCCCACCCTGCACTTCTTACTTGCTTCTTCTAGCTCCTTACTTTACACATCTCCTATGTATAAATTGTTAAGACTTCAACTACTATTTACCTAACAAAATCTTTCCTGTGTTACAGAATGATATATCCAGCTCAGGACTGGACAGCTATCCTAGGCAGGCATTTCAAACAATATACTTCTCTTCCCTCTGCACTCTCCATTTCCATGAACTTTACCCCAGCTAACCAAGTCTGAAACCTAGGAGTTCTGAAGAATTACCCTTTTCCATCCCAAATTAATCACCAAGCCCTGCTCATGCTAGCTCCTAAATATCATTATAGTTATACTTTCTGCCCTGGTTTAGACCAGACCCTCATCATCTGTCAGCTACAAAATAACAACCACAACAAAACAGTAACACCTAACTATCATCTTGTGTAATTTACATATAAATACACAGTTGGCCTTTGAAGAACATGGGGGTTAGGAGTGCTAACCCCTGGTACAGTGAAAGAAATCCATGTATAATTTTTGACTCTCCAAAAACTACTAATAGCCTACTGTTGACTGGAAGCCTTACCGATAAAACAGCTGTTTAACACATTTTTGTATATGTATTATATATAGTATTCTTGCAAACAAGTAAACTAGAGAAAAAATGTTAAGAAAATTTTAAGGAAGAGAAAATACATTTACAGTATTTATTGAGAAAAGTCCACGTATAAATGGGTCCCCGCAGTTCAAACCTGTGTTAAGAGTCAACTGTACAACTATTAAAATGAAATTTCATTAGTGTAATATCAAAAATCATCACATGTATCAGCTGTGGTACACATAACACACATGAAAAATTATGACACAAGAAAAAGCTAAAATTCTTTATGCAAAGCACATAAGGCCCTTCACAGTATAATTTCATATCCTCCCCCATACCATCCTGTGTGCAAAACAGAATCATCTGCTGATTTCCAGACAATGCCATGTTCTTGACTGTCTGTACTCTGTCCCCTTGCCTGGAATGCCTGACCTTGTATCTCCCAGGTATATTCTTCTTTATCTTTATCCCAATACAAGGTTTTCTCCTCTTGCCTTAAGATAGACTTAAGTGTACCTTTCTTTACACTGGATTGTAGCTTTAAACATGCCTCCATTATATCAGTCATCACAATATCATATCTATCACACATTACACTATTTTTTTATGCTTTTCTTTTTTATCATAAGCACCTTGAAGGCAGGATTCAGGCCATTTTATCTTGATTTATATTATTATTATTATAATCATTTATTATTTTAGTAAGTAAATAAGAGTTTAATTTATAATGTATAAATTACTATAATTAATTTGTAATACATTATAATAAATAATAAAATTATTATTTAGGAGGTTTATTAAATTAGTGGATACACAGAAGAAAGCTGTTAAGTATAGAATGTCAGTGAGCTAATAAAGTTCCCTCATATTCCAATAGATGAACAAACTAGAGGTCAATCTATCAATATGTATGTCTAAATGTAAGATGTACTCAGTACTGTAAATATAGGTGCATAATGAATTTATAATCAGAAATGAAATCTTTCAAAGGTAACACTTTTTGGAATGCTTTAGAAAATTAATGAATATTCTAATTGGCTGACACTTTTTGTTCATCTATCACCACCACTCTTTCTGTGGATGACTTTTGTCATTTTATTTGTTGGTTGCTATTTCTCTACAGCTCTCAACACGACCAAGCTACCACTACCTATTTGTCTAGCCAATTCTTTGGTCAATAGTGGAAAGTGCTTATTAATTTTTTCCGTGTGTTCAGCCAACTGGCACTATATGTGAGTTGAATGCATCCTGACTGCCTACTGACAAACTCTATTAATGAAACAATGAGCAGAATTAGAACCATTTAAAATAGTATTTCTTTTTCTTTTTTTCTCAAGTCTTGGTAGAACACACAAAGTTGAATTTGACAAATAAAAAATGCATGTGTACATGTGAAACAAAAATGTTATCCATTGAGTATTTCTAAGGCACACCTAAAAAACAGAATTCTGTTTAACCTTTTCCTATTTAGTTAAACTCTTATTTTATTTTTTCTCTCCCTGTGAATTCACTATTACCTGAAGTTACAGCTTCTCTTGAAAATCATCCATAAGCTACTTATAGGTGAAAGTTTGGTACCAAAGTGACAGTTCTTCACAATGTATTAACCGGTCATATCTTCTAGCTTTAAAAATTTATGATCCCAGAGATTTGGCAGTTTCTATTGCCTCTAATTTCACATTTTAGCCACCTACCTTTGAGAATAATTTATATGAGGAGACTTTAAGACACTATTAGTGATCCAAACATTTTTTAAGCTAACATTTAATCATCCTTAGTGCTGCCAGTGCTAATAATTCAAATGCAATTCATGAACAGATAATGTTTCATGCAGGCTAAGTTTGTACATGTGTAAGCAATGACAAATTCATAATTCTCTGCTTGAGAAGTTTTGGACATACATCATCGGCTACATGTCAATCTTGACAACTCTAAAATGTAAAAAAAAAAAGATATATAATGGTCCCAAAAGGGTTGAATGCTTTTTTTCTTGACATGATTTGAAAAATTCATTAAACATGCAAATTACCACTGTTTAAAGCCTGAAAATAATGGAGCCAGATGTAGAAGAAATTAGACTTTGAGCAAAAGAGAATTATCATCAAAATTTATAATTTATAACACAAGCACACTCGATACCCTTTTTCAGGCTATGTGTATTCACTGCTTTAGAATGTACCTTTACTGTGACACTGAGCACAGCTACTGTGAGCAATTGGTTTGTTCCTTTAACAAAGATCACACTAAGCCCCTACTGGTTTGGCTCAGTGGTTAGAGCACTGGCCCGCAGACCAGAGAGTCCCGGGTTCGGTTCCCGCTAAGGGCGTGTACCTCTGTTGTAGTTTGGCCCCAGCCCCAGTTGGGGTCATGTGGGTGGTGACCAGTCGATGTGTCTCTCTCATGTAGATGTTTCTCTCTCTCTCTCTTCTTCCCTCTCTTCCTCCTGCTCTATCTGAACATAAATGCAAAAATGTCCTCAGGTGAGGATAAAAAAAAAAAAAAAAATCACACTAAGATCCAGATCCTCAAGGCCAAAATGAAGGGAGAATTGCTATGTAAGAAACAGTAGTCAGACCTCAAAGTCTTAAATCTTATTCCCTCTGTTGTCAACTGAGAAGGATTTGGAAATATTTTTAATAAGCGAGCAAGTGGGCATCCTTAAACCAGACAAAATCTCAGTTTAATTGTAAGAAAGTATAAAAATACATACCATTAAATATTTAAATTATTAAGTAAATATATGCCTTGCCTTAAAATAAAAACCCCATCTCTTTCAGCTAAGCTGGCTGTAAAGGCAAACTCCATCTACCATAGCACATTTTCCCATCTATGAAAAACAAAAAAAAGTGTCACATTGCTCCCTATCAAATGGCCTAAAGTTTGATGGACACTTTGGTGAGCTGCAATTCTGCTTCAATAAAATTAAGTCAACTGGAAGAGTCACTTATTCAAAAAATGGCAAGTAAGAATCACTGGTTTGCTGAATTGACATGAAATGTTATCAAGAGCCCAGCAGGTTGTACACACTTTGTAAAAGGCTCAAAAAAAATGTCCTGCCCTGGCCAGTTTGGCTCAGCAGTTGGAGCATCGACCCGCGGACCAGAGAGTCCCGGGTTCGGTTCCCTCTAAGGGCACATACCAAAAAAAAAAAAAAAAAAAAAAATGTCCTTCTTGTCCTTGTGACTAATTTTGATTATTTACCTTGAAGAGTAAAAAAAGATAAAAGAAAAAAGTTAAAAGATCTAGAGACAAGTAACACTATCTCTTCTTGACTGAAAAAATATATTACTAGAAATTTTGGTTTTATAGTTATTTTCAATTCAAGAGGCAGCATTTACTAAGCTTGACCAACTCAATACTGGTGTGTGTGTGTGTGTTTAATAATATACCAAAGCATGCATTATCATAAATTTTAACGTTTAAATGAGATTAAGTTCTTAACAAAGGTCTCATACCACTGCCTATCCAGAATTATATGCCTTCCACAGTCTTCCTCATCTGAGACCCAATTTCTCTATGCCATTTCCCCAAGTCTTATAGGCCGTCATGATTTTTCCATCTTTCATCTATCTCTTATGCTTATTGTACCAAATCATCTTTATTTATTGAATTTTGGGGTTTTTTAAAAAATCTCTTTTGTCTGGCCAGTATGGCTTAGTGGTTGAGCGTCAATCCATGCACCAAGAGGTCGCTGGTTCAATTCCTGGTCTGGGCACATGCCCAGGTTGTGGGCTAAATCCCCAGTGGGGGACATGCAAGAGGGAGCCAATCAATGTTCTCTCTCATCAATGTGTCTCTCTCCCCCTCTCCCTTCCTCTCTCTCAAATCAATAAAGGACCAAAAAAAAATTTTTAAAAAACCTCTTTCATGTTTTGTTGTTGTTGTTTTTTTTAATCCTCACCAGGGAATATTTTTCCATTTATCTTCAGATAGAGCAGGAGGGAGGGAGAGAGGAAGAGAGAGAGAGAGAGAGAGAGAAACATCAACTGGTTGCCTACCGCACGACCCCAACCAGGGCTGGGGACGAACCACAACCGAGGTACATGCCCTTGGCTGGAACTGAAACTGGGACTCTGATCCGCAGGCTGACGCTCTAACCACTGAGCCAAACCAGCCAGGGCTGTTTTTCTTTTTAAACTGATCTTAGAGGAAGGGAGGAATGAAGAGGAGAGAGGGGAAGAGAGAGAGAAATCAATCAGTTGCCTCCCACATATGCCATGACCAGAAATGGAACCAATAGCCTGGATATGTGCTCTGACTGAGAATTGAACCACCACCTCTTGGTATTCAGGATGATGCTCCAACCATCTAAGCCACACTCACCAGGGCCATTTATTGTTTTATTAAAAGACAAAGCTGTCTTATGGTTTCATCTGTATAAATCACATGCTTCCAACAGAGTACAGGCTACCAGAGAGCAGAAACCAACAGTACCTTTCTTACATTCAATACAGAGTCCATTAATTCATTCAACAATAGTTATCGCACACCTACTACATGCCAGGCATTATATTAGGAACTGAGGATCCAACAGTGAGTAAAACAGAAACTATAAGCCCCAATGGAAATAAGAGTTTAAAGGCAACAGGAATTAATAAAAAATAATGTAAAATACAAACTATGGTAAAGTTCTGCAAGGAGAGATATACAGGGCTATGAGAGTATACCAATAAAGGAGTCAGAAAACCACTGCCCAGGAAATATAAGGATCTGAAGGATAAGCAGGAGTTAAGATGAGGTGGCACTTCAGGCAGAGGCATTAGAATGTGCAAAAGTTCTGATGCAAGAGGAGGCACAATACGTTTAAGAACTGGAGGGCAAGCACTGTAGCTAAAGCAAAGAGAGAGAGTAAAAATGCAAGATCTGAAGCATAACCCATTCTTACCTTTGTTAATAGTTCTCTGTTTATTTTGAAATTTATAGTCCCCTGACCAGTGCTGATTTCACTCACCACTGTATCACATTTTAGCTGAAAAGATAAGAGATCAAGTAAAATAGGTGTATTATAAAATAAGCCTAATGAGAGTTGTAGTTCTAAAACTATTAGCTTTTCAACTGTCCAAAGGCAGTAGGTGCATCATCTCCCTCAGTCATTATATCTGAACCTGGGTCTTAACCAGTCCCTTCAAGTCAATCATTCTATTTGGGTAAATACGTTTTTTCTTTTCCTGACTAGAACACTATTCTGTATTTAGAGTCTCTTCCTCTTTCTCATTCCCTCACCTCAAATTCTCTACCTGACATGGAAGAAAGACAGCCTCACTTTACTCACACCCTACATACCCTGACATGCAATGAACTCTTTTCATCTCACCCACCTTTCACAAGACACAGAACATGACATTCTGTCGGGGCTTTGCCAAAGCATTTGCGTCAATACATAAAATGTAAATAATTTAAATACTCTGTCTTCAGTGAATATGCCTTAAAATTTTAACCAACTAGATATTCAAAGCACCTGATATACACATGTCACTGAAGAGCCACTGGTTTTTATTTTGAGACTAAATATTATAATTAGGATGATTCTATTCCTGGTATACTTACTGATAAAAATATGGGTGGTTTTTGATCAAATAAATATTTACTCAGCCACCAAAGCTCCTTTATCATACTCATTCTTTAAACATCTTTTTCAATGATAGTGACTTTCATTGTTCCAATTCTTTAGGGTGCCCAGACACCTCTTTCGTGTCACATGTAATAACCTTAAATCTTGTCCAACACCTGCCTTTTTTGATGGTATTATACTGACAACATGGTCATTCTCTACAATCCTTTCATTCCTCTTTTAGATACCAAACTCATCAGAAAAATTAGAGATGAAAAAGGTTTATTAAATCATCTAACTGCTTTCTCTCTGTAATCATGATTCTATTTCCATCTAATCATTTCTTCTTATATTTTAATGTTCATCTTCTCAGAAATTCATTTTAAAAAGTGCAATCTACTACTCTAATTTATAAAGCTTGTTCTCCTAAATTCAAAAGTCCATCCAGCTTCAATCTATAAATTTAATTAACACTTCAGTCCTCCTGTAGGTAGTTAATCAAAAAAAAATTCAACAATGTCAGCTTAAGAGGAATGCTCTATAATTAACTTGAAAAATCATCCTTATCTTATAGTACATTGCTAAAATGAATTTAAATTATATTTTCCAAGGTACCTTCAACAAAGAAACATTATTAAATTCATTATTATGGCTGAGATAACCTGCAGAGTATTTTTTTCTTTAAAATAATAAGTGTATTATAAAGTCAATAAAAGGTAATAGTGCTGAAGTACCTTCTCCGCCAGTCGTATGGCTTGAACTTGAATATCTGGTCTTGAATGGTCACTGTTCTCCAATAGAGAATCCACAGAAAGCTGAAAATCAGCTAATTCTCTAAAGACACACATGGAAATAGGAAAAAGCTGTTGTTACCCTACAAACATTACTAGTATAAAACAAAAACACTGATCACTCTGAGTTCTCCACATTGACATAATTTTATAAGAAAAAGGTATTATGCTTTCAGTATACAAAGCAAAGAAATTAGAAGTAGCATCACCTTGTATTTATTTAGAACTTTATCTTTTATCATCTTAAAAAATTCTTCTTCTTCTATTACTTAATTGTAGCTTTATGATATCTCTGTGAGATAGGTAAAGCAGCTAATTTGGAAAAAGTTAAGATTTGACATGTTAGAAAGTAAGCAGGTAAATTTTCATTACATTATTCTCTATAAATTTTTCTGTAGGTTTGCAATAATTCAAAGAGTAAAACAGTGCAGCCGGTGTGGCTCAGTGGTTGAACATCAACCCATGCACCAAGAGGTCGCCGGTTTGATTCCCAGTCAGGGCACATGCCCAGGTTGTGGGCCTAATCCCCAGTGGGGGCAAGCAGGAGGCAGCCAATTGTTGTTCTCTCTCATCAATGTTTCTATCTTTCTCTCTCTCCCCCTCTCCCTTCCTCTCTTTCTAAAAACCAATAAAGAAAAAGAAAATTTAAAAAGAAACCAAACAAAAAAAACAAAGTGTAAAATAATTTTTAATTGATATAGAAACGTCTACATAATTACCCATATTGAACATCTGATACTTAATAAGAAACCAGAGAATGAGTTTCTGTGGGCAGAGTGAGTTGAACCACTGTCACTGACACAAAAGAACACATTTTAGAGGGGCACAAGTGACTTTATTCTTATCACTCTTCAAATTTAGAGATATACCAAAAAAAATCCCGTGTACCTTCTGTTTAATAGCACATTAAAGAACCTAGTCAACAATGACCTTTAAGAATTTTCCTGAGCCTTAATCCATTATCCAGCAGCCTAGTGTGAATTATACTTACTTACCCAAACTCATCTACTGACATTTAATCTGTAACTACAGACCCAAATTCATCTATTAATCAGTGTCTGTGTGATCTTGGTCATGTTGCTTAAACCTCCCTTGTAACCTCTATAAAATGGTAATAATAGTACCTACCTTCATAATGTTGCTGAGAGTTAAGTTCTGGTTAAATAATACTGATCCTAGTTCTGATGTTAAATAAAAATGTTTAATAGTACCAGTATTGAGCCCTGGGAATTATTCTGTCTGTAGTTCTTCATATATTAGCTTGGTTGGCAAACTGTACTATGTTTTTTCCCCCCAAGAGTATTCTCTAACAATAAAATGAAAATCTGATTCTCTTTTTTATTATGTTTTTATTGATTTTTATTTAATTTATTTTTCTTACAGATGTTCCCCCCTGTTTTCATTGATTTTTAGATAGACAAGGGAGAGGGAGAGAGAGAAACATCTTTTGGCTGCTTCCTACACACCCCCTACTGGGAATCAAGCCCGCTACCCAGGCATATGCCCTGACCAGGAATTGAACCAGGACCTCTTAATCCAGCGGTTTTCAACCTGTGGGTCACAATCCCTTTGGGGGTCGAACGACACTTTCACAGGGTTCACCTAAGACATAACAGTAGCAAAATTACAGTTATGAAGTAGCAATGAAAATAATCTTATGGTTGGGAGTCACCACAACATGAGGAACTGTATTAAAGGGTCACGGCATTAGGAAGGTTGAGAAGCACTGTCCATGGAACAACACTCAATCTACTGAGCCACACCGGCCAGACAACAATCTAAAGATTAACTTTAACTATGGAACTCATATAAGGTATGGATGTATTTATTTTACTTATTCTTTCCAAAGGACTCTGATAGCTTAGTCAAGTATTTGTGCCAATAACGTGGGGCACTGAAGATATGTTTAACAAAATGGGAGTAACACACAAACACAAAAATTTTTGTAATGAAAATAATCAAATTAAAAGTAATAAGATCCATATTAACAATATTAATTGAAATTATACAGATTAGAATATACCAAAGATTAAACTATGATTTTTAACATTTAGCAAGGATACTTTTTATAGGTTAAATATGACCATAAACCTATAGGATGGCTCTCAAAACATCCAGGAAACACAGAGGTCATATGATTTTCTATAGATAATTATTTAAAATTATAAATAGTGGGTGGCATCTACAATTTTATTCTGGACTTGAATAATAAACTAGTTCAAATGAATGTAAAATTTCATCTCAATAAAATCACAAATATCCCCTATTAGTTCAGCAGAAGGACAAATTTAAAAATATAACCCTTTTAGTATATTAAAAATGATTAACAATAATTCACTAAACTAGGAATATTTAAAACATGAATTCTGAAATTATGTGAAGGGCTATTTGGCAGTAAAAAAGACCCAAAAGAAAAATAAATGCTTTAAGGAGGTAGACAGGGATCAACCAGACTTGACCTATTTCCCATTTTTCCCTTTTGGGAGCTTTCAATTATATAACCACATGGAACTTTTGCTTTGTCTATTTAAAGATGTAATTCTTAAATGTGAATTATGCAAAAAGTCTGAAAACATTCTAAATGTCCATTAGCAGGGGAGAATTAGAGTACTACTTAGCCATTGTTTAAATGATATTTAGCAGAAAAAAAAAATGATGCCAAGGGAAAAGGATTAAAAACCATACATACAGTAGTTTTATAACTATTTTTTTTCAAATCCTCACCCGAGGATATGTTTCCATTTATCTTCAGACAGTGTGTGTGTGTGGAGGGGGCAGGAGGGGAATCATTGATGTTAGAGAGACATATCGATTGGTTGCCTCCCACATGACCCCAACCAGGCCAGGGACCAAACCCAGGTATATATGTGCCCTTGACCAGAACTGAACTTGAGACTCTTTGGTCTGTAGGCCGATACCCTAACCACTGAGCCAATCTGGCCAGGGCTATCACTATGTTTTTTTAAAGGGTGCAAGACATATTCAAAGAGAAAATGCGAAAATACACCAACTTGCTAACATCAGATGTCTCAACACAGACTAATGGGAATTTTTTCCCTTCTTATTTTTCTGTATTTTCCTTAAGATTATGTTTTGTTTTTGTGATAGAAAAACAAATTAATTGAAGAAAAACTATTAAAAAGGCATAACATCTAAACTAGCTGTAAAATAACCCATTGTGAAGAAGAAGAGTGGGTAGGGGTACAGATAAAACAAAACTGGTCATAAGCTAATGACAGTAATTGATGGGCACATAGGGGTCATTAATCTATTTCCTCAACTTTAATATTGGTAAAAAAATTTTTTTAAGTTTAAAAAGCAATAGTTACTTTCCCCCTACTTCTGAGGAGTTATTATTGTTGTGCTAGAGTGAAATCCCTAAACCGGAGTACTACTGGCTTGTAACAATTATTAATCCTCTGTACTGTGATCAATATTAAATAGAAATTCCACCATAGTTGAAAATATAATTGAACTAGAAGACCTGAGCAAATTGATTCATATCACATTAAATAAACCACATTAACAAAAATAATATTTCTTAATCTCCTGACACTTAATAGCACTTTAGAATAAAGTTAGAAATATAGAACAGTTAGGCTTGGTTTTAATACTGTAAAGGACAGTTGGGTTAACTATGGCAAAGCATTAGAAATTCCCTTCGTTTTAAATGAATGTAATATGTAGAATTTTAGACTTGTAGTTTAGAAAAGCTTTGAGTTCTTCCCCAATATTTATTTTCTATAAACCAAAGTCTTAGCATTTCGAATTGTTAAAGTAGAGCTACCCAAAGGAACTCCAGGCAGGTAAAGGAAATCTTATTCACAAGATGGGCCAACACAGTTCAGTTCATTATAGACCTTTGAAACAGAGACATTCCTATGATTATGCAGAATGTCATTTACAGATTTTATGAAATAGGTAATTGGTCTGGAACATTACATCAATGTATACATAATCGTAACATCTTCTTGGTCAGTGGATCTTAGAACTCAATCTAGAGGAAGTTGCAGCAGGCCATTTTAAAGATGCTCTCTTTTGCAATGCTATATACAGTTTTCTTTTCCTTTTCCACTTATCTTTTTGTCCTACTCTGAGAGCAAGAATATTTGTCCTACTGAATCTAAAATCTTGACAAAGGGGACAAAACATAAGGACATAATGGTACTGATGATTATATCTTTACATCTTTCTAAAGCTTGAGGCTTAAATGCCTACTATGTAGTGAATTTCTTGTCATTATTAATTGGCCAAGAGAGTATTTTATCAAAATATTAAAGTTTTCTATCTAAATGGTAAACAAGTATCATTTAGAATGACCAAACTCACAGAGATAGATATTTACCTGAATCCAACAAGGCAAGTAATAGTTGCACATAATCCTAATCAATAGTTCCCTTTATCACTCACTGGGAGTCCTCAAATGGGGACCAAAAAAACTGCACAAAAAACCTAGCAGGTAAATGTTGTACGTGGCATTTAAGCATCAGAAAGGCGTATAATCTCTCAGAGTCCTTCAAAAACTCTGAGATCCTAACCACAATCTTATTTCTTTTACTTGCTGTTACAAAATTAAATTTGAACCTTATTCTTCATTCTTTTAAAGACTTTGCCATGATTATATTTATTAGCATAAATAAACATCAAAACAACACAAGGATACTAATATGGTTCATTTCAAGAACTACTCTAAATTGAAAAGTAGGTTTCTTTTTGTATATTTACAAAGTCAGCAACATTTGAAATTATTACAAACATTATTTATACTTAACTCTTTTCTGGAAATTGGAACTGCAGATATTGACTTGATCAAGTTTTCTGGTGGAAGATCCAATATTCTGGAAAGCTAAAAATAAAGAAAAAAACAAAACAGAGCAAGGCTGTTAATATATTTGTTCCAGATTCAATGTAATACTACTTAGCAATAGAAGGAACACTGAGACACTTAACAACATAAATGAGCCTCAAATGAACTATGCTAGACATTCCAAAATGGCGGCGGAGTGAATGGAAGCTACACAGACCGTCTCCCAGGACCAAACTGGTATTACAACTAAAACACAGACAAACCGACGGAAAAAAGGAACAGAAAAGCAGCTTGCCAGGACCATATAACCAGGGACACTGACTCGATCCTGGTAGGATTGCAAAAACGCCAGATGAGGGCTGGGAGCCCACAGTCAACAGCTCCACAGCGGCCTTAGCTGTAAGCAGCACCCTTGGCTTAAACTCCCAAGCAGCTCCACAGTGCAGAGCCGGGACAGATGCTAAAATACCCACAGCCACTAACCTTTGGCTCCGGCAGAGGGAGGGCAGACTGGACTGGAACTATGTGGAGACACTTGGGATTTGGAGAGCACTCAGAGCTTTTGCTGAGTTGCAGCCACGCAGGACGGTGGCTATATTGCTCCTTCCCAGGGCTCTGGGGAGAGGCAGCAGCCCTTCCCTCCAAGATTCAACCCCACCTGGTGGCCATTGAAATGCTAATTGAGGCTCATTAACAACCACCATCTTACCCACCCTTAGGAAATCCCCTTACCCTGAGCACCTGAGGGAGTTTTTCAATCAACTAACAACCCCAAACTCTTCAGGTAACCTGGACAGCTAGCTTCCAGGCAAAAAGCTAGAGGATAACAGTATCATTCCTGGGCTAGCAACTCTAACCAGGAAAGTAAGACTTGACAGTGTTGTTTAACGTGGGTCCTCCCTTGCTCATTTAAACCCAGGAGATGGAGCCACAAACAGCAGAACACCAATACCCACCGGGAAAATTAGGAAGGCTCCAAAGCCCACTGTGATAGCCAAAATAGTGAAACACAGAAACAAAAGCCAAATAAAAGAACAAGAGACCTCCACAGAAGATGAGATCAATGTGGAGCAGTTAGGCAAGTTAACAGAGCTACAATTCAGAGCCATGAGCTTGAGGAAGCTCAACAGCATGAGTAAGGAAATAGAGATGCTGAAAATAAACCAATTGGGAATTAAAAATTACCAAGAAGAGATCAAGAGTGACATATCAAAAATAAAGTACACATTGGAAAGTCTAAAGAGCAGAGCAGAGGAAGCTGAGGACTGGATCAGTGAATTTGAAGATAGGGTAGAAAAAAAATCAACCAATCAGAAAACCAAAAGGAAAAAACGATTAAAAAACAGGAAGACAGCTTAAGAGAACTGTGGGACAACTGGAAATGTAATAATGTTCGCATCAAAGGAGTCCCCGAAGCAGAAGAAAATGAGCAAGGGTTAGAGAGTATCTTTGAAGAAATAGTGACAGAAAACTTCCCTAATTTGGTGAATGAAGAAGGCATTCAAGTTCAAGAAGCACAGAGAGCCCCAAGTAAGAAGAACCCAAACAGTCACACACCAAGACACATAGTAATCAAAGTGCCAAAAATTAAAGACAAAGAAAGAATACTAAAAGCAGCAAGAGAGAAGCAACAGATTACCTACAAAGGAAACCCCATAAGGCTCTCAGCTGACTTCTCAACAGAAACAAAACAGGCCAGAAGGCAGTGGCATGAAGTAATCAAGATCATGAAAAACAGGGGTCTGAATCCAAGGCTACTCTACCCAGCAAGGCTGTCATTCAAAATAGAAGGTCAAATAAAGAACTTCCCAGACAAAAAAAAAGGCTAAGGGAATACATTAGCACCAAAGCAGCACTGCAAGAAATGTTAAAATGACTGCTGTAATTAGTAGAAGAAATAGGAAGAAAAATATAACCAAACTAAACAAAAATGGCAATAAGTACATATCAATAATCACCTCAAATGTAAATGGACTGAATGCTCCGATAAAAAGACACAGAGTATCTGACTGGATAAGAAAGCATGACTGATCTATATGTTGTTTACAAGAGACCCACCTCACCACAAAAGACTCACATAGGTTGAAAGTGAAGGGATGGAAAAAAATTTTCCAAGCAAACAGAAAGCAAAAAAAAGCAGGGGTAGCAATAATCACATCAGATAAAATAGATTTCAAAATGAAGACCATACCTAGAGACAAAGAAGGCTACTACATAATATTGAAAGGATCTATCCAACAGGAAGATACAACCTTGATAAACATATATGCACCCAATATAGGAGCACCAAAATATATTAAAAATCTTCTGGAGGACTTCAAAGGAGAAATCGACAGCAATACAATCATAGCAGGGGACTTCAACACCCCGTTGACACCACTGGATAGATCCTCTAGACAAAAAGTTAGCAAGAAAACAGAGACTCTAAATGAAGCACTAGACCAAATGGATTTAATAGATATCTACAGAGAATTACACCCCAAAACTACAGAATACACATTCTTCTCAAGTGCACATGGGACATTCTCAAAGACAGACCACATGATAAGACACAAACTAAATCTCTACAGGTTCGAAGACTGAAATCATATCAAGCATCTTCTCAGATCACAATGGCATGAAACTAGAAATCAACTGCAACAAACACATGCAAAGACATTTGAACACATGTAGGCTCAATAGCATGTTATTAAACAATTAATGGGTTACCAAGGAGATCAAGGAAGAAATTAAAAACTTTCTGGAAACCAATGAAAATGAACACACAACAACACAAAATCTGTGGGATGCAACAAAAGCAGTTCTGAGAGGGAAGTTCATAGCACTACAGGCCTACCTCAAGAAACAAGAAAAAGTTCTAATTGATTGTCTAACCTCACAACTTAAAGAATTAGAAAGCAAACAAAAAGAAAACCCCAGAACAAGTAGAAGGAAGAAAATAGTAAAGATCAGAACAGAAATAATAAACGACATAGAGTCCAAAAAAAAAAAAAAAATTCAAAGGATCAATGAAACAAACAGCTGGTTTTTCGAAAAGATAAACAAGATTGATGGACCCTTAGCTAGACACCAATAAACAGAGAGAGAGAACCCAAATACACAAAATCGGAAATGAAAGAGGAGAAGTAACAACCGACACCACAGAAATAAAAAAGATCATTAACAGCTATTATGAACAATTATATGGCAAGAAATTTAACAATCTAAGTGAAATGGACAAATTTCTAGAAACACACAGTCTCCCAAAACTGGACCGGGAAGAGATAGAAAACTTGAACAGACCAATAACAACTAAGGAAATTGAAGATGTAATCAAGACTCTCCCAGCAAACAAAAGCCCAGGCCCAGATAGCTTCACGGGGGAGTTTTACCAAACATTCAAAGAACTAACACCCATTCTCCTCAAACTGTTTCAAAAAATTCAAGATGAAGGAAGACTTCCAAACTCGTTTTATGAGGCCAGCATAATTCTAATTCCAAAACCAGAAGAAGACACCACAAAGAAAGAAAACTACAGGCCAATATCCCTGATGAACATAGATGCCAAAATCCTGAACAAAATACTAGCAAATCGGATCTAGCAATACATCAAAAAAATTATTCACCATGACCAAGTGGGATTCATTCCAGGGATGCAAGGCTGGTACAATATTTGCAAATCAGTAAATGTGATACACCAGATAAACAAAATGAAGAATAAAAACTACATGATCATATCAACAGACACTGAAAAAGCATTAGACAAAATCCAGCATCCATTTCTGATAGAAAAGCTCAGCAATGTGGGAATAGAGGGATCATATCTCGACATAATAAAGGCCATATATGAAAGACCTACAGCCAACATCATACTCAATGGACAGAAACTAAAAACATTTCCATTAAGAACAGGAACAAGACAGGGATGTCCACTTTCGCCACTCTTATTTAACATTGTACTGGAAGTCTTAGCCACAGCAATCAGACAGGAAGAAAAAATAAAAGGGATCCAAATTGGAAAGGAGGAAGTGAAACTGTCATTATTTGCAGATGACATGATATTATAAATAGAAAACCCTAAATACTCCATCAAAAATCTACTAGACTTAATAAATGAATTTGGCCAAGTAGCAGGATACAAAATTAATGTCAAGAAATCAACGACATTCTTATACACCAATGATGAACTCACAGAAAGAGAAACTGAAAAACCAATTCCATTTACCATCGCGGCAAAAAAATTAATATACCTAGGAATAAACTTAACCAAAGAAGTAAAGAACCTATTTGCAGAAAACTACAGGACATTGAAAAAAGAAATAGAGGAAGATATAAAAAAGTGGAAGCACATACCATGTTCATGTATTGGAAGAATTAACATCATTAAAATGTCCATATTACCCAAAGCAATCTATAGATTCAATGCAATCCCCATCAAAATACCAACAACATATTTCACAGAACTAGAATACTTCAAAAGCTCATATGAAACCAAAAAAAGACCCCAAATAGCCACAGCAATTTTGAAAAAGAAGGACAAAGTAGGTGGGATCACAATACCAGATATCAGGTTATAATACAAAGCGACTGTAATCAAAACAGCCTGGTACTGGTACAAGAACCAGCATATAGACCAGTGGAACAGAATAAAGAACCCAGAAATGGACCCAAGGCAATATGCTCAATTAATATTTGACAGAGATGGCAAGAGCATACAGTGGAGTAAAGACAACCTCTTTAATAAATGGTGTTGGGAAAATTGGACAACTACATGCAAAAAAATGAAACTAGACCATCAACTTACAACATTACACAAAAATAAACTCAAAATGGATAAAAGACTTAAATGTGACCCGTGAATTCATAAAAATTCTAGAATATAGGCAACAAAATTTTGGACATCATACACAGAGGAATTTTCACTGATATATCACCTAAGGCAATAGAAATAAAGAAAAAAATGAACACATGGGACTACATCAAACTAAAAAGCTTCTGCACAGCAAAAGAAACAACCATCAAAATGGAAAGGCAACCCACTGTATGGGAGAACATCATTGCCAATGGTACATCAGATAAGGGGTTAATTTCCAAAATATATAGAGTACTCATACAACTCAACAAAAGGGAGACAATGAACCCAATTAAAAAATGGGCAGAGGAGCTGAATAGACACCTCTCCAAACAGGACATACAAATGGCCAAGCGACATATCAAGAAATGCTTAACATCACTAATCATTAGAGAGATGCAAATTAAAACAACAATGAGGTATGACCTCACACCTGTCAGAATGACCACCATCAACAAATCATCAAACAAGTGTTGGCAAGGGTGTGGAGAAAAGGGGACTCTAGTGCACTGCTGGTGGGAATGCAGACTGGTGTAGCCACTATGAAAAACAATATGGTGTTACCTCAAAAATTAAAAGTTGAACTTCCAGTGATCCTGCTTCTAGGAATATACCCTAAGAGGCCTGAAACACCAATCAGAAAGAATATATGTACCCCATGTTCATAGTAGCACTATTTACAATAGCTAAGATCTGGAAACAGCCCAAATGTCCATCAGTAGATGAATGGATAAAAAAGCTGTGGTACATATACACAATGGAGTACTATGCAGCTGTAAGAAAGAAAGATCTCTTATCCTTTGAGACAACATGAAGGGACCTGGAAAGTATTATCCTAAGTGAAACAAGCCAAGCAGAAAAAGGGAAATACCATATGATCTCACTTATATATGGAATATAATGAATGTAACAGTCTGAGGAATAGGGTAGACCCAGAAACACGGAAGTAGGGTACAGACTGACAACCCTCAGAAGAGGGGGTGGTGGGGGGTGGAAAGAGATAAACCACAGAACTGATATGCATGTATGCATAACCAATGGACATGGACAACAAAGCTGGTGACGGGGTGGGGGGATGGGGAGGAGGGTGTCAATGGGTAAAAAAGGAGAAACATCTGTAACAAATCTAAAATTTAAAAAAAAAAAAATGAACTATGCTAAGTGACTTAAGCCAGACTCAAAGGTCTATATAGTGTATGATTCAATTTATTTAAAATTCTGGAAACCCCAAATTATAAGAATGAAGGAAGGATAGATCAGTGGTTGCCAGGGACTGAAAGTGAGAAGAGGATTTGATTATAAGTAATGAACTGTCCCCCTACAAACATGAATTTTATATTTATAAATTTAAAAATGAATTAATTTTCTTTTTTCCCCAAAAAAAGATAAGAGATGAACCACTGAGGAACCAAAGATAACTCATTTTATTCATTCATCAAGAATTTACTGACTATCTATTTTGTGCCAGACACTGGTCTAGGAAGTGGGGATACAGCAATGAACAAGAAACAAAAATCTCATGCAAACAGATAAACATTGGAAGAAAATAAACAAACAAGCAAACAGATAAACATTGAAGAAAAGTATGATCCCCAGGCCCTATAACAGGTTAACCAGAAATAGCAGGAGTAGGACATTTGTATTTTTAAAAAAGCTCTTTGAATGAGTGTAATGCATAGACATAGTTGTGAACTATTGCCTTAAGCAATCCCATTTATTAAATGGTTCTTACATGACAGGCACATCTTACATGCCTTAATTTTTCTTTGAAATAATCCCAGGACTTTCAGACTATTATGGACTTTATTTCAAGGATGATGAAACTGAAATACAGAGAATTTATGTAACTTCCGTAAGTTAAAAAGCTCAGATGTGAACACAGGCAATCCAAAACCAGAACGTACACCCAACCTGCATCATACTCATATCCTTTCAATGAGAAATGCATACAAACAGTGAAACAGCAGTACAGCCATAATGAATTTAAAACTGTCTTCATCTTTCTTCTCTGCCTCAATTTTTATGAAGCCATTGTAGCAGACAGACCATGGTTGTTGAGGGAGAAGACAAGGGACAAATGGGGTAAATAGGAAAAGTAAAGAATGTAAAAGAAATCTTCTTCAGATTTGTTTGTAAATATTCCAAAGAGTTGAATAAAATAAACCCACTGTCTATTGACTACACATACACGTATTTGTTGAATTTCATAAACGTTAAAAAAAAAGTCAAAACTTGGGGACCTGGAACTGTCATTTATCTTTAAGATGCTATGTACATTTCTGCTTTGATCTAGTATATGTTGGTTTTAAATTTAAATTTCATAGTCTTTATTTTTAAATTCTGGTCTTTAGGAACTGTATTACTGTATCCCCTACAAAAAGGTATTTCTTTTTTTAAAGTTTTTTTTAAAAATAATTTTTCTTTATTGATTTTAGAGAGAGAGGAAGAAAAAGGGAGAGAGAGAAACATTCAGGAGAGAGAACATCGACTGGCTGCCTCCACATGTCGCTCATTGGGGATCTGGCCCACAATCTGGGCATGTGCCCTGACCGAAAATCAAACCAGTGACCTCTTGGTGCATGAGTCAACACTCAACCACTGAGCCATACCAGCTGGGCCAAAAAGGTATTTCTTTAGGATATTTTCTCAGAAGTGGGTAAATATTTTCAAAGTATTTATAGAATAAAAGCTGTAATATTTGTTTATACTACAAAATGTTCCTGCCAATACAGATACTCAGTAATAAAGGTTCTGTTATAATTTCTCTCAGGAAAAAAAAAAAAAAGGTTCAAATTCCAGTTCTATTTTCACTAGCTATGTATCCTTGGGAAAGTCATTTTACATGAATGAACTTACATTTTCACATCTGACAAATAGGGATAATAAATTGATTAAATAATAAACTAGGGCTCTTATGAAGATTAAGAAAAATGTGTCACATAATAAGGATGTAATAAATAGTATTTCCTTCATCTTTTAAAAGGTTTTATTGTGGACATCACATCTCAAAAATGTATCCACAACCATTAACATTTTCTGCCTTTCTTTTTTTATCCTCACCTGAGGACATTTTTCCATTTTTTGTTCAGATAGAGCAGGAGAGAGAGAGAGAGAGAGAAACATCGATGTGAAGGGACACATCAAGTGGCTGCCACCCGCACGACCAAGCAGGGCCGGGGACAAACTGCAACCTAGGTACATGCCCTTTAGCGGGAACCGAACCCGGGTCTCTCT
This sequence comes from Molossus molossus, assembly GCF_014108415.1. Lineage (NCBI taxonomy): Eukaryota > Metazoa > Chordata > Mammalia > Chiroptera > Molossidae > Molossus > Molossus molossus. The sequence continues at coordinate 64,858,627 of NW_023425402.1, read as the reverse complement.
GTACCGCAGGCCGACGCTCTAACTGCTGAGCCAAACTGGCCAGGGCTTTTCTGCCTTTCTTAAATAGAAGTGAACTTTGCTGGGGTAAAAAAAAGTGATGTAGGTAAATTTTAAAACATTCAGCTAACAAATATGTTGTGAACTTAGGTCATAAAATGTTTACATTTAAATGAACAACACAAAGAATTCTCTTTCTTATATAAACTAAAAACTACTTTAAAATGTTTATTTCTTTTATTATTATATCTCATTTGCTCCAAAAGGTCTACAAGGTGGCTTAAAAATGTAAAAATAGCCCTGGCCAGTGTGACTCAGCAGTTAGAGAGTGTGGGCCCTCAGACCAAAGCATCTCAAGTTTGATTCCCAGTCAAGGGCATTTAACTGGATTGCAGGTTCGCTCTCAGGCCTAGTTGGGCACCAATCTGATGTGTCTCTCTCACATTGATGTTATCTTTCTCCCCACCCCCCCACCCCCAGAAAAGCAATGGAAAAAGTATCATTGGGTGAGGATTAACAACAAAAAAAACCCAAAACATAAAAATAAAATGAAGATGTAAAATTATACCAGAAAACCCAAGCTAAAGATAGTTATCATGCTTCTTGGAAACCAAGGTACAAAGGGCATATAACTACACAGAATGTTTTATCTAGCAATAGATCTAGCAAGTCAGGAGGAACACATTTTTCCTAAAAGTAAATTCTAATATCAAGCTATATCAAATTAATAGATTTAGGAAAAAATATAAAAAATCTTAAGAAATTCATAAAGCAATAACATTGTTTAGTTCCGATTCTGAATTTTCCAGACTTATTATACCATAGATGTGAATGCATACAACAATCCAAAGTTATTTTTAAATTTTTCAGTTTTCATGTTGGCACCTAATTCAGCCTAAAAACAACAACTGCACAGGTTAAACAAACATATAAGTCTGTAACTTCTCTAATGGATGAATCTAGTCCTTTATATCATCACTAAATTATTTGCTTTAACCATATCATATCTGTGATTAGGTAACATGGCTAAAAGTAAAGTGCATTTTGTTTCATCTCTGGATTTTTGATTGGGTGTTTTATTTTTGAAATTTAGTAACTTAGCCAGATGTATCTCTGTTAAATTTTTTGTATTATAATTTCCTGACATAGTAATTTACTTTGATCTGTAGATTCAGTTTCTTTTTTCAATGAAATATTTAATCACGGAGAATATATATAATATTCATGCAACCATTACTAATTGAGATGCATTCATAGGTTGTAAGTGACATGCACAGATATGGTAAACACAAAACCTCATATGTGAGGAAAGAGAATTTATAACCAGGGATGGGTAGCCAGAAGATTTTAATATTTACACTTTGGTTTCTTTTTCTTTCATTAAATTCAAGCAAAATTATGTTTCATACTTTTTATTTAAAACAGTATTTCAGTTATGGGTACATGGAAAATCTTAACACTATTACACTTTTATCAGTTGGACATTTTCATCATAAAACTTTTAAAGAAGCAAACAAACCTAAAAATAAAAACTCATTGCACTACAGCCCAATTTTTATAAAAAGCATATCTACCCAGTCTTCCTTCTTATCTTCCTTCTTACCTTTTTCCTGCCTGTACATCTGCAAAAAATATATCTAAAATGAAAGTCAACCTGTTAATAATGGTTTACAGGAGCATTTAAAAATCTTTGCACCTTTTGTATCACTTGATACTTAACAATGAACAGGCATTATTTTTGCAAAAAAAGAAAAAAAATGTGTTCTTTACAAAAGCACAACCTTATTAAAGTACAGCTAAGGAATTGTCATTGAAAATTAAGTCAGGTTCAGATATGTAGCTTTCTGGTGATCTAACTTCATGTGGGGCTAAAGCATTCAGGAAGGGTAATGTATAATTAGGTCCCCCACATCAAAAAACCTGTGGGATGGTAGCGTTGTGGAAAGGGGGTTCAAAATACTATCCTTAGCATTCTAATTTTACATAATGAACAATATTTATCGAGTATATACAATGTACCAAACACAATCCTAAGTACTATAAACGTATTAATTCATTAAATCCTAATGACAAGCCTATAGGCAGCTAAATAATTTTCCAGATTTTACAAATGAGGGACAGAACTTACCTACCTGAGAAGCTGGGTTTAAACCCACATGTCCTCAGTCAGTGTTCTTAATCATTTTACCAATGGTTTGCACACTTTGCTACACATTGGAATGACCCAGTGGTCTTTGGAAAACATTGATGCCTGGATCATGAATATATTGACTTAAGTAGCACTGGGTGTGACCTGAATAACAGGATTTTTTCTTTTTTAATTAATATATTTATTTTTGTTACAGATGTTTCTCCCCTCTCCCCCACTACTACTCCCCTCCTCCTCCCTCCCCACCCTGTCCCCAGCTTTGTTGTCCATGTCAATAACAGGATGTTTAAAAGTTCTTGGGTTCAGCCCTGGCCAGTTTGGCTCAGCGGTTAGAGCGTTGGCCTGCGGTCCTGAGAGACCCGGGTTCGGTTCCCGCTAAGGGCACGTACTTCGGTTGCAGTTTGTCCCCGGCCCTGGTTGGTCGTGCGGGTGGCAGCCACTCGATGTGTCCCTTCACATCGATGTTTCTCTCTCTCTCCCCTCCTCTCTCTCCCTCCCACTCTATCTGTACAAAAAATGGAAAAATATCCTCGGGTGAGGATAAAAAAAAAAAAAAAATAAAAAAAAAAAAAAAAAAAAAAAGTTCTTGGGTTCAGCCCTGATGGTTTGGCTCAGCAGTTAGAGCATCAGCCCACAGACTGGAGAGTTGTGGGTTCGATTCTGGCCAGGGGCAAGTACCTCAGTTTCAGTTCAGTTCCTGGCCCTGGTAGGGGTCCTGTGGGAGGCAACCAATCAATGTGCCTCTCTAGCATCGATGTTTGTTTGTCAGTCTGTTTGTCTGTCTGTCTCTCTCTCTCTCTCACACACACACACACACACACACTATCTGAAGATAGATGGAAGAATATCCTTGGGTGAGGATTAAAAAAAAAAGTTCTTGGGTTCATTGTACATGCAGTGAAGTGTGGGGACCACACTTTCTGCCTCCTGGTCGTCCTTGGTCAGTGGTTAGCCTGGATGAACATTAAAATCACCTGATAATTTTTAGAGTTAAGACACCTACCCCACCCCAGGCCAGGGTCTGGGCTTAGGTATTTTTCAATGCTTCTGAGGTGATTCAGTCTGCAGCTAAGACTTGAAAACCACTGCTAAGGGAGATACCAGCTGCCCTCCATGTTAACAATCAGTGCCCAGGCTAGTGAGTGCTTTTAATTAGGGGAGTAACTTTCGAATGGGTGGGTACACACACACACATACAAATATAAAAGAACCACTGTTCAGCAGTGAAATGTCAGACAGCATGATTTTTAACTCACCTACATTCTCACAGGTTCAGAATTATTCTGGAAATAATAAGATTGTATTTAGTGCTTTCTCTCATGGGGATTTTTCTTTTTTCACCTTCAAGTATAGTGCTAATCCTGGCATTGGGCTTCATCTAGGGCTACCAGAGGTGTTAGGAGGTCCTATTGATAACTAACTACTTACAGCCTCATATTGATGACAGAAAGTTTTTCAGAATAAACTATACTAATAGTTACTCAAAGAAAATAAAATAATAAAAGACTATAACAGTAAAGCTCAAAATTTGAACACAGAAATAAAATTCACAAAATATTAGGCATAGTCCTTGAGACATAAACTAAATAACACCACAAATGAATGAGGAAAAAATGTGAGGCTCAAGGCAGGGAGCACTTATTCAGAGTATCAAAAGTGAAAAATTCATGCATACAATTTCTGGTTTGGGAGGTTCTAATGTGTAATATAATAATGGCTAATTATTGAATAATTACCTTGAATGCTTACAAGGTACCAGGTACAATTCTAAGCCTTAGATTTGGCAACCTAGGGTAAGAGATTCTAATATAATAGAATCTTTGACTCCCAGTATGAGAAAATACATTAATTAATCAGCTTTTGGGCAGCTCTCAACCATTCCTTTCCCAGGCACACACAACTCCTATCCCTCATAGCCAGGGACTGAACACAAAGCCAAAAACTATCCTATCAGTCTGGCTCAGAAAAATTCTATATTCAGTTAGGAGCCAAGTTGAAGATCAAATTTCTGGTCATCATATAAAAACCCCAATTTTGCTAATGTAAGAGATCCTGTGCTTTAGTAACCAGACATATAAGTGACAGAACTGACATCTTCTTATGAAAATTATCTCTGGCCCTAGTTTGGCCCAGCGGTTGGAGCATCGGCCTTCAGACGGAAGGGTCAAGGGTTCTATTTTTGCTCAAGCGCACGTACCTGGGTTGCAGGTATGATCCCAGCCATGGTCAGGGTTGTTTGGGAGGCAACCGATAGATGTCTCTCTCACATCAATGTTTCTCTCTCTCTCCCTCCCTTCTACTCTATCTAAAAAAATCAATGGAAAGATATTCTCAGGCAAGGATTAACGAAAAAAAAGAAAGAAAATTTTTATTCATATAACAGTTTGCAAAGCTATGAGTCTTAAACTCTTAAAATGTTACCAATTATTCTTCCATATCTTAAATTACTTAAACTATCAATTACTCCTAGTTCCTCACTTCTGACTCTAATACAACCAGGTCAGATGTGTATGTTTGCAACCAAGAGCCAATCAATCCTCAAGGGGTTCCACATTTGCAGACTTTCTTCAGGTACAGGTCTGTATTTGCTCCAAGACTCAGACAGACAGCAAACCAGGTAACAACTGAAACTTCAAGGTTCAGAAGAGAACTTCCCTAATGATTTGGAGGGCAAGTTTGTTGCAGTATTTTATTCCCCTCCTCATTACAGAGCTGTTCTAAAGATAACTGAATCAAGAAAAACAGAGTCCCATGCTATTTTCTGAGTTATCAAAACTAATGCTAGGGCAGGCAGCCAAGAGCCTGCCACAAAAGAATTGACCACTTTTTTTTTTATCTTCACCCGAGGACATTTTCCCATTTTTTTGTTCAGGTAGAGTGGGAGGGAGAGAGAGGAACAGAGAGAGAGAGAGAAACATCGATGTGAAAGGGACACATTGAGTGACTGCCACCCGCACAACCGACCAGGGCCGGGGACAAACTGCAACCGAGGTACATGCCCTTAGCGGGAACCGAACCCGGGTCTCTCTGGACCGCAGGCCGACGCTCTAACCGCTGAGCCAAACCGGCCAGGGCAGAATTGACCACTTTTGAAATTAGATTTTTTAGAATAATAATTCAGACCCATCATCTTCTTCACTAAGTGTAAAGAACACCAAAGAATAAAGAAATAAAATGAGGTCACTATAGTCCAGCTACTAAGTAATCAAGTAGGTTGAGGTATGAAGCAACAATTCTGTTATTGCTTTAACTAGTATAGGAACTTAAAATTTTCAAGTTCCCAGTCCTGCACTAATGTCTGGATATATATAAACTCTCCAGGTAATCCTGATTACTCTCTGAAGGAAAAGAATTTCACATATCCATACCACCTGATACCCACTACCCAAACCACTGGTCATCGAGAGGATTATCACCTAGGGCTAATTCTCACCTAGGAATTCAGAGGGTAAGAACTAATTCTCAAGAATGTACTTTTCACTATAAGAACCCTTGGATTTTTCTTCAGAACACCCTGGGCATCGCACAGTTGTATTTTTGGTTTACCAACCGTAAGACCCTTTAATAAATCTTTATTATTCATTTCTAGCAAAGCCTCCTGATTTCTCTAGGTCAACATTAACTTCTGTGGGGTCTAATCACGGGATAATAACTTTCCACCCAAATAAGCATACAAAGCTGGAGAGTGGGAAGCAACATGTGCCTTTCAAAGTTTACTTTTCACCCTGAAAACTGATCTGCGCCGCACGCCCGACCCTCCACCGGGTTTGCCTCAGCAGCTGAATGAAGCATCTCCAAAAAACCCGGGGGAGGCGGCAGAGATGGTTTTCTCAGAACCCGCCCCTCCCGCGAATTGAGGACTGGCCCGCAGCGGCGGAACGGCTTCGGGGCGCGGGGCCCCGCGGGGATCTCCTTCTGCCAGTTTCCGGGCCCGTACCTGACAGGCGATGGACCTGCGGAAGCCGCACGCCATGTCCGCCTCCACGAAGCGCGTCCTGGCCGCCCGCCCTCCTCTGCAACCCCACCTCCGTGCGCCGGAAGCCCGCCCCGAAGGGTGACGCTAGCCAATCAAAAAGCGCAGTGGCCCGCCACTAACCTCTGCCCTGCTGCCGCGAGGGAGCGCGGGAAATCCCGAGTTTCTAGATTCCCGCGGGCCGCTGGGACCATGGCCACCTCCTCGGTGTCCAAGGTACGAGGGGCGGGCGGCTGGTACGATGCTGACATAGTCTCTTTCCCTTTTGAAGAAGGCATGAAGCGGAGGTTACGTAGGCCTAGGTGTACCGATTTCAGGAGAAGGTGCGACGGGCGGAGCTGGGGCATCTCTGCTCCAGGTCCGGTGGAGGCTAACTTTGCTTGGGGTGCGAAGACGGCCGCCGGCCGTAGTGTTTTGACTGGGAGGATTTGTAAATTCTGGTTTGTGGAGGTCGACTGTCCGGAGGATGTTCCCCAGTCTCCCGTCCTGTTTCCTTCTCAAATGTTTATTGTGCGCCAAGCAGTCCGTTAGGTACCAGGATACCAGAGTAAACAAAGGAGACCCAGTTTTTGCACTCAGTAAACACATTAAACACAGATAAACTGACCACTGATTGTGATTAATGTTAGCAAGAAAGAAAGTTCTAAGTGAGAGAGCAGAGGAGCTAGAAGAACTTAATCTAGGTTGCCTAAGGTCAGCGAAGGCTTTTGGAGAAAGTCACATTTTAGCTGAGACCTGAAAAATGAGAAGTTAGGTAAAGGATTGGGGAGGCGGAGGCGGTTTTAGAAGAAAGACATGTTCTTTGGCCCAGAAGATAGAGATAAAATGGCACGTTAAAGGAATTGAGAACTGTATAATCAGAGAGTAGAGCTGGAGAAGGGAACCTTATGAAAAATGGGAATGAAAAAGTCGTGGGGTGTGTGTGTGTGTGTGTATGTATGTATATGTATGTAGATCACAAAGATCTCATACTGGCTGTTTAGAAGGCCAGGGGTTGCAAGACATAGTATAGTTGGTAAGAAGATAAACTTTAGAGCTCTGTTGTACAGTGCGGTAGCCACTAGCCACGTGTGGGTATTTAAATTAAAGTAAAATTAAATAAAATCAAATTTTTAGTTCTTCAGTCTCACTAGCCACAATTGAAATGCTCAATAACCACACGGGGCTGTGACTACATATTAGTGCAGATTATGATATTTTCCTTGTTACTGAAAGTCCTATTGGATAGCCCTTATAGACAAAGTAAAGTAAGACCTTTAGTAATATTATGATTGCAACTGGAAGCCTCTTAACTTAAGCTGTCTGATAAAGCTGAGAAGGCAGATGAAGAAGATGCAAAGACATTTCTGTCTGTATTAAATCAGATTACTAAAGAAAGCTACACCATGGATCTAATTTTTAATTTTGATTAAAATGAAATTATCAGAAGCATTGCCTTCCAAGACTACATATCAAGGAGGAGCTACAAACTTAGAGTTTATTTACAAAGGATTGACTTAACTGATGCTATGTGCAAGCCTGAAGAGATTTAACTGCTAGTATTTTTTTTTTAAATTGGTATTGGTACTGTTTTTATTTTGCCCTGGTTGTAAAGTTCCATGGTCTGTCCTCTGATCCTTTTAGTTGCATAAGCCTCTTATTATTTTTTTAATCCTCACCCCAGGATATGTTTTTACTGATCCTTAGAGAGGAAAGGTGTGAAAGAAAGAGAGAGAGAGAGAGAGAGAGAGAGAGAGCGCGCGCATGATGAGAGAGAGAAACATCAATCAGTTGCCTCCTGTACTTGCCCAGACAGGGGATTGAACCCACAACCTAGGTATGTGCCCTGACCAGGAATTGAACCTGCAAACTTTTGTTATACAGGATGACACTCCAACCAATTAAGCCACCCTGCCAGGGCAAGACTGTTTCTTATTTTTGTATATCTTGTAAAATTGTGAATTGTTGTTTTTTGTTGTTGTTGTTTTCAGGAAAGCACTCATTGCATTATAACAGAAATGCTTGTGTTGAGATGACTATGAGGGGGCCTTACATAAGTAAGAATCTTTAAAGACTATTTTCCAAATTCATGGAACAGCCAGCTTTTTTTCCCTAACTATCTAAACTTCCCTTTTCTTGTTATATTTTCTTGCTGTCTGCTCTCCTCCTAGACTTCTTCCTCCATCTCATATACCATCCCTTGATCAGGAGTTCAAAGTGGCTAACCATATTACTACCACTGCCATACATTAGGATTCATTCTTGGCACTCTTTGTATCTCAGTCCTTCAAAGCTCCTTTTCCTTTAGTGAATTACAGATGAATATAGAAAGGAGGTAATGACAAGCTTGTCATGGTAACACACGATTTTTCTAAATATGTATATTGTGTTTTGAATAGTTCCACTAGTTGCAGAAAAAAAGAGTATAAGGCATAGCTCCCACTTTGGATCCTGTAATCCAGATTATACTTGCATTGCTCTTTAGCACTATACTGAGATGACTTTTTCTAGATATATTTTTTCTTTCATTTTACATAGAAATGGCAATCTTAAGAAGCTACCCATGATGTGTGGCTTTAGGATTGGTAAAATAAACATATAACCAGTAGCTTGGGGGCTGTAAATCACTAATCAAATAATAACATGGAACTAAATGTTGCTAAAAAGTTGCCAGGAATATTACTTGACAAGCTTTCATTCTGTATACTGACTGCCTAATATGTACATTAACATTATCCTAAAATTTGGGAAATAAATATGAACTAAATGCAGTCTGTGCTCTGAAGGTGCTCACAAACTACTTAGCGAGACAGACCCTAAATAACTGTGATACAGAGTAAATGTGATTAAAAATAAAGATATTCAAGTACTGTGAGATCTTAGGGGAAGAGATAATTCTAACTAGAGTGGATGAGTTTGAGTTTATGTGTAATGCATAAATGAATAAGAGTTGATCAGATGAAGAAAGGTAAAGCAGTAATAGCCCACATTATCTATTTCCCGCCAAGATTCTAGGTAGTTGGAGTTTAATTAAATAACAGATACTTCTGCCCAACTGGTGTCGCCCAATGATTAAGTGTTGACCCATACACCAGGAGGCACATGCCCAGGTTGTCGGCCAAATCCCCAGTGGGGAGCATGCAGGAGGCGGCCAGTCGATGTTCTCTCATCGATGTTTCCATCTCTCCGTCTCCCTTCCTCTTTCTCTAAAATCAATAAAGAAAAAAACAACAACAAAACAAACACTTTTCTTGAGATGTGAGAGCGTCACTATTTTATATTTTTTTAATCTTCATTTTAATGTATATTATTAATGGTTTTCTCTAAGTTTTATAAAAATGGAAACGATTTGCCTTTAAATATTATCAGCATTTATTTTCTTTGTCTACTTCTTGGATCAAGTTTCAATTAGCATAATCAAAGATGCACATCACATGGGAAAAAGGAGAAAGAAATGGATAGTCATTGTATTTAAGAATTTTCCTTCTGTAACTCAGATAGAAAAGAGATGATTTCTTAGCACTTAAAAGAAACACCTTTTAAAAAAACCCTGATTATCAATAAAATACTTGGTTAATAGATTTATCTGCTCTGTGGCTACTTTGACTATGCTTTATTTTTTCTTTTTATAGGGCTGCTTTGTGTTTAAGCCAGACTTCAAGAAGAGAAAGATCTCTGTGCCAATAGGTAAAATGTTTTAATATCAAATTTGTTAGTTTTCCTCCCCTAATTGAATTTAGTACTTCTTTTGTCTAAAAGTGGCTTGCTTGCAATGGTGACATAGCAATTATCTTCTGAGGCATAGGTCAGAGGGATAAGGGTACATCCCAGGATTGTAATCTAAAAGGGAATACAAATATTTCTTCAAAAGGCAAATTGGAAAGTAAATTTCCTTCAAAGGATATGTCACCATTCTTAAAAGAGATTGTTTTAAAACTCTCAGTGGTTTCCTGGAGTAAACTAGGGGGAATTGACTGCAAAAGAGATTTTTTTGGAGTGAGGAAAATGTTCCCTAGATTTGAGGGGGTGATCACGTGAGTGCATACTTTTGTTAGGACATATCAAATGGGGATACTGAGACATAAAGAACTTTCTCAGTGATATTGGTAATAAGTGGCAGAGCTGGGATTTGAACCCAAGCTGTCTGATTATTGAATCCATGGTCTATTCATTACTTAATACTACTGCCTCTCAAAATATGAGGTGAGTTTTTGCTTAGAACTTTTTTGTATTGAATTTCGGCTATAATTTATTGAGATTTGTTTAAAGTTTTTAGTATTAGTAAACCTAATGTGTACAGTTATATAATATGAACTTCGAAGTACCTTAGGTTTTTTTCCATTGTGCTGATCTGAGACCAACAGATACTGTTATAGTGTGAAAATCTTAGAAGAATTGACCCTAATTTTAAGACAGGTGGAGCAGAAATGAGGAAAGCATATTCATATTTTAGCACTTGCCTTCAGTGGCTTCAGTTCTTGAAACAAGATTGCCTAAATAAGTAGGAAGATACTCTGCATTGTGCCTACCATTCTGTGTGTGTGTGGCGGGGGACTGTGAATAGGAGCAGGAGGGAACCTGTCAGCAGTGAGAGCTAATATTCATTTTGTAGCTCCTTTCAGCGCTTATTTTTTACCTACTTGATCGATAAATGAGAGAAGTCATGGTAACAGGTTAAAGTGTCCTACTGCTCTTGTTTTCCAGTTTCTGACAGCTTTTTGTTAGGTATTTTGATGCAGCATTATTCAGCATATAAAAAGTTTATGTCTTGATTTGCGTCTTTAACATTTTATATGATTTTACTCATTTACAAAGATGACTAGTTGTGTTCTGTTTAAGGCTACTTTGTTATTTTGCTTTGTCTCTTAGTAATAGTATATCCTTGCTTTTTTTGTTTGTATTTTTATACTATAACCTCATCTATTATTTTACCATATGATGACTTCATTATATTCTAAACCTTTTTTTTTTTTTTTTAATCCTCACCCGAGGATATTTTTCCATTTTTTGTACAGATAGAGTGGGAGGGAGAGAGAGGAAGGGAGAGAGAGTGAGAAACATCGACGTGAAGGGACACATCGAGTGGCTGCCACCCGCACGACCAACCAGGGCCGGGGACAAACTGCAACGTGCCCTTAGCGGGAACCGAACCCTGGTCTCTCCGGACCGCAGGCCGACGCTCTAACCGCTGAGCCAAACTGGCCAGGGCTATTCTAAACCTTTTGATAAAATTTTTAAATTTCAATATTTGCCCCAAACTGAATCAACTATGATTAGGAGGAAAATTCCTTAAGGTGAAAGAGAATTTCTATTCCAAACTCTCAGTTAACATTAAAATTTGATGGTGGAATACTGGCAGCATTTCAGTGAAGTCAGGAACAAAATGTGTACTTTCACAGTTATGTAATATAATGAAAGTTCTAGCTGTTACAATAAAATACCATAACTAAATAGGATTTATGAAGGAAAGTAGGTAACTATAGGAATGTTAAGTATTATTTAAAAGAAGAGACTTGTAGTGAATTTTTTTTTTTTTTTATCCTCACCTGAACAATTTTTTGTTCAGATAGAGCGGGAGGAAGAGAGAGAGAGAAACATTGACGTGAAAGGTACACATCGAGTGGCTGCCATCCTCACGACCCAATCAGGGCCGGGGACAAACTGCAACCGAAGTACATGCTCTTAGCGGGAACCGAACCTAGGTCTCTCTGGACTGTAGGCTGACGCTCTAACCACTGAGCCAAACCGGCCAGGGTGTGAATTTTAACATATTAAAAAAATATCATTTCTCCCCAAATCAATCTACAGATTTTCTTTTATCCAATCAAAATACCAGTGTAATTATTTTTGAGAAATGACAAAATTAGTTTAAAAGAATGGCTTAAAATTTTTTGAAAAAGAGTGATGTTTTGTGGTGATGGGAGGAAGACTCAACCTAGTCAGTATTAGAATGAACTACAGCTCTGGCTGGTTTGGCTCAGCAGTTAGAGTGTCAGCCCATAGACCAAAGGGTCTTGGGTTTGTGTCCCAGTTAAGGGCACAAACCTGGGTTGCAGATTTGATACCTGGCCCTGGTTAGGGCACCTGCCTCATGTGGGAGGCAGCCAATTGATGTGTCTCTCTCACATCGATGTTTCTCTCTCTCTCTTCCTCCCTCCTTTCCACTCTAAAAATCAATGGAAAATTATGCTTGAGTGAGGATTAAAATAAAAAGAATGAATTCAAAGCTGCTGTAATTAAAACAGTTCAGGACTGGTATGGTTGAATTCAGTAGAACAAAAGAAAAAGTTCAAAAATAGTTTCAAGTGTATTTATAAGTTTTTGGATGATAAGGACTTCCCAAATCAATGAAAGAAAGGAATGTTTTTCAAACTGAAGGTTTTTATGTATAACCCAAGTGTGAGTCTTGAAATCAATTTATTGGGTCATGAGAGTTTTAAAAAACAGAATAGAAAACATTTGGTATTACATGGTAAGTGTTATCTTGTGAGACTTTCATTTTTGTTTCTGTTATATATGTGTCTGTTGGATTATAACGTAAGATGTATTCCCTAATGTGGATCATGGTTTTAAAAGTTTGAAAAACACTGCAACAAATGGTATTTTGATAAGTGGCCAACCATTTGCAGGAAAACATTCCAAAAGTGTATAAAATAATACAGACAGAATAAATAAAAGTCTGGGTTAAAACTGTATCAGTTGAACAAATGAACAAGGATAGTAATAGTAAGAATCATTTGAAAAAGGAAAGCTCAAAGGAAATATATGAAGCACAGTTTACAGGGCCTTAGATTAAAAGCAAATAATGTAGCTATATTAACTGTATATATTTAAATCAAAACCATTAAATGAAAACTTAGAAATTCAGAAGTAAATGATAGAAAAACATTCTAAAAAATATTTAAGCTTATAGATACAGTAATTATAGTAAGAATTGAAGATATATAAATAAAACTAAGTATAAAAGATACTGAATGTTACCTATCTCCAAATAAATATATGCATATTTGATACATGTAAAAAAATTCGACTTCATCACTTACTGTGTGACTTTGTACAGAGATTTTCTAACTTTTATTACATAAAAAAGACATTAACTTATTTCTTTCGGTGTTTTCAGAAGAGTATTTTAATAAAGGGAAAAATGAATCTGAAGACAGTAAGCTTCGATTTGAAACTTATCAGTTGATTTGGCAGCAGATGAAATCTGAAACTGAGGTGAATACTTTTTTTAATGACATTTCTCAAATACTGTACATCTCATATTTGTTGCTTGTCATCTTTTTTCCCACCGATTTACAAGAGAATTAATGAAATATTGGTAATGTTAATTAAGCACAATCTGTATATCCTAAAAAAAAAACCCCAAACCCTCATGTTCCAAGTATTAAGCATAGCTTCAGGTATGTTGATCATGATAGTTGCTAAGGCAAGGGGCTCTTTTCTTATCCTCACAGCTTTGAAGTGCTGGCACTCTTCAAATTATCCATTTAGTGACACAAGTAAGAAATCAAACTTTCTAAACCACTTCTCTCTCTCATCCTCATATCCAGTTGCCATATACTTTATATTTCAGCTCTGAAAAAATTCTCATTATAGCAAATTTGTTGTTAGGGCCAACATCTTGAGTGGATTTGTTTTGTTTGACCAACACAAATGCCTTTGAGACGGTTATGTACTTTTCAGTTTATTACTGCTTCCTACCATACTTTATTGCTTTACACCTAATCGCTTTGTCCATTCATGTATTCCATGTGACCCTTGAAAGTATTTGAGGTTGTGGTTTCCAATTTCGGTCCTCTTCATTTCTTAAAAGAAAAATTTTTTTTTCTTTATTGATTTTAGAGAGAGAAAGGGAGAGGGAGAGGGAGAGAGAGAGAGAGAAACATCAAGGAGAGAGAACAATGATTGGCCGCCTCCTGCATACCCCCCACTGGGGATTGGGCCCACATGTGCCTTGACCAGGAATCGAACTGGCGACCTCTGGTGCATGGGTCGATGCTCAACCACTGAGCCACAGCCCTACCATCTGTCATGTTCTTTATGCTTAGCTATATTTGTGGTTCCTTTGATGTTTGGTGTTTTCTTCTTTCCATGCCTCCTTTACCACCCATTCCTTCAAACTTGATTTTACCTACCGTTATCTCCACCATCACCTGCTCTAATGCTTTGGCTTGGATATATCACCTCAGCTTAAGATAGATAGTCCTACTCTTTATTCCTGTATTATCATAGCACTCTATCTACACAACATATTTTTATTTTAAGTGTTGTTGCTCAGTTTCTTTACTTTTTTAGGGTAGAGACTACTTTCATTTGTAAGGTGATTAGTCAGTGTTTGTTGAATGAATAAATGAGATTCTTTAATGAGGGGATCCAATGCAATAATCACTGGAGATTTAAGGAAAAAACATTTTTTATTTCATCATGATTATATTTCATTATGCTTATAATTTACATGTAATCTTTGGAATTGAATTCACGACAGTTTTCTTTCCCAAATTTAAAGACATCAGATTATTGCTAGTAATAATCCATAACGTTTTATGTGTTCTGTGTAGCAACTGCAAGAGGAATTAAATAAAAATCTGTTTGACAATCTAATCAAATTTCTGCAAAAGACTCATTCTGGATTCCAGAAGAATTCAAAAGACTGGGGCTATCAAATAAAACTCAGAGAAATTCCAACTGCTGCTCTTATTCTAGGTATGTACATGTTTGTTTGTTTTTTTAATTGTGGTTCTGTTTTAGAGAATAGTGGGAAATAACTTGTTCTAGTAAACCTGTTTTCTCTCTCTTATTTACAGAATTAAACCAATTACACTTTGTTGGGCATACTTTCATAATCAATAAAAGTTCCTTGTACGGCATTGGCCAGTTTGGCTCAGCGGTTAGAGCGTTGGCCTGCAGTCCCGAGAGACCCGGGTTTGGTTCCCTCTGAGGGCATGTGCCTCAGTTGCAGTTTGTCCCCAGCCCTGGTTGGTCGTGCGGGTGGCGGCCACTCGATGTGTCCCTTTCACGTCGATGTTTCTCTCTCTCTCTTTCCCTTCCACTCTGTCTGAACAATAAAATGGAAAAATGTCCTCAGGTGAGGATTAAAAAAAAAAGTTCCTTATACAGATCAGACATCTGTAAATTAGAAGAACTTTATTTGGTTAGCTAATACACACCTCAACTTTTTGTCTGAAAAAAATGAAGAGGAAATATATTTGTGTTACTCTCTTCTCCCTTAGTTATTTTATGAAAATATATGAGATTTGAATTCGGTACTAAAGAAACCAGCAGTATGTTAATAGATTTGATTTTTATGCCTTTTTATCATATTTTCAGTATTTCCTTGTTCATGATTTTTCAATCTTGGATTGTTTCATAATATTGTCTTAATAGTAATTGTTTAAAAGGTATTTTTTGTTGTTAATTCTCACCCGAGGATCTTTTTCAATTTATCTTCCGATAGAGTGGTGGGGGGTGGGTGGAGAAACATTGATGTGTGAGAGAGACACATCGACTGGTTGCCTCCCACACGACCAGGGCCGGGGACCAAACCGCAGCTGAGGTACGTGTCATTGACCAGAATCGAACCTGCGACTTTTTGGTCTGTGGATCGATGCTCTAACCGCCGAGCCAAACAGGTCAGGGCTAACAGGTATTTTTGATGATTTATGTATAAATTACTTTCAGACTCCAGGTTGTAAATTTATTAGTTACTTACATTTCCATCATTAACATTCCATATTAACCAAATACCTGGATTGCAGGTAATGGAAAAAAATTTTTTGAAATATTAGCAAAGTTTTTTCATTCCTCTTGAAAAGAAAGTTGAATTTGTTTGGGTTTCTAATATACTATTAATTGCACTTTCAATTTGATATTTATTCAGAGTTTGTTATACTAGTAAATTAAAATTTTCACTAATAGGTCTGGGGTAGGGCCTGAAGCTCTGCATTTCTAATAGGCCTCCAGCTGATGCCCATACTACTGATCCCTGGACCACTCTGAGTAATAAGACTTTGTGGAATGATTTTGATAATGGTATGGATTTAGCTTTTCAGTGCAATCTGCCACTTAATTTCAAAACCTCTTCCATCATGGATGAGAAACTGAGGCCTAGTGATGGCTCGCTTGTACTGTTGGGTGCTTTCTTTCTCTATTTGCCATGTTACGGTGAGTGGAGTGGAGTGGGAGAAATGCAATCAAGAGGGATGGCCTGGTAGATTGTTGTAAGAGCAATGTGTAAATCCCTTTTCTGCTTACTGCCAAAAGGAGAAAAGAAACTAATGGATTCATGTGTTTCAAAGTTAGTGGTTTGAGGAGGACATTTTTCTAAAGACGCTGATTATCTTATTTCCAGTAGACAAGTCCAAGTCCATAACAGTGTGAAATAGCTTATAGTCAGTCAGACAAGATAAGCCAGTGTTTTACTAAACTCCTAAATTTGTTCAGAGATGTGGTATCACAATCATAAACCATAATGCATGCTAGGAATATTATTTTGATACTTTAAAAAAAAAAATCTGTTCTGAAAGATACTTAAATACAATTGCATGTTTTCTGTTTTCTAAAGTAGTGGGGAAATTTCCACTCAATTCCAATAACTACATGCAGAGCACTGAAATTCTGATTGGTGGAAATGAGAATCAGGTTTTAGTAAATACCTAAAGGACATAAAATTATAATTTGTTTTTTGGCTTTTTCCTCAGAAATCAATTTAGTGTATGCTTTACCTATTATGTTTACTACTGTGATCATGAATAATACACTGATTAGATTATCCTACATTGTTAAGTGAGGGTCATAGTAAGGCTGGAATCCATAGTCCCTATTTTTTAATAATTATTTTAAAGAGCTCTTGGTGAATGTGACAAAGAAATGAAATTATTCCTAAGAGTTTAAAAATTTTTTTTTCTTTATTGATTTAGAGAAAGAGGAAGGGAGAGGGAGAGAGAGAAACATCAATGAGAGAGAACATTGGCCGCCTCCTGCATGCCTACCACCGGGGATTTGGCCTGCAACCTGGGCATGTGTCCTGACTGGGAATCGAACCAGCAACCTCTTGGTGCATGGGTCAATGCTCAACCACTGAACCACACTGACCAGACCCTAAGATGTTTTTAAAGGTCAACTATACATCCCCAGTAATTTTTAAGAAATTGTCCTAAATACCTTTCTTAACAAATAAGTATAGTGTATGCCTTTAGATATCTGTTATTACTGGAAATCTCTTAATTTATGCAGTGTATTGTTTGGTTTCTGTTACTAATCATGCTGTAAAAATATTTGTACTTAGCAATTAACTTGACATGTTAAGTAGCTTTTGTTGTTATTAAATTATAATAAAAATAGTGATGTAATATTCATGTATAATTCCATAGGTGTGAATGTAACAGATCATGATTTAACATTCAGAAGTTTAACGGAAGCCCTTCAGAATAATGTCACTCCATACGTAGTTTCATTGCAAGCTAGAGACTGTCCAGGTAAAGTATAAATGCATTAATAACCTTGGTGAGATGTTACAGATCTCTTCGGTCTTTCTCCATCTCTCTCAGTGTGTGTATCTCTCTCTCTCTCTCAAGCTTTCTTCATCCCTTTTTATTTGTGGGAAGAATATGGTGCTACATTTTGGCAGGGTGAAGTTCGGTGCTTCCCAGAATAATCTTGACTTGTTGGAGTCTTTGACACTTTATTCCAGCCCTGCCCCTGTCATATCAGTTTCACTGCCAGTAATAGTCCAGGCATTTTAAGTTGGAATGTTTGGGACAGGGAGCTGAGAATTGAAGAATCAGGAGTTTTTTTTTCAGCCTAACAGAGAATAGACTACATAGGCTTATATTTAGAGCCTCAAATAATCTTATTGTTCACTTTGAAAGGCCACCATTGGTAAAAATAGTCCATTGCAAGAGCTTTTGAGTATTTGAAGCCATTGAATAAATCATAAGGGATGTGGAGAGTAATAGAGTAAAATGTGTTTAGATTTGGGCTGATGTGCTTATGTACTTTATATTACTTTTATATTCATAAACTGTTTGGAATTAAGTAAAACCCTTAGGACATCTTTAAAAATGACTTTAAAGAAGATTTGTAATCAATAAAATAACTTATGTAAATAACACTTTTGGTCTTTTTCAGGGTCCTTAAAAACCATTTGCTGTCCAGAAGTAATTTAAATATATATTATTCCTAATATAATTAAAAGTTTTCATATTTATACATTTGTTTAGGTAACACTTTTATTATAGACAATACACAAAAACTTTGGCCTAGTGTTAGTCTCAATGAAATTTAAATATTAAGGAGATGATACTAATGAACATTAATAGTCAATATGTTAAATATTGTGTTAATGTTAAGTATAGAAAAACATTCTACTCAAATAGTGCAATCTACTGATCAAGAAATTTCAGTTGTTTTAGATTTGTTTTAAGGGGAAATAAACTTTATTACCTGCAGATATGAAGCATTTTTTGCAAAAGCTGTTCTCACAGTTGGTGGACTGCTGTATAGATGTGGAATCCAAAGAGGAAGGAAAAGACATCCAGAAAAAGACACATTATTCAATGGATTCTCTTTCTAGTTGGTATATGAATGTCACACAGGTAAATGTAAACTGACAATTTTCTCCTAGGAATTTGGCATGTGACTGAAGAGACCTGGAATTATATTAAGCATAGTACTGTTTTGTTCTAATAAGAATACTTTAATTTAATAATAGCTACTTGCTTTTTCCTAAGGCTACTAGAATTTAAAAGTACTCTTTTATTAAGTATGTAGCCTACTTCCTGGTAAAAGTTAGGTTCCTACAAGGCTATTTTATTTGTGGGAGAATGTCATCTAGTGACAAAAACAGCATCTGGAATTGGTTCTACTGCAGATTTTATCTGTAACAAAGGGTATAATGTTAATATATTATCTCATAGGTTCCTCAGTATTTGTTTTTGGCAATGGAACTATGCTGTCAGTATCTATTGTCAACTTGGATGAGAAACGTCCATATGTATATTTTTTTAAGAATCTAATTTGTTTCATGTTTAGAATTATTGGAGAGTAAATGCTCTGTAAGGAAAGTATATTCAATAAACAGATAAATAAAAAGAAGTTTCATTCTACCAAGTTAGTCTCTGGTGAAAATGAATAACCTAGGTGATTCATGGGTAACTGTACCATAAAACCACAGCCTTAGTTTATGATGCTGTGTAGCCATAGTATGGGAAAAAACACTGCACATCAAAAAAATAACATTTTTTGATGAATATATTTGCTGAAGTCACCATAAATGAAGTTTCCTTTTGCAATATGTAGGTATTAAACTGGGTCTAATTCTTACTGTAATATCTTAATTTGATCCAGAATAGATTTTTTTTAATCTTCACCTGAGGATATGTTTTACTGGTTTGAGAGAGGGAAGGAAGGGGGGCGGTGAGAGAAAAACATCAAACAGCTGCCTCCTGTAGCCCCAACTGGGGATCAAACCTGAAACCTAGGCATGTGCCCTGACTGGAAATTGAACCTGTAACCTTTTGGTGCCTGGGATGATGCTCTAACCAACTGAGCCATACCAGCCGGGGCCAGAATTTTAGATTTTGTAGAAATCAAATGCTACATGCAATTTAAAAGATTGGGATTGGACTAGATGATATTTAGGATGCTTTTCAACTTGAAATTTCAGAGTAGCAGAGCAGTGTTATTCATTATGCTTTTTAATTAAAAATAATTAAATAGTTCTCACCTGAAAGCAAAGCAAAGTATGACATTCTACCAACAGAAAAATCAATTTTGTAGGCAATGTTCTCTTCTCCCTAAGCTTTTTTGTTATTTTTTCAAATAGCAGAAAATATAAATATTTCATATCAGTTATAGATTTTATTGAACCTTTTTCTTCTTGGTTATTATTCCCATGTCAGACAGAAAGATTCTGCTAATAACAGTTGGAATGAGTTTCTGTTTATCATGTGGGAGAAATGAAAAACAAACAACAGCTATTGTGAAATGTAAAGGGAGATAGATCTACATGTATAGCACTGTTTGGTTGGTAAAGCTTACTTTTAACTCCTTCTTTCCACAATGTCTTAAAAGAAGACAGACCCAGGAAAGCCAGGGAAAAAGAGGACTTCTAGCCAATGTCAACCTCCTCCTGTTGTGCTTATTTTAAAGGATCTGGAAAGCTTCACCACAAAAGTACTCCAAGACTTCATAATTATCAGCAGGTAGATGATGCATCATCTGTTTTTCATGCAGAATTTCTTTTATTAAGAAAACATACAGTGTTTAACTTAGCAATTTAATCTTTATTTTAATACTAAATGAATGAAAACCAGGATGATTTCAAATTCCTTATAATTGAATGTTCAAAGATCTCCTATCAGATTTTCATTTGCTTTTTGACCAAAGAATGAGAATCAAAAGATAAAAGTTAGCCAATTTTAAATTACCATGATAAGGCAGTATAGAAATAGTTTCTGTCACCATGGTTGTCTCTTACTTGTCCATTAAATGTATAAACTACTGCAAATTGCGGTATTTTTGTCAGGTCTTATTTTCTGTTACCTATCCACGGTAGAAGTTTTGAGTTAACTTGGCTGTTTGAGTTAGTGCTACTGAGTAATAATGTTTTCTAAATAATATTATTTTATACAATATTCTAGTGAGAATCGGCTTCCATGATCTCATTAGATCTTTAAGGCAATCCTGTGAGGCTCAGAATTGAAATAGCTAACAATTTTAAAATCCAAAAACATGCATTACCCATGGCACATTTTTTAAAATATAATTTATTTTGTCTTTTATATATTAACATGCTTAATAGTTATGGCTACATTTGCTTTAAATTTATATTGTGTTATAATTTAGTAATTTAATTATTTCTATTTTGATAGTGTCTTTTTTTTCCTCCACTGAAACTAAGATTTCTAGATCCTAAGACTTTTCTTAATGCTACAACTGAACTGCTTAACATGCTGGAAAAATGCATAGTACAGACTAGTGACAGAAAACTCAAACTTGTGATTACTTTTACCATCAAAAGTAAGGAAAAAGCACTTAAAACAGTAGCAGAGTCCAGGCAGTTTACTCCTAGGAAGGTAGAACTGCATACAGCTAGAATATGAAAAGCAATAACGAACAGGAGGGAGCAAGCAAAATCATTAGCCATGATACACAGGACTGACCTGCAGTAGCTCTCAAAGAGAATACTGTTTTACTCTAGAATTAATTTGTGTTCCTATTGGTAATGCTAAAATCAATCATGTTCAATAAGTTTGAGTTATGAATGGGAGGAAAGGATGTAACATTTTTTAGTAATGTCCATTAAAACTGTGTCTTATGTGTTTTTTAATTCTTATCTATTATGGCTGGGTGTCTATTAGAAATGTCCATAAATAGAATAAATTACTTTGAAAGTTAGTTAACTTTCATGTCACTGAACTCTTAAAGGATAGACTGGATAACTAATGTGAGGAAGACTAGGTAGGACTCAAATTTTGGGTGAGAGATTTAATTGAATGGTATCTAACACTTGAATTGTGTAACTATAGAGGAAGGCACTTGATCTCTCTGTACCTCTGTGTTCTCATTGGTAAAATGAGAGGAACCATTAATAGATTGATTTCAGAGCTAGAATGTCTGGGAAATAATTATTTCTATTATTTAACAGAGGAAAGTGGCCTGGCAAATTTGAGTATCTAGAATGATACTTTTTACCAGTGTCTTATAAAGTAGACATAAAAGTAAAGACCTTATTTTGATATTTGATGTATTGAAATATATTTGCTAAAGAAATTCCACTTTTGTATTTTTTGTAAACTAGTCAACATCTACATGAATTTCCACTAATACTCATTTTTGGAATTGCCACGTCTCCTGTTATCATCCATCGGTTGCTTCCTCATGCAGTATCTTCTCTTTTGTGTATAGAAATATTCCAGTCATTGTCCTGCAAGCAGCACCTGACTACGGTATTTGACAAGGTAAAAATTTACCAGTGAAATAGAATGAAAAGAAAACTGCTAAGAATAGATTATAAATATAAATATTAAGTTTCTGCACCTCTTCAGAGTATGATATTGAACATATTCCTTCACATATTTTCAGATTTTTATTTAATGACTTTGTAGTGGTATAGATTGCCTCTTGAGTTAAAATATAAACTTTATGAAAAGAATGATATAAATCTACAGCTATCAGTCAATTAGTTATTACTCAATGGAAAATTGTTGGTTTTTAAAATAATTTTTTACAGAATTTAATGACTTCTTGGTGACAAGAAGTTTTGACTGTTAATTTAATATGAAATGATTTGAAGTTTTAGTGGACTCTTCCCTGTCATGCCTCTCTGGTCCGCGGGCCAGCGCTCTAACCGCTGAGCAAGACTGGCTAGGGCCTGTTTTATGTTTTTTAAATAGACATGTTTATTTTGGGTTTCTCATTTAACAGTACATAATGTGTTCTGTTTATTAATGTGTATCAGTAGGGATGAAAAAGAAATTGCATAACAAGAATTGCCAAAGCTTGCAGCTTCTTCAGTGGCTTGTGGTGGGAGAAAGGGGGTTATATTGTTGATAGGCAGTATTTTTTAAAATTAGTAATTGGATGGAGGATGATGGACATCTTTGATTCTGAACATGTAATGTGAATATTCTTTCTTAATCCTCACCCGAGGATTTTTTTCCATTTATTTTCAGACAGAGAGGGAGGGAGGAAGGGAGGGGGATAGAGAGAGAGAAAGAGAAAAACATAGATTGGTTTCCTCCTGCACGACCCCGACCAGGACTGGGAACTGAACTGCAACCGAGGTATGTGCCCTTGTCCGGCATCAAACTTGAGACTCTTCAGTCCATGGACCGATGCTCTAACTGCTGTGCCAAACTGTCCAGGGCTGAATATTCTCTTTTTGTTGTTATTACAGTTGTGTAAATTTAATTTAAAATTTTAGTTGGCCCTGGCCGGTTTGGCTCAGTGGTTAGAGCGTCGGCCTGCGGTCTGGAGAGACCCGGGTTCGGTTCCTGCTAGGGGCGCGTGCCTCGGTTGCGGTTTGTCCCCGGCCCTGGTTGGTTGTGTGGGTGGCAGCCACTCGATGTGTTCCTTTCACATCGATGTTTCTCCCTCTCTCTCTCTCCCTCCCACTCTACCTGAACAAAAGGTGGAAAAATGTCCTCGGGTGAGGATAAAAAAATAAAATAAAATAAATAAAATAAAATTTTAGTTGATGTTTAATCTAAAAAAAAAATCCTAGCTATTGTTATAGCTTTCATTGTTACTATGTCATAGTCTTTCTTTGCCTCATTATTTATACTTGATATTTGTGAAGAGTAGAGATTAACAAGTAGTGTCCCCTGCCCCCCAACCCCCTGTTTATCTCTTTCAGCTACTTCTTACAACTCAGTTTCCCTTTAAACTAAGTGAAAAAGTGTTACAGATTCTGACCAACATCTTTCTGTGTTATGATTTCTCAATTCAGAACTTTATAAAAGGACTTCAGGTAAGAAGACACTAATGGGTTTGAAAATTCACAAGCTGATTCTAAATAATTTGCATGTTAGTATGATATTTAAAGCATTTTAAATGGCAAAATCGAGAATAAGTAAATTCAAGTTATATTATTCTAGGTTCCTACCATTGCTTTTTTATCTTGTAGCAAAAATATAGGGAATACATTAATTGGATATCAAAATGGAAAAAGACCTCCTTCCATTCCAGTGATTCTTAACTATGTTGGGGAGTGAGGAGGGGAAAGAGACCTTATTCAAGAATCTGATGAAAGCTTATGGACTTTCCACCTAGAAAATGTTATATATAAGGGATCAACAAACTTTTTTTGTAAAGGACCCCATATTAAATAGTTTTGGCTTTGCATGCTACATATGGTGTCTGTTACCTATTCTTTGTTTACTTCTTTTTAAAAAATAACCCTTTAAAGATATAAAAAACATTCCTCGGCCATATAAAAATGGGCTGTGTGTCATAGCTTGCTGTCCCCTGCACATACTTGTGTGTCTTCATTTATATTTGTTCTTATATACTGGGAATGCATTTTCACTAAGGTTTCATGAATTGCCAAAAAAAAATTCACAACCCTAGCTTCATAACATCTGTTCTAAACTAAAAACCGACCTCATTCTTCAGTTGTTTAAAACTTAATAATATTCCCCTCTCTTGGCAACTATCTAAAATACCTTAGCAAAGTGTAATCATTGTGAACACATGCCAGTTGTCAATTTGATTAAAACCTATATATTAGTAACTTCAGTACAAAAGTACTACAATATAATACTTCATGTTTATATAGTGCCTAGATGATTTAAATTATTTTCCATACTCTTTCTCCATATAAAGCACTGCAGTAGTCTGTTATGGCTAATATATGTCTTTTTTTTTTTTCAATTTAGATTTTTTTAAAAAGTATTTTAAAGCAAGAAAATATTTACCTTAGCAGTATGTGATATTAAATGATATTAAGCTTTAATGACTTCTAATTTACTTCTTATTCATTTCAGTTTATTCATTTATTTACTCATAAGTATTTATCAAGAGCCTATTAAAATCTAAACACTACTGGAGGTACAGAGAACAAAGAAATGTCTGCCTTCAAATTTCTCATTACCTAATGAAAGATTCAGAAGAGTAAACATGCATTTACAGTTCTGAATCAATGCCATGAAAGAAACATTCCTGGAGATTCTATAGGAGAACAGAAATGTATCCTAAGGAAGAAGAGCTAGCCAGGTCAGAACTGGAAGAGCATCCCAGGCAGAGGAAACAATAGAAAGAGAGAGACCTAGCAGAGGGCTACTGCAGTAATCTAGACAAGATATGACAAGGGCTAAACTAAGGTAGGAATAGTGGGACTAGCAAGGAGGAAACAAATTTGAGGATGAGCTAGAATCAACAGAATCTGGTGACTAAATGGATGATAGGCTGTGTAAGAGGAGCGTAAGTGACAGATACAAAGGTTCTAGTTTGGCAGATGGATTGGAATTTTGTACACTTAATTAACATGAAGTGTACATGTTAATATAAAAATCAAAGCCAGTTTGTTAGAAAAGGATGAGTTTCTTTTTGAGTAAATTAATTTAGGGTATGTTGGATATAAAGATTTGGCACTGAAGATAAAGATCCGGACTAGAAATATTTAGGATTTATCATTAAAAGGTGGTAGTTGAAGTCATGTAATGAGGATGAGGCATCAAGCAGAGGAGTGAGGAAAGCACTAAGGGTAGAACCCTAAGGCAAGCTGATATGTAAGATGAGCAATAGAAAAGGAGACTAAAAACTAAAAGGAAAGCGAATAATAATAATAATAATAATAATAATAATAATAGGAAAGCCAATAGAGTATCACTGAAGTCAAGGGAAGAAAGAGCTTTATGAAATATAAACTGTAGTCTCAAATACATTGAAAAAGTGAGTGAAGAAAAGGACATTAACCAATTTTCTTAATCTCTCTGGGTGTCAGTTTTCTCATCTGTAAAATAAGGGGAATCTGATTGGATGATTTTATGGGTTTCTGATAATTTACTAAGCGCCTTCTTTCTGCTAAGCACTTTACTAAGCATTTTCTTTGTTTCTTTAATATGTATTATCATCCTCAGTTTTGCACATGAAAAAACAGGCTTATGTAGCTTGGCCAAGGTCACAAAGCTAATAAGAGGTAGAACATTTAGACCCCGTTTGTTGAGTTTTCCTTATCATCAGTGGGAAATATATGTAAGTCCTGGTTTCTGTAGGAGTTACAATAGGGCATATGATCATTCTGTGTGTCCTTCCCTCATTAGATGGATATATTAACTAACTTGTTAATTGACCCAGATTTTGAGAATGCACTTGGACAAAATAGTTAACTGATACTGGGTTCTTATCCCATTTATAGCTCTATAACTCATGTGACTTGCTCCCATTCCTCCTCCCCAGGAAGTTCCTTATCATCTTTGATTTTTATTTTTCTCATGTTTAAGAAGTATTATTAACATTAGAGTAAATATTATCACATTAATGAAATTGAAAAATATAAATAAGAAACAAAATTATTGCCCTGGCCAGTTTTGCTCAGTGGTTAGAGCGTCAGCCTGCGGTCCAGAGAGACCTGGGTTCGGTTCCCACTAAGGGCGCGTGCCTCGGTTGCAGTTTGTCCCCGGCCCTGGTTGGTCGTGTGGGTGGCAGCCACTTGATGTGTCCCTTTCACGTCAGTGTTTCTCTCTCTCTCTCTCTCTCTCTCTCTCTGTTCCTCTCTCTCCCTCCCACTCTACCTTAACAAAAAATGGAAAAATGTCCTCAGGTGAGGATAAAAAAAAAAGAAACAAGATTATGTTAATATGCGCAAAAATATTTTAGGACTTGGCATGAATAGTTTCTTTCTAATTTGTACTTGTTTTTTCTTTAGGCTGGCACTTTGCCTTACAGCCTTATAGTTCCTCCAGAATGGACTATTTTGGAGGCTTTCCTCTAGCCTTGGATATCTGGTCCTTAGCTCTGTAGGCTCCGAAATTCATCATCAGTTTACCCAGGAAGGACCAAGCTCAAATACCTTAAGAGTGATATGTGAACTAGCATGTTAATTTATTAATTTGTGTTGGGGAATGCTGTTTTCAAGTGATCATAATGTGTTTTGTCTGCTGTGTGGGGAACTGTCTCTCCAGTAATTAAGGTATCTGGAAAAACCAAACTGGTCATGAGAAGGTTACTTAGAGTCAAAGTTTTTAATATTTAGAGAGTCTTACATGATATATCTTACCAGTTATGGTAGAATCTAGAATACCAGTTATGGTAGAAAGGAAAATCATTCTCCTTTACACTGTGAGGACTACAGAATTAGTTACTAGAATACTTGTATCTATCAGATACTGTACTATGCTTTCCTTCATGAAATAAAAGTGAATTTAAAAAGATATTTTTTTTTAGCCATCCTTGTTTTTTATTCTTCTTCTTTTTAATTTTCACCCGAGGATATTTTTCTATTGATTTTCAGGTAGAGTGGGAGACAGGGAGGGAGGGGGAAAAAGAGAGAGAGAGCGAAACATTGATGTGAGAGAGACACATTGACCAGTTGCCTCCCGCACAACCCCAATCAGGTCTGGGGATCAAATGAAAACCAAGGTATGTGCCCTTGACCAGAATCAAACTTGAAACTCCCTGGTTCAAGGGCTGACACTCTAACCACTGAACCAAACTGACCAGGGCTCATTATTCTTTTTAACAGTAGGCAAAGCTTTGGCTGTTGTAACATTTTTATGTATTTAGCAGCCCAATTTTGACACTGATTTTAGATTGGTATTTTTTTATGAGTTTTGGGGCATCAATTGGAACCTTAGGTCACACCCTAGTCTCATCCTCACCACATTCACTATTCTGTTATTGTAAAAGTTGCATCTGCACATAGCTAATTTATTCATTTATATCGGTTTCTTTTAGTTTATATTTCAGAGATTACAATATTCTGACCTTATCCACAAAATGGGAGCCTTAAAAATATTAAAGGTATATAGCCATTTATGTACTGTTTGCAGTGTTATTGTGACATTAAGTATATTAGTGTCATAAATACTACTTCTGTTTAAAAAAAAAAAAAAAGCCTTAAAATTGAGCAGACAAAAATCGAGCAGATATAGGGCAAAAGATTTACTGCCAAAATGAAGCAATTATATTTAATCTTTACATGTTTTTCAGCTTTCTCTATTAGAGCATTTCTATTCCCAGCCCCTCAGTGTTCTGTGCTGTAATCTCCCAGAAGCTAAGAGAAGAATAAATTTTTTATCAGATAATCAATGTGAAAACATCCGACGTCTTCCATCATTTAGGAGGTAAAAAAAGAAATACATATTTAACATATCTTATGACAGAGTTTGAGGCAAAGTAAGGGATCTCAAATCCAGTTATTTTTGAAGAAAAAGGAAAAATAACCTTTTAATTTTTTAGAGCAGATTAAAACCTTATATATATCTATATATAGATATAGATATAGATTTTTTTTTTTAAGAGAGAGAGGAAGGGAGATAGGGAGGAGAGAGATATGAGAGAGAACTATCCATCAAATGCTTCCTGCATGCCCCCTACTAGGGATTGAGCCCTCAACCCGCATGTGTGCCTTGACTTGGAATCGAACCAGCGACCTCTTGGTGCATGGATCGACACTCAGCCAACTGAACCACACAAGCCAGGGCCAAGTCCTTCTGTTTTTTTTGTTTTTTTTTTTTTTTTTATCATCCTCACCCGAGGACATTTTTCCATTCTTTGTTCAGGTAGAGTGGGAGGGAGAGAGAGGAACAGAGAGAGAGAGAAACATTGATGTGAAAGGGACACATCGAGTGGTCGCCACCCGCACAACCAACCAGGGCCGGGGACAAACTGCAACCGAGGTACGTGCCCTTAGTGGGAACCGAACCCGGGTCTCTCCGGACCGCAGGCCGATGCTCTAACCACTGAGCCAAACCGGCCAGGGCTAGTCCTTCTGTTTTTAATTGTGAGATTTCTGTATTAGATTTGAAAACTTGGCATAAAGAAAAATATTTTTACAAGGGGACATAATTTACAGCTTCTCTAGAGTTACTTTTTATAAATACCATTTCCTGTTTCTGGAGTTTCTGGTCTTTGTTTATGATTAGACCCCTAGACTGTGAACTATGTTTGACTTAAGGAATTAAAAATCACCATTAAACCGTGACTGTCATCTTGAATTTATTTTTGAGAAGAAATGTGATGACCAATCTAGGTACTGTAGTTCTTTTTCCCCATGTGCTGTTCAAATATTTAGAATGTTTAATTTTCTCTTTTTGTGTATGATACGGTAAATATTTTAGGTACGTGGAAAAGCAAGCTGCAGAAAAACAAGTTGCTCTATTGACCAATGAGAAATTTTTGAAGGTAGGAGTGTGGATGTATTTGTTTCAGTCTTTTGTTATTGCTGTCAATTCATACCAGAGGATATTTTTTCCATTGATTTTTAGAGAGAGTGGAAGGAAGGGAGGGGGAGAGAGAGAGAAAGAAATATCTGTGTGAGAGAGATGCATTGATTGGTGGCCTCCTGCGGGGATCAAACCTGCAACCCAGGTACGTGCCCTTGACCAAGAATTAAACCCAGATCCTTTAGTGTGAAGTCCTGTGTTCTAAACACTGACCCATGCTAGCCAGGGCTTTGTTTCAGTTTTATTCTCCTTGTTTTCTTTATGAAAAAGAATATGCACATAATATTTATTGCATTAATTATATAAAACATACCTGTATATCCTAATATGCTTTATAGAATGAAATAGTAGGTCTTGATAATCATATATGAAAGTGACTATTAAAGATGACACAAAACCTCATCTAGGAGATAAGACTTTTTTTTATTGAAGATAAACTAGAACATTAGGTTTTATTATTAACTAGAACATTAGGTTTCTTCTGTTGTCTATTTTGAAAACACTTTTAGATCTCAGTTTTCTTTCCACATGGCAGTTTTGGGATCCACAGGCAGTTTCATTTTAATGTCCTTTTAAAGACTGTCATAAATAAAAGCACATAGAAGCCATGTAACTTAGGGACCCGCTACTAAGTGGGTATTGATTTGATAAAATGTTGTTATATAATGATAATATAATGCCAGGAAAGAAGTAACGAGCTTAAAATATTATAAATTAGCCATATGATATAGGGCATTTCAAAAGAAGGAGTTTATTTTTTTCTTTCTTGAATAAATAATACTAGGACATGGAATATAATTCAAAAAGAATATACAGTGAAAAGATTTCTTCCCACCTTTATCCTCCATCTGCCTTCTTTCCCTCCCTGGATATGCCAGTGTTACTAGTTTTTTATATAGCATTCTAGAGATATTCTCCACATACACAAATAATTATATATATATTATGGGGGTTTTCTCTCCTGTCTTACAGAAATAAATATACTATAACACTATTCTGCACCTTGTTTTGTTTTGCACTTAATCTTGGAAGTCATTCCATATCAGTACAAGAAAGTGGCATAGTATTTTATTGAATGAATGTACTTCATTTTATTTAACAAGTCTCTTACTGGTGGACAATCAGAAATGCATAATTATTTTTATATTCCTTATGCCTTTTGTAGGAAAAAGTTGTTATAAAATTAAGACTGAAGTTAAGCCCTGGTGCTATGTATGAGTTTTGCTATTACATAAGATTTTCAAATTTTGAGTAAAAGAATTGTTAGTTCCTAGAAGGCATGTGTTCTGTATAGTTCTAAATACTAATTTATTACCTCCTATTTGTAAAGTCTTAAAAAATATTAGGAATGGCTTTTTTTCTGAGACACAGTTGACATACAACATTACAATGGAGAATGGCTTTTATTAAACATAATTTTTAATGCAGAATCCACACTGGGCCTTAATATAAAATCACTTCTAGATTGAGTTTAATAATCGCTTTAATCTCCGCAACCTTTTCAGAGCAATATAGGAAGTCCTCAAACCCTAATGCGGGTTATTTTGGTAGAGAGGAAATTTAAGAACCACTGGAAAAGGATGTGTGCATGTTTACTGAAGTCTTTTAAGATTAGATAGATTAGCTCTCTGCTGAGTGAGCTAGTTGCCAAGTGCATTTCCTGCTAGAACTTTCTGTCGAGAGTATATTTTCAGAAGCCAGCAAATATATTTTTAAAGAGTACCTTTAACCATTGAGTTGACAAAGGGAGAGTCTGTCTAGGCTAGTCTCTTGTAGAAATTTATCTCTGCTTTTTAGTAACTTTTTGTGTATTTTCTAAGCATTTATTTTTACTGTACTTGTTCTCATTACACTTATCAGCCTGTTTATTATCTTTGCTGTATTCATTTTAGGATTTTATGTTTTGTCATTTAAAGGCATATTTTCTTGAGACTTATGTCGTGAGGAATATGAAGGAGCACAAGGATTTGTACACTTAGCCTGAAAAAGTTATTTGCAGGCTGCCTGCTGAATTCAAAGGACAAAAGATGTCTATGAAAAAAAATCAGTATGTCTCTTGATTTTTCCAGTGTAGTGTGAATGTATCTTTGAATATTTTATTCTTATTATAATGCTTCTTTTTAAAAATATACTCTTGTTTTAAAATACATATGATAATCCAATTTATGTGTTGTGTTTTACCACAATTTTAAAAATTGGAAAATACTTCACATTACAATATGGTACTGCATGATATAGAGGAAGATTCTTATCTTGACCTCAGAAATCTTGCATTTGAACTCCAGCTACTCAAGAGCCATTTGTACTTAATCTATTTAAGCCTCTATTTCCTTATCTATAAAATCAGATAATAATTCCTAATACAGTTTTCTCATAGGTTTAGTGATAAAGTCTGCTCAGCAAGTGAGAGTGAGTTAAAAACAAATATAACTAAAACTTTTATAAATATAAATTGTTATTTTTTTACTGTGATAAAAATTAAGATATCAATATGAATATATAGTTTTACATATTACATAATGTTTTATATGTTATATATAGTTTTATATATAATATGCTCCATAGTGTTGCTTTAGTAATTAAGATTTCTATTTTTTTTAATTTAAACTTTTAATTTAGGAAACTGTTTCATGAGAAATTGAGCAAAGAGCCTGAAACAGAACTTTCAAATTCAGTATAATTACAAAGATATAATTTTGTTATTGCTGATGCCTATAATTTAAGAAGATTGTGGCCTTATCTTATTTGCATAATTGTCATCATTATCTGATAATAAAAAACAAATACTGGAAAGGTTTTTTAAATAATGAAAAATTATTTTCCTTTCCATGACCAAATGTTTTGGGGAAATGGGGGAATATTAAGAGCTTTTTCCCAATTAGCATTGCCTCATTGTGAGTCAACAGCCACCACATAAGACAGATGTTTTTACATCCCTTTGTATTGATGGGGATGTCACAAATTGATTAAGTAACTTGCCTGTCTAAAGTGTCACAATTGGCAAATGGAAGATCTGGCATTAATTTCCAGGCCTGATGTCAAAGCTCTAATACTTTCTGTGACACTTCATTGAAGAATTAGTGTAAGCTGAGGAGAAGGTGCCTGAGGTTCTTTATTAGTGTTTGAGAAACCTGAAATGGTGTTTTCAAATACTGGGGCAAGTTAATAGTGAAGGTAATTTGTAGGATGCCTGGAAAACCACTTGGTATGAGGCAGCTTCAGCCTTGTACGGTATTCAGATAGCCAATTATGCAGTACTGCATGCTGCTGCTCCAGTTAAAGAAAGAAAGGGAGCTGTGGCTGGTTTGGCTCAGCAGTTAGAGCGTTAGCATGTGGACCCAAGAGTCCTGGGTTCGGTTCCCACTAAGGGCATGTACTTCCATTGCAGTTTGTCCTGGCCCAGGTTGGGGTCATGTGGGTGGCAACCACTCCATGTAGCTCACTCACATCGATGTTTCTGTCTCTCTCTCTCTTCTTCCCTCACTCCCTCCTGCTCTATCTGAAGATAAATGCAAAAATGTCTTCGGGTGAGGATTCAAAAAAAAGGAAAGAAAGGGAAACAACCCCTTTCTCCACAGCAAATAGTTATGTCATTTACATAGATACACACACACACACACTATTTTCAAAAGTTTTTTTTGTTTTTTTTTTTAGAAAAAGCAAGTCCCAACACCATAGCTAAGATCATGTCCACTTTAATCCTGGGCTCTACATCAACCACATTGTCTATATTACCGTCATGATTTGCTATTTATGTTGATCTGGTCTTGTCAGTAAGAAGTTACATTAATGTTCAGTGTATTTAGTGAATTACTAATTCATTATACTTTATTTAAGAAAAACCAATGTATATATATTTTTATTCAAGTCTTCCTTAAAGCTATTTGGGATGATTTCAACCCAGTTTAAAGGCTTAAGCTTTGTGCTATGTAGAAAACTTAGATTCCCTCCCTTGCAGTTGAGAGTTGAGTTTTATTATTCTGACTTGTTAATGTTTTGTTTCTATGCCTATGCTCAACTAGATATAAAGTTGAGAGTGGGAAGTAAGTTTTGAACTTCTTAGAATTGTAATATAGTATTACCATTAGAAAAATAACCTGATTCAGCATGCTCATTTTACAAATAAAGTACTGCAGCCAAGAGAAAAGAAGTGAAATATCTGAAGTCACAGGGCAAGTTAGTGGTAGGACAGAGACTTGTTTTCGCCATATAGTGTGCTTATCATGGTGCTTCATGAACAAATGCACAAAATTAGTTCATTGGTTTGGTGGAGACCTGCCTTTCAACTTTGCCCCCACCTTTTTCTTTTCTTTTCTTTTCTTTTCTGTTATTTATTTATTTATTTATTTATTTATTGACCTAAAGGGCAAGAGGAAGTAAAATCTATTAGGAAAAATAATAAGAGGAAAAGAAAAGTACAAAACAAACTACCAAGTGTAATCAAACTTGGTAGTGTGTTAGGAATTGACCATTTTACTCCAGGCCCTTTATCAGTTGCTTCTGGTCTGAAGTGTTGGGATAAGAATATGGAGAACAAAAGGCTGAGACAGATGACAGGACTAGCACTCAGGCCACCAGATCTGAGACAAAGCTGTGGTTTGGCATTCTATTTAGTTGACTGTAATATGATAAGTCAGGTCTGGGAAACACTGTCAGCCTCCTCTCTAAAGAGAAAAATAATGCTTAGTTCTAGCAAGATAATAAATGTGAATATGCTGTGTTCTTGGACAGCTGATATTTCTTAATCCTAAAATTCAATATCAATGTTTTACCAGCTTTTAATCAGTGAACTGATTGAAAGGAACAAATTACAAAAATTTACAGTCGGTTTTACATACTTTCTTTAAATCTTTTTAAAGTCATTCTTCAACCCTATACATATAATTCTAGACACAAAAGTGATAAATACTATGAAAATTAGTAGAGAAATAAATGCAAAAACTAAGCATCATGCCATATGTAATTCTATCATAGTTTCTTTACCTATATTTAAATATTACATAGCCATTGGCTTCTCCCCCTAAAAAAGTAAATAGTTGAGGGAAGTTAGAGGCCTTGTCATATAAGTAAACAATGCATGAATGATTTTTGAATGAATGACAGGATTGCTATGATTAGAGACAGCTGATTTTATTTTATTTAATTAATTAATTTATTTATTTTGTTTTGTTTTGTTTTTTGTTTTTTTATCCTCACCTGAGGACATTTTTCCATTTTTTGTTCAGATAGAGGGCGAGGGAAAGAGAGGAAGAGAGAGAGAGAGAGAGAGAGAGAGAAACATCGACGTGAAAGGGACACATCGAGTGGCTGCCTCCTGCATGACTCAACCAGGGCCGGGGACAAACTGCAACTGAGGTACGTGCCCTTAGCGGGAACCGAACCCGGGTCACTCTGGACCACAGGCCGATGCTCTAACCGCTGAGCCAAACCGGCCAGGGCTAAATGTGTGTTTTTTTTAACTTCGTATTTTTTTTTATGAAAATCTGAGTCAACATTTACAAATTGACAATTTATATTACAAATTCAAACTTTTGACTTCTTTTGAAAAGTTGGTAAGTTTGGCCCACATACAGCAAGATAGGTGGATGCTCTTATTTAGAAGAGTGAGTGAATGAGTGTTGACCTTCATTCTTAATGCACTTCCTTATTCAACAAGTTTTTTTTTTTGAGTGCCTACTTTGTGTGTAAGGCATTAATCTAGGCACCTTGACAAAAACCCTTGCCTTCATGGAACTTACATGCTATTAACTTAAATAGGTAAAATATCATTGGTAATTGCTAAGGAGAAAACAGTGAAGGAGAGAAAGGGAATGTGAAGTTCGGTGTATATGGGGAGTGGGATTGAAATTTTAAATAAGAGCCTTACTGAGAAGGTAAATTTTAAGCAAAGACCTAAAGGAAGTTACAGAGCTTGCCCTGCAGGAACATGCAGGAAAAGAATTCCAAGCAGAGTGACAGCAGCAATTGGAAAGAACCTGAGGTTGGAGCATGTCTGGTATGTTTGAGGAAGAGAAGGAAGCTGCTGGGTATTTGCTCTGTTATTCTTACAGCAGAGAAGTACTTCTGTTCTTTTATCTGTATCAAAGATTAGTAAAGACCAAGAAGTCTACATGTTTCAAGAACAGAAGAAAGCGTAGGCAAAATGTATCTTGAACAGAATCTTCCTACGTACAATTATGAAATAAAAACAGTGGCAGCCATGACTAGTGTGCAGAAGAGATGCTGGAGGAAAAACCGAATGATGGGAAAACAGGATTACTATTTCAACGGGCTTGGTTTTTGCATGTTCATAGTGTGATTCTGCTCTAATGGATTAAGTGGGAAATTTTTCTCATATCAAAATCTTTTACAGGTTTGAGCTTATAAAAAAAGTGCATTAGGAATTGTTGGCCTGGATAGGTAAAGGCATTTGCAGATATGTATCTCAATAAGACAAAAAAGAACAGATTACATGAAATAAAGCAAAGTTAATCATGATATTTTCTACTGCAGCTGCAACACATATAAATAACAGTGGAATCTATGTGATGATTAAGTTCTAAAGTCAGCACATAAGGCAAAGATCTGCAATGGTCAAAATTACTCTAGAAATTTCCTTAGAAAAGTGTAACAAATATTCTCTTATGAAGTCCAACATAGCCCATTTTACTTCCAGTGTTCGAACCAGAAATGCATTTCCTTAATGGACCATCAGATGAAATAATCTGCCATGTTACGTGAACAAAACAAAACATTTTTTTAAATGCTAGAATTCCACTCAGTACAGGGATGTAATCACAGAATGAGAAGTATGAAGGGACTAAAACCATCTGGGAGAAAAACAGGTTCATATCTCTTATCTCACACTCCAGGGCACAGTTCCTTAAGTCTGCAACGTTGTCCATATATTTCTTTTCTCTCCTCATCCAAGAAAATTCCAGGAAGATGTTATTCAATTCTACTGTACCATTCAGTTATTTGTACATAGAATTACTCCACAGAGTAAAAGTAATAGGTAGTGCAAATAGCATAAATTATGATCATTATTCAGTAATCGATTCCTTTTTCTTGGGAATGTTTTTCCTGTTTAAAAGGTATTTAAGCACTCATCAAAGGAAGCAATTACTGGCTTTATGCAGTCTCTGCAGCTATTTTTAACTTTCATCTCATGGCACACAAAACTAATAACTATAATTCTGTAGCACACCAAAATTATATTTTTTGCAGATCTGACCAAAAATATAGATATAATTTTGATTCATTCACATTGAATGTCTGTTGTTGTGTTGGCTGTTGTCATTTTTTTTTTTATTTGACAGTCTAAGGGAAAAGAGAGCAGTGTCCCTAAATAGTCAGGTATTATATGTTTTAAATTTCTTGCGGCACACTGATTGAAAATCACTGGCTTACAGTAAATATAGAATTAAAATATACTCTCCCAGTGGTGTTTAAAGTACCATTTGTACTGATGTATTGGTGTACTGATGATGGAAGACCTAGATTTTTGAAATTACCAATTAACTCAAATACTGGGAGGAAAAACATTTTAATATTAAAAGTTTGTTGTTGTTTTTTAATTGTATTTGCCCTAGGCTTTTAGGTAATGACCCATAGGTTGCTGAACGAGGAATTGATTTCTAAGTGATTTTAGAGTTTAGAAAAATATCTCAGATTTGTTGCTTTATGGATTAGATTTGCTTGTATTTATTGATACCCGAGGTGTTATTTTTTCTGCATGGTTGACTGCTAAAATTAATGGGTATCTGCAAGATATTACTGAAAAAAGACAGCCCAGTAGTTAAAGTCCTTTATTTGACTTCTCAGAGAGAAAAAAAATTGAAGACCATGGGACAGATCATAATTCTCTTAAGAAAACATACATAAGTAAGCAGATTTGAAGGTAGTGCTAGGATGCAGTGTTTCAAATTTTTTTCTTAAACTATTTCAGAAGGTTCTAGTAAATAATGATCCTTCCCCTCAACCTCCCACTTCCCCCCACAAAAAGAAAAACTTCTGAAATTGATTTGTAAGGTTAATCATACTTTAGGTTTCTTAAGACACTATCTCTCATATCATACTTGCTGGATTCTAAATTATAAAGCTTGTTGGCTTTAGATTTCTCTTTTTCACTATTTTCTTTAATTGGTAAAGTGAATAAAACCTGTACATATTGGAGATTCTCAACAAAAGGTAGTCAGTCACCTGTGGTGTGTTTTCCTCTTTCAAACACAACTTTAGCAGTACTTGAGGAAAAATGTACATCATAAGTGGAACCTCAGCAACTGTTAATGATATTAGTACTGGTTCTCTCCTCACCCTTCTGATGCCAGTGAGGTAGAGGGTAATGGGCCTGCTTGGTTGTGGTACACACCAGATGGCTAGCACAGGCAGGCATCCAACAAGGTACTCTTTTATACACTTGTATTTTGGGGGGCCAAGTTATTGTGGCAGTGCTGTAGATAGGAGAGTATATTACAGTGTTAATTTTGGTGTGTGTAAAATATCAGCATACTAGCCTTGGCTGGTTTGGCTCAGCAATTAGAGTATCAGCCCTTGCACCCAAGGGTCGAGGGTTCAATTCCGAGTCAAGGACATGTACCTGGATTGCAAGTTCAATCCCTGGCCTGGGTTGGGGTCGTGAGGGAGGCAACCTGTTGACGTGTCTCTCTCACATCATGTTTCTCTCTTTCTCCCTTCCTTCCACTCTATCTTTATCTAAAAATCAATGGAAAAATATCCTTGGGAGAGGATTAACAAATAAATAAATAAATAAAATATCAGTAGACTTGATACTAAATCAGAAATATTCAGATTTTATCCTAGATTTTGTATGCATTACAAATTCTCAGTATTAAGGAGGATAATTTGTAATTCTGAGTCATTTCTTATTAATTTTTCAGAAACTATATATATCCATGAGGTAGATTTATTGTTTTTTATATATATTTTTTAAAATATGTTTTTATTGATTTTTTAGCAAGAGAGGAAGGGAGAGAGAGACAGAAACATCTATGTGAGAGAGATACATCATCGATCGGCTGCCTCCTACATGACCCCAACTGGAGATTGAGCCCGAAACCCGGGCATGTGCCCCCACCAGGAATCGAATTGGGACCTCTCAGTCCATGGGATAATGCTCAGTCTACTGAGCCACACCCGCCGGGTTATTGTTACATTTTTTAAATTACTGACTTACACATGTATTCTATGATTTTTTCAGGAGGAAACACAATCATTACTAGAAAACCTGCATATTTACCATACAAATTACTTTCTGGTTCTGAGATGTCTTCATCAGTTCACTTCTTCTCTTCCCAAGTACCCATTGGGTCGACAGGTAAACAAAATTTCCTCATTTGGAATCTATGAAATTAGAATATTGGTAGTTTCTTGCTTTGATTTCAGTAGCATTCAGGCATCAGAATTTGAAATGGATCCGAATCTTACAGTGAGTGCACAATCTAAATCCATTCCAGCTGTACTCAGTACTGAACAGTAGTCTTTGTTCTGATGGTCACAACTAGAAACAACCACATGAATCCAGTGGTTCTGCTTCTCCTACAATGTATTTGTGCTAAGGCATTTCAGCTTTCTCTTTTAAACACTTTTCATCACTTAAACAGAGCTGACCCTCCACCTTAGTGAAATGGAAACCGTCTGTTTGAGAATGCTTAATGGTCAACCTTGCACTGTACTAAGAACTGAAAGGGAAGTAGTATTTCTGCTCCTTGCAAACTTACACTATCAGCCTTTGTGTGGTAAACCTATGAACCATCTGTAGGATGTTAATGGGAGAATTTTGTATTCCTAAGTCTTTGTATCCTTAACTCAAAGGTTTAAAGAATAAATATGTAAAAATAACTTGTTGATAAGATGATCTTTGCCATTAAGCCTTCTTTTTAATAATCACATAATCATTTTTATGACTTTTTATTGCAAAATGATCAGTGATAAAAGCCAATTCCAATATAGTTTCATTTTCCTTATATGTAAATGATGATCTTATAAAGCCTGATCCATGTGATGTATGCCAATTCTGTTGTCATCTAAAGAAAATGGTTGTTTTTAATAATAATTTTTTGTCTTGACCATTTCTATGGACTTTATCAAACTAGTAGTTTGCCAATTTAGTACCTGACTTTCAATTCCTCATGTGTGTGCTGTTCACTTACAGATCAGAGAGCTGTACTGCATGTGTTTAGAAAAGAACGTATGGGATTCAGAGGAGTATGTGTCGGCCTTGCAGCTGCTGAGGTAGTTTGGTTTTCTTTTTAGTTCTATGCCTGCCAATAAGTAACACCTTCCTCAGACCTCTGCCTGCCAAGGAGTTTTATAAGTAGCTATGTGTGTCTAATATTTATATCTACCTTGAATTTGTGTTCGTAGCTTATAGTGTTTTTAATGTCGCAACCATCCATTTCTTTGCTGGTTTTACCTTGTTTTTGAACGTGTGAATTTTAAAGTAAAGCAAGTATTTGTTTAGTCACATATCAACACTACACTAGGAGAACTTAGGTGTGGATTATTCTAATCTAGGCAGCTTGACATTATGGCAAGGAAAGTAGTCATGAAAAGCGAGCTCACCAGGGCTCTCACCTGCTTGAGTGGAGGAGCAGTATCACTAGGTGACATGCATCCTGTGAAGGAGGCCACTGCTGACCTTAATGAGAAGCAACCACGAATAGGCAGTGGCCTTGATGCTTTCCCCCACCTGAGCTGGCCCTGTCCACATCACCATTGGATAATTCATAAATTATTTCTCTAAAAGTATATTAATAAATAAGATATCAAAGAGTTATTATTATCATATATCAAAGATCAGTTATGGTCCCTGAGAAATGTACCTTTTAAAGTTATGATCATTTGCTTTCCTTGGCTTTACTTCTTATATGTATGGTGACTTTTTAGTCTTCCATAAAAATAGTGACCACTTGGACAGTGAGAAAAGGAAAATCAGGTGTGAGCTAAGTTTCTGCACACAGTCTTATAATTTTTCTCAGTGGGTATAAATGCTTATATGAAAATATAAAGAAGTCTGAGAACTGAATATTAAGTTTTGCTTCCTATGGGCCCACAAGAAAAGAACAGATGGGCACAGTGGGAGGAAAATTCATATTGAAAGCAGTTTAAGTCCAGAGACTTAATAATACAAATATTTAGTGATCTAGCAGGTGCAGCTTAAGATGGGAAACTAATTTTAAGCTATCTGGAAAAGTAACTCCCCATGGAAACTAGGTTCCCACCGAAAAGCAGTATTTTATTTAATTTTGTTTAATGCCAATAAGAGATTTCTATGTATTTATATACCTCAACTGAAATATTTTTGAGACTTCTTTTGCTTTCTATCAAGTTATCATACCTATCGCAAACACCCAGTTGATTCTTTTTAGGTTTTCTCTTTTTTTTTTCATTAATCATTACCCGAGGATATCGAGGATATTTTACCATTGATTTTTAGATAGAATGGAAGAGAGGGAGGGAGGGAGAGAGAGAGAAAGAGAGACAGAGAGAAACCTTAATTGGTTGCCTCCCGTATGACCCCGACTGGGGGGATCGAACCTGTAACCCAGGTGGGTACCCTTGACTGGGAATCTAATTCTAGATCTTTCGGTCTG
Source organism: Molossus molossus (assembly GCF_014108415.1). Classification (NCBI taxonomy): domain Eukaryota; kingdom Metazoa; phylum Chordata; class Mammalia; order Chiroptera; family Molossidae; genus Molossus; species Molossus molossus. Next base: position 64,818,046 of record NW_023425402.1, on the reverse strand, counting down.
AGGGCTAATGCTATAACTGGCCAGGGCACTAGGTTTCCATTTTAACCTTCATGATTAGTGATTGTCTTCCTTCTCTAGTTCGGTATTCTCAAATTCATAGATTCCTTTGTCAGGGAGGGACTTGTTCTTTTCCTTCTGTATCTCCATTGGCCTGGTAATCTTGGGGTACAACCTTGAGGTACAAGGATCAAGGATACCAATTCCTAACTAGGGTAAGGAAACATGAACAATAAATATAATATGTCAGTGGTAACCATGGTGTATGAAGGCTTGTAATGTGCCAGATACTGCATCATGTACTTTCAGTACATTTTCCAGTCTGTTACTCAAGCATTAGCTATTAGCTACACTTTACGGCTAAGGAAACTGAAGCACAGATAGTGTTTCAGTGATTTGCCTAGTTCTTTTAATTTGATGGAACCAGGATTCTAATCCAGGCTTCACTTTACAGCTGTTATACCTATAGCTTTGGGGATTTCATAAAGCAGAAAAAATAGAAAGTTTCAGTCATTTTGCTGAGATCAGAAACATAGGAATATAAAAAGCACTAAGGATCAAATATAGCAGCCACAGCAGGGACATGCAAGAGTGGGCACTACAGCGCTGACCGGTTTGGCTCAGCGGTTGGAGCGTCGGCCTGCGGTCCAGAGAGACCCAGGTTCGGTTCCCGTGAGGGCATGTACCTCGGTTGCAGTTTGTCCCCGGCCCTGGTTGGATCGTGCAGTTGGCAACCACTTGATGTGTTCCTTTCACATCGATGTTTCTTTCTCTCTCTCTCTTCCTCTCTCTCCCTCCCACTCTATCTGAACAAAAAACAAAATGTCCTCAGTGAGGATTAAAAAAAAATAATAATGGGCACTACAAAAGAGAGGGAGTCTGGGGACCCCTGGACTGGATTTCTTTTCCCCTCTGTGCAGATTAGATGTAGACAGGAAAGCAGGGACACTTGTCACTTTGGCATTCTAATTAGGAATCATCTGAATTTAGGAAACTAGATATTCTTAGTACCTGTCTTCAGACAGTTCAAATCACAAGAGAAATTAAGGATAAAATGATCATTGAATGTTACTTGGAAAGAAAAACTAAGATCCTGTTAGAATCATATTTGAGTAACATTTCTAATATGAATTTTTTTTCTTAAGTACCTTCTCCTGAACAATCCTTTTTATCTGAGAAATGACATGCTTAAGTAACCATAGATCTACTTGATGAAATATTTTCTGACCATTAAAAAGTACTTAGTTCTTCTTTTTTTTAATTTTTTTAACTTACTGATTTTAGAGAGAGAGGAAGGGAGAGAGAAAGGGAAAAGGAGAGAGAGAGAGAAAGAGAGACGAAGAAAAGGAGAGAGAGAAAAAAACACATCGATTTGTTGTTCCACTTATATGCATTTATTGGTTGATTCTTGTATGTGCCCTAACTGAGGATCAATAACCCATAACTTTGGCATATCAAGACGATGGTCTAACCAACTGAATAAGTACTTAATTCTTAACATATGCGTAGAACCACAAAAGACCCCAAAGAATCTTAGGAAAGAAGAATATAGGTGGAAACATCATGCTTCTTAATTTCAGACTATATTATAAAACTATAACAATCAAAACAGTATGATACTGACATAAAAACAAACACACAGATCAGTGGAACAGAATAGAGAGACCAGAAATAAACCCACACACATTTGGGCAATTAATTAATGACAAAGGAACCAAGAATACACAGTGAGGAAAGGAGAGTCTCTTTAGAAATGGGTGTTAGGAAAATTGGACAGACACGTGAAAGAATGACACTGGATTATTATCTTACACCCTTCATAAAATCAACTCAAAATGCACTGCAGATTTGAATGTAAGACTTGAAACCAGAAAACCAGAAGAAAACATAGATGGTAAGCTCCTTGACATTGGTCTTGGCAATGATTTTTTGGCTTCGACATCAAAAACAAAGGCATCAAAAGCAAAAATAAATAGATGGGACTACATCAAATTAAAAAGCTTCTGCACAGAAAAGGAAACCATCAACAAAATGATAAGGCAACTTACAGAATGGGGGGAAATACTTATAAATCATATATCTGACATGGGGTTAATATCTAAAATATATAAAGAACTCATACAACTCAACTGAAAAAAACAATTAGATTAAAAAATGAACAGAGGATCAGAATAGACATTTTTCTAAAAAAGATATACAAATGGCCAACAGGTACACGACTAGGTGGTGCTCAACATCACTAATCATCAAGGAGACGCGAATTAAAACCACGGTGAAATACCATCTCACACTGTTCATATGGCTATTATAAAAAAGAAAAATAATAAGTGTTGGTGAGGATGTGGAGAAAAGGGAACCTTTGGTGCCCTGTTGGTGCAATTGTAAATTGGTGCAGCCACTGTGGAAAACAGTATGGAGGTTCTTCCAAAAATTAAAAATAAAACTACCATGTGATCTAGCAATTTCACTTCTGGGTATTTATCTGAAGGAAATGAAAACACTAACTCAAAAAGATATCTGTACTCTCATGTTCATTGCAGCATTGTTTTCAGTAGCCAACACATACAAACAACCTAAGGTGTCCATCAGAGGGTGAATGGATAAAGAAAATGTGTACACACACACACACTAATATTTAGCCATAAAATGAAGAAAATCTTGCCATAATATCAGACTCCTAGATACAGAAAACAGATTGGTGGTTGCCAGAGGTGAGGGGTGGGGTTGGAAGTGGTCAAAAGATACAAACTTTTAGTTGTACAATAAGTCCTAGGATGTAATTAATGTACAGCATGGTGACTATAGTTAGGAGTACTTTAAAAGTTGCTGAGTAGATCTTAAAGGTTTGCTTTACAAGAAAAAAATTGTGACTGTGTGGTGACAGATGTTAACTAGACTTACTATGGTGATCATTTTGCAGTATATTACATATATCGAATTATTATGTGTACACTTGAAACTAATATAGTGTTATATGTCAGTTAAATCCCAATCTTTAAAAAGTATTTAGAAGAAATTTGTCAGAATTTGGGAAAATGTTTGTTATACATTCATGAGTGGAAAATATCTGCAGAATTTTATACCACAATTATTCTAAAAGTCTGTGCAACAGACATTGCTGTTTGTGGTGGAGCATGCAAGTATGCCTTTATAATATGTCATAATTTGATGAGTACAGTGGTTCTGCATGTCTTCTGTAACCTTTCCCCTCTGAGTTGACGCTTGGAGCATGAAGACAACATACAGGATATGAGTTGGTTAGTTTTTCACTCAACCACATATTATATAAGGACATATTTAAGTTAAAATGCCATTTGGGTACAGGAAGTGATAAAAATGATGCCATCCCAGCAGTGAGCTATGTGAATACACTGGCTTTTTCTGGTCAGTTATGAAAGACCATAGGATGAAAAATTTACCTTTCTATTGGAAAGACTCTCTAAATAGCCATCTAGAAATTAAATACTAGGGCAAGAATTTTTCAGACTTATGTAATTCTAAAAACCGTGCTTCCATAATAAGGTTTTAAGGATTGATCTCAGTCACAGTCCTCAACTTAGAGGAAGGTGATGGGATCAAGTGACCTGAAGAATACTGTACCCTCACATCAGGAGCAATGGATTGCAATGGCAGAGATTCTTGAATTGGGATAATGAAAAGTTGTGCCCCACTTCTTAGAGGAGTTTATTCTGCCCCCTACTTGAGAACTGCTAATTCATACTTATTCCATTTTCTTCCAAATAAGGAAACCAAAGCCAGAAACATTGAGTGACTTTTCTTCACTTGGCAGAGCTGGAATTTAAATCTGAATTTTCAAAGTTCAGCCTGTTTTTCAGTCCTATTGCAATTATTTGAAAGGTGGTGTAAAAGGAAATTTATATGGGTTTGTGGTCAGTAGTCTGTGTTCAGAACATATGAGCCAGCAGAGCAAGTTTCTGTGTACACACCTCCCCTCCCCCCAGTGTCCTGACACTAGCCATCTTGGCACAGGCTGTAGACATAAATAAAAGGAGCCACAGTGTCTAGTCTTCTTATCCCAAGTGTAACTTTATGACCTTGCTACAGAAACAGATTTGTAAATTGATGTTGATTGATAGCTGAAGGAATTTAGTTTATACCGAAATAAATTATTCTAATTTCTGAGGAAAACTTTTGAATTAAACAGAAATATATTACCAGGTTAGCTCAGCTTTCATTGAGTTGAAAAATCATGACCCAAAAAACATTTGATCACTTGAACATACTTCAAAGAGACTAGAAATTTGGGATCTAAATAATGCATTGTTTTCTGACTTTGCAGATCATCTTTAGGTGATATTTAAAGATCTAGTTATGAAAAATGACATAGCTCTGCAGTCTATGAGATGCTTCCTGAATAGCAATAATCTAACTTTTGATGATCTAGATTTATCTATGCAGAAGATAGATGGGATTGCACTATTAACTTATAATTTCTTGCTTTTAGAACGAGGATTACCAGTTCTGAATTTGCATCACATTAGCTCCTCCATAATTATCTGTAGACTTGTGGTAAAATCAGACAAACAACTGAATTGTTGAAGTTCATTTTAAAGCAAAAGATGTTGAGAGTAATGTTTCTAGAGTAAAGGTTTTTAGGCTTTAACGTACGTAAGAATCAGTTGAGGTGTATTAAATGTAAATTTCTGCCCTCTCCCCCCAAATTCTAAATCTAATTATTGGAACTTTGGTGTGATGATCAGCAGCAATCTGCATTTAACAAGAGCTCTGCCATATTTGGACATATGGTCCAGGAATCACACTTTGAAAAACACTGTACTAGAAAATAAAGGAAAAAGAGCCCTGGCTGGGTGGTTCATTTGGTTCAAGCATTGTCCTGTACACCAACAGGTGAGATAATGGGTGTGATTCCCAGTCCAGGGCATATATCCAGGTTTTGGGTTCGATCCCTGGTTGGGAAGCATGCAGGAGGCAGCTAATCAATGTTTCTCACCTCTCTCTCTCTCTCCCTTCCTCCCCCTCCACCCTTCCTCTGTCTCTCTCTCTCTCCTCCTCCCTCCCTCCCTCCTTTTCCCCTCCTTTCCTCTCTCTCAAATCAGTTTTTTAAAAATTGTGGAAGAAATAAAGCCATTAAAGGAAAAGAAAAATCTTAATTGTGGAGAAGTTAGGTGACTTTGGGCAGTTGATTTCAAATTGGTCTCTCAGTCCAAAACTGGACTTAGGTATTTAATTGCTAATAGTGAGCAATGATTTTTTTATATCATTAAACAGAAAAAAATCTGAATTTGTATTTTAAGTTTAGTGCCCCCTGCTACATTTCTGCTAGTAAATTGAACAGGTAACTAAGAAATACTAATTTTAAAAACAGAAATAGCTGATCAAACTTAGTTTGACAACTTATTTTTTCTTGTGAACTCACTTATATGGTTCATTGATAAAATATGTATATATTTTTTTCTTGGTAACGTTCTTTCTATCCATATCATAGAATTAAATTTATTCATTTTGACATACCAAAAAGGGCATGGTGTTTCACAGAACCACTTCCAAATGCTCCCCAACACAACAGACAAACTATTCTTCACTAGGTACTGAGGTCATGGAATTCTTTATCAATACAGTGGCCATTGCCTTGTTCATCTGTTCAAAAAGTGGTTTTTTTGTGCTTGATATGTTAAGCCACTGATGGCAAAGGTGACCTTGGTTCTTACCAACACTGAATTTGGCCAAGTGAGAGATTAAGGTAGACAGATAGAAAGGCAATTAAATACAGAGTATTAAGTGTTGTGATGAGTGAAGTTTTGTGTGCTAAGGAACTAAGAGACTGTACAGTTACCCTTCATTTGGAAGTTTGAACAGTTTCTTGGAGGAAGTGGCAGGTGAGATAAAATATCGAGGCTTAGGAGGAATTATGCATATTTTTGGTTTCTGTTTCACTTGTCATGATCATGTGATTGCTTTGTTATGTTGTCTTTGAAGAAGATAATCTCTGGTTTTCTTTGCAAACATTTTTGTTTTTTCTTCTAGTCTTCATTGACATATTTTCAGGTTTAAGTTTTTGAGGTTTTTTTTTAATGTTTTATTGATTTTTTTTTAGCAAGAGAGGAAGGGAGAGAGAGATAGAAAAACATCAATGTTAGAGGAAAACATTGATCGGCTGCCTCCTGCACGCCCTCCACTGGAGATCAAGCCCGAAACCCGGGCATGTGCCCTGACCAGGAATCCACCTAGGACCTCTCAGTCCATGGGACAACACTCAGTCCCCCTGAGCCACACCAGCCAGGCAGTTTTTGAACATTTTTCAAAGCTGTTGTATAATGGTCTGTTGAGAACTCATTATTCAGATTTTTGCATTAGCCATGGATTGACCAGTTTCTTTTTATAGCCTGTTCTCAATCAGGCGTTTATATAATTAGTACTTAAACAGAAATTATTGGCTTTCTGCATGATGAAGCAGAACACTCCATTGCTCTGCGGGATGATTGCTTTTAATGATTGCTAAAGGATTCTCTTTCTGTCTTAGTTAAGGAAATATTTTTTATGACAACCTATAAAGCTTTAACACGTTAAGTATCACAAACCTTTTTTGAACCATTTACCTGATAGTGACATAATCACTTAATCAAGTTGGTTAAAGATTAATAGCTCTTTTTCTGCATTAATGTGATCTATCTTAAATGTGTTTTTCCTTTCTCTTCCAAGTAATCTAGTGTGATAACTTTCAAAGTTTTTAATTAAAATATTTTCTTTTCAGTGTTGTTGTTTCTTTGAAAGCAACACGCTAGATGGAACCTATCAGAATTCGAAAGTGTTGTCACACTGTCTTCAATTCCTCTCCTCTCATTCTCTTTTGTTTTTTGCACATTATCAAAAGTACTTTGATCAAGGTCACCAGTAACCTCCATGTTCCTAAATCTAATGGTCAATTCTCCATCTTCATTTGTGTTTTTCAACCCATTGTCAGCATTTAACACACTTCATCACTTCTTTTTTTTTAAATTCTCACCTGAGAATATGTTTTCATTGATTTGGGGGGGGGGGTGGGGGGATATCGATCATTTGCTTCCCATGCATGCCCCTACGTTGGGGAGGTGGGGACACGTCCAGCTGAGACCCAGGTATGTGGCCTGACTGGGAATCAAACATGGTACCTTTTGGTGCACAGGTACCACACTGGCCAGGGCAGAAGAGATTTTATACGTTTTCTTAAAACTAGGGGACATTTGCCTTTTGTCCACACCTATAGTTTCTATATATATTGGTTGTATGACATTTTTCATTTTTCAGTTTGCATTTAAATTTTAGTTGAAGTAACCAGGCTAATTTTTTCAGTGGTCATAATCTAGTTAGGTTTGTATCTCTTTTTCCTAACTTAGTAATATTAATATCTTTTTCCTATTTTTTATTATGAAAAATATCAAACATAAGTTATCTTGCAAAATGGCATACAATCTGGATATGTCTGATGGCTTTTTCATGATTACTATAAGAACTTTTTTAATCATTGTAGTCTTTATGATTTAGGTCTGTTTGCCGAGAATAACTTGTATACTTGTATTATGGCACTTAATATTACTAATATCGACCTGATTCCCTTCATGATCTTAGTGGAGAGATCCTATAGGTAATGGCTCTGAGAACAGGATCCTAATTTGAGAATATCTGTGTTCTTTCTTCATTCCTAACAAAGATTTCCTCTGTAGCCTTAAGTGAGTTACACAACTCTTCAGTTTGTGCTATGTAACAAGCAGAATTTCCTACCTTATTTAAAGTTAAGTGGATTTCCTGACTGATGTTTATAACACCCATAAAAGATGTAAAGCATAGATAAAATGGTAATAGTTAGAGAAATTATTATTCTTTTTTTGTCCTTCCAAGCAAACTTCCATTTAGCATAAGCGTTATATCCTCAGCAAACATTTCTTGTCTCATGTTTACATTTATATCTGAAGGGAAGGGAAACCTTAAATGCCTGCTGTATAGTAAGCACTGTGTTAAATTCAAATGCATCTTCTCATTTATTTTTTTTAAGTCTTTATTGTTGAAAATATTACAGATGTCCCCTCTTTTTTCCCCCATCGACCCCCTCCTCTCTGCTCCCACCCCTCTCCAGCTTTTCCCAAACTACTGTCTGTGTTGATTGGTTGTGCATATATGCATATAAACTCTTTGGTTTATCTCTTCCCAGCCCTCCCACCCCTCTTCTCTCTGAGGTTTGTCAGTCTGTTCCCTACTTCCATGTCTCTAGATCTATTTTGATTGGCAACTTATTTTATTTATGATAGTCCACAAATAAGTGAGATCATGTGATACTTGTCTTTCTCTGACTGGCTTATTTCATTCAGCATAATACTCTCCAGGTCCCTCCATGTCGTCTCAAATGGTAAGAGATCTTTCTTTCTTACAAGCCTCTATTCTAACCTGTGAAATAGGTGAGTTCCTGTTTCCATTTTACAGACAAGGAAACCAAGAAATTAGAGGCATTTGCCAGAACCAGGCTATGAACCCAGATGTCTGTAAATTTTCTAAGCTGAGCTTTATCATGAGAACTCTTTGAATACTTCTGAATGCCACATATATTGAGGAAAATCTCCCCAACAAATGTTGGTACCTACTGATGAAGAATTTACACCATCTTCTTCTGACCAGAATCATTTAATATGTAGACAGTATTATTTAACTTCATTAATTTTTCAGTTAGATAACACCTCCTTTCACTGATTCTGTTCTAGAATGTTGGCAAAGGATGAACTGATGACCATACTTCAGAAATGTTTCAACATTTTAAAGTCCTCTTCTGAAAGGCAGCTTGGCGGCACAGCAAAGAGAATAGAGGAGCTCCTGGCCCAGTTTCAGAGCCCCGATGGTGAGAAGATGGTATCTTGCCAGTTTTGCTGGCTCTGACTGTCATAAAACTAAAGTGACATGGAAAACCCCACATTCTGCTGTACTGAGAGATGAAAGTATAAAGTAGTTCATGAGCAGTCTGTATACCAAGCCTCAGAATATTACATCTTGACAGTCACAAACAGGCCAAATGGTTCTCTTCCAGCTTTGGAAACAATGAAAAGCCTCAAATGGGCAGAAAAACAAAAACATTCTTTCTCCAGATAGACAATTTGGAGGACTTACCTTTAAAGTGGGGGGAAGGGTGGACAAAAAAAATTAAGATTGACGAGAGTAGCAGAGCATCATAATTAAGGACTCCTTTTAGATTTTTTTCTTAAACATTCCATCAAGTTCTTTATAGATTTCAAAAGCACTGCATAAATCATGTGTAAGCCTGAAAAATTAATAGCTCTGAACTGCTTTCACAGCAGTGAGGCTCATTGGTATGCTGATTACCGAAATATGCATGAGGTTTGCTTTAATCAGATTTGCAAGAGCTTGAATCTTTCAGTGAAAATGAACTGAGGCAGCCTGGCATTTCTCTGTTTTGGAGGGTTACTAGTTCCCTTTATATTCATGACCCTCACGTGATCATTTATATTTGCTGAACGCTGGAGTTGCCTGATTGTGTACAGGTAGCCATGTTCTGTTCTCTCATGTCTGGCACTTCTTGTTCTCTTGGGCACCACCAATACTGATCGTTAACTTTCATGAGCTCTTGCTGTTTTATCACCAAAGTATGGTATTTTGGTAAAAAAAGAAACAAGTGCAGCTTTTACTTTCCCCTATTCAGGAAAAAATTTAATGGAGTTTGGGGAAAAGAGTTTGGTGTGTAATGATAAGCACATAGACTGGACATGGCATAGTGAAAATATTTTACTTGGAATGCCCATATCAGTCCTTTCTGTGTTTGGCAAGTATTCCTTTATCGTGAATTTCCTTTGGATTTTGGAAACCACTTTTGCCGAAATCTTCCCTGTCTCCCTAGCTACAGTGTTAGGCACCTGATGGGTGCTTAGTTAATGTAAAGTGAGAGAAAGTTTGCTTGGCTGGAGTGGCAAGAACAGGCAGAAGAAGGAAGTATTCCACAGGACTAAGGGAATTGATTCCCTCCAGGTTGTGGGTAGGCATTTTAATTTTGTACTACAGCATGAGCCTAACCATTTTTCAAAAGGAACATTGTTAATCATAGAGATCATTGAGTCCAGCTATGTACAGAATCTAAAGCCCAGGAAGAGAAAGTAACTTGCTCGAGATCCCACCGCCAGCTAACACCCAGACCAGAGCCCATCTCTCCTAATCACCAGCTTACTGTTTTGTCTCACAGATTCATAATTTCAGTGCCCCCTAATTGTGGTCACTGGGACAGTGAGGGTCCACTTTTATGGACTTAGGGTAAAAGACGTAGGAGAATTTAAGATAAATTAGGTAAATTTCAGTCTTTTACAAAATTCGACTCAGATTTTTGTAAAGTGAAACTGCAGATATTATAATTTTAATTACATGTAACATAAGCTAGTGAACAGATTCCATGATGTGCTACTAAATGAAGGAATGTTGCTTAATGGGAAGAATAGAAATTAAGATGATTAATAATATAAAGAATAAAGAATTTTACAAGTTGAAGCAAAACCAGTGTCTTGAAGAAACGTTTGTATTTCTCCATTTCCAGAAGTGACACGTTGTTAATCATAAAGTGGCATGAAAACCCCCTATATTGGGCAAGTAGAAATATTTGACTGTATGCTATCTCTAGTTCCTTAACACTTATTATATATTGCATTCTGGTTTTAAAATTACATTTGGAAGGTTAAGTAGGTCAGAATGTCAAATCTGATTTATTTTTAAGGCTCTGCTACATGTTAATGAAATGGGACAAAGAATTTGTTAGATATTTTAAACTTAAATGATATCTTTCTTGAACCAAGAATAATCCATAGCTCAAAGGTAGTTTATTTTTTTTCAGAACAGTGTAGCTTCTCCAGCTGCATCCTGTCTTAGATTTAGGCCAAATGAGCCATGCGAGTGTAGTTACTAGAACCTGCTCTGCACAGAGGGTGTTAGAGCCTCATGCTCTCCAGAAGCACAAATGCACCTTTTACCAGATATGGCTTACTGTTGTCTTTGTTAAGGAACAAAGATGCACTTTGTGTTCTAGTAGATTATTTCAAAACTTGTACATACCCTCTTTATTACTTTAATAGTATTTGTCAGAAATACTGGAACATCAGTGCACTGGAACATCAGGGCCAAACTTGCCAGGCTATAGGTTTACATTGTTTATAATCTCTGCATAAGCAAAGGAATACCATTTAAATTTATTTTGAGAAGCTATTTATAACAGCACAAAGATTTGGTGCTTTTTGCTATTGGTTTTTTTGGGGGTTGGTGGTATTTGTTTGTACTTTGTTTTCATTGTGGTCACCTTTTCAAAATTCAGTAGCTGGTTTTTTAAAGACCCTTCTGCAGCATAAGTTATGTAATATTTATTAACCTTTTGCTTCTGGAAGAAATAATTTATCTGATGGGCCCTTGATCCCCTCCCACATTAAAAAAAAATACATGAAATTATTTCTCTTGGAGTAGTTAGAAATGTTGGTTCTTTTGACTTGAATGGATTTACTTTAGTTGCTGTATATTGGTTTTGTATTAAAAGCAGAAGTCAAAGAGGAAGAAGATGCTTCTGGGTCACAGTCAAAGGGGCTTCAGAAGACAGACCTCTATCATCTTCAGAAGGTCAGGTCACTTTTTTTTTCCTTCCAGCTACATCGTGTGATACTCCCTTTTTTTGGTATGTACTCTAGATTAGCTCTGTCTGGTTATTTTTATTTTCCTTTTAAAACCAGAACGAGGAACACAGCAGACTTTGTAACTCACTCATAAATTAAACACCCTATTTACCCCACTGCCATCCTCATTCTCCATGTACACAGTCTGGAATTTACTAGTGAACATAGGTGGAAGGTGTTCCTATGGCTTCAGAGAGGATGAAAATTAACTAGCAATAGGGAAAATGGGGATATAGTTGCAAAAGAATCAGATTATTTATCTAATGTATTTATTTGTTTTTCTGTTGATCTTAACTCATTAGTTTAGATACTTTTCATGATTTTTTAGTGCATATTTAGCATAGAGCAGAAATTGAGCCACAGTATACTCAATATAATTGTTTTCAGATAGTTCTAACTTTGGAATCTGGTTGTCAGAGTATAGCATGATACCAAGTTATGGTAGATGTAGAGTGAAATTTCAATCTAAGCAAAACAAAACACATGGAATCTGTTTGTTAGTATGGCAAAAGATCAAGGTTGTTATCCTTTCTTCTTGTATGTCTTTTACTGACATGAAGTAGTGAGTTGTGGACAGCGAACACTCTGCCATATAACTCATTAATGAAGTGAGCCGCCCTTTTCCTCTTTCCCGGAAAATTCACTCAATATTTGAAGCAAAACACCTAGGATGAGAGATTCTTTCCAGACCTTAAAAATAAAAAATAACCCATTTAGATCTGTTTTAAAATAACCCATTTTTTTCTTGCACATTCTATCTTTTGTAAAGGGCATCAGCTGCTTCTGCCTGTGCCACAGAGCTCCCCTCAGGGGGGTTTTCTTTCTCAGAATTTCCATGAAAGGCATGTTCTTTCTATCTACAGTCCTTATTGGAAATGAAGGAGTTAAGAAGAACAGGCAAGAAGCAGACCAAGTTTGAAATCCTGAGAGAAAAAGTCGTGAACTTCATTGATAGTCTGGTGAGGTGAGTCTGTTGCTCTTAAGAGCTAAAAATCAGGCTGTTTTCTCAGATAGCACTGGTGCAATAGCTGTCCATAGCCATTTAGGACACTGTCTTAGGCTTCATGTTTTTCAGGTCCCTCCTCCCAGCTTAGACTTGTAATGTGGATTGTCTTTCCATTCTTATGAAGATGTATAATCAAAATGACTTAATTCTTTTTACTGCCAGTTCAAGAATATAGGTTTAAATTTGATCTGGTTCATTACACTGGGGCAAAGAGGGGTGTTGGTGGAAACAGAAAGTGTTTTCCCCTTTCTAATAACAGTGTTTGCATCACACTTTATCCTTTCTCTGTCTTTGTTAGGAGTATGCTAGACCTGGGCCAAGCTGAAAAAACAGAGCAGACTAGCCATAATGTCCTATTATCCCAAATAAAGGACATCTGATTCTAAAGAATACCTGTGCAACTCAGTATCAGCATTATATTCTTGTTGAAAAATGTATTCATAGTAAATTTAGAAGCCTGCCTGTATTTTAAGATGATTCCTTTTTGGGAAACCAAGATCATAGCTATAGAAAAACATGAGAATGTGAAAAAGAAAATTACTTAATAGTTAAAAAGTAGGAAAAAATACTGTTATTTATCATTGCTTATTATTTTTTAATGGCATTTCCAACTCAACAGCCAGTGAGGCACTAAATAGAATCAAGTACTAAAGAAAGAGCTGCTTAGTTATTGAAGACAAAGAGTGGTTTTCTGATAAATTACCTGACCTTCTCGAAAGTGAAAAGTTCCATTTTCCAGGATAATCTGGGGGCAGAGTTATTGTTCCTAGTCACTGGGGAGAAATTACTAATGTCATGAAAGAGATTCAAATGATCAACCAAGTATGATGAAGGTTAAAGTGAGAGAGCTATGTCTTATAAAAGTGATGCAATGCAATATTGAACTGACCTACTAGCCTGAAATGACCTTATAAAACTTGTAGAGTTAATTTTGCCTTACTGGCTTTTCTGTTCTTACAGTTCCTAGTCCCAAGTTCCTGGCTCTTCCCTTTTACCAGGTTGTAACCACTGTAGTTGCTAAAAATAATTTTGCAATGTAATGTAGCAAAATTTCTAAGCTCCCTTTTGAGTTCTCACTAACCCCAAATTGTAGGTTGTGAAACCAAACAACCATTTCCCTTTTGTGATCTTTGACCTAATATGTCTGACTTTTTACCTTTCTGAGTAGTTACTAAAATAAAGCTGAGCATGATTGAAATATGTTGTGAAATCACAAAGTTTTTCATAGTAGGATTGATGTTTTTGCCAAGATTGACTCTCCCAGGAGGGAAGAGATTAGAATTTGTAGCATGTTAGAGCTAGAAGGGACTCAAGGCACCTGAAGCCCAGAGAGAGGCTGATTGCGGAAAGTCCCAGTATGCTGACATCTGTCAAAAGGCGCTCTCCATTTCTCCATACTGTCCCCAGGATCAGTCAGGTCTCAGATGTTTGAGCAGAGCTTGGAGTTCTGGAGAAATGTGGAGGAAGATGACCTAGAGCTGTTCAAACAAGCAATATATAAACAGACTGTGAAACTCTTTGCTAATCTGGAAATTAAAAAGAAGTAGAGAGAAGCCAGAGAGATACATGAAAGGAAGCCACAAAGGGAGGGAGAGATCAAAGCTCAAAAAGCTAAAATGGGAAAGAGAGTGGCAGAAAATGTTTGAGAAAAGTCAATTAAACACATTACTTTAGAAAAAAGATAAATGTAAGCAATACATTCCAGAAGGCAGGGTTCCCAGTATACCATGAGCCTTGCTGAAACTACTGAGAGCAGAGACTAAGCTGCCACTTTCTAAGCTACCATTTTTGCCAAAATACAAGCTTCAATTCTGATACTAAGTGGTTCTACCAGTTCCCTTAAAACCACCTCTCTGATCTGAATCCCAAAAGAGCATGGTACATGCGCTAGTGTCAGACTCATTGCTTATTTCTTCTTGCAGCAGACAAGTTGCAGAAGTATATTTCTGTGCCAATCTCCAGGTTTGTAGTTGGACAAAAATTCAAAGCAGTGGTTCTCAACCTGTAGGTCTTGACCCCTTTGGGGGTCAAACGACCCTTTCACAGGGGTCACCTAAGACCATTGGAAAACACATATTTCTGATGGCAATTCATAACAGTAACAAAATTACAATTATGAAGTAGCAACATGAGGAACTGTATTAAAAGGGTGCAGCATTAGGAAGGTTGAGAACCACTGGCTGATGTATGATGATATTTTGTCACTGTTGTTTACCTAATGTAGCCCAGAAATAAAATACAGGCAAATGTATTGCCTCTGATGGAGGTTCTTTGAGGATATCCAAAAAGGCCTTTTCCTGTGGGAATTACCTGAATTTCTAAACATTAAATATAAAGATGTTGAAAAGAGAGAGGAGTACAAATGTGAGATAGTAATTTTTTTCTGAAATTGACTATCTGGTTGCCTTGTTAGACTTCCAGTCCTTATTACATAGCAGGGACTTCAATGGGGTCTTCGGTGATTAGGGAGAAACAGCCTGAGGTTGGTATCAGAAGAGTTTATGGTCAGAAATTATAAATGGGTAGTCACCCATCCAGGGAATCATTCAGTATCACAGAAACCATTCCTGAGGCTACAGCTAAGTTAACATAATATTTAGTAAGATGTTAGCAGTGCTTAAAGTACAGAATGCTGATCCTTAGGACCAAGTTAAAAATCATACTCTGCAAATGGCTTGTGTTCCGACTGACTGCAGACGTCTACAGTAGACCGAGCTGGGGGCCAGGAGCACTTGAAGCAGGGAGGAAAGAGAGAATGAGGAGTGATGTACATGGTTAATATCCTCTTCACTTTCTCTTCCTCCACTGACTGCATTGTTGGAGCAGGTTTAGTGGGGTTTGCTAGGGAGTGGTACCCTCTCCAGGAGGGAGAAAGCCAGGACTGCAGGAAGAAGAGGATAATTCCCTAGTAATTGGGCTGAGGTAAATGCTCTACTGTTTGCACAAGTGGGGAAAGGAGCTGACACACATCTGTCATGTGGCCAGAATACTTGAAGGCTAGGACTGGATGAAGCCCTAGGAATCTTTATGAAGACATGTGCGTTAACCGACTTAGTGGATTATTACTTACTCTGTCTTAAGGTAGTGTATACTACAGCTTCTCCCTTTCAATTTGATACCTTCCAGGCCACCAAAGAGGATGTCACTGTCATGGTTGAAACCAGCTGATGGGTTCATTATACATCAGAGTGAATTTTTTAAAAATGGATTTTAGAGTGAGGAAGAGAGAGAGAGAGAGAAACATTGATTGGTTGCCTCCTGCATGCACCCCTACCAGAGATCGAATCCACAACCTGGGTATGTGCCCTGTTGAGAATTGAACCCGTGACCTTTTGGTGTATGGGACAACACTCCAACCAACTGAGCCACACCGGCCAGGGTTCAAAGTGAATTTTTTAATGCTTTATTTTTTTAAGTTCAGATTTCATTATAGTTGGTTTGTCATCTGGATCATAAATAAGAGAAGAATCCCAAGTTACACTTCTAATAATCAAAATTTTAATATTGAACAAGTTGCTTGGTTCTCACTACTCTGAAGCTAAAATGTAGCCTTTTCTGCCCTCTAAAGTAACAAGTAATTCATATAAAACTTTTTCCAGGTACCATTCCTATGAGGGGTATCAATTAAAACATTTTCTGTGATCCAGAAAGAATTTTTTAAACTCTTAATTCCAGGTCCAAGTCCTTTTTACTATTGCAGAAGTTAAATGTTTGCTCTGGCAAGGAATGTGGATATCTCAGTTTTCTAAACAATTCAAGAAAGTAAAGTATTCCTTAATCCTTTAAGAAATTCTACTTTAAAGATTTTGAACAGAAATGTAATGTATGTACATTTGTCCCTAAAGGTTTCAATTAGAACAGTTTCTTGTACTCTAAAGAGTTCTGGAAGTTTTTAGAAATATGTGGAAGAGGTACAATTCTCAGTGAACCTGCATTGAATTTTGTTTTTGGTCATTGTTGATTTTGCTCTTTAAGCAAATTGCTCAGTCTTCCACCCAGGATTCACAAAAATGTAATACTGAAACTAAACCTGTGTTTATCTAAAAGCTAATAGCTGTCTTGGGCCATTTCAGAGAATACCTTCTGCCACCAGAGACACAGCCTCTGCATGAGGTTGTGTACTTCACCGCTGCCCACGCCCTTCATGAGCACCTGAATGCCGCTCCTCGAATGGCCCTCCACACTGCGCTCAACAACCCCTATCATTATCTCAAGGTAAGCAGAAGATTCACTTCTCTGACAATTTAGGTCAAACCCCAGGCATTATTTATCACCAAAAAAAGACTAAATTTACAGTTCTTAGGGACAGGGAGCTAGTTGGCAGCTCAGGGTTGCACCTCTTTCAGATACTTTTAAAAATCATTTATACTTTAGAGGGCATCTTCTAAGCAGTGAAAATGATCAGTAGTCAGCTAATGCTGCCAGCTTTGGATCATGTGTCAGTGTCTTCCCCTTCATGTGATAAAGCCAGAAGATAGGCACTAAAACTTGAGAGTATTAACGCTGCTACTATTGTGAAATAAAAGAAATGTTTCCTACAATAACAGCAAATAATGGCTCAAACTATATGGCCTAATAAAATTGCTTAGAAATACTTTGGGACTTCCGGTCAAGATGGCGGCGTAGGTAAACGCGGTATCACGTCCTCCCACAACCACATCAAAGTTACAATTAAACTACAGAACAACCATCATTCAAAACCGCCTGAAATCAAGCTGAATGGAAGTCCTACAACTACGAAATTAGAGAAGCAGCTGCATCAAGACTGGTAGGAGGGGCATAGGTGTGAGGGGTTGGTCCCACACCCATGTGTGGCGGATAAAAATTAGGAGGGTACCTCGGCTAGGAAGGTCCTCCCTGAGGATTGAGAGGTTCCTGTCCCACACCAGATGCCCCGCTCAGGATTCCAGTGCCAGGAAGAGAAGTCCCCATAACTTCTGGCTGGAAAAACCAGCAGAAACTGAGGCTCAGGGAGGCTGAGGTGGCTGGAGCCCCAGGCAGCTTCTCTTAAAGGGCCCGCACACAGACTTATAGGACTCACTCCCTCTAAGCTTGGAGGGGAGACAGCTCGAGGGGCGCCAGGGACATACAGGGAAGAACTGAGCTGTTTGGCACTGGAGCGAGGGCTGGAGAGGAGGCTTTCTCCATGACAAAAGTGCTGTCAGAGGCCTTTGTTCCTTTGGTGAGCCCTTCCCTGGGGCTGCAGACTGCCGCCATGTCTGGGACTCCAGCAACCTGGCTCACACTGGTTGCCCTGCCCTGGTGATTCCCTGAGGCCCTGCCCCACCCAACTTTCAGGCCCACCCAAGCTGTTGCCATTTGCTTAACCATAGGATCAGCCTGTCTTTGATTAAGCTTCAGGTTTTCCTAAATTCTTTCAAACAAGCAGCATGTGGTCTCAGCGAGCCCCATACCTCTCGTTAAGTAATACACAGAAACAAACACAGGGAGGCAGCCAAAATGAGGAGACAAAGAAACAGGTCCCAAATGAAAGAACAGAACAAAACCCCAAGAAAAGAACTAAGCGAAATGGAGATAAGCAACCTAACAGATGCTGACTTCAAAATACTGCTTATAAGGATGCTCAATAAACTTAGTGAGAACCTCAGTGAACTTAGTGAGGGCCTCAAGAGCATAAAGAAGGACCAGTCAGAAATGATAGATGCACAGTCAGAAATGAAGGAGGCATTAACTGAAATAAAGAATAATTTACACTGATTCTGTAGTAGAGCACATAAATCGAAGAAGCAAACCATTGATTTGGAATATAAGGAAGCAAAAAACGCCCAATTAGAACAGCAAAAGGAAGAAAGAATCCAAAAAAATGAGGATAGTGTAAGGAGCCTCTGAGACAACTTCAAATGTGCCAACATTCGCATCTTGTGGGTGCCAGAGGGAGAAGAGAGAGAACAAGAAATTGAAAACCTGTTTGAAACAATAATGGCAGAAAACTTTCCTAACTTGGTGAAGGAAACAGACATACAAGTTCAGGAAGCACAGAGAGTCCCAAACAAGATGAACCCCAAGAGGCCCACACCAAGACACATCATCATCAAAATGCAAAAGGTTCAAGACAAAGAGAGAATCTTAAAAGCAGCAAGAGAAAAGCAGTTACCTACAAGGGAGTTCCCATAAGGCTGTCAGCTGATTTCTCAAAAGAAACTTTGCAGGCCAGAAGGGAGTGGCAAGAAATATTCACAGTGATGAAAAGCAAGAACCTACAACCAAGATTACTCTATCCTGCAAAGCTGTCATTTAGAATCGATGGCCATATACTTTCCCAGACGAGAAAAAGTTAAAGGAGTTCATCACCACCAAACTGTTATTACATGAAATGATGAAGGGTCTTTTTGAAGAAAAAGATAAAATATATGAATAAACAAAATGGCAATGAAGACATACCTATTGACAATGGAATCTACAAACAAAATGAACAGGCAGAACAAACATTCTCATAGATACAGAGAACATTTTGTTGGTTGCCAGATGGGAAGGGAGGTTGGGGGAATGGGTAAAAAAGGTGAAGTGATTAAGTACAGATTCATTGCTAGGCTGACAAACCTCAAAGGGAAAGGGGTTGGGGGGGTGGGAAGAAATAAACCAAAGAACTTATATGCATAACCAACGGACACAGACAATAGTGTGGGAAAAGGTGGGAGAGGGGGCGGGAGTGGGGAGGAGAGGGTCAATGGGGGGAAAATGAGGAACATCTGTAATACATTCAATTAAGATTTAAAAATGAAAGAAAAAAAACTTCATCTTGGATTTTAAACCAAAGAAAGATCTACTCTGAGGGACTATCTGCAGAGCCGAGTGTAGATGCAGTCTGCCAGGGATAAAGTTCATAAAAACCAGACACATTTGATATTCTAAGAAGTTGTTCTTTAAACTGAGTAGAAGAAAGTTCAGGATTTTTTATTAATTTTTAAATATTTTTATTGATTTTTGAGAGAGAGAGAGAAACATCAGTGTGAGAGGGAAACGTTGGGCTGCCCTCCTGCATGTCCCCTTACTGGGATCGAGCCTGCAACCCAGTCACGTGCCCTGATGGAATCGAACCAGGACCTCTCAGTCTGTGGGATGACACTCAATCCACTGAGCCACACCAGCCGGGCAACAGTTTAGGATTTTGAAAACGACCTTTCTTATAGCCAGATCAAGTGGTCACTTTAAACATTTCAGTAAGCTCTGTTCAAGTTATATACATACATAAAAAATAATTTGTTGCACTGGTGAGCGTGTTCAGTGGTTATAGCATCAGCCCATTGTGCATGAGGCAACCAATTGATGTCTCTCTCACATCACTGTTTCTCTCTCTTCCTCCCTCCCTCCCTCCCTCCCTCCCACTCTCTCAAAATCAGATCCTCCAGTGAGAATTAACAAAAAATAATTGATAACTTGTCAGTAAGTTAATATTTATTATTTAATAAGTTAACAACTCATTTAAGCATCTAGAAATCTTGCCATAAAGGGCACCTTAGAAGTGATTCCATAAAACCTATGAAGAGCACCCTAATGTACTAGTTTCCTGTTCCAAAATGGCACACGAATGTGCTAAGCATTGCAAGAAAACACTGAGGAGGAAGATATCAGTGGTTTTCGATGATGGTGGGTAGTGGGGAGTTTGAGTAGTTTCATATTCACAGCACAAAATATCAATTATTTTTATTATATAAAGTATACATTAGAACTTACAAAACCTTTCTGGCTTGTGGTAGGTCACAGAGAACTGGTGTGATTACAGTAGTCTTTGGGAGTGTAGATTATAATCTCCATGTGTATGTGTGAGAGATTTTGTTTCCAAGTAGGAACCATGGATTTCAAATACAATGAAAAACACTGATGGTTTTTGTAAGGGTTAGGATCTGCAGTGTTGACATTCTTTGAGATTACAGCCTTGAAAGTGGTGTGTTGGCATTAATGCAGTATAGTGATTGCTAGAATTCAAGTAATTTTAAATGTGAGAAGTGGCAATTTGTTGAGAATTCACAAAGATAAAAAGTTTATGGAAACCAGAAATGCTTTAGGGTCTCAGAAATTAGTGTTATTAAAATGAAAAAGAATAATTTATGAATAAAATGAAAAAAATATGCTTGTCTTCTGATCCTGGGAGTTATCAAGTGACTAGGAGCTAGGGGATTATGACCAAGACCTAATCCTAAACAAGCAGCTAACTGTTGGAGAGTAAATGCAACTCACTAAATAAAGGAAACTAAACTCCCTTTACTGGCTTACTAAATTTAGGTTAGGGGGGCTTATTAATATCTGGTTTTGTTGCTAATCACTTCTGAAAGGTAGTCATCTTAGTTTACTGTTATTTTTAGAACGAAGCACTGAAAAGTGAAGAAGGCTGCATTCCAAATGTCGCCCCAGACATCTGCATAGCATATAAACTGCACCTCGAGTGCAGCAGGCTAATCAACCTTGTGGACTGGTCAGAGGTAGGTGGGGTGATGAGCAAGCTGTGTATTTGTATACTATCGATGACAATTTCCTGGAATGACTATACTTTTGGTACTTTGGAACTCATATTTTGTTTTTGTAGTGTTTAGTCTTGTTTGAAAAGCATAAATCACCTCATACTTCAGAAATTCCTCCAGAATAGCAGCTGACTGCTCAACAGTTCCACTCCCCTGCACCGGGATCCCACCCACCTCAACCAAGCCAGGGTGCATTCATGCCAGGTCAGAATAAGAACGGGATCAAACCCCAGTTAACAGTAAACAAAAACTGAGCAGTTTAGATCAGTTTTGTTATTCCACAAAATATGTGTATTAACTAGCATTTCTTTTATAGCATACAAGAAAAAAACATTGGAATAACTACACCAGCAATCAGGAAGTAAAAGGAAAACCTGGCAAGGCCATGGGCAACTATTGTTCTTATTTTAAGCAACTATTCCATCCCTCCATAGAATATTACTAAGTTAACTCCGTTGAAGACCCTATTTTACAGATGTCTTGTCACTATTTAAAAATACTGTTTCCAAGAAAAATAGGCATTTTCCTAGGGTAATGGAGGTTGGGGAGTAAAGGATACAGGGCATCCTTTCTTTGCAACTTTGACTAGTTTTTTCTCTGCACATGTCTTCTCTGAAACAGGTTTGTTCAGGAACCACTCTATTACCTTTTAGTGTGTACTTGATTTAAAGTGATCATCAGTATAGTTTTGAGAATCTGAAATTTGGTATAATTTTTTAAAATGTGCCAGTTAGCAGCAGCAACCATGCTTCACCTGGCATCATACAGAGTCATCAAAGGGCAATTAGAGATGTTTGGCAACAGTAGAGATTTTTATTCTCTTGTTTTATCTCAATAGGCTTTTGCAACAGTTGTGACAGCTGCTGAAAAAATGGATGCCAATTCTATAACCTCTGAAGAAAGGAATGAAGTTATCCAGTATCCTTTTAGAAGCATTTCTACAATGTCCAAGTATATGTATAGAAATTTTTCAGATCTACATTGGAGATTTGTAAAGATGTGGTATAACTACCCTTATTGATAATATTAACCGTATCATCCCAGAATGACATTTCTAGATATTTAATCCAAATTTAATCTAAAATGAGATAAAATCTAAAATATTTGGTTTAAAACTTCAAGCCCTGGCCGGTTTTGCTCAGCGGTTAGAGCATCGGCCTGTGGTCTGGAGAGACCAGGGTTCGGTTCTCGCTAAGAGCACATACCTTGGTTGCAGTTTGTCCCCTGCCCTGGTTGGGTCATGTGGGTGGCAACCACTCAATGATGTGTCCCTTTCACGTCGATGTTTCTCTCTCTCTCCCCCTGCCACTCTATCTGAAGAAAATACCGAAAAAATGTCCTCGGGTGAGGATAAAAAACAAAGCATCAAGCAAGGTCATATTCCAAGATTCACAAAAAATATCCAAAACTATCATTGAATTTTCTGTTTTAAATTAGAATAGGTAAACGTTAAGCACTTTTTTAAAAATTAATTTTTGTTACAGATGTTTCTTTTTCCCTAGACACCCTCCTCCCGATCCCCCCCCCCCCACACACACACACACCCCACAGCATTGTTGTCTATGTCCATACATGCATGTAAATTCTTTGGTTTATCTCTTCTTCTGAGGTTTGTCAATCTGACCCCTGCTTCTTTCTATGTCTCTGGGTCTTTTTTGTTCATTATATTCCACAAGTGAGATCATGTGGTATTTGTCTTTCTCTGATTCGCTTATTTCACTTAGCATAATATTCTCCAGGTCCATCCTTGTTATCTCAAAGGATAAGAGATCTTTTTTTCTTAACAGCTACATAGTATTCTAGTGTGTATATGTACCACAGCGTTAAGCACTTTTCCACTGTCTTATTGACTGGATTCCAATTACATTTAACGTTTTCCCAAAAGGTTTACTGTTTAATTTAGGAGTATATATTTGAACTATATTTCAGTTTACCAACTAATGTTTTAACATTGAGATTTTAACCTCTTGTCAAAATACAACATGACCAATTTCCTTAACTTATATACTCTCCAGTGCTCGGTTTATTAGAGCTGTTTCTGAACTAGAACTTCTAGGATTCGTAAAACCTACCAAACGAAAGACTGACCACGTGGCAAGGCTAACGTGGGGAGGCTGCTAGAAAGCAAATGAATGAAGGATCACATTTAGCTTAAGAGAAAAGGTAGACCAATCATACATACCACTAGAGCAGTGGTTCTCAACCTTCCTAATGCTGTGACCCTTCAGTTCCTCCTGTTGTATGTGGGCGTATCTGCATGTGGGCAGACCCGCCTGAAGATGGATAGAGGAGCAGTGTCTCGGTTCCTAAGACCATCAGAAATACGTGTTTTCCGATGGTCTTAGGCAACCTCTGTGAAAGGTTTATTCAACCCCCAAAGGGGTCGCGACCCACAGATTGAGAACCTGCTGCACTAGAGGAAGACATGCATAATCCCCATGTGATGTTTAACCAGAAAGTAGACTGTTAATCCCAAACAGGAATATATCAAAACACCTGTGGAGTCCTTTAGACTCCAACAAATAACATGCTTACAGAGTAACTAATACCTCTCACATTATCTCTTTTTCATATCATTAATAAATTGTTCTTATACATAGTATATACAGTAATAAATTTCTTTATTCAGGAGTATAAAGTATTTGCATTTGATTTAATAGTACTCATTCCTGCTCCAAAAGACATTTTTGGGGACAAATGGGAAAATCTGAGTATGGACTAGATGTTAAATCAGGGAGGTATTATTTTGAGTGGGATAATGGTATCTAGTATGTAGCTAAATTATCTAGGATATTGGTATATAGGACTGACTACCATATTCTTAGGAGCTTGCAGCATGTACTTTGAGATAGCTAAATATAAAACATGCTGATATACTAACTGTTCACTTTAAGTGTATTATTGGATTGTTCTTTCAAATTTTCTGTTTGAATGTTTTCTGAATAAAGACGTGGAAAAAAAGAAAATTTGAGTTTTGCTCTAAAGGTTATTATAGAACAGAAAATAGGGTAATAAAGCTACAGGGGGATTATAGGATCAAAAGAATTTATTTTTATCCTCACCCGAGGACATTTTTCCATTTTTTGTTCAGACAGAGTGGGAGGGAGAGAGGAACAGGGAGCGAGAGAGAAACATCGACGTGAAAGGACACATTCATTCGAGTGGCTGCCACCGCACAACCAAACCAGGGCCGGGGACAAACTGCAACCGAGGTACATGCCCTTAGCGGGAACCGAACCCGGGTCTCTCTGGACCGCAGGCTGATGCTCTAACCGCTGAGCCAAACCGGCCAGGGCTCAAAGGATTTTTAATAGCATGTTTGTTATGGTTTTGGGGATGATCCAGATGGAAAGGAAGTGGACGCAGTAGAGAGGACTGCTAAAACTGTCTTTAAATGAGAGGAACTTGGATCTAATTTTTTTTTTTGTTGTTTGTTTTGTTTGTTTTTTTAGTCCTCACCCGAGGACATTTTTTGATATTTTGTTCAGGTAGAGTGGGAGGGAGAGAGAGGAACAGAGAGAGAGAGAGAAACATCGACGTGAAAGGGACACATCGAGTGGCTGCCACCCACACGACCCAACCAGGGCCGGGGACAAACCGCAACCAAGGTACGTGCCCTTAGCGGGAACCGAACCCGGGTCTCTCCGGACCGCAGACCGACGCTCTAACCGCTGAGCCAAACTGGCCAGGGCTGGATCTAATTTTTACCTAGCGCAAACACAGGAGCAGAGTATTGTCAGAACCATGTCTAAGTAGTTGGGGACAGGTTATTAGGTGCTTTAGCAGAGTATTACTTACTAACATCAATTACTATATAATGTTGAAGGGAGTAGATAACCCAAATAAAACAAAGACAGTCACTTCCAATCCTAACAGTTTCGGATTAATCTAAAGGGCATATTAAACAGATTCTTACAGAACCTGCCCCATCTTCTAAAGCAGTCTCTGGGAGTATAACATGGGATCTTTCCTAGTTCTCCAGTTAATGCTCATGCAATGAATGTCTCATTTGGAAACTATTTTCTTTAGCAATATAAGTTATTACTGTAGGCCAAAGATAGTTTGGACATTTTAAACCTCCAATACATTCTTCTCAGATTGCCTGTGCTTATTTTTCCTCAAAAATACAAATTATACCTGGCAGTGTGCCCTGATTAATCAGATTTATTGAACACATTAGTCACCTAAGTACAGCACCATATCAGCATTGCCTTTTACTAAAAGAATAAGACAACTATTAGCACATCAAATTATGTAGGTATTTACTTATTAAAAGCAATTCCTAGGATCTTTGGGAACTCAGAATCCCTAGGTAGCTTATATAATCTTTCTTACTGAGATCAAGTATGGTTGGTATTTGGACTAGAGCAATCAACTACTGAGTCCTAATTATAACTAAATCCAAGAAGTTGCCTTTTTTTTATTTCTCCCGGAAACACCTCACATACTACTTGAAATTAGGTAAGTGGCCCATAAACTAGGACTTTTTGGTAAGGTGATAAAGCAGAAATTTGGCTGTGGGAGAAATTTTATTCATCAGGTTAATCTAGAATTAAAACCATAATACAGGCACACCTTGTTTTATTGCACTTTGCTGTATTGCACTTAGCAAATACCGTTTTCACCAATGCTGAGGCAACACCCTCCACCAGCAAAATCACAACTCACTGAAGGTTCAGATATGATGGTTAGCATTTTTAACAATCAAGTATTTCTAAATTAAGGTATGTAACATTTTCTTTTTTAGACATAATGATATTGTACACTTAATAGACTATAGCATAGTATAAATACAACTTTTATATATGGGAAATAAAAACAAATTGTGACTTTGTGATGTTTTCCTTATTGGAACCAAATGTTCCCTGAGGTATGCCTGTACTTGTGACTCCACTCATATTTCCCTTTTAATCTATCTTGTCCTCCATGTATAAAACCAGTTGGTCACCCCAATAAACATAATTAAAAAATAAAACCAATGGTTTTATAAATTTAAATCTGAAAATTCCCATATGCTTACTTAAAAAAATATTCATTATTTTGATAAAACATTCTCATATTCACTCTACTCTCTCCTTCATTTTAATTTACTTGCATTCTCCTAAAAATGCTATCCCACCATATCATTGGTTCTCAGCTAGGGCCTCTGTTTCCTCCCCTTACCCCCAGCATTTGGCAGTAAAGGGGGTGGGAAGCTTACTGGCATCTAGTGGTAGAGGCCAGAGATACTGCTAAACATCCTATACTGCACAGGACAAACCTGCAACCAAGAATGATCTGGCTCAAATTAAAACCAGGTAGAATTATCCCCCTTATTGATGGCCACCCTGTGTTATACCCCAATATTTCTCAAACATTTAATGGGCATATGATTTGAGGATCTTGTGAAAGCCCTATACCTCATTTGGGCCCTGTTTAAAAATTTTTCTTCTTCATTGATTTGAGGGAGAAAGAAAAACGTTGATGAAAGAGAACATCAATTGGCCACCTCCTGCATGCCCCTCACTGGTGATCTGGCCCACAACCTGGGCATGTGCCCTGACTGGGAATCAAACTGGTGACCTCTTGGTGCATGGGTTGACGCTCAACCACTAAGCCACACGGGCCGGGTGATTTGGGTCTTATTTTAAACAAATTGGCAAAATATATCACCAAATTTTTAGAAAAGGGGAAAAAAAAACATTTTCTTTGACAAATTAGGTCAATTGTGTGTGTGTATCTCTTAAGACATTTGTGATTGGAATATGCTAATAGAATTCACTGACGCATCTCTACTCCATTATAGGAAAGCTGTTTGAAAAACATGGATGGAAAGTGACTTAAATGTGCTTTCAAACATCATCCTTAAAGAAAACAAACTTGGATTTTACCAATATCTTTGAAGTAAAACTTCTACACATAGCTGTTAAAACTGATCAATTATGTAATATTCTATCATGCAGTCAGCTACAGGTAATTTGGAATCAGACTCAGTTTTTTAAAATAGCACTCAAATCTTAGATTTGGTGAATGAAAATACTGATTTTTAAATCTCATCACAAGATTAAATCAATTGATTCCTGAAAAATGCTTACATTTAAAACACTGGCTTTATTCAAATACTACCCATCTGTACATTAAAAAACAAGCAGATTAGAAGTAAATGTTTTATTCTTCCAACTAAATTCCAGTATTATAAGGGCAGTAAAACAATGATACACTGGGGGAGGGGGAGCAGCAATAAACATTTGTTAAAAAGACTGATAGAATAAATAAAAACTACCAAAAAAAAAAAAAAGGAGAAAATCATATAAACCCATTCTGAAACCCCAAGAAGTCATTGAATACAGGAATGCCCTTCTTCTTCACTATTTCATAGGAAGCGCTGTAGGCTATTTGCTTAATAATGTCCTGGGATTACATTCTATATTAATAACTGGTTACAGCTTGGTTGTAGTACACAATTAAAATCACACTAACTTCATGTGAAGTGTCATTCTACAGTTTTATTTACACAACCAGTGAAGGGCATGTTTTTGAATACCAGCTTTAATCCTTTTCAAACATTAATATAAGAAGCCAAATTGTAATGATACAGCAAATGAGACCACTGGTATTAATACAGGTAGCAAAGGTCCATCCATATCCAGGTGGTACTGACATCAGGGAAATTTCCAAAACCAGTTGCTGCCTAAGAGTGGTTGCCACTGACAAAAGCTTGAAATAACCTGTATTCACAGGGGGGTATTGGCATTGCTGCATATCATAATTGAGACTTCTTGCAACAATTCAACAAGGAACAAGGCAGCCCACAAATGCAGAAAACGTAATTCATGAAACATCTAAAGGGGAAGAAAAGGAAAATTAGTGCCAAGTTCAATTCAAACACATACCAGATCTTTATTCCTAATATTGCCATAGGTCAGCAATTTTCAACCTCTTCCATCTAACAGCATACATAAACGAATTAACTAAAATTCTTCAGCACACCAAAAACATCTTTTTTGCTGATCTGACCGAAAAAAAAAAAAAAAGGTGTTCATTTTGATCAACACCAGATGGCTGTTGTCATTTTTTAAATTTAACAACCTATCAAGGGTGGGGGAACTTTTATTCTGTCAAGGGCCATTTGGATATTTACATCATTCACAAGCTATACAAAATTATCAACTTAAAAATTAGCCTGCCATATTTGGTTTGGTGAGGCATGTGATGGTAGCTGGTACTGATTTCGAGGGCCTTATACGGCCCTCAGGCCAATGTTCCCCCACCCCTGAAAGGGAAGAGGTCAGTGCCCCTAACTGAATCGTCAGGTATCGCATGTTTTAAAAATTCTTGTGGCACACTGGCTGAAAATCATTGCCCTAGCTATTTAAATAACAAAAAATAAGCCTTAGTAAAATTTCCTGCCTATTTCCTCCAGGGTATTTCCATGATTTTGTTTAATTCTATTCTTGGGTATGAAAATAATTATAATAAATGTCTTCTCCTTAAAAGATTGTCATTTTCAGTTCATAAATACAATACTTACAACTAGCAGGCTGTTCTCCATACCGTCGCATTATTTGATCGTGCGTAAACTTCACAAATGCATCATATTGTTCTATAAATAAAGGTACATGTGAGTTACATGACTTGCAAAATGCCCTCTGTAATAAATTAAAGCCAGATAACTCTGAAAAATCCATTATGTATAGTGAAACAATTCTAAGTTGGCACTTAATCAGACACATAACCTCAGTAATAATATCATATGGAAACCTACATTTTAGTCCAAAGCACATGGCCTCATATATAGGGTGGAGAGGGCATTTTTCTTAACCTATTAAATTAAAAGGCTTGAAATAAAAAGATGTCTTTCTACTCTGAAAATTTATTATAAGTGGTCTATAAATGGCAAGTTTACTGCAAGGAGAAGAAATAAGACAACAAAAGCTTTAAAAATATATGTGTATATTTAAAAAACCTACCTGTAACTTAATCAGATCCCAAAGGAAAAGATGTTATATAAACTAAGCAAATTCTCTTAACTAATAGCACCTTGATTTAACTCCTTAAGAATAAAAAAATCTTATAATATTGATATCCAGTAAAATCTGTGGCATAAAAATCAGGGCAAGGGGATTCTGACTGTTACCTCAAGCAACAAATTTTATTTACTGCATTCACGTTATCAAATTTAAGTTATTTTTTGTATAATTAAGACTGCAGCAGCCTGATACTCTAAAATGATGTACAGTGACAGATTATTTGAAGTTTCTAGACAAAGCTGATGGCAAAGTTATGAAAGATATAAAGTCCAAAAATCCAATCAAATTTACGGCAAAAGGAAAATCTAATTCACTAATACTGCTGCTTATCTACATGGCTAACAAATACCATTTCTTGAGGTCACTAAGGAGGACCATGAGTTATAGAAAGATTCATTTCCTTTCTTGAATAGAAATTCTCTGGTTCTTAAAAAACACATTGTACCAGTGTAAAGAAAGGGTAATTTAATTGACATAAAGTATATGTGGAAAATAATGCATTTCTTATGGTAAGTTTCTGGAAGAAAATAAACGCATACCTGCAAGTTTTGTGTTCAGTATTTCTTCATACTCTTCTCGAACTTTCTCTTCACGTTCTTTCAACAAACGTTCACAGATCATCCCAACCTGCCGTAGAGTGAATAAAGGCTGTTCTTTTTTTAATGGTGAGGATGTTGCAGATGAAGTCCCTATGTGTAACATAAAGAACAAAAAAAAAAGCACCTGATTTAGAGCCATCATAGAAAGTGTCTTCTAACTGAAGAGGTCTCATGAATCTTTTGTTGTGACTGGAAAATCAGCAAGATGCATGCAATCAAATATCAGAGAGAAAGTCTGAAGATGAATAGAGAAAACTACATACTACAGACAAAACTTAAGTTTTTTAAAATTAGTGATATTAGCTAGAAGAACACTTTGGAAAAATACTGAGAATATATTCCTAATATTCCATTTAATGGTTCAGAGCTAAAGATTATTACTCTAAAAGCCACTTGGCATGATCAGATAATGATACTTGATATAAAAGATGTCTTCAGTCCTGGCTGGGTTGCTCAGTTGGTTGTAGCATTGTCTCGTAGACCAAAATAAAAGTGGGGGGGGGGGGGGTCGGGTTCGATCCTCAGGGAGCATATGGGAGGCAACCAACCAATCTCTCTCTCTCCAAAAAACAAAAATCGAATTGATCTTTGGGTGAGGACTTAAAGTACTACTTAAGGCAATGATTTTCCAAAAAACAACATTCCTCATTTCTTGAAAAGAACATCTGAAACGAATCTTTTTTGAACTCAAGATTGATAGTCATCCATTGTAACACTGCTGAATTTTATGCACATACATATACATGGATTTGCTAGCAATAGTTTTTCCTGCTCTGTGTATCTGTCCCTGGTATAGCCCCAATTCCTCTTGTCACTTATTCCTTATAACCTGCACGACTGGGACCAGTTAACTAAATTCTTCTTAGAGCAGTGTCTATTGCAAGAATAAAGGATCCTACAGCTTTATTTATACCACCTGAAGTAATGCACAACTACACTAAGGCTATATTTATTTACTTTCAAATTCCCAGCTTTGTTAATTGAACCTGCTAAGTTAATTGATCTATGAAATAAACAGACTAATGAATGATGACCTTCATTTCCTGCTGATATAGTCTAGTCTCCACACTTACCTCCCCCTTACTACATTATTCACCCACTTATACCCGGCCCCCCAAATTGGCAGAAGTGCTGTAGAATTTAGTTTTGAACAAGTTCATGCTTCCTAATCATTTTATTTCACTGTTTTATAGCCTCTAAAAAAATTTTTTTTTAAATTGTGCCAGGTTTTCCTATTCTTGCTGGGAGGGAAGGGAAAGAAGGCAGGCAACTACTGTCACTCGCACACACACAAAAAAACCCCAACCATTTTGCTGAGAACTTTACTATATAAAGGTAAGAGCCACTTTTGATGGCTTTTTCAGTAAGAAGCTTTACTTCTCCATTTTTCTGCCCTTTTTTAAAAGTGTATTTGCAAACTACTCACTCCAATGAAAGGTAGGCATAAAAACAACACTGCATCAAAGTAACACATGTTTAGGAATCTATCCTAACAGGACAAGTACATGAAGGTCTATGTACAGAGACATTTTGTAAATACTGTAATAGCAGAAATACTTAGTCTAATTTATTAATGGTTAAATAATTATGGGAAATCCATAAAATGGAATAGTATTCAGCTACAGCAAGATACATACAACATATCTAACAGAGACACACATGATTTATGGTTGTCTTTTTAATGGAGGTTGCAAATCATAGCACTTATTTTGTACCATATTTTGAGACCATGCATTACTTGAATAAAAAAAATTTTTTAATCAAGGGGAGAAACAGGAGCTTATGTGACTAAAGGATTACTTTTTCCCATACTAAATAACGTTTCCTTTCACTTAGTTTATTATTCCCTGGTGAAACTGGTCCACTGAGGAGAAATGCATGTGGCTGTGCATCAGAAGTACAACATGGGTCCGTTTGTTGGAAACTAGTTTCTAGATGTCTTCTCTTCTGCATGCGTTTATACTCTTGTTTTATGTTGTATAGAATTTGTTCTAAAAGAACAAAGTTAAAATTTAGCAAGATAAAAACTTTCAAGTTAAAAAAAAAGGGTTGTTTTTATCAATCAGCTATGGTAAAACTGGTTTTGTTATATGTCATTTCACTTAATGTTATAGAACCTGTCAATGACATGAAGTGAGGACTTACTATACATCCCAAGAAGTTAATAATCCCAATCCAAAGCCAAATTAAACAATTAAAAGTGAGAAGTGACAGGTCAGCAAAATGACAGAATAAATGGGAATTCAAGAAATACCATACATTAAATAGAGCCATTAATATGACGCTCAAGAGAACCTATGACAATTAGAGCATTAACAGCAAAGTTTTGTTCTGAATCTTGGGGATAAAAATCCATGTGAAGTGCTTGGTGTATTACAAGTACTCAGTAAGAACCACTATACCATGGCAACATTACTTTTCAATACAACCATGGAAACAGGTAAAATTTTATCAAGCATATCCCTTAGGCAAGTATGATTCATTTTAGAACAATTTCTAATTCAAAACAGTTATCATTTAGCCTCTCCAGAAAATCCCTCCGAGGTTTCCATGCCCCTCCAGACTTTCTCACAACCACCACAGCTCCTAAATTAACAAGCTATCATTTGAAACTACAACAGGTCCTTAACATTTCATTCAATGTCGATTTTTATTTTTATTTTTTTGGTAAATAACACTGATGAAATGACACAGGAATTTAACCCTTGTTTATATCAATTAGCCTATGGTAAAACTAGTTTCATTTTATGTCAATGATGTGAACTGAGGACTTACTGTACATCACAAGATTAATAATCCCAATCCAAAGCAAAATTAAACAAACATTAAGTTATAGTGGTAACGAAGAGGCAATGATTCATAAATATAACAGAGTGCAACTTTAACAACCAATTGTACAATGATGCATTAATTTAAACATGAACTAAAAACTCAACAGAAGTCTAAAAATTTTGTAAGATGAGACCAATCCTTTTTAAAAATATTTCATACTGGCACTTTTCTTAGGTATATGCTTAATTCTCTTTTCTTACTTTATATTGTTTCCCTAGTAGGAGCTTTTAGGGCTTTTGAGAGAGAGACTAAGCAGACATCAATCAGTTCCTTAAACATTTTAGATTATGCCATGTCATTATTTTTACTGAAAAGGGGGGTAAAAAAACAAATGGCAAAAAATATACTCAGTGAAAATTCCATCCATATAAATTTTATGTGTAAACAAACCTGTTAACATATACATGAATGTGCAGTGTAAGTACAAAATCACACTTTGGAATAATTAACTTGTAGGGTAGTTGTGTGAAGGATGCTTTAGATATACTTAATTTTTCAGAATGTTAGCATTTGTTTACATTAAAGTTATTTTCTACCTTTATCCATTTACTTGAAATAGTTTTTAATTTAAAAACAAAGTTACCAGCATGAAATAAAATGACTGTTTATTGGAACTGTTAAACCCCTTGATAGAAATGAGTTTCCTAAGATTCACAGAGGTGTCCAATATCCTATAACAGGCAGGACAAGCTCACGTATCTTTGTTTTTTAATAAAAGAACTTGTTCTGTAGCAATATTGTAAAATGTTTTAAAGTTATGATGGTTTGGTCTCATTCATGTATCAGTTTCTTTTGAAAGCTAACATCATCATGATCATGATCAAAAGTGTCATTCAAAGCATCCTGAAGTTTATTCACAACCAGAGATTGCAAATGTACTAGACAGAGTAACCTGACCTTGACGTCTTTTGTATGACTTATTCTTTGATGACCACACAGCTGTTCCTAGATTACTTTAGTCTTCCCTTTTGCTTCACAAAATCAACCAAATGATGTACCAAAAGAATAGCTATAACAAACAACTTATTCATTTGATAGTCTCATAAAAGATCTAGCCTAAGATTAAAATATGATCAAACTTGCTCTGGCTGAGGATTCGGTCCCCATTCAGGGCACTTACAGGATGCAACCCATCGATGTTTCTCTCTCTCTCTCTCTCCTCCCTCTCCCTTCCTCACTCTAAAATCCTCGGGTAAAGATAAAAAAATAAAAAGATATGGTCAAACTTTAAAAATTTTAGCTTTATAAACCTCCATACCATCTTAAGGAAACATCAAACAAGTTAAGGAATTTTTAAGGTTTAATTTACAAATTCAATAATTTAAATGTATAATTCGAGGAGTTCTAACAAGTGCATACACATACAGTCTTAAAACCACCACAATCATAATAAAGAACTTTATCACCCCATAAAAGTTCTCTTGTGCTCCTATTCATCACTGCCACCACTACTCATCTGTCACTATATAGTTTTGCCTTTTCTAAAATGTCATATAAATGGAATCACAAAGAGTATAGATTTTTGTGTATGACTTTTCACTCAGCAAAATGCTTACAATTCATACATGATACTGTACAAATTAGGAATTCCTTCCTTTTTATTAATGAGTTATATTCTAGAGAGAGTGTGTGTGTATGTACCATAACTTA
Organism: Molossus molossus; assembly: GCF_014108415.1. Classification (NCBI taxonomy): domain Eukaryota; kingdom Metazoa; phylum Chordata; class Mammalia; order Chiroptera; family Molossidae; genus Molossus; species Molossus molossus. The sequence goes on along the minus strand of NW_023425402.1, from coordinate 64,783,816 downwards.
TCCATTCTCCTTTTAATGGACATTTGGATTGGTTCCAATTTGGGCCTATTATCAATAAGGCTATTATGAATATTCAGGTACAAGTCTATCAAAGGATAAATTTTCATTTCTCTTGGGCAAATATCTAAGGGTGGGACTGGATGGCCTAATTATATAGTAACTACATGGCTTTACTTTGCAAGAAACTGCCAAAACATTTTAGAGAGTACTTATACCAGTTTGCATTTCCACCAGAAATGAAAGTTCCAGCTGCTCCACATCTCTGCCAACACTTGATACTGTCAAAGAGCTAAAGAATTCTGAAATGCTATTGCCTGCACTGCTTTTTACATCTAACAGGAAGCAACTATGTCATCTAAGCCTCAATGTGCCCTCATACTGATAACATGTGAATAAGTTATGCAGTGAGTGGTCCAATTTAACTTGACCAAGATCTAGCAACACTAGTAGCAAACAGCTAACTGCAAACCTCAAGCTTAATCCTCAATTTATCTCAGTTCAGAAGTATAAGCAGTTTTGACAGTGGTACCTCAAGAAATTTCCCCCGATTCAATTTAATACCACAACACACATTGTAAGCTCAACCTAGGTATTTGCCTGACTTAAGCTGCTTCCACATTAGTTGGATAAAGGCCTTCCATATATCAATAAAGTACCTATGTCTGCTTAATCATAAACTACTTAAATCTAGCCATCTCTTATCAAACTAGCAAGTGACATTTTATTCCATACCCATTAACATCTAGCATTGTGTTGCCAACACAATTTTCAGTCCATCAAAGAAAGTCAAAGCTTTACTTACATGATCAGTTGCACATTTGAGTTTCAATCATGCAGGTTTCATACTTGATCAGGAAAAACAGACTGAATTTGCAGCAAATCACTTAGAGTAGATTGTCACGTAGTTACCTTCATGATAATCTACACAACAAATGGTTGTATATCCCTTTTCAAAATCCTAAAAACCATATCACTCTTTTATTTATTAATATTTTTTCTTTTTATTGATATTAGAGACAGAGGAAAGAAGAGAGATATAGAAACATCGATGAGAGAGCACATTAACTGGCTGCCTCCTGCATGCCCTCCACTAGGGATTCGGTCGACAACCTGGGCATGTGCCCTGACCGGGAATCGAACCTCTTGGTACATGGGTTGATGTTCAACCAGTGAGGCACACAGGCCGGGCTACATCACTCTTTTAAAATAGAATACTGCTAAGACTTTCCTCCACTGTACTAGATTAAATGAAAATTAATATTAGCAAATTCTATGACTCAATAGCATTTTCATTCCCAAATCTAGTAAATGTCGTTGAGATTTCCAATAAAATTCTTCTGCCTTAACAGGTAGCAGGAGATTATCAATGAGACAATACTTACTCCTTTGGAATATTAAAACAAACAAACAAACAAACAAAAAAACCAGAAACAAAAAACTCAGGTAAATGTGAAAAGAAAAGGCAAGACTTAAAAGAATATAACCTATTTCCAAACTGTTTTACTCTTCTTAGTTGCCACTAATTATTACTTAAGAATGCCTGAAAACAATGAATTAAGGTCATCAATATAAACAGGAGCAAGCACCTGATAGGATAAAATATTATAACCGAGTTGATGAGGATAACAGAAACAGCTTTAAGATGGGACTGAGTGCAAAGGGAGAAATATGGAATTAGAACTAACTAAAAGTATGTTTAAAGGAGAACCAAAAAATTGTGGGAGGGGAGGAATCAAGTGTCTTTTTTCTAGAGTCCATAAAATGTCTAAAAATCTGTGACACTAAAATTTTGGTCCAGACTTGTATAGACATACTGTTTTCCTACTGACTTCATTAATAGATCAAACATTAAGTTTCATTAACAGTTTTAAGTTTAGGTGTAGTACAAAACCCTTTTATTTCACCTTATACACTAATTTTGCTGTGGCATATCTTTGAAAAAACAAAGTGAAAGTTCATTTAGACAGATGACTCAAATCGTGGGATTAAAATAAATCTTGAAAGTCTGTCAGTTCCAGGCAGGAATACAAATGTAATGGAAATCCTGCACACAATTAACTGCAGAAAACCTGCAATAACCATTAAGACCTAAAACTAAGAAAATGTTCCAAATAACAGACCAAATGTAAAGCTCTGAACTATATACTAGACAATGTCACGCCTACTTTATGAATTAAAACCCTCAACTGAGTTGCTATGAAGACCCATCTTTGTTAATCATTTATTTTCCCACGATCATCTGTTCCGAAACTAACAATTCTCATGTTTTCCTTGAAGGAAACTTAAGGACAATATTCGTATCCATCCAAGAGCTATCTAAGTAAAAAGAATGTGTTGATGCTGTTTTTAATTCACTTAAAAATTATTGCTATGTCAAAGGGACCTGGAACCAAATTTTAACACAAAATTGTAGTTCTATCTACATTTTAACTTCTATTGGATTAGCATGAATCCTAATAAGCTTAATATACTTGCACACAATTATATAAACATTAGGGTATTATGTACAGTACTTTAAAAATTATATTATACAATATTTTAGTATGTAAGAAGCATTCATTGGTCTTCTACAAGAGGAAGAAAAATTATAATCACTACAGGTCAATTCTATTATTTCACTGGTACTATAATAGCTAATGATTATTTATTTGAAAATGCTCAATCTGTTAAACCCTGTAGGCTCAAGTATAAATTTCACAAATTAACTGCACAATGGGAGCCACTAAATACGCAAGGAGCCCAACAATGCTCAATCAAATGCCTCCTCCCTGATATCCAAGAAGTTTCATACCTCAATTTTATATTACACTATATTCTAAAGGGATATGTTAACCCTATTACTTTTGCTGTTCAGCAAGCTAGAAAAATAAGTGTAATAAGAACCAAAACAGCAGTAAATGGGGAAAGGGGGAAATTGAACCATCCAAATCTAAACCCCAAAGCATACATATTACAGAATATATTAGTGCCAAGGCAAGAAGTCCAGCTTCGATTCCAAATAACCATGGTAATCAAGATAAGGTAAGTCCCAAAAAGACAGAGAAGACTCCCTGAGGAGGACTCTAGGACTGACAGCACAGTCAAGCTGAACAAATCAGTTATTAGGGCACCCAAAACACACATACACACATTGAACTATAGCATACCTGGACACCAGGTTGCAAACTGATGATTCACAGACTCAAGATGTGTCTGGCTTGAATACTTTTTAACAAACAAGTGTGAATTTGTGGCCAACATTCAAAAGTTAGGTGTTTTACATTAAAAGTCAGGTTTCTGGCTATGTTGGGGTGGGGGAGGAACTGAATATGTGGTAAAATTCAGCTAAGAGTGGCTGCTACCTTTTGAGCCTAAGTTTTCAAGTGCTTTTAAACTTCAAATGAACACATATATCACTTGGGGATTTTTTTTTTCTTTTCTTTTTAATGAATACTGAGGAATGAAGCCTCAGACTCTGCATTTTAAATGAGTTTCCAGGTAATGCTGCTGGTCAGTAGCAAGGTTGGAATTCACTGGTTCCCACCAACTTTACTTCACTAGTTTGTATTACTTGCCTGGAACTATGGGCATTTAAGTTTCTATCCACTGCTTAAAATACTAACTCCCCTACTGTGGCAATTAAAAGGAAAAGTGGCACCCAGCTGGTATAGCTCAGTGAATTCAGAGGTCCAGTTCCATTCTGGGTCAGGACACATGCCTAGGTTTCAGGCTCAATCCATGGTACACAGTATGCAGGAGGCAGCTGATCAATGTTTCTCTCTCTCTCTCCCTTCCTCTCTCTCTCAAAAACAAAACAAAAACATATTTAATAAATAAATAAAAAGAAAAGCAGTTGATTTTTAAAAAAATATTTTCTTCTTTATTGATTTGAGAGAGAAGGGGAGAGATAGAAACATCGACGAGAGAGAACATCTACTGGCCACCTCCTGCGTGCCTCACACTGGGAATCTGGCCCACAACCTGGGCATGTGCCCTGGCCGGGAATTGAAATGGCGACCTCTTGGTGCATGGGTTAACATTCAACCATTGAGCCACATCAGCCAGGCTGGTTTATCTTTTTACTGGTCATACCAGGAAAGAGAGAGAAGAAAAACAGTAACAGTAGATACTATTACAAGTATAAATATATTTAAGGTGCACCAAATTCACTATGCCACCCTCACTTGCATGGCTATTCTAGTTCTATGATAGACATACTCCTCCCTAGCAGGAAAGTATTCTGTAAATCAATTTGAACTTGACTGGACCTACCTCAGGAGACTCATTACATGACATTAACATACAGATATTGATTCATTTTTCTTTACATCTCTCTTAAAATTCATGTTCATTATGTAATTGATAGTGAACAAATGCACCTGTTTTTATATTGTCTGCTTTAAAAAAGGAGTCAAGACTATCTCTCATACCAGAAGGCACTGATTAGAAGTCCACACACATCTTCTGTTTAGCCCATAAGTGTTGTAAATCAGTTATTAATATTTAAAAGTCAACAGATTTCACAAAAATTCTGACTTCTGAGGGAAGGCTACTGGGAAGATCTGACAATAAAGGTCCAAATTCACAATGGCCTGAACTGAGAGAGGAATGGTCTGAACTAAAGATATAAAGTCATCTGTGAGAAGAAACTGAAGTCAGAAGCATGAATGTGATTGTTTAGGGACTATTAAGCTAGACAGAAGTGAGGCTGAACCTAGAGATAAGGAACTCCTAAGTTTAATGGCCACATGAAGACAGAAAACAGCCAGAGAAATAGAAGAAAACTATTGTCACAAAGGGAAGGAAAAAAGTATTCCAAAAAGAAGGGAGTCGGGTAAGCAATGTGCTGTTAAGAAAGGTCAAACAAAAAGGATTCCCTGTATGCCATGGAAGTCATCGGTGACTTGACAAGAACTGTTTGAGGCACAAATATGTTCAGAATGAGTTGAGAACCCAAGAAATGGAAGCAAATAGACTATTTGAAAGCTCTTTGAATTAGGTTTTGAAGTGGAGGAATCTGGATGACTGCTGGAGGAAAATAAGGGTATTTTACTTTACAATGGGAATTAAAAACTAACGCAAAGGTCTGGTTGGGAAAGAAAAATAGTCAATAGTCGAGGAAAACGCTCCTTTGGAGAGAAATAGGATCCTTCCCCTCACTGTGTAAAGCGCTTTAATTATCTCACGCAATTTTCCTCAATGATACTAAAAGGAAAACAAGATAGACACAAATACTGGTAGTGTGGGTACGGGGAAAAATGAAGAAGCTGCCATGTGATGGACTCTATTATTTTCTGTGAAGTACAAGGCAAGGTTATTTAGTCACTGAAATAGCAGGATTGCTGGACAGTGTAAAAAAATCACTTCTGAGGTGGCTCTATTGCGACTGTTTTCAGCACTCAGGGACAGGAAAGCTCAACCTTCATAATAACCCTAGAAGGAAGATACTATCACCATGTACATAATTTTATAGATAAGAAAAATGAAGCTTTGCTTCAATGCCAGTGCCAAACCTCATCTGTGGGCCTAAACTCTTAATATCCACTTCCTTCTCCAGTATTGTATTACTACATCTAGCTAGCATTCCACAATTAGCTGAAGTTACAATAAATCACAATAAAGATAGCTAATTTAGCCCAGCCAGTGTGGCTCAGTGGTTGAGCATCGACCCACGCACCAAGAGGTTGCTGCTTGATTCCTGGTCAGGGCACATGCTCAGGTTGTGGGCCAGATCCCCAGTGAGGGGCACGCAGAAGGCAGCCAATAGATGGTCTCTCTGATCAATGTTTCTATCTCTCTTCCCCTCTCCCTTCCTCTTTCTCTCTAAAATCAATAAGGGGGGGGGGGGGGGGGGGGGAGAAAGCGAAATAAAATAAAAAACACACCATGCCAGTTATGAGAGAGATTAGCATCCTACCATCTATTACTGATACTTCACACTCTGTGACTCTTCTAAGAAGATAGTAACCAAAACAAAGCATAGATCTCATCTACATAGAGCTCTGAAACAACAACTGCTGGCTATAACAGGATAATTATAAGAAATTATGTTACATTGTGAGGGATGCTTAAAGAGTCTCTAAATTGTCTTCTCTCAGGATAAGCACCTATATCTCCCCAGAAAGTTTTACTGGTATTTTAAAAGTGAGACAGTGTTCTAAATTGGCAAATCAGCATTGTCATGCAGTACTGATTACAATGCCAGCCTCTGATAATGTTCTATTTTCACCTTGGGCCATGGATGGGTGGTTACAGTGAGCATCCGGTTCCCCTGTTCTGTTATAGAAAACTAAAACCTCTTATACTTTAAACCAATAATACACTTAGAAAAGTTTTTGCTCCACAGAATACTTCAACACCAGGAACAAGGCAATCTTCTATAATGAAAGGCAAACTTCAGGGGCAGTAATATTTTAAAAATTGGCTTTCTGCAATTTTTTAAATTCAAGTCTATAGTCTATTCTTCAATTGCTAGATCAATGCAACAATACACCTCTCCCCCCCCCCCAAGAAACAAAAGAAAATCAATTCTCCTAGATCCCTCCCTCCAATCTTTCCCTTTAGTTTGATTTTTGGAGTTTTCTAAGAATTAAAAATAAATGCTAAACCAAAGTCAGACTACATACACATCACAGGCTGCTGCAATTTCAGAAACAATCAATAAACAAGATTCAACCCTCACCTAAAAAGAGTAACTTTTTCTTTAAGGTTTCAAAAGTAGTAAACGTGATTTAATCCAGTATCAATACTTAGGCTGCCAAAGGTGAAAATAATAATGCTAATGTGGATTAATGTTCCCATGGAATTAAAATAGGCGTATTTTATTTTATCATCATCAGATAGAGTGGGAGGGAGAAAGACAGAGAAATATCAACGGATAGAGCCACATTGACTGGTTGCCTCCTGCACAACCTGGCCAGGGCCAGGGACAAACAGCAACCGAGGGATGTGCCCTTGACCGGGAATCAAACCTGTGACTCATTGGTCCACAGGCCAACACTCTAACCAATGAGCAAAACCGGTGAGGGCAAAATTTTATAATAAAGCACAAAGACTGTAACATTTTTATTCAGGTTTAGCTAGCTAATAAAGACAAAGTCTCTGGAGGGACTGATAAAGCTGCCACTGCTCTATCAGTCCCTCCAAAGACTTTGTCTTTTCTTTGCCTAAACAGCATCTGGAACTCAAATGAGGTTGCTAAAAGCTAGAGCAAGTGACTTCTAGAGTAAATATTTAGATTTTTAAAATAAATAAAAATCTAGGTATTTGCATAGACCTAGAAATTAAAAATTAAGCCAAATTAAAAAATTGTATTAATAGAAAGATCACAAAATTTTAATTTAATCAAAATGTTGCAAAGCACTAGTACATGTCCGGATGATCTGGCCTATGACAACTGTGATAAAAATTTATGACTTATTTTTATTTGTTTTAAAGTTTTATTCAAATGTATTCACGTTTTTATTCAAAAGCTTATAACAAAATACTATCTGGGATTCCATATAATTTGAGGAAAGATATAATACAGAACAAGTAGAAGTGGTTACTTGTCCACTGCAAGTCAACTCATAAAATTAAGGATGGTATATGGAAAAAGTAAAAATATACACAACTTAATTTGCATATGTAAGAAGTGCCAGAGAAATACAAATACCATATGATTTTACTTATGTGTGCAAGCGTTTTTTTCTCCCTTTTCCTTTTTCAACTTATCTTTATTGTTGAATATATTACAGATGTCCCTCTTTCCCCCCCTTGACTTCCCCTCCTCCCCACTCCCACCCACCTCCTGCCTTCCCCACACTACTGTCTATTTACTGGTTATGCATATATGCATAGTTCTTTGGTTTCTCTCTTGCCGCTCCACCTCCCCCCTTTCACTTTGAGGTTCTTCAATCTAATTACCAATCTGTACTTCTTAATCCCTTCATCTTTTTCACCCAACCTCCCTCTCATCTGGCAACCAACACAAAGTTCTCTGTATCTTTGAGTCTATTTCTGTTCCGCTTGCTCATTTTATTTGTAGATTCAATTGTTGGTAAGCGACATATAACTGTATTGCCATTTTATGGTTCATATATTTTTTGTCTTCTTCTTCTTCAAGAAGACCCATCAACATTTCATATAATACTGGTTTGGTGGTGGTGGATTCCTTTAGCTTTTTCTTGTCTGGGAAACTTTTTATATGGCCATCAATTCTAAATGATGGCTCTGCGGGATAGTGTAATCTTGGTTGTATCCTTGCTTTTCATCACTTTAAATATTTCTTGTCACTCCCTTCTGCCCTGCAAAGTTTCTTTTGAGAAATCAGCTGACAGCCTTATGGGAGCTCCGTTGTAGGTAACTAACTGCTTTTCTCTCGCTGCTTTTAAGATCCTCTCTTTGTCTTGAACCTTTTGCATTTTTATAATGGTGATGTTTTGGTGTGGACCTCTTGGGTTTATTTTGTTTGGGACTCTCTGTGCTTCTTGGACTTGATGTCTGTTTCCTTCACCAAGTTAGGGAAGCTTTCTGTTATTTTTTCAAATAGCTTTTCAATTTCTTGCCTCTCTTCTCCTTCTGACACTCCCATGAAGCAAACATTGGTACGCTTGAAGTTGTCCCACGGGCTCCTTACTCTATCCTCATTCTTTTAGATTCTTTTTTCTTTTTGCTCTTCTGATAGGGTGTTGCTTGCTGCTTATATTCTAAATCAATGGTTTGTTTCTTGATTTCACCTACTCTACTACTATGCCCTGTAAATCATTCTTTATTTCAGTTAGTGCATTATTCATTTCTGACTGGTCCCTTATTAAGCTCTCGAGGTCCTCACGAGGTTCCTTGAAATTCGAAGTTCAATGAGTGACCTCATAAGCAGTGTTTTGTACTTTGCACCTGTTAGACTGCTTATTTCCATTTCATTTAGTTCTTTTCCTGGAGTTTTGTTCTGTTCTTTCATTTGGAACATGTTGCTTTGTCTCCTCATTTTGGCTGCCTCCCTGTGTTGGTTTCAATGTATTAGGTAGAGTTGCTATGTCTCCTAGGCTTCCTAGGGTGGCTTGTTGTAGTAGGGGTCCTGTAGGATCCAGTGGCACAGCCTCTCTGGTCACCCAGCTGGGCCCGCCAGGTGCACCCCTTTTGTGGACTTTACATTCTTTTGTTGTAATTGAGTCTTGATTGCTATTGGCACGTCAATGGGAGGGTTTTACTCAGCTGGTCAGCTGCAAGGAATAGCTGTGCCCACTAACCACTGACCTCTGACTACCTTGGAGGATCAACTGTGCAGGGTCCCTCCACACAGAGCAAGACTTACTTCAGCAGGGCTCTGGTACCCACTGAGTCCATTCCTTGAGTGTCACTTGTGGAGGTGGTTGGGTGGTGGTACGTCACAGTGGTCTGAAACTGTCCACTGTGTGTACTGTCTCTGGGACAAGGTCATACACTGCCTGTGTTCTGCCTGGGGCCACCAGGCATAAGCTACAAAGCTATCTGCTGATGGCTGCTTCTTGTGCTGGGCTTGGAAGTACCCAGGAAAAGCTAAGCTATGAACCAAGGCTGGCTGCTTCTAGTGCCAAGCCTGGGGCCACTTAGTGAGATGTATGAGAGCTCACTGTAGCCAAACAGGCCAATCCTATGGCAAAGCCCCTGAAAACAGATTGGGTGGGCCCAAAGGTTGGGTGGGGCAAGGCCTCAGGGAATCACAGGGGGGGGGGGGGGGGGGCGCAGTCAGGTTCCTGGAGTCCCAGATATGGTGCCTGTCTGCTGGCCTCTTGGGGGAAGGGCTCACCAAAGGAATAATGGCCTCTGCCAACATGTCTGTCTGGGAGAAAGCTGCCTCTCCAGCCCTCACCCAGATGCCAAACAACTCAGTTCTTCCCTGTATGTCTCTGGTGCCTTTCAAGCTGCCTCCCCTCCATGCTGGAGCTCAGGGGGAGCAGGGCCAAGTAAGTCCCTGCACAGGTCCTTTAAGAGGAACTGCCTAGGGCTCCAGCAGCCTCAGCCTCCCTCAGCTTCAATGCCTGCTGGTTTTTACAGACAGAAGTTATAGGAACTTCTCTTCCTGGGACTGGAACCCTGAGCTGGGCGCCTGGTGTGGGACAGAGACCCCTTGCTCCTCGGGGAGGACCTTTACAGCCAAGGCATTCCTCCTGATTTTAATCCACCACACAGGTATGTGGGACCAGCCCACCTGCTCATCCTCACCTACCAGTCTCGATGTGGCTTCTTTTTTAATTTCATAGTTGTAGGACTTCATTCAGCTCAATTTCAGGCTGTTCTGAAGGACATTCTGTAGTTTAGTTGTAATTTTGATGTGGTTGTGGGAGGAGAAGAGTAACTCGTTTACCTACACTGCCATCTTGACTGCAAATTGACTTATGAATTTTAAAGGGGAAAGAAATTGTTACACTCCAAGACAAAGTACAAGTATATTTATTATGAGCTGTTTTTCTAGAACTAGAATGTTAAAAACTGTTACCACTGCCCCTAAAAAGCTTATCATCGCAGGAAGACTACAATCTGGCATACTACAAAATTCTGATCAAAAGGCCCAAAATAAGTATCAAAGCTGAAAACTTGATATACACCAGATTTTAATTTACCTTCAAGAATAATCTCTCTGCTCAATATAGCTGGCAGCATCTTAACATGTGAGAATTTTGTTGTAACTTAAAATTACTCAATTCTTTTACAAATAAAAGATTAGAACTTCACAATATAAAATATTTTCTCCTAAAAATCATATAAAATCTTTAAAAATGTTTCTTCAAATGAGCCAATCTCTTAAAATGGTAAAATCTTTGTAAATGAGGCTATTTTAAATATTATAATGTACATAATCCATCACATCTAGAAAGATGAGGGAATACTAAGTATCCTTCAAGTGCCTAAGAAAAAGTATCGATCAAAGTCTTAAACGAACTGCTTTATTTATTATCATTACCCATTTTTTTGTATCATAATTTAAAATAAATCAATTATAGCTATGTTGTCATAGCAATCACAAAAGCCTTTAAAAACTGGTACAGAATGAGGGGTAGAACTGGGTTACATTAAAAAACAAAACAAAAAACACTTCAGCATCTCTAGAGCCTTGGGAAAAAGCAAGGTTTGATTAACTCAAATATTTTTAAACTTTATTTGTGATTAAGACATTAACTAAAAGGAAAGATATGGCGAAAAGAATAACTTTGGGTTTTAAAATTCTACCAGACCCACGTGACTCATCCACCTCAAAATCCAGAGGGCATTCCTATTAACAAGTCTTATTGCTACAAGACTGCTGCTGATGGATCACATTTTTCAGGTGTGTTTAGAAGTTGAGAAATGTTGGTAAACCAAGTTCTAGAATCCCTACACTCAGCAATAAAATTAAAGATAAATCTCTAATTAAATTATTTTGTGAAGACCTCTTTATCATCTGCAGATGCCAGACTGGTTCATATAGGCTCAAACAAGTATTTCACCCTTCATACTTTTTTGAAAGTAGGCAGTCTTCTCAAAGGCAAGAAATTCACCGTGGTTGCACATAGTATTCAAAGAGAACATACTGTGAGTCAACAGTACTAGCAGTATTAAGGCCAAGACTGCAGCGACCACAAGCTGGTGGTTAGTACAGTTATAGGCATTTGAAAAGGCTCACCACCAACACCATTATCTAGTTTCATGAAACAACTATACAAGAGGTCCAAATTTACCTCATACTATTATTCTGCAGGAGAATCAAACGTTTCTTTTCAAATAGGAAAAATACACAAAACTAAGCATTTCCACTGAATCTCTTCTCAACCTTTCAAAAAAAAGCATCGCTATCATTGTGTGTTCCTGGGTCTACCTAAACACTCAGGAGACTTACCTGAATAACACACAGTATATTATTTTTCCCATAACGACATTCAAGGACTTGAAGAAACTATTCTCCTTTGTATCTCAGATTACATCTCGGTGGCAACCATGGTAAACTAGTAGCACCTATATTTAAAGGGCTAACTTTTCTCTGGTCTACCATATTTACCCAATTGTGTTTCTGTGCTGAAGTTAGACTTTATTTTTCTACTTTCAAAATAAAATAGTTCAATAATGAATACAACTACACTCTGCTTTAAAGGGCCATAAACTTACAGAATTCTTAAATGCATAATTCATAGAACTACTAAACAAATGAAGCTACATACATAGCCCTAAATAAAATATAAGGTTTAAAATCCCAAGTACAAAGACCATTAAAAAGTTTATTTGTCAAATCCACTGAGAAAGTAAAAGCAACTTAACAGCTGTCTAAATAACCACAAAATATTAAAAACACTTCTGGTTCAATATAAATGACATCTGAAATGAAATGCCGCCTCCTCCAATAGAATTTCATTTGTTTGCCTAGACCCATTTATACTTCATTTAAGCCAGCTGGTGTCTCTGTTTGCCGGCATGCATCAATGCAAAACCCTTCCCCATTCACAAGCTGCAATTTCCATTTTTAATGGCAAGTTTCCAGCAACTACAATGAGTCCTTACAGTGGAATTTAACTCTTCATCCAACTCAATTCCTAAGGCAGACTAATGCAATGGTAACAAGACAACGTGTACAAAAGTGCCTAGCAAACTCACAAATGGGTTGACATTCACAAAAGGATCTCTTCACCAGACCATTCATTCATTCACTACACAATTATAAAAAACGTGTTGGATTTGACTGACAGTCTCTTGTAATGTTGCATAATATTTTGGTTTTATTAAAATAATTTTGTTCTTGGAACTGTCATGACAATCTTTTGGCTAAATATAATATTCTGAGATGTTTCAGAAACAAAGTGAGAAGGACAGAAACCTTTGACTCTGTTTTCAACTAACTTACCAGGATGAGTGCTGACACAGCTACTAGAGACCTTAATTTTCCCAATTAACTTCCCCATCCAAAACCCCATACACACCTCCACCCTAATTTATTTTCCTATTCATATCCACAGTATTATAAACTGCTGACACCCTAGAGAGGCAAACATTTTCTGTAAAGAACCAGACAGTAAGTATTCGAGCTTTGGGGAAAAAAGTCTCTTATCAAAAATACTCAACTCTACTAGTATAGCCTGCAATAAACAATACTTAAAGAAAGAACAGGCTGTTCCAGTAAAACTTTGCCAGACCTTTCCTTTTCCTGGTGTGAAGTTGCAACAGTTTGAAAAGTACCGATTTAAATAATAATCATCAAGTCAAACTTTGGAATCACCATCCTGGGATGGCTAAAATAAACTAGGGTTTAAAACAGATGTCCACTTTTCTGAAACTACTAGTTAAAGCTGAAATGTGACTTAAGCTACACATCAGAAGACACTGTAAGTATCCACAGAACAATGATAATAATTAACTATGTACTCTGAAAAATATTCACTTCAGTACTCTAGCTCTAAATTATTTAAATTACATTTGAATTCACAGAAATGAAAGGAAAACAAAGAGTTTCCGCAGAGTCCCAATCTTAATTTGGCAAGTCACTTTCCATTTCCAATCCTAGCTACTTATTTCAGTTAAAGATATATGGGTCTTCCTTTTGTCAAGTTTAGGAATCACCACTGTTAAAATAGGAATTAAAAAATTAGGTGCTGGGAAGTTATTTCCAAGTTTGGTGACAATAAAACTGGGAAACTCTGATACAGCACAACACTACAGCTCCCATTATGACAACATTATTACAAAAACCCACACAAGAGCATACCCCAAATAGGCCATGAAAACACAAGGCCAAATTATATGTAAAATGTCATTCAAAATTAATTTTAAAAAGTTAATTTTAGCAATTCAAAACTTTATAAATTTTGCCTGCTTTTCTCAAGTCAACTTTTTATGTTAATATTAAATTAGTTGTAATAGCTAAATAAGTATTAGCAAACTCAATAAAACCTAATTATGGTGTGATATTACAGTTCAGGAAATGACCAAACTTCAGGAGCAGATGTCAAAAGCACCTTGAAGAGAACAGCAGTATTTTGAAAAATGTGTATCTGAATCAGCAGGCTTAAACAATTCCAATCATTTCACTGTCCACTTAATTGAAATTTGAGATAAAGTGAAGCCAAATGTATTAGCCAACACTACAAATACATCAATGAAATGACAAATTTGCCAAGGATCACAATTCTTTCTAAGTAAGTTCCTTTTAAAGTGAGGACACATGTTGTAACTCCTGGCAGATTTACCATATATATAGCTCAAGACTATTTTAGCATTGAGATATACTTTAACTCCCAAATCTAACACTGTATTAATTCACCCTCTGGACTGAAATTTATTGCTGGTTAGCTAGTGCTATTTTTAAGTGGCCTAATTAGTTAAGTATAGGTTCCATGCTACCATTTCAATTTTCAATGACTTTACTAAAAAGACAAACTCTAAAGTAATTTTCATCACTAGGAGATAATTCTTAATTGTTTCTTTTTTAATGTAAAACCTAACAATAAATTAATGAGTGCCTTTATATAGAAGACAACTTAGGTATGGTCACTTAATAAAAGTGGAAATTCTCTGAAAACTCACTACAAGTGTTCCATAATATATATTTATTTTAAAGAATTAAAAAATAAAAACCCTGTAGTATTTGGGGAAGGATATTTAAAAATCTGATCCGAAAAAGACAAAACTAAACTAAGTTAATTCCAAATGGAAGTTACTAACATAGTGGTCTAAACTACTCACCGATTTTTTTAAGCTCAAGATAATGAAACATCTAATCAAGCTATTAAAAGGCTTTGTCTATAGGTCATTTTACTACCAAAGGCTCACACACAAAGAAAACAGATTTACACTATCAGTCCACAAAAGCCTACCCAGGCCTGTGCCAGGGGCACACAAGGATTTTAAAGTACGTAAAAACGGCATACACATGCAGTACAAAGCAGCCAAGAGGCATTTATTTCCCCATAGTCACTCTCAGGAAATATTTTAAGATGAAAAGCAAAAATAGTCTGAGGTCCCTTGGAATCTTGCGTTAATTTCTTTATTATTCTCAAGGCCTGAGTTTTCTCCCAACATACTTTGTTGGGCAGAAATAAAGCACTTCTAACTAAAAGCGACCACTCAGCCCGAATTTTCGATATAATTTGCTTTTCGTTAAAAGTTCAAGTTGTTCAAGGTCTAGAGTGTAGTGTGATCATATTACAGGACTCGGGAAGAGCATTTTCTTTGTTGTTGACCCTGCTAGGAAAACAGGTCTTGACTCAGCCAAAGTGGCGTTCTTGTGGGTGATTAATGACAGGCCTAGATCTCGCCCCAATGACATCCATCCCCACCCCCCACCCCCTCTGTACTAAAATCAGCCATGTCTGAACTGGAGGAGGGGCTGCCTCCTCGCCTGAAACCACCCAGTCCCAGAGTTAATAGCTGCAACCAATCGATTCGGGGAGATAGACATCGAGATTCGCGTGAAATGTGACCCTTCCCAGCTTAATTTATGAATAATATCGCCCTCTCTGATCATTTCCGCTGGGGCTCTCCAGTCTACGGAAACACTCCATTCCAGTCATTCTGTCCAAATAAATGGATCTTCCTCTTCCCCACGATACCCGGCAAGTCACAACCCCTACCCACCCCACTTCCCGACGCCCCCTCCCCGCCCCCTTCACATCAGTCCATTTCCATTGTGTCTCCGAAGCTGGAGGAGTTAAAAGAAATGTGGTCGCCCGACTACTTTGCCAAGAACTAGGGCCAGCCCTGCACCCCCACCCCTGCAGCCGCCCCGGAGCCCCACTTGCCACCCCGGCGGCCGCGGGGCCGAGTCCCACCTGTGGTGAGGCGGGACGAGACGTCGCCGAAGGGGGACGGCTCCATTCGGAGATACTTCTGCGGCGAGGCGGCGGCGGCCGAGAAGGAGGCGGCGGTGGCCGCGGCCGCAGACGACGGGGAGGCTGCGGCCGAGGTGGGCGCCGACAATGGCGCACATCGCTTCCGCTTTGGGGACGCCGGGCTCAGCAGCAGGTGGAAATCCAGAGTCCTTTTCAGAGTGGCTCTGCACGCCATGGCAGGAGCAGCCGAGGTGCCGGGCTCGGGCGGGGTTGAGAGGGGTGCTGGGAGGGGAGGGCGAGGGAGAGGGGGGAGAGCGGGGACTCGAGGAGAGGCTAACCGACTGGCTCAAGAGCAGAAAGGCGGGCGGCGAAGCGCTGGGGTGATGAGAGAGGCGCCGCTGCCTCCGCGGCAGGGGCAGTGGCCCGGGCGGCGCGGGCGAGAGCAGGAGGGGCGGTGTCTCCAGTTCACGCCAGTCGCGTCAGGGGGGCTCTTCCGCCTCCTCAGTCGCGGATCCCCCAGGAGTGGCTCCGGGCGCCCCCGCCGTCCGTTCGAGCTTTGCGCGGCGCCTGAGGCGCTCCTGCGCTGAAACCGGCTCCCTTCGGCAGTCGATAGCAGCCCCGTGAGGTGTGAGTCTGGAACGCGGCTCCTAAAACGCCCGAGTAGGGTCAGAAGCTGGAGACCGGCGGTCGATGAGGAGAGATTGCAAAGCAGCGGCGGCGTCAGGAGCTCCAGCAAACACGTCCAGCCACTTCCCCCTCCACGGTACGACTCTTCCACCCGCCACCGGCCCCAATATGGCGTCAATAACAACGCCGCCGATTCAAATCCTGCGGCGTCAGGGCGCGTGCGCCCAGGGCCGGCCACCCTGAGGGTGCATTCTGGGAGTTGTAGGTTTTCGCTGTGGGGAGGGATCCGCGCGAAAAGTGGTTGGGGAGGAGTCGCGGAAACTACGACTCCCGACATTCAAGGCGCGTGATTCCGAGTTCCGGGTTGGAATTTAAATCCCCCTACACAGCTTGAGTGTAAAAGGAACTAAGTAAAAGAGAAAAAAAGAAAAGGCTTTGAGAAACTGGGAGTGGGGAAAGCTAACCGGTAGGGAAAGCAGGCTTAAAAGACCTTTAAAATGTAGTTTTCCTGATACCGCTTCTACAGTTATTTAACATCCCGGAACTAAGAAACTAACAGCTCAAGACAGATTAATTTCGGTAATACGAGTGAGAAAAAAACCTGTCACATTGAGGGGCTAGGAAATAAGATTATGGAACCTATTTAGGATTGCAAGAGAGAACAGTAATAGTATCGGATTACAGGATCCTTGATTGAACCCGATGCTTTGCCTTTCCCAGGTGGTTGCTTGCATCAACGTAGTAATTCTGCAAAGCTAGTTTTACCCCGTAAAATAATAGGATTTGAACAACATACAGAACCAGGTTGTTTTGCTTTGGATAAAAAGCGAATGATATCAGAAATTCTGTTATCTGTTGAATATTGATGAATGTCTTGTGAACGGTTAAAAAAAAATACCATGTCTAGGGAGTAGATGTTGGACCCATTTTGTAAGCAGAGAAAACATTTTTAACTAAAAGTTGTACTTTTAATCAGGTACCTAAAATAAGAATCAAATACAGCATTAATAAAAAGTGATTTATGAAAAAAACTGTCACTAGTCCTTTGCCTATGTAAGCTATAACCAGTCCAATACAGAACTAGTTATCTATGTGAATGCCATATTATCAAATGATCATAGATATCAGATACTGACTTCTAATACTTTTTTGTTCCTGCCATGTATTCGGTAACTAAAAGATATTTTGTACTGTTTTGTCTATTATTCTTCACACCAGTTTTAGGTCAATATATTTATTTTTGTTTTATGATCACAATGTTTGTGTCAGCAACTAAGCTGTGCTAATTTTAAGATATTACACTGTTTGGAAAATATCTTTTGAAAAAGATCAGCATTTAATGAAACAGCAGCTTAACTAAAATTTACGTAAAATTTTACTAAATTTTAAACACTTTATGAAATCTATGATAAGGTGAAAGTAATAGAATATACATATTTTATGTAAATAAGTAGAAGGGATAGGCTAACCCATGGAAACAAGTAACAAAACATTTATGTTCCTGGTAAATATTTTCTAAAATTAAGATTTGACCTTAAATTATAGAATTTATATCGGGCGTGTTATGAGTAAAATTGTCTCCTCAAACTTCATTTGTTGAAATCCTAACTCTAAGTATCTCAGAACGTGGCCCTATTGGAATTAAGGTAATTTCAGATGTAATTAGTTAAGATGAGGTACTACTGGGAATCCAGTATAATGGGTGCTCTTATAAAAAGGGGAAATTTGGACACAGGCAGAACACTGTGAAAATAAAGGTAGACAGAAATCTAGGTGATGTGCCCACAAGCCAAGGAAAGCCAAAGACTTCCAGCAAACCACCAAAAGCGAGGAGAGAGGCATAGAACATATTCTCCCTCAATCCACCAAAGGAACCAACCCTGCTCAAACCTTAATCTCAGAGTTCTACTCTCCAGAACTGTGAGACAATAAATTTTTATTGTTTAAGCCATCCAATTTATGGTACTTGGTTACAGCAGCCCTAGGAAACTAATGCAGGGGGTTTGTGCTTATTTGAGCTACAGTGGACTGTCTGGAAAATTAAGAAAGAGTTGTATGTAAAGGTGGTAGGGGGTATCTGGTAAATGACATTTTAGTTATAACAGCTGCCAGTGCCATCACCACTGCACAGCATATCTGCATAAGGCTCTGTTATGATTAAACAGTGACAGGGTTGGAGCAACCTCCCCTTTTACTAATGGCTAAGAAGCCGAGAGGAACAAGATGAACTGTTCTCTATTCATTTCTGTGTCTTTGCACAGGCTCTCTGCTCCAACTTTTTGCTTGACTACCTACCTTTAAGACTCAACCCAGGCTAGCTCCTATAGGAAGCCTTCCCCCTACACTTCAAGGATGAATTTGTTTTATAGATTCACAGAGAGACACCTATCTGCATATCTTTATCATTGCCGTCACCACATTGTAATATAACTCTGTTCGTGAATCTGCCTCTCCCACCACTGTATTTAACTCCTTGCCTATAGTATAGTACCTTGCACACTTCAACAAATACATGGAAAAAACAAAAACATTGCATGTTTCTTAAATATTTTTTAATCACTCTATCCTCCCAGTATTCCACATTATCCTTGTCCCTTAAGATAGGAATCTACCGAAATATTATAGCAACACTTTTAGGGTAAAAGAAAGCTGTCGAAGGAAAAAAAAAACCTAAGAAAATATTTCTTAGATTAAAATTAAAAATAATTCTTGAAAGCCCATAAGCTTTAACATTGTTTAGAAGTGAATTTTTATTTTGTTGACCAAGACGAAAAGGAAACTATATTTAACACATTAATAAGTTGATTCAGGTCACATGAATCTAAATATATAGTACAGCTAATGGCTCCAGTGACCTACACAGACCAGAATTGCTCTTGTTGTGACTAAAAGGCCTATAACAAGTTTTAAAGGCTTGAAATATTTAGAATAGTTTTGTGATAAGCAAGCAAGCAAGCATTTTCCGATTCGTACAATCTCGGAAGCTTGTAAAAAGAATCAAACTATTATACCAAGATACTTGTCTTCGCTAGGCCCTAGACTTTTCTACCACCTCCCAAAATATTCCCCAAGATCTGATTCAGATGAGTCATTCTTTGACTAAAGCCTGTAAAAGTAGACATAGCTGGATGACACAAAATTTTGTCATCCTGAGCTTGAAGATCCTCGTCGCACCATAAATTATTTTCCAACTATTGTTCTGATGTCAAATAAAGATAAATGCAAATATGTAAGGTGTGGAGAGGTGTTTGCTGACATTGCATGCTGAGTTTGAGTAATGGTAGGCTCAGCATTAGGAACAGCAGTTCCAATTCAGGGGTTGCTTCAAATCTATATTCAGAACAAGCATTGCCTAGAGGCAAAAAAAATTGTTGAATCACTGCGTAAATGCATGAAGCAGGGAGGACAAGATACTGTCATTCCTTCCACATAAGATATTTTTCAGGCTGGCCAGAACCTCTTTTAAGCACCGTATTTGGAATATGTACTCTTTTCCATTGTAGATATGATGCTGTCTAATTTTACTGTGATTTCATTATTTTGGATGCGGTCATTATTTTGAGTTGATTGGATCGGTCATAAAGTAATTAAAACTGCATATCTGCAAGTGATTTCAAGAGGTCACCTAGAATAGTCCCCAGACTCAAGGCATGATTACCATATTACTATGATTGCTCAAGCAAAATCAGTATATATCTGACTCTTCTTAAAGATTTTCACGAACAGCATCCAAAATCCTGTTGTGAAAATGCAACTGCCAATTCTCTTATATCTAGCTTTAACCTCTTCTCCATCAGAGGCTGATTTCTACTTGTACAGACATACCTCGAAGAGATTGAGGTTTTGTTTAAATACTATAATAAAGCAAGTTGCATCTTTTTGATGGTGGAGGTTCTTGCCTTCCATTTTTTTAAAAAACAACACCTGTGAAGCACAATAAAGCAAAGTGCGATAAAACTATATGCCTGGATAGTGCATTATAAAGAACAATGCATTCCAGGAAATAAGCCATGATTCATTTATGGCTTTGAAAGAAACTACATGATCTCTGGGCAGTCAAAATAAGTTTTTATGAAGTCCTTATTTTAAAATTTGCATACTTCTCTCAAATATGTATCTTCAAGTACCTGTATTCTTGCTCAGAAACTATTTACTCTTACTTCACAGAAAAGTCAGCCAGGGTTGGAATCTTATTTCTCAGCCCAAACCAATTAGAACAATGTAGTAGAAGGAGAGGGAAATGGGAATGGAAGATGCTATCCACTGACTTCAAGAAGCAATACAAGCATTGGATAGCAAAGAAAAAGACTGTAAAAAATAACTACAAAATTCAAAAAGCACATAGCCTTGAGCCACTGAAGTATCAGGACAATCAGCCCAACTGCACTGGAGGCATTACTGTATTATTTCAACATCATATAATAATGGTAGGGTTGCCAGATTTAACAAATTAAAGTATAAGACACCCAATTAAATTTGAACTTCAGGTAAGTAAGAAATAATTTATTAGTATAGTATGTCCCAAATATTGCCTATGTTTATCTGAAATTCAATTTCTACTAGGGGTCCTTTATTTTATCTGGCAATCCTAAAAAAGAGAAGTGACCCCAATTCAAAACTGTGTAACAAATACAATATTAGAAAATGTTCCATGGATAGTATTTAAGAAAATCAAAACTTGCAGTTGTCTGAAAAGTTAATTCATGTGAAATACTTTGAGCTATGCATGTTCCATTCACTGCTGTGTGCTAGGCATAAAAAAACACTTAATGAACATTGGATGAATAGTGAAAAGCTTAACACGCCATTCGCCAGTGGTGGGGGAACCTCAAGTCCCTCAAGATTGTCCCTAGGCCCTCCTGGTCATTTAGTTTTAGAATTCCTTCACACCTTTTACTGCAGGTGTCTGTTTTGTTGTCCTGCTTGATTCCAAGCCTGACTCAGAGTTGGTGTCATTGTCCATGTCCAGCACCCGCTCTCACTTGTGCCTCTCGTTCCGGGTTTCCGTGATGCCACAGCCAACCTTCTCTGATAATGAGATGGTGTCTACACTTCTCCAATAGTTTGGGTTTTCTCTGCAAGCCAATTGTTAGAAGGGTCCGTCAGGTGTGTGGTGTGAAGGAAAAGAAGAAACAGGCCCAACTCTTCCCCCAGCAGCAGCTTTTCCAACCCTAGGGCCTTGCCAGGTACCCAAGAAAATTCTAGATTTCATCTGGAACCTGTGTCGCACAGTTATTCTTTGTAGTCCAATTAGTCCAAGACATCATCCCTATCCTAAAAGAGACAGTCTGCACTCTTAACAGGGTTTGCCTCTGAATAGTGGGGCATAGAGTGTGGAAACAGGATGAACAGGACACAGTTCCCACCTTCAAAGAAGCTTACTTTCTATGTCTAAAGATTCTTTTTAATCCAATTTATCATAATTATTTCTAAAATAAAATATAGTTTTCTGGGAAAAAATAAGTCAATGTCAATTACCATCAATCTGAAAACTAAAAGCCAGTACATTTTAAAACTGTGCTGAGCATGTAATTAACCATTAGTAAGTGATGGTTATTATTGCAATGCTAAGACAAATTCTAAAATCTCACCAAGCTGAAGTAGTGAAAGAATTTCAAGAATACCTTTTTTTTTTATCCTCACTCGAGGACATTTTTCCATTTTTTCTGTTCAGGTAGAGTGGGAGAGAGAGAGAGAGAGAGAGAGAGAAACATCGATGTGAAAGAGACACATCGAGTGGCTGCCACCCGCACGACCAACCAGGGCCGGGGACAAACTGCAATCGAAGTACGCACCCCTAGCAGGAACTGAACCCAGATCTCTCTGGACCGCAGGCCGACACTCCAACCGCTGAGCCAAACCGGCCAGGGCAAGAATACCTTCTTATTAGACATCCCAGAAGCCAATTACAGCTGCTGGGGGTCAGTGTCTTAGCCAGCCTCCATCCCCTGCTGCTAGGAGGGAACTCAGACAAGATCTAGGTTCCAAATAAGTATAGTTGTGCCTCCCTTTAATCCCACTTAGGTAGAGGAGTAAGAACCCAGGTTGGCAATATTTGGAGGGAACAAAATTTTTATTTATAGGGATCCCACCATGGCCCAGGTGCTTCCTCAGTTTATTCTAATAAAACTCCAAGGTAGGAGAGTTAATCTTATTTTACTGTTGAACCTGTGGCTAATGCCTACAGCGACACGATCTTAAATGGGTCAGAATTGGGACTATTACCCAAGTTTGTGAGATCCCAAAGGTGTGTTTTGCACTTGGCACTGTTGACTTGGCAGCAAAGAAACCTGAAAAGAAACAGATGGATTAATTTAAATTTTACAATGCACTATAAAGGTAATAAGTAGTAAGTGATCAACAACAACAAAAAATTTTAAGAACAGTGTCATCATATATTCCAGAAGACACAAAAGAATGTATCCTATTACTGCTTGACTGTGTTTTGTTTCCCCGTGGAATCTGATACTTGAGCACCAAGCTTTAAAGATGATTGATTATTATAGTATCATGTTTCTATTCTAAGGCAATTGTGAGTTCCCAGGGAGTATTGTGGAATCACATGTGGCCCACATGAGTTATTTTCTTTACCTAAAAAGGCCTTTCATGGTGTCTCCAAAACAGCTAGCTACAGATCACTAAAAATCATTCCTAAATCATATTAACCACTTTTTATTTTGTTTGCTAACAAGCAGTTAAATCGAAGTTCAGTTTCCTTTCATTCCTCTTGGTTACTTGCTACTCAGAATGTGGCCCTTGGACCAGAAGTGTTGGCATTGCTTGAGAGCACACCTGGAGCAATTGAATAAAAATCTGCATTTTAACAAGATCCCCCAGGTGATTCACATGCACATTAAACTTGAGAAGCTCAGCTCTAGTGCACTTAGCCTATTCCTGGTAGATGTGTTAATAATACTATGCCACATTCCTCATATGTGTATCAGGCCCCCTGTGAGGCCGCAGTGATACTAAGATAACTAAGACATGGCCTCTGTGATAGAAAGTAGAACCAAAAAAGAAACTAGGCAATCTAAAAATGCTCACCTGGATCAGTGAGAATTGGTACCTAAATGTCTTTCTGCTCTGCAAGAGTAGAATTCAGAATGGCTTTCAATGTAGACAACACACCTGAATTTGTGTTTGTTTTCAAGAGATGGTAACTGAGGAAAGTAGTAAGAAGAAAAAGGAAAGATGCATACATTTCCTATACTGCTAAACTGTTTCTTCTTTCCCAATAACTATCCCTCCACAGCATACCAACAAAGATATAAGATACCCAAGCTTGTTAGAATCCACTCACTTAACAAATGTTTATTGAGCGATTACTATAGGCTCATCTCTGTGCTAAGTGGTCCATTTACTGGTAAAAAAAATACATGGTCCCTGCTCTCATGAAGTTCATAGGTGTGTGTGAACAATTACTACCCAAGCCTGTGAGCATGAACAGAAGGCTGTTGTTTGCAGTTTGAGAGGAAAGGACAAATTCTGTCCCAGTTTTCTTTCCTCTGTAAAGTTTGTACCATTAATTCGATAGCCTTTGCGTTCCTCTCAACAATTTCTTTAGCACCTGAGATGCAAGTGTATGAATAGGAGAGTTTTTTTCTTCTTCAAGAGTGGAAATAATCGTGATAAAGAACTGAAGTACCATCTACCATCCAACAATATTCCTCCTAAAATTATGCAACTATCATTCCAGTACTATGCTCCATACCACTGCTACTTAAAGTGTGGTCCATGGGTTTATTCCCAGCCACAACAGGATAGGCACAAAAATCAGCAATGGTGATTTAGAAACTTTTATAGTAATTTAACATTGTCACAATATGTCAGGGCATCATCAGAGGACCAGTCTCACTGAACACGGTGCTATCAATTGAATGTGTCCCCCCCCCCCCAATTTGTCTGTTGAAACCTAAATCCTCAATGGGACAGGTTTTGAAGGTAGGGCATTTGGCAGGTGATTAGGTCATGAGGGTGAAGCCCTCATAAATAGAATTGGTACCCTTGTGAAACAGAGCTCGCTTGACCTTTTCACCATGTGAGGACACACAGAGAAGGTGCTATCTATGAACCAGAAGCAAGCCCTCTACCTAGATCTTGGATTTCCCAACCTCTGGAAATGTGAGAAATAAATGTTATTGTTATTGTTATTAAGCCACCCAGCTAATGGTATTTTGTTGTAGCAGCCTGAACAAATGAAAACACAGGGTATAGTTCAGGTGTTGAACTGGAATGGGTGAGTCACATGGAACACAAGCTTCATACTAGATGTCCCCAATAGAACCACAGATGATATTTTAAAATTAGTCAACTGTAGCCCAAAAGTATATAAAATCCAGAATTTATCTTGCTCATTTGTTTATCATAGATAATTTAAATTTACCTATAACGTTGAAGGATCGATTTGGAACTGACTACTGATGGAGTGAAAATGAATATACAACATCATATGCTTTATTTTGGATCAAAATGAAAAATGAATGTATAAGGCTTACAGAAATTGCTTTAAATTTTCTCTTCTCTTTCTCATCAACCTGCCTCTGTGAGACTGGTTTCTCTACTATGAATGTTTTGTTGTTGTTCCACTTATTTATTTATTCATTGGTTGACTCTTGTATGTGCCCCGACCGGGGATTGAACCTGAAACCTGGCATAGCAGGACAATGCTCTAACCAACTGAGCTACCCAGCCAGGGCTTCTACTATGAATGTTTTTAAAGCAAACCTAGAAACTGTTTAGGTATACATGGCCCCCTCTTCGTAGTGCTATCTTCTATTCAAACTTGATAAATTAATAAGCAAAAAGCAAGCTCACCACCTGAAACTAATTCAAAATAATATTGAATGTAAACTGTAATTTGAAAATAAAATTAAAAAAGCAAGCTCACTTACTGCATGAAAACTTTAAATATTAATATACAAAGTGTTTGTTCCATTATGCATATTAACATTTAATATGGAGAGTTGCTATTTCCTCCATAACTTTTTGTTTTGTCACAGATATGGAATGACAAAAAAGTACTGATATAAGGCTATTAATTGTTTCCACTCAGGCTTTTCAGTGCATAATGTACACATTTTTGTAATTTTTCCCTGTTTTTTTTCCCCTCTGATAATCTTTATTGAAATATATGTCTATTGAATCTAATTTAAAAAGTGGGCTTATATTTTATATTTTCTCTTTTTTTTGTTTATTTTTCTAGTAATTCACTTTTGTTCTATTTACAAAAGTATTGATCCACATGGATTGGAGGGAAGAACTGGTCCTTCTTCTCAGATAGTTTTAGAAAAACATCTCTATAGTAACTTGCCTGTTAATGACTACTGCTGTCAAACCCAGCTGTGAAAAAGAACACTGTTAGCTAATATATATATATATATCATGTTAAATGCCTGTAAGGCATGTTCTGCATGCTTTACATGTATTAACTCATTTGCTCTTATCTCATGAATTAGGTGCCATTGTATCACTATATTACTGATGAGAAAACTGAGGTCCCTTGTTCAAGGTCACACAGCTCTAAAGTGGTAGAGCCAGTTCCAGAGTCCATGCTCTTATCTACAGGGGGACAGAAGACAGGTGTTGTAGTCAATCTTCCACCAAATAACTATGGGCTTACGTGAGTCATTTAACCTGTGTGGGAAAAGAAAAGGAAGAATGAGAAAAGATAACAAAAGCTACAGTGTGTCCTCAGAGTAGGGTGATACAGGAAATGGTTTCAGGTAATAGAGGAGATGATTAAGTGGTGCATGAGTCAAGCAGAAGTCAAATCGTGTCCCATAATGAGAAAGCTACTTCTTCTTTACCTCTCTGACTCCTGATCACAACTGGTGTAGGTCTTGAATGACTTCCTAAAATTGACTTATTTCCTTTTGTTACAAAAGGAGAGCAGGCCTGAGGCTTAACATTTGTCTGGAAACTTATTTTCATTGCACCTTTAATTTAGAGCAAGTTTTCCATTTATAATAAGGAGGTAAAATTTCCTTAAAAAATGTATTTAAGTTTAACATGTGAGCTATGGAAAGATATAAAGAGAATACTTGTATGGGTCTTACATGGACTTGACAAAAGATATGACTAATGAAGTATGGAAAATACTTCATTATCTTTCAACAACCCAGTGAGGTAGGTACACTATTGTTTTCTATTTATAGGTAGGAGAGCTGAGGCTTAGAAAAATTTAGAAGCCTTCCCAAGGTCACTCACTGTATAGGAGGGTGACCAGCTGGGATTCAAGCCTAGAGGTGTCTGCCTCCAAAATTAGCGTCCTTACTTTTACATATCCCGCCTCCCTTCGATAACAACCAGTCCTGTTCCCTCCCAGGGTTAGCACTCTGTACATCATGATCTAAAAGAGCAGTTCTCAAAGTGTGGTCCTTTCTGATGGTCCTCCAGAAAGGCTCTTCTCTAGGTATTTTCATCATAATACTAAGATGTTTGTCTCCTTCACTCTTATTCACTTACAAGTATACAGGGAAATTTTCCGGAAGCTACATGACATGTGACATCACAATACATTGAGTGCAGAAGCAGATAGAGAATCCAGCTGCCTTCTATTAAGCCAAACATTTAAAAGATTTACAAAAATTTAAACAGTGCCATCCTTCTCATTAAATCTTTTTTATCTGCTTGTTTTAGAAAATTATTGTAAATAAAAAATGTGATTTATGTTAACATATAATGGGTTTATTGTTATTTTTAAATGAAAAAATAAATATTTTATGCATTTGTTCATATTAATTTCTCATACATTAAACATTAATACATATAACCCACAGAAATGAGTTCTTTGGGATTGTCATGAATATAAAGGGAGTCTCAAGATAAAAAAAAAAATATGTGGTGAGATGTTGGCTCTCACTATTATAAAGGAGGCAGACCTCAGGGAAGGAAGAGAGAGGACATGTGGAAAGCCTGTGTCAGAGGGGCTAGCCAAAGGTAGAGAGGTGAGAGCACCTTCAGTGACTGTGACTCATCTTTAAGATGTAGCCTGCATAGTCCTCAGAGCTCACTTGTTTAGCAAAAGATCCTAGCACATTGGGAATGAACAGAAAGGCTTCTCCACATGTGGCCAAAAAGGCTGCCAATAGCTGGGTTATATGTACCTCTTATTCTGAGAAAGACAAGCATCTGAAGTTGGCAATCTAAGGGGGGCTGGAGCCATGATCTTGGAGACACAGTTCTGCTCTAGAGACCAATGCCACCTTAGTTCTAGGCTCTAAGCACCCAGGTGGACCAGCATAAGGAACAGAAGGTATAGCAGGGTCAGACAGCAGAAACTGGAATCTATCTAGACCACTTTCCAGCAGAGTATTCTTAAGCAACTTACTAAATCTCTCTAAGTCATAGTTTCCTCTTTTATAAAGTTAAGTAATAATATACCTACTTCACCAGTTAAATAATATGATATAGCATATAAAACATTTAACACATACATAGTAATTGCTCAATAAATGAAACCATTGCTATGATAAGGTGTATAGTTCTGATATTGGGTACACAGGGAGCTGAATGGCAACAGGGGTCTGGGTGTCTAATTAGAAGGGGAATGCCAGAAGAATAAATCAAGACATGACAGTGGAGACATATTTGGCCCATTGTGCAATTTTAGCTTCAGCTTCTCTTCAAGCTTGGGAATCAGATTTCTTAGGGCTCCTTTGGGCTTCTTAGGAACCATGAAAGGGAAAAGTTAGGGTCAAAATATTCTTTCAAAATCACCACCCACCCTCATCCCCCTCAAAATTCCCATGATGAAGAATTTGTGCTACTACTTATCTTGGCGCATGGTCGATGCTCAACCACCGAGCCACACCTACTACTTATCTTAACAGACATTCATTCAAACTAGCTTAAAGAGAGCTTTCTCACTGGCCAGAGCACAGGAAGTTCTCAAGGCCACAGACACTTATTTCAGCTTCCAAGGTATGCCCACTGCTATCTCTCCTCTCTGCAGATATACCCTCTCTTCTTTATGATGCGGTTGACCAAAAACGACTAATCTAGCTCAGCTTTGCATCATTTTCTGGTTTACATACAGCAGCCTAGAGGTCCCCTGTTCTCAAATCCAAATTTTCAGGAGAGGAGATTTATTAGACAGCTCCTGTCACATACCTGGACCTGCTACTGTCAACCAACCAAAAGTATGTATATATGGAATGGGAGAAGGAGGACATAGAAGTGAATGGTACAGACACACAAGTTCAAACAGTTCATAGAAGAAAACCAAATGGCTAAGATGCACCTGAAAAGACACTCATCTTCACTAATATTATAAGAAATGCAGATTAGCACAAGCATGTCAGGTGCTCATTTTTCTTTTTGGACCATCAGGTTGGCAATAATGAAAAATAAAGATAATTGCAGGAAACTTGTTAGGAGTATGAAGTCCAATGACTTTTCTGGTGTAGGCATTTTGTTACAATATTTTAGATGTGCATAAGCTTTAACCCAGTAATTTTGTTGTAGGAGTTAGTCTAAGGAAATAATTAGAACATGCACAGGCATATATTTATATGCATATATAGATATTTATTAAATTATTTTTAATATTTAAGAAAAACTTAGACCATGATAAACACCTATCAGTGAAGGGTAGAGATAATGTACAGACTAATTCCAAAAGGTCATTATAAAGGAAGAGATAGATTTATATGTACAGAAGCTGTTTAAAGTAAAAACAAAAAGTACAAACCACAGAAAAGAGTAAATAATATGATCCCATTTTTGTTAAACACATACAGTATTTAATATATACTGTACATACATATTTGGCATATGCATCTATATACATTTATATGTATTTGCCTGCATGTGTGTATATATAATATAAAATAATTTTTATATATGTAAGGGTAGATCTAAAACTAATCACTGTGGCCATCTCTGGGAATAAATAGAAGTATGAAAAGTTTTCACTTTCTGCTTTACCCATTTCTATATTGTTGCACTTTTTAAAAACAAGCATGAATTATTTTTACAATTGGATAAAAAATCAATAAGTTGTTTCATTTTGGAGGGACAAGAGAGTTCATATATATAAAAGAGAAACATTTGATATTTTAAAATTAAAGAAGGACAACAAAAATCTATTTTCCCAGTGGCAAACAGGCATAGTAGGTGGCAATAAGGGCTGCCCTGACCAGGGCCTGGGATTATTGAGCAAGAGCTTTCTAGGGTGGAAAGGAGTACCACAGAATACATTAGGGCTATCCTATTGGAAAAATTTGGCTTACCCACAACCCAAAGGGCCTTGCCCTGCTTCTATAGATAAATAAGGAACTTAATTAAGGTGAGTTGAACTCTTCAGCTCAAATCTAGAGAGAACACGTTTATATATTTATAAAGAGGAGGCAAGTAAAGATGAGAGTTAAGGTGTGCAGCCAAGTGAAGGGTTGAATATAGGAAGAACTAAAGGCCACACTGGGAAAATGGGAGGTGAGCTGGGTCTTCTATTCCCAAGACACATTAATGGGTTTGTGTGGATGCTTTGGGCTCTTTTAAAGGAACTTGAATAGGTTGGAAAATTGAAATTCTCACTGTGATTATTATTAATTTTTAAAATGTTTCCCCTTGGATCCTTTTTTTCAGTTCTCACTAACTGAGGATATATTGAAAGCGAGGGGGGGGGGGGGGGGGGGAGAGAGAGAGAGAGATGTCAGAGAGAAACATCATTTGATCATCTCCCACACATGTACCTAGTCAAACGCACAACCTAGGTAACCGGGAATCAAACCTGCAACCTTTTGGTGTACAGGATGATGCTCCACCAACTGAGCTACCTAGCCAGGGCTGGATTCTTCCTTTCTTGATAGGACTATGCTAAATGTTAAAAGAGCCAATTGTAATTTCTTTCAATACCACAGTGGATTTCAGTGGTGGTGGTGGGGAGAGGGTTAATTTTGTTGTATAGACAACTTTACAAGAATGCCTCAATTTCACATATTGTGTGATATCTATATTAATTTGGCATAGATAAAAAGCTATTTCAACTAACACAGTCTTTTGTCTTTATTTGTAGAAGGTAGTTCACCAATAATACGTTTTGGAACTTGTTCACCAACATTAGAATTGGTTGAATTTTACCATATTGCTTTTTTAAGCCTCTAATACTTTGACAGGCCAACTCTTTTAGAACAAGGTCGGTTTCTCCTCTTCTTTTAGAATTCCACTCTAAGCAAGAAACATTTACTGAATGCCTACCTAGGGACTTCAACACTGCTAGCTCATATAATGGCCTTCCAAAATGTTTACAGTAATGGTAATGTTGGGGATAATACACAACTGAACTTATTGCAAAGACAGCTTTTTAAATGATTGTTCATCAAAAACCTGCCAAATCGTGGATATTATAGTTGGTCATTCCTTACATAATGAGATTCTAAAGATGAAAATAATAATCATAGATAGCAAGAGCTGGAAGGTCATCTTGTTCAATTCCCTCAGTCTCTGAGAGATTAGGAATGCTGTCTAGTTTTACGACTAAGAAGTGGCAGAGATTTCTTTTTTACTCCAAATCCGGTGCTCTTTTTATTTCAACTCAGCATGCCTCTCTCAGGCAAATCTGCCTCAGAAATGCCAAACATTCCCTTCTCCCAACCCACATTCCACCTTGGAGGCTCTGCCCTACTCACAACCCTGGGAGAGACAGCACTGCCTACCATGTGACTGTGCCCCACCAATCTCTGCAACTGACCCAGGGATAGACATCTGACCTAAGCGGGGCCATTCGGATACTCTCCCAAGAATTTAGAATGAGGACAAAGAGGCTGAGTCATTTAGCTACGCAGAGTCAAGTTGCAAGGTCATGCCCAGCTGGCCTGTCACAGTAGGCCAAAGCCTCATGCTAGCTAGTCAGGGGCAAGCTGAGAAACCATAAGTCAGCAGAAAAAGCCAGTTTGCAAACAGAGGAGCCGAAGGATGGAGTAGGTGCCCAGAGACAAATAGAGAGACCACATACCTCATAAAGCAGAAGAGAAACTAAAGAGAGAAAAATCCACATAATCACATTCTTGGTGCCTGCCCTGTCTTATCATAACCTCATAATAAACTCTGCCTTTCAATCAACCCATTTTTTATTTGAGCTAAGTGGAATTCTGTTCTTTGCATCTAAATTCTTCCTGTCTAATCTAAAACAATCCACAATTCATAGTGAATATATTTTGGGTGGAAAGATTGCTCATTTTTTTAATGAAGATTGTGAAATTGAAGTTTTATCTCAAAACCATAATCAGATGAGTGTTTTTCTGCATTCTCCTAACTATTCAGACCCTGGAGATCAAGCTTTCCAGGCGACTGGTTTCCAGAACTTAAGGTAGGAGCTAGCCCCACTTTGGATCTTCCCCAAAGTATGCTAGAGAGATTCTGTCCAGAAATAGAGATCTTATTGAGGTATATAGCTGCCTCCTTGGGAATATATGTCTACACTTCCTGGAGTCTATCCATTTATATGTTTTTATTGATTTTTTTTTAGAGAGAGAGAAAAAAACATCGATGTGCCAGAGACACATCAATTGGCTGCTTCCTCCATGCCCCCCATTGGCGATTGAGCCCATAACCCAGACATGGGAATTGAATCAGGACCTCTCAGTCCATGGGTGATGCTCAATTTACTGAGCCACACTGGCCAGGCTAGAGTTTTTCCATTTAAAGATTCCAAGGATTGAAATTGTTTTCTCAAAAAGCCTTTGATTCCTATGGAATTTCCATAGGCCCAACATTGGCTCAGCTGGGAGGTGGCCATAGCTATGAAAAATTCAGGTATTATTCCTGTACTATTCTCTTTTGAATAATAGAAAGAGCCTTTAGAAAGTCTACCTATCCTTTAAAATTTTTTAGGACTAAGAAAGTATAAAATAATGGATAAATTATTGAGTAAATTCAGATTCATAAGATGGAATACTATACAGATATTTTAAAGGATAACTACCAAGATTAAATAACATGGAAAAATATTTTGATTCAATAAATAAGGGGAAAAAAGCAAAATACAAAGTTATAAGTGTCAACTATTCGAAAACAGGTTCACGTAAGAACATTCTTCTTGATAGTCTCTCAACAAGGTAGTTGAGGTAGCCGCAGTCCATACATAGATCTTGATTTGTAGGATAAAATCTGTTGGGCATTTTTGCTTTAGATGATTTTGGCTAGGGAAAGTTGCTGACGCAGTTCAGGTCCTGAACTTTTTCTTACATGGGCCCTATGCTAATCTGTTTCTGTGCCTGTCTACGGCACTCCCAACTGCTGTGACCTCCTGATAATGGAGATTTCACAGTTTCTCTGTTTACAATCACTTAAAGTCTTGTGCAGAGACCTTTTGCTTTGTACCACACAGATTTCAACAACTGTGTTGAGATTGTGTTTATTAGTGTTTTCCTATCTAGTGTTTCTCAAATCTGTGACAAGGTGAAGATGTGACTTTCCATGAGTGTGCTAATAACTTCTGCAAAGTTTCTGGGAACACCCTCTAAAGCTGGGGTGGTAAAGGGACACGTATATCTTCCTGCATTTGGTAGGGGAAAAAAAAACAAAACAATTTATAGACTGAATACTGCCTGAAAGTCTTACTTTCATTACAGAATTGTTTTTCTGTGGCTGTTTTCTGAACCAGTCACGACAAGTCTCCCTGACAAGCAGAAGGAGTTAAATACTGGTCTCTCGCTGCTTAACAAGAGTTTGGTTGCATAATGATCTCACGTAGACTTTTGTTATGTTTGTGACCATACAGCATCTCTTGAAAGCCTTTCCCATATGGAGGAAACTTATACATTATGAATCCTGTCTTCTCAAGGTAAAACTAGAACTCACTATTCCAGCCTTCTGTGCAACCAGAATGTATGTAAACATGTGACTTGTCTCTGCAATCAGATACAGCTGTGCAAGACTGCCGTGTAGACAAGGAAACCATGAGAAAGCAGGTGTCAGGCAGAATCAGTTTTCTGGTGAGGGCTGTGGAGCTTGGCAGAGGCACCAAGGCCAAAACGGAAGCAGCCCTTGGGTCGGTGTCCCTTGTGGGGGTTGTCAGTGCAGCCACAGTGCCTGTGCCTGTGCATCCCTGGTGCACTGGCCAGCAGTGTAATTGGGATATAACTTCTTGCAAAGTAGCCTTAGGGTATGATCCTCTGGCCCTTCCAGAAGTCTGTGTGCTAAATAACATCTTTCAAGCCATTCTTTTTAATTTGAAACTGTCAAGAGTGGATTCTGTTGCCTGCAATTAAAAATCACGCATAAGATACCAACTTTTATGATTTAATATTAGAAGTAATGTATTTTTCTTATTAATCATGCTCCACCAGCTGGGAGACAAAAATAGGGTTACATTAATGACAAACCCTAATTTTTATCGTCTCTTCCTCCCACTTGCATAATGTAGATTTTCTGGCGTCACCCAAAGCATCCTCCAGAATCCCCAAGGTTGTGGCCTATGTGCTCACAGTTCCCTCATGTTCTTCTCGAAGCCTCCTGTTTTCAGCTGTGGCCTAAGATGCCATTTACTGGTGTTAGCTCCATACCTATGTCAGTACCAAGCACGATGAGACTGATACTCATGTGAAATGTGTGCTGCTTCTAATGCTTTTATTCTATGTCACCCCTAGACTGAAGGCATCACAGCCTGTGTCCACTTGTTTTACAGGTCTCTCCTAAAAATGCTTCCTTGAGTGACTACTTACATCTGAGCCCTTCTCTCTAAGGCTCAGATGTAAGAACCTGGGACGGAGCCAAAGGAACAAATAGGGTGCTGTTTATCTTTTCCGTTTCCTTCTTCTTTCTCCAACCCACAGGCTCTCCTCCCCTCTCCCCCCATGCAAATCAACTCATGCAAATAGACATCTGCAAATAGACATCAATGGCTGTGACATTACAGTTCATCATCCAAGCCTTGTCCCATCTGTGCTGTTTATGTGGGAACAAATTAGGACCGAGCTGGTGGACTTCTGAAGCATTATTTTTATTTTTTAACATTTCACAGTGGTCATAATGCTATTTCTCAACAAGTAGAAAAGTATGACCTGAAACAGTCAATTCGTCCTGTGAAATTTATGCTGACACAGCCTGCCTTTGCCAGAATACTCTCTTACAGATGTCTTCTTCCACACCCTCGGGTATTTGTCTATTAACAGAATACAGGCAACTTCTTTGGCAAGTATATTCAGAATGTCAGCACAAGAGATGAGTCTTAGGAAAATGGAACAATTAGGGGATTTCTCAGCAGTTCCACTGCCGGTTTTCCCTGGGCACTTGTATCAGTGCTTATTTTAATGACTTCAATCAGGATATTTTACTCACCCTAACTCAGAGGCTCCAGATTTTAGAGATCAACAGAGGATTCAGTGTATTATAGTCTTGCTTTGCAGAAATTATTGGGTGGAGTTTTTGTGAGTAAATGGAACAGTAAAAATCCCTTCTTACCACTACTTTCCACCCCAGCTTTGCCATTTGGCATCTGTCCACCTGTAGTTATTTTAACAATTCCAGCTTATGGTTCATAAAAGATCATAAAGCAATATTGTGCCCACAGATGAGTCCTGCAAATAGTATGCAAAAATCTCTTCTTTAGAAAATATTACAAAAAATGCCTCAGAATTCTATAGATCCAAGATTTCCATTGCTTTTTTGGTCTGTGTTAGGATTCCTATGGAAAACACAGTTTGCTCTTGCATAGTAAACTCCTTTCCCAAATTCATCAAAGGGCAAAGAAAGGAGCAACTGGTGAACATGAGGAGGGTTTTCCAGCCATGGGAGAGATCTCACAAGCTGCCAAAGTGGCCCAAAAGGATTTAAAGGGAAGAGACATTCCAAGGAAGTTGTAAGCCTTCTAGTTGATTTCAAGCTCAGGTTGCACTCTGGGGAGCTCTCACTGTTGAAAAAGTATCTCAGGATCTCAGTTTTCTCCTCCTATCTCTTAGCTGAATCCTAGAGGAGAAACGAGACATATTTTTAAGATGTAGTAGGAAGGAAGGCAAGCTACTAAGAAGGGAGAACAGGAGCCATAGAGAAGAAATGTGACTCAAAGCTGTATGTGGGGATAGTTTGACTTTCAGGGAGAAGTGATTCTTTCATCAGTTTCTGTTTCAACTGCTGTAATGCAGTATTTACCCTCTCTTCCATTTCCTGATAACCAATTTTTCAAAACATCTACAGAGATATATACATATACTAATTTAAAATATCTAACCATGCATAAACTAAGCATCATATTTCTATGTATATGAAATAGATAATCAGATCATTTTAGGAGTGTTTCTATTGAAAGTATAGAATAAAAACAAAAAGATAATGGCTATATCCAATTATTTTCATAAGATATAAAAGCCTCATGGTACATGTATGGTCAACTTGAAATCTTAAAGTGCAATTATAAAGCTTAAGTAGTTCTGAGATAAGATATGATTTCGGTGTATAACCATAAAATAAAATTTGAATCTGGGGCAAATGAAAATTCTCTCAGATATTGTGTTTTCTTTTTCATTTTTTTTTTCTCAGAAAAGTGTAAGGATAAAGTACAAACTGTATGGAAAGACTATACCTTCCTTATGTCTTTCTGATGACAAAAAGGTGAGTCATCTGCTCAAATCCCAGGCCAGAAATTTTATCTCATGCGTCTTCGAATAAGAAGCCTCAGCTGGCTCCACTCCAGTCGGTAAGAGGATCTCAGAGTCGCATGATGAAAAGGGGAGGCTGCACCCGCAGCCCTCCCTTTCTCTTCTCTCTCACACAGATCATTCTGTACTGTGATTCTGCCTGCAAGTTTCCAGTGGCCCACACCATTTGGATCAGAACCCTGACCCTCTGTGGAGACATACAATCAGGCAGGTCTGGCTCAGCTTCACTTTATAACAAGAAGGAATGTGACCTTTAGGTTCCCTGGAAATAGTCTGTGCAGTTGGCTGGGCCCTGAGATCAAGGTCATCAGTGTGATTCCTGGAAAGAGATGCAAAGGGGGCATCCCTAGTCTGGGCCAGGTGCCTCTAATCATATGTTAGAGTAGAAAACGTGCTGTCGTTCTTGAGAAGGACCAGGCAAGTGAGGAAGGTGCAGTGATGCATCCAAACACTTCCCCTTAGGGAGACATGTGAAGGTGTGGGCCACCTAGCTCAGCTGAGTTTCCTGCAAAAGAGAACTCAGGAGCACGAGTTTTAGAAATCAGACAAGCCGCAGTATGTGACAGCCCAGGCTCCTCACCAAGAGGGCAAGTCCCGGTCACTTTCCCTTGCAGAGGGGGCAGGGAAGTGCTTTCTACTTTGAATTTCCATCATGATGATTACACAATTGGAAAGGAACTAAGATGGAGGAAATTCTGTGGTTTTCTTAGTGAAATAAACCAGTTTGGGCCAGAAAGAGGTGAGTAGCCAATGTCAGAATAGAAACAATACTTCCTGTATTCTCTCTTGAATCATCATATAATAGGCTTCTGACATGTATAAAAGCCCTAAAGAAATACAGCAGAGAAGGAAGTGAATGAATCAACTGCATTGGCTCGGTGCCCGAGGAACACCCTGCTTTGAGGATAAAATTGCACCTCTCGTGCCAACAGTTCAGGCAAGGGAACCCACACAAATAATGCTTGGAATTCAATGGAAGAATAAGCCAAAGAGGTCTTGTAGGCATTTTTGTAAATGGCCTCTAAGATTGCTCTTTTGCTTGGTTTGTTTGCTTGTTTGCTTTAGCTCAGGTGATGAGATGAGGGAGTAAATAACCTACCTTCTTGTTCTGAGTAGCATCTGTTTAGATGACACAAAAGGACGTCATCCAGGTA
Organism: Molossus molossus; assembly: GCF_014108415.1. Classification (NCBI taxonomy): domain Eukaryota; kingdom Metazoa; phylum Chordata; class Mammalia; order Chiroptera; family Molossidae; genus Molossus; species Molossus molossus. The sequence goes on along the minus strand of NW_023425402.1, from coordinate 64,746,709 downwards.
AAAAAGGGTGTGGAATCCTGCTACCTCAGACCTCCCCTCCTGCATAAATGAAAAGCCCAGGGCTACTATAAAAAGTAATTTGTGTCCGGCTGTTCGGGGAGGGAAGTATTTTCATGCTGAGAATGTCACACTCCAAATTTTAACCTAGTGCTGTTTCCTGCTCTTACTCATAATGTGATTCACATGATTTTTAGTAGTTTTAGCTTCTTAAAGATGGAGGAACCAGCAAGCCAGTGGCTGCCTGACGGACTTACACAACATGGCTTATTTTGGAGGAAAGAGAAGTCAGGGTGAGGATCATTTATTTCATCAGCCTCATGATCATAAAACTTACCTGGGCTAAAAATGGTCTTTAGTCATTCAGCCATTTATACTGCCCCCACTAGCTTCCAAATTCTCATGCTTAAATTCTCTTTTTGTGAAAGCTACTTTTAACTTAAAAATTATTCCTCTGTCCTTCTTTTCTGTCACTTTTCTCCCTGTTTAATCTTTGCCATGATCCAGTAGCAATAGCATAACATAAGGTATTGAGGAGGTTCCCTTACTTAACCCAAACCCAGGGAGTAAGAAGAGAAATGGAAGGCCCTCATACCCCAGGTTCTTGGCTGTAGTCAAGAAACCAACATGTGGCCAAATCCAACCATATTAAACAAAGAAAGCTGTAGATTAATCGTGTACATTACAACCAGACTGAGGGAATTGTGGATACTAATACAGTGGTTTGATAAAAGGAGACCCAAAGATCAAGAATTCAGGAACTGTCAGTAAACATTAGGAAAATAGTTGATCTGGCCACAGAGCTAATATTTCAGAGTTTACTGTGTGCTAGGCACTGTTCTAATCACTTTACAGATATTAACTTATTTAATCCTCACAACAAAGCTACCAAATATTTGCCATTGTTCTCCCCATTTTGTAGATGAAGGAAACTGAAGGACAAAATGATGCCTGTGGTTGATATGGAGAGCCCTTCAAAGGACTTTCTGCCCAGCTTCTATCACCTGTTGGTACCCTTGGGGTCAGCCTCAGCTATTTGGCTCGAGGTCAGGGCCTTCCAGGGCAGTCTACATTGGGTGACAGAGAGGCAAAGTGTGAAGGCCCAGCCATTTTGGCCCAACATGGAACAGTTCTGATGGATCAGTCACAACAGATCTCCCTGCCTGGGTGGCAGACCTTTGATAAGCCTACATAATGTTTCATCTTTTGCCTATGCTGGGTGACCAACTATCCTGGTTTTTCCAGGACTGTCCTGGTTGTAACACCAAAAGTTCTATGTCTCAAGAACCTATCATCCCAGGCAAATCAGAACAGTTGGTTGCTTCAGCCCAATCCTACTTCCTTCCCCTTCCTTGCATAGGTATCGGTCCCTAATAATCATCTTACACCCCAAACTCCATTTCAGTGTCTGCTTCCTGAGAGCCCCACCTATGACAGAGCCCTGATTATATCACAGATCATGGGCCTTCCAGCATCGGACTGTGTGTTCTTTCTCTCCAAGTTTCACTGTTCTGGTCACTAGAAAGGGGTACTCAACAGAAGTACAGACTGCTTTTCCAGGCTTTATACGGTCTGGATGAAATATTTCTTAATAAGAATGAAAGTACTTAATGTTTATTAAGTGTGCCAGGTGATCAGCTAAATGCTCTGGCTATGAAGAAGGTTCTATCAATGTCCTTATTTTACAGATGAGAAAACTGAGGCTTAAAGAGTTTACTTGCCCTAGGATTTTAACCTGGGCACTCTGTCCCTAAATTAGAAGTCTAGATAAATTTGAGTAGCTTAGCATGATAAATTGGAAAGATTTTTGGGGGGTTTTTTTGGGGGGGCGGATAGAGTTACAGAGTGGGTTCAGCATAAGTCATTGAAGATTTTATATCACAAAAGCCTAGCAAAATGGCAGGAGGCTACAGTCAAGTTGTCAAAAAAACTAAACAAGTATAAAAGCAGGGATGCTAAATATTCAATTGTAAGTTGTTTTTGTTGCAGTGAAGTAAACTTCTATCACTCTTTCCATCTTTTCAAACCTTCCTGAACCTTCACTAAAGTTTGGCGCAGAAGGGCCTCACGTTTAGTATGTGTGTAAACCACCAAGGGGCTACCTGAGCAGAGAACAGGAAATGGCAGAGGCAAGAAATCAGCTGGAGGGACCATGCAACAGACTTCTTCAATGCCCCCTCACTCCAATCTCTACCAGGCCTAGAGGAATTTGCAGAAATACTCAGGAGGTTATTGGACTTTCCACAGGCCTGGAAAGAGATTTGAATCTAATCTGTTTATGTCTTTAGGGATAGGGAGATGCTAGATGACAGCTGAGATGCACATGCATGACAAGAAATTTATTAAGATAAATAAAAATGATAAAGGTAGCTATCTAGAATAAGGAAGTAGGAAATTGGGTAATTTGTATATATTTTTTTGTGCTTTTTCTGTGTTTTCCAAGATTTCTGCAACAAATAGGTGTTACCTCTGTCATCTGAGAAAAGAACAATAAATGATCAGTGTCTAATTCTCCTGTCTACTGATTATAGAGACTCTTCTGTCTCTTAGGTGTGCCTAGTCACTAAAAATAAATAGACAAAACAAACACACATGTAAACCATGCCATTGACTCATATATAGATATTTCATACATAATTGACCCTTAACCGACATGGGTTTGAACTATACAGGTCCACTTATATGTGGATTTTTTTTCTATAATTATGCAGTCAAACCATATCCCTGGGATTATGCATCCATAGGCACAACTAACTTCAAATTAAAATTTTGGTTGCGAATCTTCAGATGCGGAGGACTGAATGTATGCATTGGTGCACACCATTTTATATAAGGGACTTGAGCATCTGCATATTTTGGTATCTGTCAGGGGTATCTGTAGCTATGTTTTTGGGCATTCAAAAGTCATATGCACACTTTTGACTATGCACGGGTCAGTGTCCCAAATCTCAGCATTGTTCAAGGGCCAACTGTAATTACAGAAAGATAGTCTATATATTGAGGAGTCATTCTTTTAATGTCAGAGCACCCAAAATATTTCAAGTCAGTACCGTTGGTCTAGGGAGAGCAAAGATCTTTAAGATTTTAAGTCAGTCCTTGAGACTTTAATCAGATCGAGTTGATACTGATCAGGCCAAGGTTTAGTCCTTGAGTGTACAGGTAATTTTCTCTCCTTAACTTTCTTATTCTCAAAATGACCCAAATTATTTACAAATTGATAATGCAAAAAAATTTTCAGGTCTCTGGGTTAAAGATTCTATATAAAAGGAGGGTTATGATTAAGACATATTTCAATGTTACTGATCAAGCAAGTGATCAACATTCAGACAAAAACATAGAAACAAAAAATTCTAAACAAGTGTTCTTGTTTCTTTTGAATAACATGGGTCCTAATACTTAATAAAAAGGCTAACTTAAAAATGTAAATGTTTTCAGAAGTATTTAATAGAAAAACAAAGGCACAGTGTATGATTTGAAATAGTTCAAATGCTCTGGAGTACAGAGGGATGAAAGATCCATGATTTCATATCTTGGATTTTTCATCTTTGACTTGCTAATTCCCACATTTTTGTCACAGAGTGATAGAGAAATGAACATTCTTTGTTCTTTTACAAACTGAACAGACCCTGAGTGAAGGCATGGAAAGTTTAAAGTGTCACTATAAAGAGAAAGGAGATACTGTAAGCCTTCAGATCCATACCCTTTTGACTGTCGAGTTAAAGTATATTGTTTCTCTCATCTCTGATGTCTTAATCTGAAACTGGCCATTAAGCTTTGCTGTCTTCTGCTGAGATGGTACTTACAGTTGGGAGCCGCTTTCTGCTTCCAAGTCTCTGGACAAAGTTTACTTCTGGGGCCCAAATGATAAACAAACATATTTAAATCTCATAGTGATTTTAAAATTTCTTTTTTGCTAGTAAGGATTTAAGAATTATGAGGGTATCAATGTTATCAGTGATGGTAAGTGTTAGAATGGAAGGAACTTGCAAATATTTTAACCAAATGCATGTGACATTCCTTTAGTGAAATGACAGCAATAAAATAATAAAATATTTTTTTTTAAAGTAGTGGGTAAGGTATGAAATTAAAAGGCAAGGTCTATATCTAAATAATATGCTATTTAATTTTTTTTTGTTTTTGGTATGATCATTTAAAAGTTGTTCCTTTTGTTTAGATCCTGGTTAGGAAACCAGATATAAAAGACATTTTGTGGGGTGACGGGGGGAAATTTTTGAAGATGGACTGGACTGCATATTAGGTGATATTCAGGAGTTAAAGTTAATGTTGTTCAGTGAGATAATATTATCTTAGCTATGAAGAAAAATGTTCTTTCTTTTTAATGATATGTGCTGAGTATTTATAGGTAGAATGTCCCTATGTCTCTAATTTGCCTTAATAACTTCAACATAAAAATTAAAGTGAGTTAAAAAATTAAAATTTGTCCCATTCTGTCATGTTCTCTGTTCAGTTTTATTCATGATTTTTCTTCTCAAAACATCTTACCTCCTTGCATTCTTATTTATTTATACATTTATTATTTTTACTATGAAAGTAAGATAGCAATATTACAAAAAATTAAAAAAATTATGATTCTACTTCCCAACCCAAAATATTGTTAAGAGATATATTTTCTTTCAGTTAAAAAAACAACAAACAAACATATACATTAACTTTGGTCTCCTGTGTTCTTCCCTTAATATTGTATCTTGAGTCTTGCTACCTCTTAGATTTCCGAACATACATCTTTTTAGTGCTAAAGGGCAGGCTATTTTTAACTTTCCTACTGTCCGCCTCATGGCTAGTCAAGCCCAGTGACCATTTGCTGAACACAGTGGGTTGCCTCGTGGCCAGTGTGGCACAGCTGGAATGGACAAAGAAATGAACCACAGCACACTGAAGCCTGGGTTCCTCTATCCCACCCTGCACAGAGCACAGATACAGCCTTTAGGTCTTCTGCACAATGGGAAAGAGTCCATTTTGTCCACTGTGTATTTACATGATGACAAAGGATTGTTCCACATATAACTTGCCAATTATAAAGGGTGGGGGGGCACTTTACAATTGTAAGATCTGGAGGTCACCACTTAAACCCAGAGATCAATTTCAGCATCCTCAATAGTGAGACACTAGATCTATATACCTCCTGATATGATGTAGTATAAAGGAGAAGTCTTTATTTGTGACTGACAAAATGTTTAATTTACATTTAATTAATCAAGCCTTCTACGTCTACATTTTAGTTTATAGGAAATACAGGGGATTAAGGACATGTTAAGTGGTACCATAAGAAAACAATCACATAAATCTAGAAGTTGGGGAATTCTACAAACCAGTTGGCCCACACCTTTCAACAAGCCAAAATCGAAAGGGTGGGTGGGTGAGTGGAGAAAGGGCTGTTTTAGATGAAAAGAGACTTGAAAGCCATAACAGAAAAATGCAATGTGTGTTCCTTGTTTGAATCCTGGTTTAAACAAACCAGTTATGAAAGAAATTTGAGGGAATCTGGGTATTAGATGATAATAGAAATTATCTTAAAAATTTTAGGTTTGTTACATAAGAGAATGTTTTTATTTATTGGAGAGATGAATATTCATTATATTATTCTTTCTACTTTTTAATATATTTTAAACATTTTATCATTAAAAAAGGTCTTTTGGGTATGATGTGGAACCAGGGAAGGGGATGCTCTCATAAGGAGCAGGATGGGATGTTTCTAATGTTTTCTGTTACTATAATAAATGAATGATTGTTCAAGACATGAGAAATAGATAATAAAATAATGGAAATATAAGCTACCCGAGTTAAACAGACTCTATTTTATAAAATTTGTCCTAGAATTTAATTTCATCTGCTTGTCTCTGAGATGGGGATAACATAGACAAACAGTCTTAAAATGGAAATAACCTAATACAAAGGTTTTACTACACAGAGGAAAGAGAAGATAAGCACAATATGTCTTTATTGAGCACCTACCGCATGTCAGGCACCGTGCCAAGTACTGGAGATACTACAACAAAGTCTAGTGTGGCCCCTGCCATAGTGGAATGCATTCTCTGGAGAGGAAGACAGACAAAACAGGCAAACAGACACATAATATAAATTCCTCTTGTGGGAGAAACAAACAAGGGCTATAAAAGAGAATAGATGTGACAGTCAGGAAAGGGGGCTTGTTGGAGACACACTCAGGTGGAGTCGTGTAAGAGAAGGAGGAGTCAGCCAGAGGAACAGTGAAGACATTGGAGGCAGAGGAAACTGTGTATAAATGTTTTAATGGGGAAAAGCAAGTGAAGAAAAACAGTGTGACAAATAGGTGTGAGCAAGTGGCACTATGGCATAAGTTGAGCCTGAGAAATAACTTTTAGGCTATGGCAAGGAATTTAAATCTAAAAATTCTGTCTCAGGAGAGGTGGATAGCAGTGTCCTGTAGGGGTCTGAGGATTTTATCAATGAGCAGAGTGGAATGCAAATGATTAATAAGACATGTTCTCTTGGCCTGAAGGAGTTTCCGCTCTCATGAGAATGACAGACATGTAAATAGATTACAGTAAACAAGGCAAGAGCTGTAAGAGATGGAAATGAAATGAAAAACTGAGGGAAAAGAATGGCTAGCTCTGCTCAGGAAAATCAAGGAAGGCTTCACATAGAAGGTGACATTGATCCAAGTAAGAGAATAAGGAGGAAACCACATTGTTGTTGATAACCTCATCTTTGAAGTAACACACTGTCATTTCTGCCATATTAATGTCACAAAGAGATGAGTCACTAAGTCCAGCCCACACTAAAGAGAAGGAAAATGAAGTTCCATCTCTTGAAAAGAAGAGTTCCAAAAATTTGTGGACATATTTTTAAAACCACAACATTCAGAGACCCAACTCCAACGTCATCTATGTGAAGCCTTCCTTGATTTTCCTGAGCAGAGCTAGCCATTCTTTTCCCTCAGTTTTTCATTTTATTTCCATCTCTTACAGCTCTTGCCTTGTTTACTGTAATCTATTTACATGTCTGTCATTCTCATGAGAGTGGAAACTCCTTCAGTCCAAGGGAACATATCTTATTAATCATTTGCATCCCACTTTGCCCATTAATGAAATTCTCAGACCCCCAGGGGACACTGCTATCCCTCACTCCTGAGACAGGATTTTTAAAAGACCCTTCAAACTTACTGCTTTTATTGCCTCTCTTTTTTTCTTGATTTACTCTTTGATTATATATAGACACATCTCAACTAGACGATAAACTAAAAAAATAAGACTTCCTTAGTCATCTCTCTTTTTAAATTCCTTGTAGCACCAAAAGCACTGCTCTGCATTATAATAATAAATACTTTTTGAAAAGAATTAAACAAGAGAAGGCCATGCAGAGTTAAAAAATCTTTCCAGCTTCTTTGGTAATTGGAATATCTACTGGCTACCTCAGTGCTATATAAGCTCTAATACAGAAAAATGACCTCAGTTCATAATGCATGAAACATCCAGCATTGCAAAAGAGCTCTGGAGCCCAGGGGTTCTTCTATTCTGTTCTGTTTGCTTCCTTCCTGTTTGGGAGAATCAAGATCTAACACTGTGAGGCTCTCCTTAGCATTCAGTGGAAAGAACTTGGGGAGATCTTGTTTTTACTGTCTCTCTAAAAGTGAGAAGCCAGCCCTGGCCAGTTTGGCTCAGCGGTTAGAGCGTCGGCCTGCGGTCTGGAGAGACCCGGGTTCGGTTCCCGCTAAGGGCACGTACTTCGGTTGCAGTTTGTCCCCGGCCCTGGTTGGTCGTGCGGGTGGCAGCCACTCGATGTGTCCCTTCACGTCGATGTTTCTCTCTCTCTCTCTCTCCCCCTCCCATTCTATCTGTACAAAAAATGGAAAAATACCCTCAGGTGAGGATAAAAAAATAAATAAATAAATAAAATAAAAATGAGAAGCCATATTCCCTCCCATAGTTACAAAGTATCATCCTGTACTTGGTCTTAGTTTTATAGAATGTTATCAAGTCAGGTCGTTATATTTAGACTCAGTTGGGGGCCTGGATGGTCTTGGTTCTCATGACTAGAAGTCCTGTGACATTCCAAGAAGTCTTCAGGGATAGAATTTTTGGGGTTTGAGAGAAGTTGTTTGACCAGCCCTGAGCTTGTGACAGGACCAGGTTGGGGACAGGGAGAGATGAGCAGAGGATGGAACATGGGCTGCACCTCTGCCCCACTTCACCTTGACAAGAACCTTCTTTCTCATGGTTCCTCATGAAAGAATCGAGATTACAGCACATTGAAATTAAATAAAAATAAGGGAAGAGCCTCCACCAAAACAGCCAATGCAGCATATTAAGGGGTCACTTTCTTCTCAAAAGGAAAGTAAATGCACATCAACTCCTTTCCTTTCTGTCTCTGGCCTGCAAAGATAAATTGCCTTAACAGAAGGAAAGTACCTGCTTTTACCCCATTCTCCCGTTTCTAAGAAGGTAATCCCTTCATGCTACATCAGATGACATGGGAATCCCAGAGCATGGTGTCCCATACACTGTAGGCTCTCAATCAATGGGCAGTTGCTCTGATGGTTGATGCTGACACTGGTCAGGTCCTTTGATACTGTGACAACTAAGCTGAAATAACATTCTGGATGACTTCTCCTGGGTGACTTCTCTAGCAAATAGGTTCTGAGGCAAGAGTCAGAGAATCTGGATTTCACTAGGTGGTATTTATTTGGCCCAGACACATTCACATTTTACAAGACTCAAATAGCACAGTGAACTTGAAAGGAAGAACTAAGCTTTTAAAGATGTTTGAAGGAGGTACATCCTGGGAAACCTCTCCTCCCCAGGGGAGCGTGGCAGGGGGCTCCTTGAGGTAGAAAGACACCTCCACCCTCTTAAGGGAGGATAGAAGACAGACCGGTGTTTGTTTCACATAGGAGGTGACAGCACAAATTATTGTTTTCTTTGTTAAACAGCTTTCTGAAACATGTTAGTACCTTGTCCGACGATTGCCTGAAAGGGCGGAGGGCAGAGAATAAAACTGCAAATTGCTGGTTGGTTATCCAAAATTCGAGTTTTGACTAATCTGGAATTCATACTGATGTTTTATTTCATTTCAAATTTAATGTTGAATCTGCAAAATCTGAAATCTTGTTGACAACCAATTAAATGACAAATGAATTGAAAAACAAATGCAGAAGAAAGATCAAGAGTTTAAAAAGAAAATCATTTTAGTTAATATACTCTTTTTCCTGAGGTTCTCTTTTCTAAGTCAACTGAAAAATGCTTAATCATGTGCCTTTAATTAAAGGTCTTCACCTACAGAGAAGCACAAAGGAGAGTTTGTTTCACTGAGACAAGAGCGTCTAATGGCTTAGTTGCTAGAAAATTGATATTTAATAACATACATTTCTAATAGACACTCCCATTTTGTTTAAAGCTATGAAAAAACTGAACCTTGCTGAGGGAGGAAACAGCCTTGAACATCTCTTGTATTTATTTTTATTTTTTTCAGTTTTCATCTCATTCACATTATTACTGGTGTATATTAACTTAGCCTGGCATAGCAAACATAATTGTCTGGGTAAGACAAGCACCCTGAGATTCATTTCCTAAGAAATACTGACTGATTTCACCAACCACTTCTAAAACAACCAGGAGAATTTATATGATAAGCACTCAACTTAGCAGATGTTGCACTATGAGAAGCAATGAGGAGAAGAACTGTGTCATGGATGAAGACATGCTGGGCTGGACACCAGGGCCCTCGATTCTAGCCCAGCTCTGCTGGGCAATCTGTATAAGTCAGGATGAATCATTCACTCCCATGATCTCTATTTCCTTCTCTAGACTTTGACTAGATGTCTCATAATATGTAGGTGATTAATGAGTCTTACACATCTGTACATGGCAATGCACCACGATGTCCAGTGTGGTATAGAGTATAGGCTCAGGAGCAAGACTGTCTTGGTTCCGAGTGACTCGTTGGTGAGTGAGCTCAATGCCCCATTGCTCATCTCTAAAATGGGCATAGTAATGGGCCCCATGTTATAGGGCTGTTGGTGAGGGGCAGGTATGATAATACACCTAAAGCCCTTAGAATAGAATCTAGTGTAAATTTAGCTGACATTGATTTTTAAAACGTTTCCCTTTCCAGATGGATTTTTCTGAGTTCAGTGCTTTTGCCTGGTCACCACCCCCAACTGTCTGAAGTGTCCATATGTCCCCTGTGACTATTTTATGACTTTTATTATCCCGTGGAAGTGTTTGATGGATGTTCTGCATGGCTATTAGAGCTCTAATTTTCAAGTTGTGAAAAGGAAAGTGAAAGTTGTTAGGGAGAAAAGCCTTAAGCTTTAAATACCTCCAATATTCTTTGATTTTAATCTCATGTGCAGTGGCTGCTGTTTCATGCCTTGGTGTGGCATTAAGTATCAGGATCTGAAGAGCAGTATTAGAAATGCTGCTGATATCTTCCGTGGTTTTACAAGTCATTAGACCTTGCCCAGACCCCAACTCAAAGGCATTTATTTATGCACTCATTCAATCTTTCACTCACACGCTTTTATTGCCCACTCACTTTGTGTCTGTCACTGCACAAGATAAATCATGCATGGTTCCTCCTTTTGAAGAGCTCAGAGCATATGGGAAAGACAAATGAACAAATTTATAGATGACCAAAGTGGTAAGTGCTGTTTCAAGGACATGAACAACATGCTGTGGGAGCCCAGAGAATGGAGCTACTAATTGTGCCTGGAGTATCCAGGGAGTGACAACAGAACTGGGCCTTTGAGTGTGATTGTGCGTGTGTTTACTCGTCTGGGCACTGCAGGGAGTGGGGAGGCAAAGGCACTGCGAAAGGGGCTGAGGCCTGCTGGGAGGCACAATCTTCATCCCTTGGAAATGACAAGCCCTTTTTTTTGTTGTTGTTAATCCTTACCTGAGGATATTTTTCCATTGATTTTTACATAGAATGGAAGGGAAAGAGAGAGAGAGAGAAACATCAATGTCAGAGAGACACATTGATTGGTTGCCTCCTGCATGACTCCGACTGGGGCTGGGGATCGAACCTATAACCCACAAGTGTGCACTTGATCAGGAATCGAACCCAGAACCCTTCAGTCCACAGGTCAACTATCTAACCACTGAGCCAAACCGGCCAGGGCAACAAGCTCTTTTTAAGTGGTGTGAAAGAGATGGGGAACAAACTCCTCTAACATCCCATTTTCCTCTAGGGATGAGAGAATTTAAGTTAGAAATCCTGAGGGGAAAGGGAATATCTCTATAGGATATTTAATGTTAAGTCTTGAGCTTAAAAGCAGGTGCATAATGATTTTGAATACTCCACAAGAACCTGGTATACCCACAAAGCTGCCAAATTCATCCTAACATACATTTAGTGTGAACTGCCATCCACAATTCCCAAAAAGCCTCTCAGGCAGGCCTGTGAGTAAAGTAAAGAGAATGGATGTTAGAATATGGAAGATAAACTAACTGCATGGTTTTAGAAGCCCACAAAATCAGTCCAATGAACACTCATGTACCTACCACCTGGATTCAGCAATCTTTAATATTTTTGCATTTCACCATATTTGATTCACATATAGATATGCATGTAGGTGTGTGTACATATATATTTTGGAACCACTTCAATGAAAATTACCAACATCATGATATTTTATACAAAAATATCTCTGTACACATGCCTCCAAATTCAGGTTATTTTCCTGTATAATCAAACACCCATCTGACATCTAACAGGATAAACAAGAATTCCCTAATTTCTAATACTGAATCCCTATTTATTTTTCTTACGTTGTCCCAAATGATCTTTTATACCTCTTTATTTTTATTTTATTTTATTTTTTATTCTCACCCGAGGACATTTTTCCATTTTTTGTACAGATAGAGTGGGAGGGAGAGAGAGAGAGAGAAACATCGATGTAAAAGGGACACATCGAGTGGCTGCCATCCGCACAACCAACCAGGGTTGGGGACAAACTGCAACCGAGGTACATGCCCTTAGCGGGAACCGAACCTGGGTCTCTCCAGACCGCAGGCCAACGCTCCAACCGCTGAGCCAAACTGGCCAGGGCCTCTTTATTTTTAATAAGGCAAATATATATTTTTAAATGAGTAGCATCAAATTTTTGGACTTCTTGGACATGGAAAAGTCTGATTTATACTTTAAACTATATTTTGCACCTTGCTAGATTTCTTTGAAGCTTGAAATATTACTTAGGCTTGTATAAGTACATGTAAATTTTCAAGGGAAATGGGATTAATCTGCTAAGGAAAGCTAAAAAAAGAAGAGCTGGGATTTAGAAAACAGTGACATTCTAAGAACCTCGTCCGTTTGGACCAAGGCTCTCAGAAAGGTTGGTCTGCTTTTTTTCTAACAGAGAGCTCTGGAGAGATTGTATTGATGACAAAAAATGCTAACAGATGAAACTTAACTTTTCTTCTTGACACATCACAATGAACTTGAGTATTTTAATCAGACGTTAGGAAAAGTTAAAAAGGGAAGCAAGAATATTCTCACACCTCTCCACTCCATCTCATACCACCCAGGATTCAATCAGTGCTGTGACAAATCCTGCCAGACTCCATGCCCCAGACCCAAGTATTCTTCATTAAGGTGTGTGCCTGAAGATGCTCTGACTCCCGAGAAAATGAGAAATACCCATTTCTACCAGGAGGACTGAAGCCGCCGATGGAGGGGGGAGATTTAATTCTAGTACAGTATAAGAAACGGATTTGGGAGCAGATGATACATGCTAAAATTTTTCAAATGATCTCCTATTTACAGAAGGGTTATTAATATAGTACCAAGAATTTTATTCCAGAATCATATGAGAATAATTTGCCAAACTGATGTCCCATAATTCCTAATATTCTCCTACCTAACCACAATGTAATAATCAAATTTAGGAAATTAACACTAGTACTTTAGTACTTATCACCTGACACTCAGATCCCATTCAACTTTTAACAAATTTCTTTATAGCCAAAAGATTCAGTTCAGAGTCACCCGTTGCCTTAAGTTCTCCTGTCTCTTTACTTTTCTCCAATCGAGAAGAATTTCTCTGTCTTTTTTTTTTTTTTTTTATCCTCACCCGAGGACATTTTTCCATTTTTTGTTCAGGTAGAGTGGGAGGGAGAGAGAGGAACAGAGAGAGAGAGAAACATCGATGTGAAAGGAACACATCGAGTGGCTGCCACCCACACAACCAACCAGGGCCGGGGACAAACTGCAACCGAGGTACGTGCCCTTAGCGGGAACCGAACCCGGGTCTCTCAGGACCGCAGGCCAACGCTCTAACTGCTGAGCCAAACCGGCCAGGGCGAATTTCTCTGTCTTTACTAGATGTTTATGATCTGAAAACCTTGAGGCATCTGGACCAGCTGTCGTACAATGCCCCCCCCAGTTTGATTTTGTCAGATGTTTCCTCGTGGTTAAATTCAGATAGTGAATCTTTGGCAGGAATAACACAGAAGAGATGCTTTCTTCTTCTCATCGCATCCTATCAGGTGGGTATTTTAATTTGTCCCATTACTGGTAATATTTACTCTGATCACTTGGTTAAGTTCTTACCTGCCAAGCTACTTTGATGTACAGCTCATCTTATTTTGTTTGTAATGAACAGTGTTTTGTGGGAAGGTATTTTGAAATGGTGTAAATGTCACATTTCTAATCAAACTTTTCATTTATTCATGTATATCATTATGGGCTCATGTTTCCATTTTATTCAGTGCTTTATAATCTGTTACTATTATTCTTTCTTTTGATGGTCAGATTGTCCCAGATTTGTCCCACAGCAGCCCCTTCAAGCTGACTCCTGTGTCCTTTTGACAAAGCCCCACCATTCTCTGAGCATTTCCTTGCTTTCTGATACAAAGTATATTCCAGATTTATCTATGTGTCCCAAGCTCCAGCCCTGAATAAGCCATTTCTCCAAGGAGCCTTGGTTCCTTCCAGTGCGGGATGATATTTATATGCTAGGGTGCTCCTTGCTATTGGGGTAGTGCTGCTTCTAGGAGCCTTCGCTGTATAGAACTAACATCTATATCTATATCTATATCTATATCTATATCTATATCTATATCTATCTCTATCTCTATCTCTATCTCTATCTCTATCTCTATCTCTATCTCTATCTCTATCTCTATCTCTATCTCTATCATCTATATCTATCTATTACTTTCCAATTGCTACTCCAACAAATGACCACACATGTAATAGTTTAAAACAACACAAATTTATTATCTCACCATTCTGGAGGTTGGAAGTCCTGAGATCAAGTTGTCAGCAGGGCTGTGTTCCTTCTGGAGGCTCTAGGAGAATATCCATCTTCTTGCCTTTTCCAGCTTCTTGAAGATGCCTGTATTTCTTCGCTTGTGGCCCCTTCTACCATTTTCAGAGCCTGAAGCATAGCATCTTCAAGTTTCTCTCTCTTTTTCTGTCCCAACTCTGCTTCACTGTCACCTCTCCATCTCTGATTCGGACCCTCCTGCCCTCCAACATAACCACAAGGACCCACTCAGATAATCCATGATAATCTTCCCATCCTAAAATACTTAACTTAAACACATCTGCAAAGTCCTTTTTGCCATGTGGGTAACACATCCACAGGTTTGCTGCATTAGAATGTAAACATTCTGGGGGAGGGGGGAAGTCCATAATTACACATTTCACAATATGTGTGCACATATATCTACATTTATTTCTATATCTACATAAATACACATGAGTTCTGTCTATATCTACATGAGTTCATCTGGGTACCTCCACTTTCAATCCAGCAACTACAGCATTCATTCCAGGTTTCTCTGTTTCAATATTTGCAACTGTCTTTGCCAACAGTGAGAACCCCAGCTCCCATTATCCTTAATAAGTTACTCATTCGATGTATCGCCTCTATGTAACCAGCCTCCTGTCCCACTTCCATCCTCTTACCCAGGGAAGAATGTCCTCCCAATCTGCCTGGACTCTGATCCTTTACCTCCGGCAGCCCTTCCACAGGGTCACCTTCCTTACCAACTTGGACTCTGCCACCCATGCCAGGCTGCCCTCTGCAGAAACACCATCCTCACCTTGCTCAGGCTCTGCCAACTCACCCCGAGCAGCAATACTAACTAGATAACACCCTTCCGGCCCCACTGGGGTCTAACAGCCAGCTCTGCCCATCGTGGCTTTCCCTCGTATGTGTTGTGCCCCATCTAATGATTTAAGAGCAAATTGTTGAGAGAGGCGAGAGAAGAGAAAGAAAAGCCCAGTGACATATTTTTAGGAAGGAGGAGGGTGCTGAAACCCTGATCCGAACAGGGGTGGGACGTGTGGAATGCCAAGGGGGAGGAGGAGGTGCTGAATGAGGTAGAAGTACACAGGAGGGGACTTGAGGCTTGAAGAAATACTGGTTACTGGTGTTGGCCCCTGTTCTTAGACCTCTTTGCATGTTTGAGGAGTCGACTCATATTTTTCTGGGCTGAAGTGGCTGCCACCAGCCTGGAGCCTCATCAAACCACTTTTTATGAAAAACCACCCTTTGGCTCCTGATGTTTTTTATGCTGATTAAGAACACTGACTTGGCTAAACCAACAAGAGGGCTGATTGTTGCTCTGTCTCTTGAAGCAGAAGAAGTTTTTGATCAAATTAAGTGGGAGTTTATATTTGAGGTAGTTTGAAAAATAAAATCTGGAGATAAGTTTATGAACTGAGTTTGAACTTCATTCCTAACTCATTGAGCAGAAATGTTTCAGATCCTTCTAATCTGAAAACAGCCCATTGAAATGCCCCTTTTTAATCCCTTATTTTTCTTTAAAATAAAGGTCTTCTCAAACTGCTTACCATTTATCTGCCTACTGAGAAGAGCACTTTACACATCAACTCTGAAGTTTAAAAATATTTGAATTTATTTTCTGAGATGATGGACACCTCGGCTGAGATGCCTTCTTCTTTCACCCAGGCATCCAGCCCAAGGACGCCGTCTGGGAGTGACTAGGGAGGGCCCGTTTCCCAGAGGCAATCTAGTGTCACACAATGTGGGTTTGTGGGTTGGTTGCACAGAAAGCAGAAGCTTATGGGATCTAATCTCAGTTCCTCCACTAGCTTCTGAGTGAATTTAGGTGAGTCATTTAATTTCCACATTTGGTCTGCCCCGTTCGCCATATGGAGCTAATGATACCCCTCATCCACTTACCTCACAGGGATGTCGTAAGGGCTGATTAACATGCAGGGCACTCAAGCATTGCATATGTGCCATGAGCTCAGCAAAGTGAGGCCATGAGCCCAGAGACCTCTTCAAATTAGAGGTGATCTTTCCCTTTAGGAATGAGCCATGCTTATGGTGCTAGTATTTTTTGGCCATTTCTCTGTTTGTCTTATTAATTCAACTCATGCTGTTATTTATTATACACATGATAATATGCTTGGTTCAACGCAGATGAAGTCATCCACTTTAACATTATTTGTGTATTTCCTATGTGCCTGGCATTCTCTGTATTAGAATTTAAAACCTAAGCAAAAACCAAATCACTAGAAGGTCATAAAATGTGAAGTTCTTATGAGGAAATTCATGTGTGTTTCTACTGCTAACTCTGATGATTTATTTGTTTAAATAGAGGTTTCTCTTTTTATCACAAAACTCATCTGAAGGAAGCCTGAGGATCTGTTAAAGACACAGCTTAGTTTTGAAAAGGTAGGACCCCTCATTAGCCAATTTCTCACTGGTGTATCCTCAACATAGGGATGTTAAGTCAGACTGTACAAGAACTGAAAACTAAAGTCAAAATGATTACTTCCTACTCTGGAAGATCCTCATTTATGCACAGGCAGAAAGATTCTTTTCGCTGCACATCCCCCGCCAGTGTGGACCATCCCTGCCTTTGGTGATTTGATGTTTGCACATGCAGCAGCAGGAAAGCTTCTGGCTTTTATAGCAACCAGAGCTGACATCTAAGTTCAAAATGCCAAGGGAAAAATAAAACACACAAAATAATACAACACAGAGTGGGAAATATTAAGGGTTTGGCAACTTTGTTTCCAGTTGTTGGCTTTGGCTCTGAGTAGGGCTTCTGGTTGGCTGCTGTAGGAAAACTTTTGGACTACTTTCGACAGACAGAATAGGCCACATGAAATTTCTATTACTTCAGTCTTGCTTGGCTCTAGTGCACTGCACTGGCTGCCTTGTGTCCCTCATCCTGCAGGGTGTCATTACTGAGTGTAGCTCCAATACACAGGGACCTCCCTCAGAGCCAGTTTCAGGAGCATCCCCTCCTAGGGGTGAGACCATCCTCAGTAAGGTCTTCTCAACACTGTGGCTGCTGCTGTCGTTTCTGGAGGAGAATCCAAGCCAACCTGATTTTTCTTTTCTAAAACTGTCACAACCATGTGTCAAAATCCAGGGCACCACTAAGCCCTTAAGTCAGAAGCTAGATAACATTTCATAGGATTGCAACATTTAAGATTCCTGCGAATTTCTAACATGTATCCCCGGTGAGAATCGGAGAATGTTAGCAGTTCTCTAGGCAACTCCTTTGGTTTTGGTCCCCAAATTCTATTTTTTCCTCTTCAGTGGAGGAGAAAGGACATAGCAATTTAAAAGACCTCTGGGATTTAAATAGAATCCTTGAAGCTTCAAGTTTTTAAAATAACAATTCTCATATCTTTATACGTTGTAACCTCAGACAGTGCAAAAGCCCAGAGGCCCATGATCTTGCTAGTCAGTGTTCACATTCCTTGGCCTCCTAAGTAAGAAGAAAGACTTTGGACCTTGTCAGGTTCACTCTGTGGTGTGGCAGAAGGTTGGGGTGGACTGACTTCTATTTTCTATTAGGAATCCTGAGCTTTAGGAAAGTGGAATTTTAGGGGATAGCTTTGCTTTTGAAATGGATTTTTGTTTCTTCATGCTCAAGTCCCATTGCCAAGGGAACCATTAAGAATGGTGATACGGCCCTGGCCGGTTTGGTACAGCGGTTAGAGCATCGGCCTGCGGTCCGGAGAGACCCGGGTTCGGTTCCCGCTAAGGGCACGTACTTCTGTTGCAGTTTGTCCCCGGCCCTGGTTGGTCTTGTGGTGGCAGCCACTCGATGTGTCCCTTCACGTCGATGTTTCTCTCTCTCTGTCTCTTCCTCTCTCTCCCTCCCACTCTATCTGTACAAAAAATGGAAAAATGTCCTCAGGTGAGGATAAAAAAAAAAAAAAAAGAATGGTGATACGCAGATTGGGCCAAGAAAGAGCCAGGATGGTAGAGGGTTCTGCCTTGTCACTGATTCACTTGTATGGTGAGCTGAGGTGATCCCTTTGCTTGTTTCACAACTCAGTTTCTCTCTGTGAAATCAGGGCGCTGATGGCAAGAGGGTTGAGAGTGTGGGGTCTGGGGGCAGATTGCCTTGTTTGAATTCTAACTCCACCAGTTCTATGTGGCTTTGGGCAACTTATTTGGCATGCCTCTGTGCCTCAGTTTCCTCATGCATACAATGAGGATAATAATAGTTCTGCCCTGGCCGGTTTGGCTCAGCGGTTAGAACGATGGCCTGCGGTACAGAGAGACCCGGGTTCGGTTCCCGCTAAGGGCATGTACCTCGGTTGCAGTTTGTCCCTGGCCCTGGTTGGGTCGTGTGGGTGGCAGCCACTCAATGTGTCCCTTTCACGTTAATGTTTCTCTCTCTCTCTCTCTCTCTCTTTCTCTCTCACCCTCCTGCTCTATCTGAACAAAAGGTAGAAGAATGTCCTTGGGTGAGGATAAATAATAATAATAATAATAATAGTACCTACTTCTTAGATTGCTGTGAGGAATACATGTTATGATATATGTAAAATGCAAGTAGAGGAATAAGAACAACTAGAAGATTGCTTTGAGTCTACTTAAAAAAAAGACCATAAAACCCCAACTATTTTGTATAAAAGCTAAGATTTCAAGAACTTTTGCAAATCTGGATTCACTGAAAATATTTCACAACCTTGTCCATGTGATGTCAGTAAACATTTAAGGAACAAGCAGAGTGATGCAAGGTCAAGGAGCAGAGGGAGGTCCCTGCCTCCGTCGCCACCTCCGGGGTGACGCCAAGGCATTTGCAGGATCTCCAGCAGCATCTCACGGCAATTAGTTTAGCTGGCATCTGGATTTTACAAACATTAATTAGTTACTTGGGCGAGGTGTACACGATGTCACTCCCTGGGCTGGGTTAATTTAGTTGCAAATAAACAAATGCTTAGAGATGATGCATCCCAAAGTATTCACTTACAGAGAAGGCAAAACCCAAAGCAATAACCTGGGTCTCATTTTGGTTTTGTCTTTACTGAACTGGCCCTTCTCCATCTATTCAGGCGTATTTCCTGCTTTTCCTCAACATACTCTTTCTCTCTCTTCAGCTTTGCCTCCCGTGGCCCCAAGGCTATGATTTGCTCAGGCCTTTTCTCTTGGTAAGCTTTCCTTTCTCATGCTCTTATCTATGTTTTTGCTCATTCTTTTTTTTAATTTAATTTTTTTCTCAATTGATTTTAGAGAGATAGGAAAGGAGAGGAAGAAAGAGAAACATTGATGAGAGAGAACATCGATTGGCCGCCTCCTGCATGCCCCCCACTGGGGATTGGGTCCAAAAACTGGGCATGTGCCCTGATCAGGAATAGAACCAGCAATCTTCTGGTGCATGACTCTCAAGCACTGAGCCACACCGGCCAGGCATATTTTGCTCATTCTTTAAGCAAAGCTTTCTTCTCCATACATCTCCCCCTAATTATGCAGCTCTTATTATTTCCCTCACTGTCTAGAAGAATTATATCACCAAAATAAGGCATCCATTTCTTTGCTGTAGTCATAGCACCATGTTCCTGCAAGTAATTAATACATTCTTTACGTCCCTGTTGCACATTTAGCGAATGCCTACAGTGTGGCACATTCGTGCTAGCAGCCACATGTTATAAGTGGATGTTATTCTCATTTCATAGATTTAAAAAATGAGACTTTAAGAAATTAAGTTGTTTGCTCAAGATCCCACAGGTAGTAAGTGACAAGGATGGAATTTTAATCTGGGTCTTTCCTTTCCCACCTTTCTGTAGAGAATCTCATTTGCTGAATGTGAACAA
This sequence comes from Molossus molossus, assembly GCF_014108415.1. NCBI lineage: Eukaryota > Metazoa > Chordata > Mammalia > Chiroptera > Molossidae > Molossus > Molossus molossus. Next base: position 64,726,672 of record NW_023425402.1, on the reverse strand, counting down.
GTCATAGTGAGTAGATAGGAGAGATGGGGAGGGCTTCTTAGAAGATCTGGAGATGAGCTTGACAGAGGAATTAGAATTGGTTACCAGATTTAGTGGGTGATTGGGTAGTGGGGAGGCAGAGTGTTCAGGACAGAGGATACAAAGGAAAGCCAAATGGAACATTCATGAAAGACCAGAGGGAAATGGGGCTACAGAGTGGGTGAGGGCCACATCTCTCTGACCTCCTGTCTTGTGGGGAGGCTTGTCTAAGCTTGGCCTGAGTGCTGGCCAGAGGCCTGGTGCCATGGTGAGAGTCTCCCTAAACAGCAGAGAGAGATCTAAAGGATGAACACAAGCTTTGCTCTTAGGACAGGAGAAGGCCAAAGTGGGTTGCTTCTTCCATCACTGAACTCAAGCACTGAGAGTGGGGCCAGACTTGGAGATGAAGCGAGTTTCAGAGCTAGATGGACACGGAATGGAGCGGAGAATCAAGAGTAAGTGTGGGGTCAGAGCTTGGGTCCAAGGCACACTTGATGAATAGAGCTGGAAGGCTGGAGCTTGTGTGAAATAGCTTCATGGGGTAAGGGTAGACCTGTGTGGCTTATAGGCACAGAATCTGGAAAGAGAACATAATTAAGAGCTTTAGATGATTATACACTCATACTCTGCATAACAACGTCTGGTCAACGCAAGACCACATGAACGAAGGTGCTACCATAAGATTATAATGGGACTGAAGTAAAAGCTGGGGATGGGGTGGGGGTGGGTGGGAAGGAGAGTGTCAATGGGGAAAAAAAGGAGAAACATCTGTAACAAAAATAAATTTATAAAAAAAAGATACAATTTTATCTAAGACAAAAAATAAAATAATAATGGGACTGAAAATTGCTATCGCCTAATGATGCTGCAGCCGTCTTGCTGTCATAGTGCAACACATTATTCATGTGTTTATGGTGATGCTGGTGTAAACAAACTTACCGAGCTGCCAGTTGTATAAAAGTATAGCATATACAATTATGCACAGTTCATAACACTTGATAATGATAATAAATGTGTGACTAGTTTGTGTATTTACTATACAGTATTAAAGGATAGAATCTTTAAAAGGATCTCTCATCCCTCAGACCTCACAGTTAGGGGTTGGGAGTGGAGGTAGGGAGCAGGACTGCTTGTGGAGGAATCAGTTAAGAGCCTGTAGGGGTGATTTCCCGGAGCCGGTGTAGTTGATTCACTGGGAACTGCAGTGATATGGGTAGAATGCCCTATCCCAAAAAAGGCCTCAGAGACTGTGGAGTGAAATGTGTCTAGGAGGAGCTTTGGTGAGTTCTCTAGAAGTTTTATGTTGTATGTGGGAAGGCTTCTGCATGAATGCTGAGGGATGTTTTGGAGGTTTGTGACTTTCCTTCTATAAATATTCATTGTGCATTCATTGATTAATTATCTGTTATGCACATAACACTGCGCTAGGTACTGCTCTGGGCACTGGAAACAGTGGGGCCCAAGCATCAAGGTCCCTGCATGCATAAAGATTTATCATAGTGGAGGAGACAGACTTGGAACAAATAAACACACAAATTAAACTATAAATTTGGAAAGTGAGTGCTATGAGAGAAATGGAAAAAGGGTCTATTTAGATTGGGATAAATAAGAAGGCCTCTCTGAGGAACTGGTATTTTAGCTGAGATCTGATGGATGCGCAGGAGTTAATAAGGTAAAGCATAAGGTAAGATATTCCAGGTCAAGAGAAGAGTGTGTGCAAGATCTTTAAGGTAGTCAAGAATTTTTAGTTTCCAGAGACAGCAAGAAGGACAGTATGTTGTTGGAATTCAGGGAGCAAAGAAGATGGGGTTGGTTCTTGCAGGGCTTCAGAGCCCAGGGTAAGGATTTCAAATTTTATCTCCTATTCAAAGGGAAGCCTTTAGAGGGAGTTCAACAGGGAGATGACACAAAGAATGGATGTTTTAGCTCTGACTGCTGTGTGGAGAATGGAATGGAGAAGTGACAGTGGGAGAACAATTCAGACGCTGTTGCAGAGTCCGGGAAAGATGTAACACACTCAGAAAAAGAAGTGGCTGTGAAGATGAAGAGATGACAGTAGACATGTGTATAGTAGTTGTTTCTTATATGTGGGGAATATGTTTCAAGACCCCCAGTGGATGCTTGAAACCTTGGAGAGCACCAAAGCCTATATACACTGTGTTTTTCCTATACATACACATGATAAAGTTTAATTTATGAATTAGGCACAATGAGAGGTTCACAACAATAACTATAATAAAATGAAGCAATTATAACAACATAATAATGTAATTTAAAGTTATGTGAATGTGGTTTCTCTTTCTGATAACTGCTCTGGTAACTGAGCTGGCAACTAAGTGACTACCGGGTAGGTAGCATATGAAGGGACAATTCATGTCCTGGGTGGGACTGAGCGGGACTGCTTCAGATTTTATCACGCTACTCAGAATGACGCAAAATTGAAAATGTAGGAATTATTTTTTCTGAAGTTTTCCATTTAATGTTTCTGGACTGCAGTTAATTGTGGGTAACTGTATGGAACCATGGAAAGTAAAACTGCGGATAAGGGGGTGAGGGCTTCTGTACAGTATTTTCTTTTAATCCTCACCTGAGAACATTTTTTTTTTTTTTTTGGCATTTATCTTCAGATAGAGCAGGAAGGAGAGAAGGAGGGAGAAAAGAGAAACATTGATGTGAGAGAGACACATTGACTGGCTTGCCACCCAAGCAGTCCCATGGGGACAGGGACAAACTGCAACCGAGGTACGTGCCCTTAGCGGGAACCGAACCCAGGACTCTCTGGTCCGTGGGCCGATGCTCCAACCACTGAGCCAAACCAGCCAGGGCCTGTATAGTATTTTCAAGGTCAAATTAATCCACAGGACTTCACGGTATACTCTAATCTCTGAAAATGAAACTTTTAAAAATTACATGGAATGTGGAGAATCTAAAGCTACAGATTTGTTTTCATGCCAAAGTTTCAATGAAGAAGCTGAAGATGTCATATGACTTCCAACATCTACCAAGAAAGAAAACACATTTTATGCCTTTTCTTGATCCCAGCAAATTGGCACATTAAGTTATGAGCAGTCAAATCTAGAGGAGTTGTGTGCTTTACTAATGTTCTTTTAGTGGCGGTCATTAATCTCATCTGCTCCCATTATGTTTATTTGTATGAGTGCAGGCTGGATGAATTTCACTAGATATGTCTCCTTGGTGAGAGGGTCACAAAGGGCCAGTGGGGATGTTATGTGAGCTGTTAGCAAGACAATACACACAGCACAGGGCAGACGGAGGCTATACCCCTGCACGGATTGCCTGATGCTTCATGAATCTACCTGTGTTTTTAAAAGAGCATCTTTTTAAAAACAATTTTTTCTTTCTGGCAAAATAACTTACTGGTATTTATTAAAAAATTTAACTAATAATAATATAATACTACAAATATATAGATGGTCTTAAATTTCAAAGGTTCTAAAAGTGAAGCTATAAAAGAGAGATTTATAAAGAATTTCAACTTGTTGCCTAGCCGATGTGGCTCAGTGGTTGAGTGTCAACCCATGCACCAAGAGGTCACAGGTTCGATTCCTGGTTGGGCACAAGCCCAGGTTGCGGGGTTGGTCCCTAGTAGGGGGCATGCAGGAGGCAGCCAATCAATGTTTCTCTCTCACATCAATGTTTCTATCTCTTTCTCCTTCTCCCTTCCTCTTTCTCTAAAAAAAAATCAATAAAAAAAAAAATTAAAAAAAAAAAAAAGAATTTTGACTTGTTAAATATGGACAGAGAGGTCTCATGGTAAACCCTCTGTTATAGCCCTGGCTGGTTTGGCTCAGAGGTTGGAGCATCGGCCCGCGGACCAATGAGTCGAGGATTCGATTCCAGCCAAGGGCATGTACCTAGGTTGTAGTTCGTCCTGGGCCTTGGTCGGGGTCGTGCTGGAGGCAACCAGTTGATGTGGCTCTATCACATCAATGCTTCTCTCTGTCTCTGTCTCTCTCTCTCCCTCCCTCCCATTCTATCGAATGATAAATGGAAAAATATCTTTGAGTAAGGATTAAAAGAAATCTTGTTATAAATGTGTCGTATTGAGGCTACACTCTTTCATTTTTATTGAGGTAAAATTGATATCCAACACTGTATCAGTTTCAGGTGTGGAACATGATTTGATATTTATACACATTGTAAAGTGATCGCCCAGTAAGTCTAGTCAACAGTCACTGCCATACATAGTCACAGATTTTTTTAAGGCTATATTTTTGAGAAGATAGAAAAAGTAAAAAAGGAACAAAAAACACTTCCTTCTTCCTTCTAGTCACCCCTCCCCCACCCACATACAATCCAGAAAAATACTTCAAGAGGAAGGGCCATAGGTCAACCCAACATTTTCTTTCTTCTGATGTCTTCCCCTTTTATTGTCTCAAAGAATCAGTGTCTTCAAAATAAAGACACTGCTAGAGGAGCAGCTCTGTGGGAGTCGCTCTAGGTAGGCGATGTGTGATACTATTTCACACTTTCCTAATTCAGTGTGTTGGGATGGCAGCAGAAGGAAAGTGAGAGGAATTCTAAAAATCTAAGGCAGATAAATATCACTGCCGTGTCCTGTTGAGACTGGAGACAAAGATCTGGAACCAGGGAAATAAAATGTACATATCAGAGTGATAAACAGAGCCCTGGGAATCTTTAATGTTCCTACAAGACAGACAGGATCTGGGTTTCGAGGTCTCTTTTTTGAAGCCTCCAAATAGAAAAGGAAATAAAAGGAACTGCAGGAGGAGAAGGGGAGGTGGAGCCAAGGAGAAGCATCAACTCACAGCTGGGCTCTATTTTTTTCATCACTGTGGGTCTGAGTGGTTCTAATGCCCTGACAAAAAGGGTAAACTAACCTTCCATTAGATATCTTTTTCTACAGCCAGAAATCAAGGTACCTATTGTAATTATCAGCAAATAACAAAGAGCTTAGTTGAATCTACATTAACATACAATTTATTGTTACTGAACCATCAAGGACCTTCTAGATAATTTTTGAGAAAAAAATATTAGCCCTTTCTTGGTCAGTGTGGTGCAATAGAAGCAGAATCTAGTCTTTGTACTTAAAAAATCTTAGTTTATGTTTATCAGCTCTGTGAACTCAAACAAATTCCTGCTAGAATATAAATTTTATTAGCTTGGGTTCACTGATAAATCAGCATGTAGTAGGCACTTAGTAAGTACTTGCCAACGTCTTATCTATGTTTCTGAACACGGGTTTGCTCCTGTTAAAAACAGCAATGTAATACTTCAAAGTATTGTCATGAAAATAATGAATGACATATCGTAAAACACTTGACTTGAGAAGATAGTCTGATTAGAGAGAACCTTGTATTCTTGCCTCCAGGGATGGTTTGTTCTCTCTCTTTCTTGTCCAAGTTTTATATTCTGGCTTGATTTTACTAGTTTGCTCATGAATCTTTTGTCCTTCTATTTTAGCATTGTTTTCAGATAGATTTTAGCTCTATTGGCGAATGCAGGCAATTCTTCATTGAAAACTACCAACCAGAAAGCAGAATCCTGCCACATATGCTGCCATTGGACAGCCTCTCACTGATGTGCTAAAGCAATATTTACATATAAATATAGTGTGTTGTCTTTGGGACTTTTAGTTCATCTAAACAAGTACTTTTGAACAAACAAGATCCTTCAGCCAAATCCTTTTATTTCCATGACTTCCTTTCCCCACAGTTTCTATTTTCTGGCCACGCTATGTAGCTCAGTTCTTGAATAAACCACATTCTTTTAGGACCGCTCGCCTTCACATGTCAGTTTCCTCTTCCCATTATCCTTCCCAGTCCTTTAGGTCTCATTTTAAATGTCACATCTTAAAAACTGCATTTTTCTGATTTTCCAGAGTAGCTCAAGTCTCTCATCGTAAGAGCCCATAATATCTATGCTTCCTCTTGCCTGGTACTAATCACACCTGTTATTACTTCATGACTCTTTCCCACTACACTGATCCTCATGATGGCAGAATCTTTACTCACCTCACATTCTTAGTGTCTGGTGCAAAGTAAACACTTCAAAATTTTTGTTGAATTGAGAGTAAACAAGCTAAAACAAAGCCTCAAAAAAAATTCAGCACTGGAACAGATCTCAAAGGTATGGTGTTCATATTTTTTCAACAAAAGGTAAAAGGTTACGTCTGTTAAAGAATTTTGGTTTTGATTTGTTAAAGTGCTTATGTGAAAATTTGAATAAAATTGAAAATTAAATAATCTTTAGTTGTGGACTTACTGATTTACCTTTATTAAAAATATTAAAATTATTTTATATTTAAATGATTAAGAAATACATAGTATGAATGCTTCTTACACCTAAAGTAATCCAGAGTTCAATAAAAATAAAAGCCTATGTAGTTGGTTAATGTTTTTGAAATACCAACTGAGATATTTTTTATTCTGGTAATTCCTTGTTGTTCCACGTTACCTCACAGCTTTTGATTCTAGAGCCAAAAAGCTTGGGCTCAAATTCAGTTTCCACACTTAGTTCTTACTGATTTTAGGCAAGTTACTTAAACTCTCTACACCACATTTTCTTTGTCTGTTAACGAGGATAATAATAGTACCTGTAAATAGAACTATTTCAAAGATTAACTGAGATAATACATGTAAAATTATTAGAATGATGTTTGGCACATGCTTCTCAAAAAATGTTGTATTATTATCATGATCACTGTTCCGAGAGAGAAAGCAGGTACAGCTGAAAACAAAATAGTCATTGCTTAGTTTTGCATTTTAAAAAATATGTTTTTATTGATATTTTAGAGAGAGAGGAAGGGAGAGAAAGACAGCAACATTGTTGTGAGAGAGAAACATCAATCAGCTGCCTCCTGCATACCCCTTACTGGGGATAAATCCTGAAACCCAGGCATGTGCCCTGACCGGGAATAGAACCAGGACCTCTCAGTCCATGGGACAATGCTCAATCCACTGAGCAACACTTGCTGGGCAGCTTTGCATTTTAAATTGCTTTTAAGCCCAGCCTGTGTGGCTTCGTGTTTGAGCGCCAACCCATGGACCAAGAGGTCGTTGGTTTGATTCCCAGTCAGGGCACAAGCCTGGGTTGCAGGCTCAATCCTCAGTGCGGGGCGTGCAGGAGGCAGCCAATTGATGTGTCTCTCTCATCGATGTTTCTCTCTCTCTCTCCCTGTCCCCTCTTCTCTCTCTAAAAAGCAATAAAAAAAATATATTTAAAAAAAAAATCTGTAATAGAATGACATCAGCAAAATGGCAGAGCAAAGACCTTCAAAAATTCCATGAAAGCAACAAGAAAACTGGCAAAAGAATCAACTTTTTAAAGGAACTCTGGAAATTAATCAAAGTCTATAGCACTCTAGGGAGAATTTATTCAAGAAAACAGCTGAATCTCAATAACAATAAACTTTGAGGCATTTTAACTTGCTCTATTGCTATGCTCCACTCTAACTCTATGGTTGCCTGAAAACCAATGGCCCACAATAAGGAAAAAGCCAGCAGTATGGTAGCCATTAGAGAGGAGAGAATGGGGTTGAAATTCCTTCCAAAGCTTTATTTCCAGAGAATTGTCATTATTTGACCTGTAAGATGGTTCTCTAGAAGAGAGTCATTTGAAGATGGTCTTTATTTATTTAATGTGGAGATTTCTCACTGCCACTGCAAAAGTTCATTACCCCTCAGACAAGGTGTTTGTTGAAAACATTTAGAGGCAATTGTTTAAATTTGTGGCTGCCTGAGGTGGTAGATAGTTGTTGGGACAAACAATAAGCTAATCAAAAAGCTTAAAAAGGAAAAACTGAGAGTTGAGATGTCTATAGAGGCTTTGAAAAGCTCTAACATATTCTTCTTGGGAATTTAGAATGCACCTGTGTAGGGCTCTGTGTGTGCCAAGACTTGTGTATATGTTCAGAAAATACCTGGGAAAGTCTTAAGGTCTTACCTCTGACTGAACCTGAGACTCTACAGAAAGTAAATGCTAAGGCAAAATTATCAACTGTCTGGCTAAATATTTAAGACATGACCCAACATGCACCCACAGATCCTTTCAGCAAAGACTGGGAAACTCACTGGTTCCAGATATTTAAGATTCCTGTTATCTAATCAGTAGCTGATTACTAAGCTAACTGAGCAGAGACTTTAGCAGCCATGTATAAAAGTTGTTCAGAATTAGTTCAGAAAAATCACTAAGCAAACAACAAATAGCAACAACAACAAACCTTGAGCAGGGAGCAAAATATGATTTTCAGAGTTGCCACATTATTTTATTTTATTTTTTATTATTATTATTTATCCTCACCCGAGGACACTTTTCCCATTTTTTGCACAGATAGAGTGGGAGGGAGAGAGAGGAAGAGAGAGAGAGAGAAACATCGACGTGAAAGGGACACATCGAGTGGCTGCCACCCGCACGACCGACCAGGGCCGGGGACAAACTGCAACCAAGGTACATGCCCTTAGCGGGAACCGAACCCGGGTCTCTCAGGACCGCAGGCCGACGCTCTAACCGCTGAGCCAAAACGGCCAGGGCACATTATTTTAAATATCTAGTTTTCAACAAAAATTCTAGACCTGCAAAGGAAAAAAGAAAATACGGCCCATATATAGAGTGAGAAAAATCAATAAAAACTGTCCTTGAAGAAGTAGATAAAGACTTTAAATCAGCTATTTTAAATATATTTAGAGAACTTCTGGAAATCATATTTAAGATCTAGAGGAAAACAGAAGAATAATGTTTCACCAAGTAGAGAATATCAATAAAGAAATAAAAATAAACAAATAGAAGTTCTATATTTTAAAAGTATAATAACAAGTGAAAAAATTAATGGAGAGATGCAGCAACAGATTTGAGTAGGCAGAAGGGAAGAATCATAAAACTTGAAGATAAACCAGTTGAGATTATCTGGTTTTGAGGATCAGAAAGAAAGAAAGAAAGAAAAAAAGAAAGAAAGAGAGAGAGAGAGAGAGAGAGAGAGAGAGAGAGAGAGAGAGAAAGAAAGAAAGAAAGAAGAAAGAAAAATGAGCAGAGCCTCAGAACCCTGTAGACATCATTATGCACATATATTTATAATGGGAACCCAGAAAGAGAGGAGGTAGAGATAAGGGCAGAAAGAACACTTGATGAAATCTCTGAAAACTCTCCAAATTTGACGAAAAGTCTCTAATAGAGATAGTCTGAGAATTAAAGAGTTTTTGGTTTGCAAGAGTTAGAGTTTGGGGAGGGGGGAAGCGCCCCCCTTTATTTGACATACTATTTACACAGGGTATAAGGAAGCATGCATAATGATGTCAGATATTTTCAGCCAGAAAGACTGGAGATAGGACCCCTTTCTAGGCTAGTTGGAGAGGCTCAGAGCATTTGAAGAGGAAAATTAGAGTTCAATACTCATGTGGGGCTTTGTACTTGACACCCTCTCTCTCAAGATAGAAATTCTGGTTTGATGTGGGTGGAAATCTCAGATAGTCTATGGATACCTCGCTCCATCTGGAGATTCAGGAAGTGTGCTCTGAGTTAATCTGTGGTTCATAATAGAGAATAAAAGGAAACACAATATGTTTAGGTGAAGGGTGTGAAAAAGTTGGCTTGCTTGTCCTCTCTCTCTCTCTAATGCTCCATCCATGGGGCTGGAATAGATCTGAAAATTCTTTTGCATGTCTTAGTGGTAACCTGAATAAGGTTCAAACTGAGGGTGGGTGTATCTGTCAGAGGGTCACCATGGTATGGAACAAGGGGACCCAGAGTTGAGGTCATGGGAGAACAGTCCCATAAGCGTTGGGATGAGAGATGTGGTTAAGTGGCAGAGAACATGCAGTGCAATGAGAGCTGGTGTGGGAGAGACCACCATGCCCCCAGGATTTCTGGAGCACCAAAGTTTCATGGAGGATTTATTACTCCAGCTGACTTTGTGCACAGTCACAATGGAAACAGAGGCTGCTGTCCAAGATTTGGTGAGACAAGCCACACCTCAGGAAGGCCAGTGAGGACAGAAATGACACATGGACCAATGACCTTTTCTTGATGCTACAATAATATGTAATCCTCTCTGGTACTTTGATTATTCTGGGAAAAATAGAAAGAAAAGGGAAGGAAGAGAACCTTAAGAAACTACATTTTAAGATGGAAGTGACTTAAGTCTCTAGAATTGGCACAGCTGAGTGTTCTGTTATCTGAGGAGATGAGATCTTGAGAGCTAAATTTAATTTCAACCATAGAAAAGAAAATATATCCTTGCACATCTGGATTCTTGTTCTGTGAATATTTATCCCCACTACACCTATTTATTTAATTAATTAATTAATTTATTGTTATCCTCACCTGAGGATATGTTTATTGATTTTAGAGAGAGGAAGTGAGAGAGAAAGAAAGAAATAGAGAAACATTGATGTGAGAAACATCAATTAGTTGATTCCCATACGTGCCCTGATTAGGATTGAACCCAAAACCTAAGTATGTACTGTGACGGGGAGTCAAACCCACAACTGTTTGGTGTACAGGACAATGCCCCAACCATCTGAGCTACCTGGCCAGGGTGCCCACTGTACCTATTTAGATTACACCTCATTTAATTCCAAATTACATGTATTTTGCATTATATATGCATTTAATTGTGTTAATTAAATACTCTGCAAAAAAAAAAAAAGAGAGAGAGAGAGAGAGAAATGTTTGATTAGTATAGGAGAGTCCACCTACCAGTCCACTTAGTGAATGTATGTTCCCCAGTGAACGTGAGCTGAAACCTGTGAATAAGCCATTCCCTAGCTCTGCTCAATACCTAAGGGCTTCTCAGAGCGAACATCTCATCAAATTGAGCATGATTCTATTGCCGAAGATACTTTACTTTTACAATCCCAAATGCATGTCAGTTATTTCATCTGTTGCTCAACTCAAGCAACAGCAATCTGTTCCAACAACGGAACAAACACTGTGGCTGTGGAATTGATTGAGTGCGATGGTCTCTAACATGGAGGCTTCCTCAGGGATTGTCAAGGGGATTTGCTAACGTGCTTTTCTCTGCATATGCTAACATTTGAACCTAACCTTAAGGTAAGGTAAGACTTTGTTGTAAATTCAAGGTTTTGGCTGACTCTCCAGAGAATGGCTCTAGACACACTGCCTTTAAGGAGCTTACAGTGGCTTTATGTTTGTAGGTTAATTTTTCTTTAATAACTTCCCAGATCAAGTTAAATTAATGTTTACCTTTCTCCAAATGTTGAAATGATCACCCTAAATTAAGTCCAAATGGGGTAGTTTAGTATCTTCTTATAACAAAGTACTAATGTTTGAGGGAAAAGATTGCCTTGTGGATTTAGTTTCACATATACTGGGGTCTCTCAAAGGTGAACAAACATTTGCAGCCAACTGGAATTTGACGCTGAGTTAAAGCATTCAGCTAGCTAAGCACAGTTGCCAAGGCCTTGGACAGCGATCCTGAAATGCCGGCCATTGCAAGTGGGGGCGTTTCTCAGTCTCAACAGACTCCAGAGTATATCTGGGCATTTTTCCCTCTTCTATTGGTCAAAAAGTCAAAAAGGGGAATTCAGCATTGACTTTTTTTTTTTGGATTTTTAGGAAATCTTTGTTAAAGTGGAAATTTTACTTTTTTTAAAGGTAAATACATGTACATAGTTTTAAAAGTACAATAATATTGCTGGGCTCCATCTGTCTGCATGTCCTAAGTCTTTTTCCCAAGAGGTAAAAACTTTCAAACAGCTTCAGAAATAGCTATAAGAAGCTAGCAATTTTCTGGTATTTCTTTCTGTATTTCTAAATAATATACAGCTATTATTATTATTATTATTCAGCTTTAGATCTTACCTATAAACTTCCTACTATGGAAGATAAAGTTTCAGCTTTCTTAACACCCACTCTACCCCAAGTCATCAGACAGGAGCTGTGGCCAAAGGTTAAGAAACAAGGCTGTCGCCAAAATTCCATGGACTGGTGACAAGAGTGAGGGGGAAGGCGGAATCAATATCTCAACTTCTCCTGCCCTTTGATCTCTTGTTGTAGACACTGATAGCAGTGGGTGATGTCTCACTGGCTGAACCAACCTAGAAACCAGAAGATAAAGGGTCCTGGGTCAGGCATTCTGCAGGAGGTCAACTGCCTGAAACCAAGACGGATAGAGAGTGGAGCAAGCTAGCATGTACAGTTTTTTGTTTTTCCTTAAGTTAATCATTGTCTCACTTTTGTTGTTGTTTATTGGCATGCTAAGTTTTTTATTGCACTGTAGAAACAAAAACTGATATTTTGCCCTGATACCAATATGACTAAGCACTTTTCACCCTGAGACAATCGAAAAAACAAAAAAACAAAAAACAGGGGCCATCTGGTTCTGGTCTTTCAAATAATAAAAATTTCAATATTTCTTGTGAACCCAAACTTCCTAACAAAAATAATTTTATCCATGATTTTTACTGTGAGGATGTCTGAAAATAAGGCAGGACTTTTTTTTTTTTTTCCTCACCTGAGGACATTTTTCTATTTTTTGTTCAGGTAGAGTGGGAGGGGGAGAGAGGAAGAGAGAGAGAAACATCAACGTGAAAGGGACACATCGAGTGGTTGCCACCTGCACGACCAACCAGGGCCAGGGACAAACTGCAACCGAGGTACATGCCCTTAGCGGGAACCGAACCCGGGTCTCTCGGGACCGCAGGCCGACGCTCTACCCGCTGAGCCAAACCGGCCAGGGCAAGGCAGGACTTTTATGAATGAAATACTCATGTGAAAAAAATCTTTTCTCATCATGAACAGAGTAATGTAAACTTGGTAGCTTGGTGATTTTGTGTTTTGTTTTTTTTCCTTTAAAAAACTTGTGTTTTTAATTTTGTGGCTGGTTCTTATGGGTCTGACTTCCCTGTAATCTTGCAGGTAACATTTTTCTTTCTTTTTCTAAATGCTTCTGCTCCAAGTCTTCTTTTGACATTACCTATCAGTAACTCATCCAGAAACTTGCTGACAGAAGTGAAAGTTTCCCCTCAATGTTTAGCACATTAGGTATTCAATCAATTTCTACCCTTGAAATCTGTCTGGTTCAACCTCTCCAAAAGTAAACAACAGTCTTTTGCCTGGCTAGGGAACGAGTGATTTTTGGCTGCATAGGGAGGAGGAAAATGATGGGAGAGAAGGGATCAGGCATTCTAAACATTCCTTATATAGACCTTTGAAATGACCGAGTTCTCTGCACTACCTCTCTGCTTGCCTCCAGCATATTCTGGTGGCTTCCATTTTTAAGGCTATCAGAGTTGTTTATGATTGACTCCCTCTCTGACCTGTTGTAAGTTTAGAAATTCAGTTTTTTTCCACTTTGCTAAACCAGTTACTACTTATCCATCTGTATTCTAGCATCCAACATTTGTGTTGATCTCTTTTGTCTGCTTTCATTTTCTCTGTTTCTGGAGACTTTTCTATCCTTTTACATTCACTTGGTGAGATTTATGACAGGGAGAGGAATAAAATACATGTGTTCAATTAACTATATTTAAGCAGAGGTCAGAACTTCTTCTTTGGGGTACAAAAATGCTAAATTCCAGGATTCAGCATTCTTCCACACACAAATTTTTCTGATCTGAATCAACTTGTCTCGGATTTATCAAATATAATACCTTTGAGCACTTTTTGTGTGCACACTTACACCCTTGTGGCCCCATCTCCTACTCTGGCCACGGCTGTGGAAACTAGTTCCCTGCAAGTCTGGACTAACTGCATGCAGGCTTATTCTGATAGTGCCTCATCTAAACCTCTGGTTCCTGCCCTAGAGCTTCTCTGAGGCTGAGGGGGGATACCCACAGAATCTCTGAACCTTATGTGTGGGAAAACAAGAAGTGCAGGGGAGTAGATATTCATGGTGCCATCTTTGACCAATGAGGGATAGGAGTCAATGGATAAATACTTCCTTCCTTTGTACTCGGCAAACAGTTCTTTTTTCCATCCTCACCTGAAGATAGGCTTCTATTGATTTTAGAGAGAAATGAAGGGAGTGAGCAAGAGAGAGAAACATCCACATGAGAGATGTGAGAGAAGAACATTGGTCGGTTGCTTTCTGTACATGCACAACTGGGGATTGAACCTGAAACCTAGGAATGTGCCTTGATGGGGAATTGAACCTCCAGCCTTTTGGTATATGGGATGATGCTCCAGCCGACTGAGCAACCCAGCCAAGGAGGACGGCAAGCAGTTTTGAAATGATTTTCAGGGAATTTTGCTCCTCCTGTTCCACAATCTTGCTCATTGGAATCACTTTCCCCAAAACTCTTTGTAGACAGACTTTGTTTTGGGTTCATCTCTCAAGGGAATCTGGGATAAGACAGTTGGTATCAGAAATGACACGAGAAAGCAGGCCCTCGTGAAATTTTAGAGCTGGGTCACTCCCCAATCAGACAGCAGTAAGAACCCCATTGCAGTAGTAGGTGGATGGTGATTAACCCTGGCATGTAATAGCATCACAATTACTAAGACTCATCCATGGGGGATTGGATGAAGTACCAGTAGGAGAACACTAAGTTATCTAGTGGTTATGAATCTGAATGATACAGGGGCAATGATAATTATAAAGACTAAATTTGTACGGCTTTTATAGATTGCTTTGGAGCCCTTAAGAAAAGAATAAGACAGGTGTGGGTCAGGCAACTATTAACTCAAGGCAGAAGGCCTCTGTAGGATAATTGAAGGAGACTTTTATCTCCTGTAGTTGCAGAGAAGACTGTGCAGAAATTAGGACCAGGATCTAATTATAAGGGAGGCAGAGTTACAGAGGAGACAGAATATACAGATTTGGTAGGTCTCCTATGTCAAAATCAGGATTTTGATGGGACACAAGTACAATTGAGACCTAGGATAAGATATTTAGGTGAAAAAGCCTAAGAATCTTGACTCTTCCAAACCCTCTTAAACTTTTGGGTTGGAAAAAAAAAATCCCCTTTCTTCTTGCTAAGGTGAGGAGCTTGCGTTTGCATGGAGACTAAGCATTTAGCTTACTGAGGCAGACGCCTCTGTTCTCATCAAGATCTACTTCTGCAGACCAGTAAAGAGGGTCAGGTATCACAACAGCTCAAAAAGGAAGAAAATAGCTTATGCACTGGAGGAATTGCTGGGCCTGATTAAAACATAGGAGTGGAACTAGGGGAACATGGGAGGGAGTAAATCTCGAGGAAATTAGACCATGAGGGCAGAATGTAAACCTGGATAGCAAAGCTATACATTTTGGGTTTCAGTGTTATATGAAGGACACACAAATTTGTCTAAATAAACTTTTCAATTCTCCTTGAACCAAAGTTGGATATAATGATGACTTAAGGTAAATAGGTGAAGATGCTGAACTGACTTGGCCTAATGCTGAGGAATAAATCTGAAGGTCAGAGGAGATGGAGGCCATGTGTTAAATGGAATTTTTTTTACCAACTCTATCTCATAATGGGTCCAATGGGTCTGTCCCATCTTCTTCTTATCTCCCAGTCCCCAGTGGTATCATAGATATACTTAGTGCTGAAAGAATCCTCACATTGGTTTCCTAATCAGCAGAATGAGGGCCATTAGAGTAGGAAAGGCCAAGTGCCAAGTGAAAACTCCTAAAACTCCTCCTCCCCATTGTTCTGCCCCCTCCAGCCAGGTTAATAAATCAGGAGCATATAGCATGCCAGAAGGAACTTTAGAAATTGGCACCATCACAAAATATTTTTAAAATATAGGTGTTATGGTTACGATCACTTCCCCTTTCATTTTGCCTGTATACTTCCCACAAAATCTGGATAGATCATGGAAAATGATGGACTCTCATAGACTTAACTAGGCATTAATTTCAATTGTATTCTCCCGTCCTGGATGTGGAATCTTTACTGGTTCAGGTTAACACATTCTATCACATTTGATAAGCAGCTACTGATAAGATGAATACATACTTCTCAATCCCCATTAAAAGGGAGGATCAAAAGTAGTTCACCTTCACATAAGCAAGGGAACAGTATACATTCATGTTTCTACCCTAGGACTATGTAGATGCTTCTGTTTTCTATCACAAGGGCTTCAATCATGTTGACTATCATTAGATTACCACATGGCATCTTGCTAAATGATGAGCCAGAGGTAGCAAGCACATATGTACCCTAGTAGAATCATGTGTATCTGAGAAAGGGAGATGGATCCCATGAAGATTCAGAGATTGGCCACATTGGTGAAGTTTTTAGGGATCCCAGTGGTTTGGAGAATGCCAGGACATTCTAAGATAAAAAATAAAAGGCTGCACTTCACACCTCATACCATTAAGAATGAGGCACAGTGTTTGTCTCCCTAGCAACTGCCCTTTGGGGACAGGAAATGAGAATATTTTTTAAAGTTACCTCACAGGCCCTCTGGATTTCAAAGCAGGCTTTGAATTGGCAATTGGTTAGCCTGAATCTGTTTCCTTTTTTCAAGGTTTCCAATTCTGCTAGTAACATTAAGGCCAATCCACAATTTTTATAGTCATAATTGCTCCCATAATTGCGTATTTTTCAAGCACCACAGCAATTTCATAACCCATTGCCTCACCCTCCACCTAATATTAAATTTAAGTGAAAGCATTAATACTTGTGATGCCATTGCATGCCAGGATTTTTCACCCCACTTACCACCAATAATTTGAACCCTACTGCTTTCCGATTAGTGAGTAATTGAGCACCAAAATTTCATCCCCTGAGGGTCTGCTTTCTAGGTTCACTCTTGTTACCAAACTGTATGTGTGATAGGCAGAATTCTAAGGTGATCCCCAGTAACTCATGTCTTTGTAAAATCCATATCCCTTTGAGTATGGGTGAAATTTGTGGATATGTTACATTATATAGCCAAAGGGATTTTGCAGACATAATTATGTTCCAAAATCAGTTGACCTTAAGACAGGGAGATTATCCAAGTAGCCCTGACCTAATCACATGAGCTATTCAAATATGGATTTAGAGATCAGAAACACAGAAGTCAGTGAGATTTGGAATATAGGAATGATTTGCTGCACAGTTGCTGGCTTTGAAGATGAAGGGAGTCACATGGAAAGGAAGGCAGGTGGCCTCTAATTGCTGAGAACAGCACCCAGACTATAGCCAGAAAAGAAATGGGAACCTCAGTCCTACAACTATGAGGAATTGAATTCTGCCACAACCAGGTAAGCTTGGAAGAGGGCTCCAAGCTCCTGATGAGACCTAAACTTGATCTACACCTTGATTTCAGTTTTGTGAGAACCTGAGCAATAAACCCAGCCACACCATGGTGAACTTCTGACCTACAGAACTTTGACTTAGTAAATAGGTGTTGTTTTAAGACACTGAGTTTATGGTAATTTGTTACATAGCAATAGGGGAAAAAACACACACTCACAGCCTTAACCTGTGTTGCTAGACAGCAGAGCCTGAGGCCAAGGCTTATGTGCCCCCACTTTATTAGGGAGTACAATCTAAAATAGGGAGCAGGAATAAAGAGAAAGTAGAGGGAGGCAGGGAAGGAGGGAAATGCAATGTGAGAATGTTTATTTAGAGTGACTGATTCCTTCACTTTGAGGATGTATTTATTGAGAGACATAACAGCTTGCTTCTCAGGGCAGTATTCCCAAGGGAGGAAGGGGGAATAATTATTTGTTGGCTTTCATCTCCCTTTGGTCAAGGGTTCTCCCCAATGGGTGCTCATTCCCCTGAACTTCCTGAGTGTCCATGGGTAAGCACTGAGTGTGTTCTTGGGGTCTCACACCATAGTATCAACAGGAAAGTCACAGGACAGAAAGTGACAGATATGCATGAAGTGAGCAGCTATTGGTCTGTCCAAATGAAGTTGGTTAAATTTACATAGAGTTGGCTAAGCTGGAACAAGAGGCCAAAGATCACAGAGAAAGATAAGGCCGAGAGGATCTGAAGTGGCACCTAAGAGGTGACTGATGTAGTAGGAATGGTCTCTTGATGTCCTTTTTTATGTGAAAAAAAGCTGAAGAAGTAGTCAAATTCTTACATTTTGATTTATTAGTTTCTTTGACAGAGATCACTAACCGCAGTTGAACAGTCTATCACAATATTTGTGATAAGCAGTATATCTTATCTTGCTGGAGCATCTGCATAAAAATCGCTGTAGGTCTTTCTAGGGCACTTTGATGTTCCAGAAAAAGCAAATCATTGTCGGCTCTTTTCTGAGTGAACATGATAGTTTCATCTCAGAATTTTCATTTTTTCCAAACATGGTTTCTTATTTAACACAGAGTTCGATTTGGAGAGTGTCTGAAGAGAGATACAACCCTTTGATCTGTAAAGCATTCTCCAAGAGCAAAGATAGATTTGTAATATCAACCCTTCTGAAATTCAAATTACACTGACTTATGCCTCCACCTGCTTTGAAGATTCTCCAGTTTTCTTAGTCTCTGGACCCAGGAAAGGAATAAGCTTTGCTTGGGTGGTTTTGGTATTAGCACAGAGAAAACATCCCAGAAGTCTCCCAGAAGATTGTCCCTTGTGTTTTTATTTGCTAGAACAGTATTAACTTTTTACCCCTAGCTGCAAGAGAAGCTGGGACAGGCAGTCTCTGGTATTTTTACAGCCAACTATAGGAGGCAGGTTCTGATATCAATGAAAAAGGGCAAAGGAATGGCTATTGGAAAGGCAACCCAGAAATTATGTTTCCTATCTTCTTCTTTTTAAAAAAATCCTTACCCAAGGATATGTTTGACTGATTTTAGAGAGAAGGTAAGGGAGAGAGAAAGAGACACATCAATGTGAGAGAAACAGTGATTAGTTGCCTCCCACAGGCACCGCTATCAGGAATCGAACCCACAACCCAGGCATGTGCCCTGACTGGGAATTGAACCAGCAACCTTTTGGGGCACAAGACTATGCTCCAACTGAGTCACACTGGCCAGGGATTGTTTCTTGTTTTCTTCTTAATTTCCATCATTCCTGTCTCTTTGAGACTTACTCTAAATGACTTGACTAGAATCTTCTCAGCCATATATTTACAGACCAATTTTAGGAAAGGTGATTTCCACTAATGGCTCATTTCATCTATTATGTATTGATCTTTGCCAGGATCACTCTCAGAGGGTGATCTTACTTTTAAGTTCAAGGGGTACCTTTCTCTCTTCTGAACATTAATTAAAATGAAGATCACAATTTTCAAACGATTTTGAGTTTGACTCTCTATTGTGTTTGAGTTTGAATGCCTACATATACTTTATACATCTGTGACTTTTTTGATCCCTGAAGCATGTGAGCTTGCAACTGCTTAGAAAAGAAATAGATGGCAAAACCCAGTTATTCATCTGTGTAATTACAGATTAATTTTTCAGAATAAAGACATTTATGTCTTAAAGTACCAAACATTTCTAATCTTAATTCGCCTGAATAGAAATCTTTCTAATATATATTCCAGGGCCTACTGAACATAATTTAAACATATATCTGAAATATGGGGCAGGGGCATAACTACCTTTTGTTTCCCATCTATTACAGGAGGCTTTCAGGACTAAAGTAAGGCAGAGCCACTACGGTCTGGCACTTCTTGTTGCTGTGCTTGCATCTATGATATTTTCCAATTAGCTTCTTCATATCCCCAATAGCTTTAGAAAGGGATCACCGAACTCAAAAGAATTTTGTCTAAAATAGAAGTAAGTAGCATTTGAATTATGAATTCTTTTCTTTTCTTTTAAAAATGATTTTTCTTTATTGATTTTAGAGAGAGAGGAAGGGAGAGAAAGAGAGATAGAGACATCGATGAGAGAGAACATCGATTGGCCACCTCCTGCATGCCCCTCACTGGGGATGGAGCCCACAACCTGGGCATGGGCCCTCACCGGTAATTGAACTGATAACCTCTTGGTGCATGGGTCAATGCTCAACCACTGAACCACACCAGCAGGGCAAATTGTGACTTCTTTTAAGTTTCCCATTGGTGTCTATCTAGCACAGCTGCCAGGTGACATATACCTGCATTTGATGTCACTGCCTTCCAGAAGATCTCCCTGGGAAAACCCAAGGAGGAGGGAAACTTTGGGAACTTCAGTCAACATCCCATAGTTCCAATGCTATTCCCTCATTTGATGGAGGCCTGTAAAAACTTTATTACATAGTCAGTTAATGGAAGAATCTGGGCAAGAACTCAGAGCTTGGGTGTGTTACTCCATGTATGCAGAAATGGACTTCTTTAGGTAGCTTGCCCTGTTTCTCCCACATCAAGTGGAAGCTCATGGGAGAGAGCTGGGAGTTTGTCTTATTCACAGCCCTGAAGGTACATATTGGGTGATCAATGATGATTGAATTCTATATATTTTCTGTGTCTGGTCTTTTTAGTCTATTTTTGCTCTCATTATAGTTCAACTCAGAGAACATGCTATGGAGAAGAGGCAAAAGAGGAGAACTCTAATGTGGAAGAATGTCTTAGAGGAAGAGAGGAGTTGCAGCATTTTATAGAACAACCCCAGTAAGAAAATTCTTTCTTGTTGGGGGTAGGGTACAGTCAGAACCTTCTCTCTGCTCTTTATGTGTCTGTGTGGAAGAACCTCAGCTAGACTTATCTTCGGGCCTCTCCTTACCCTTGAGATGAAAGACTGAGCAGCTCTGTACAGTTTCTTCCTTTCTTTTTAAAAGACTCTCCTGACTATTCTGCTTTCTGCCATATTTAAGGGACCTGCCTTTGAGGAGAAGGCCTGTGGTGGTCCAGCTGTGCCTCTTTAAGCCAGAGGTAAAGACGTACACACCCACTGTGGCCACACAGCAAAGCCATGTCCTACTATCCACGCTTTTATCAGTGATCAAACCAATGTTCTGATCTCCCTGTCTGAGCTCTGTGTCCGTATCTCAGTTAAACTGTTATAAGTTGACCCTTAAAATCTTTCAGTAGCACGTTTTGGCTGTTGGCATTGTTTTTTTTATTTTTATTTTTTGAGAAGCTGGAATTTCTGGCTTTAAAACAGAATTATTGTAATTATTACTATTTATTGTGTGTGTACATACCAGGTACCATGCTAAACACTTTATGTATATTATGTTGCTGAATCCTCCCAGCAATCCTGAGAGGTAGGCACCATTATGATCCTATTTCATTGATAGAAGCAGTTTTAGAGTTAAGCATTTTCCCATGTTCGGTGTGGTTAAGTAAGCAGTGGAACCAGCTTTTGAACGCATTTTCATTGGTTCTTTGTCCTGCTCTTAGCCACCAGTTTATGTCTCCCATAGTTATTCAAGCAAAATACTGTAAGGAGAAGGAAAACAAGAATGTTTGGGAAGAAGTAAAGGAAGTCCTGTGAAAAGGCAGCATGGGCTAATCTAGGGTATTTCCAAGCAAGAAAGGGTGTCTTCTAGGAAACACTGGCTCGATTTGGTCCATTTGAATGAATGCATTATCTGCAATTATTTTAAGGGAGACTAGTCCATGAAAAAAAACAAACTAGTCTTATATTCACTCCCTGTCTTTTTTTTTCCTCCTCTCTACATAATTGTTTGCCTGGTGTTGGCCCTCGAATAAGCAACACCTGCTAATTCGTGCTGGTTCTCAGTGTCTTTGGACAATTTTTAAAGCCTTAGTGTGCCTAAATTTCTCCATTTGACAATGTAAAAGAATTGTTAGTACTGACTTCTCTATCTGGGTATGGGTTAGGATTAATTATATAAAGTTTGTAGCACATTTTGAAGATACATGAATAAGTGCTAAGCTTTTGTGTCTGTATAGACAAGTATTTTTATACCATAGACACACTTATTTTATTTATTTATTTGGCATATCTATTCAAATTATTTTTGAAATTTTTATTTTTCAATTACAGTTTATATTTACTATTAATTTATATTAGTGTCAGGTGTACAGCCTAGTGGTTAGACAACCAAATACTTTATAAAGTGGTGTCCCTGATATTTCAAGTATTCACCTGGCACTATACATAGCTATTACACTATTATTAACTATATTCCCTAAGCTGTACTTCACATCTCTGTACCATATACACATTTAAATTTAAGGAGCAGTTTTTATTTTTCTTTGGAGAATGGCTTCTCTAAGATATCTTAGAGCCAGTTGTGTAATATTGAAAAATGGGATCTTCTAAACTAATCCCAACTCTAATGTTCCTTTCCCATGATTATAAGACTTGGAGTATTTGTCATGATCTTTGCTGAGTCAGTCTCCTCAGGGGAGGAATCAGTGTCGTCATTTCAAAACATCCTAGCAAAATCCAGCCCATCCACAGGTGGTAACTTGCAAAGTAGGGTTGTACCTAGGCAACTGGAAGGGTAACACAGGTACAGGCAGAAGACTTAGGGCATTGGGAAATGCTAACTGGAGGCTGCCAAAGACCAACAAGATGGGGACACCTCACAGCAAACAGTGCACACACCTTGAGCAAATCAAGCAGGCACTAGGAATGAATAAAAAAGGAGGAAACCCATCCAGGTATAGGGTGAAGGATGGATAGAAACAAGTCTGGGAGCATTGGTTTGTAAAGATTTGTACTCCTGCCTGGATTCTTGTTTTCCTACACAGTACAGCTTTGTTCAATAAAGTATTTCAATAGCTAAACCAGGTCCCCAGGATTACTCAGGAGATCATGAATCAATGGGAGGGGTGAGGAGGTGGAGGAGGAGAAATCACACCTCACTGCTGGGTTTGATGGGCTACCTGCAGGCTTCTGTACGACTTGTTTAACAAGCCTCTGATTAGTGTAGAGATGTCCAATAGATGGCACATGAGTCATTCTGGGAGTGTGGCGAAGGTCATCTCTGTGACAGTGGGGGGCCCGGGAAATGCAATATCACAGTCCTCTAGGAAATGACAGCAAGTGTTGCTGTTCCTCACCCCAAACCTTTGTCAGTCAGCTGTTCTCTGTATTCCAACTAATGTCACCCAACTATTATCTCATCCTTTGTTAACCTTTGTCCTAATCTTCAAGGCTGCTTTGGGCTCTGCTGAGTAAAGGTTTATCGAAAGTCTGAAGACAAAGACACAGAATTCCTCTAGATGGCCCAAATATCCTTCAGCTTTTCTAAGACACTGAAGTGTGACTGAGGAGTCACACAGAGGTTTTCTACTGAGAACTTCATGCAGCAACTGTCTGCCTTCCCTCCTCTCTGCCCTCCCGACACCCGGCAGTTTGATGCTCTGGGTCAGAACTTACTTAGATTTGTTTGCACCAAGTAATAACATTTAACTGGTAATTTGTTCCAGCTTTTTGAGCATTTGCTAATATGTGGTGGGAGACTTCAAATTTAACGGACTCATTTTTAGTGAATGCCAAATAGAAACTCATCTGTCATTATTACATTCTTTATTCTTTATTCTCTAGGAGGAATATCAATTTGTCGCGTAGGGGAGCACATCCTCTGTAACAGATGAGCAGAATGTTTGTTTCTTACCTTCTCAGTAAACCAGGACATGTTCCTTTCTTCTCCCTCTTCTAATTTTTTTTTATCATCACAACTTGCCCAAAATAAATCTGAATGACTTGCCCTTCAAAATTCTTTTTTATCACTAGAATGTGCAAGGAATTTAAAAAATTAAAGACAGAACCAACTGATATGGTTCAGAATAAAATGAGGAGGAGCTGAGAGCAGTGGGCGTGGGCTGAGCCCTCTAGGCAAGTGTTGTCAACAGAAACATACCGTGAGCCACACACACAGTTTTTTAAAAAATATTTATTTATTTCTTATTTTTTTAAATCCTCACCTGAGGATATTTTTTACATTAATCTTCAGACAGAGCTGGAGGGAGAGAGGGAGGGGGAGGGAGAGAGAGAGAGAGAGAGAGAGAGAGAGAGAGAGAGAGAGAGAGACATCAATGTGAGAGAGACACATCGATTGGTTGCCACCCACACACAAACTACAACTGAGGTACGTGCCCTTGGCCGGAATCAAACCTGGGACTCTTTGGTCCGCAGGTGACATTTATTACTGAGCCATAATGGCCGGGACCACATGCAGTTTTAAATTACATAGTAGCCTAGTCTGCCCCACTAAAACAATAAAAAAGAAACAGGTAAAATTGATTTGAAGAATATATTTTCTTTAACTAAATATATCCAAAATATTACATTTCAACACATAATCAATATAAAAACTGTTAAGGAGATATTTTGCATCATTTTGTACTAAATCTTTAAAACTTGACGGGTCTCTTCCATGTACGGCATACGTCGAATTAGCTATATTTCAAGTCTCAACATGCACAGCTGCTAGTGACCACTGTATCGGACACCATTAACTCCAGGCTGTTACCAGTTCTCTGTGGTGGTGTCTCCTGGGCTGTGCTTCAGAACCCAGAGCCCAGATCCTATGGAAAGCCAGGCGTTGCTTGTGTATTTTTAAAAACACGCGGTTGGTTTCCTTGTTAGCTTTAATCTTCATTGCCTTTTGGCTCAGCTCACTTGGAATGATGTCCTAAAACTTGATTCTGGGTAAGAAGGGTTAGAGGAAAGTGGATTGTGTCCGGGACAGGATCAAAGCCAGGCTCTAAATGGACAGCTCTCTGTTTAGGCCGTTGGGTGCTTCTTTCTCATGTGGCAAGTTCTGGAGCTGGTTTACAGTAGGCAGTAGGAAAAATGTTTATAATGTAACAAAGTCTATACTTTGATTCCTAGTCTGAACACAGGAGTTCCCATCAGCTAGTTAAGATATATATCACACTTTAGTTTTCAAAAGCAGCGTTCCTTTTCCACAGAAAGAAGCACTTTATTGGCAGTGACCACAGTGTAGGAGCAGGCTCATTCCCATGAGTGTGGGGGGTGGCCAACAGCCTGGGATGGGAGAGTTGGCCCCCAGGGTCTCCACTGCACCTCACTGTCCAGAGTTCAGGAAAGTTAGGAATCCCTGACTCTGTCTTCATTTCCTTTTCTTTAAGGTTTAGGCAGAGAGTTCTAAATCCTTCTGTTCTCACCCACCTTCTCACCAGGTACAAGATGCCTCTTCCCTAAGCCCCTCAAGCTGCTTCCCCTCTGAGCTTAGGGGGAGCAAGTCTGAGTAAGTCTGTGCACGGGCCCTTTAAGAGGAGCTGCCTGGGGCTCCAGCCACCTCAGCCTCCCTGGGCCTAAGTTCCCGCTGGTTTTTCCAGCCAGAAGTTATGAGGACTTCTCTTCCTGGCCCTGGAACCCTGAGAGGGGTGCTTGGTGTGGGACGGGGACACCTCAGTCCTCAGGGAGGACCTCCCAGCCGAGGTGTCCTCCTGATTTTTATCGGCCACACATGGGTGTGGGACCAGCCCGTGGTACCTATGCCCCTCCTACCAGTCTCCATGAGGCTTCTTCTTTAATTCCGTAGTTGTAGGACTTCCACTCAGCTTGATTTCAGGCAGCTTTGAATGATGGTTGTTCTGTAGTTTAGTTGTAACTTTGATGTGGTTGTGGGAGGACGTGAGACCGCATTTACGTATGCCGCCATCTTGACCAGAAGTCCTCTGTACCAGGTTTTAATCCCTCTTAAAGCCTGGCCATGCTGCCTAATATAGAGTTCTAGATTTTCATGTATTCTACCATAAACCTCCTTTCTGCTTACGCTGACTTGAAAGGGGTCTCTTCCTTATGTAGTGGTCATAAATCTCAGCTCACAGAGTCAGATGTGCAAGAGATACAGCCTTTTAAATTTTTCTATAAATCGACTTAATTTTATCTTCGGGCCTACATCCTGCTGGGTTGCTGAGTCATTGTTTTTTTTCTGCCCATTTTCAGATTGTATAAATATAGTGGGGAGCTTAGTCTGGGAAAGCTGCTCCCTTGGAGCCTCTAAAGATAGGCCAGAAAAACACCGCCAAGTGCTGATCAGCCCGGAGTCACTTCTTCCAGGCATGAGGAAGAGCAGGCTAGTGGCCCCTTCTCGGTCCTGGCGAAGCTTGTCCTGATCACGTAGAAAAAAACCAAAGGTGTACTCAGATGGCATTTTTCTATGTAGGTTTCTTATAATGTTTATAAAAGGAAATGGAAGTTTTGGAATTCTGATCCCACAATAGCCAGAGTAGGGAGGAAGAGCCCAGTTGCTCAGTGGCAATGTAGTACATTTCACCCTCTCTTCCTACTCTCTGCTGCATCTTTCATTTGCAAGGATTAATGCCTGTTGTCTGTGAACATGTGTTTCCCTCCGCCCTCCCTTCACCAGGCTCCTGGCAGTGATGATGGAAGGATCCATGTGAGCTTTGATGGGCCGGGAAGAATTTTGAGAGCACCAATATCATGCTCTACACACTTCCTTACAGTGTGATCAGTTCTTCCACACCCACCCCTTTCTTCCTTTATACTTCCACAGCCACCGCTGCAGATGGCCCTCACTCTTGCATGCCTGGATCCAGATGGCCGCCCTACCCCGCTGAGCCATTCTGCACACAAATTCTCAGAAGAGTCCTCCAGAGATGCAATGTTCAGCATGTCATGCAATTCATTTAGTGCTTAGCACATTTCGCTTCTTTGGAAAATCTATTAAAAATATTTTTCTTTATTGATTTTAGAGAGAAAGGAAGGGGGAGAGAGAGAGAAACATTGATGAGAGAGAACACTGATCAGCTGCTTTCTGCACGCCCCCACTCGGGATTGGCCTGCAACCTGGATGTGTACCCTGACTGGGAATCAAACTGTACACCTCTTGGTGCATAGATCAATGCTCAACCACTGAGCCATACTGGCTGGGCTCAATTTTTTGTGTGAATGGTTTGTCTTCTCTTGAAAGTGGGGATTCGTTTTTTATGTCTATGTATCCTCCACGTCCAACACAGCACTGAGAGTTTGCTACTGCTGCTGCTACTTTAATGGGAAAATGAAAGGGGTCTTTGGGTGGTTATAGTTAATTCATTCAATAATTTATATTTAGCACCTGTTGTTTGCCTTACTCTACTGAGTGCTGGAGTCTCAAAGATGAATAACCTATATCCCTGGTGTGCCCATGATAATGCAGCATGAGAACTGCTCAGTGGTTGAGCTCCTCTCTGTCCAGCTGTCCTCAACCACCTCAGGCTAGTTTAGCACCCTTCCTCCCTGCTCCCCAAGCCTCTCAGCATTTATCCATTACTGCTTTTTGCATGCAATCTACTATGTTTGAAAAATATCTAACATTTTAGTATGGAAAATTTCAAGAACTAGAGAGAGGAATGTAAAGGTCCCTCCCCCACTTCAATAATTACCAACACTTTGCTATTCCAGCTTTGTCTATCCCCTCAGTTATTTTTCCTGAGAGATAAATTTAAGGCAAATCCCAGATACATATTATTTCATTCACTAATATATTTCATGATATAGCTCTAGCAGATAAGAACTTTTTGAAGAATATAACTGCAAAACCATTATTATACCTAGCAAAATTAACAGTAATTCTTTAATGTCATCTAATATCTGATTCATGTTCATTTTTTCCCCTCCAGTTGTCTCAAAAAAATGTCCCTTTTAATAGTTTTTGTTTTCAAAATTAGGTTCACATTTGCATTTGGTTGAATTGTCTCTTAAGTTTCTTTTAACCTGTGACAGGTCCCATCACTGGTCCCACCTCCATGTATCTGTCAAAGAAATCAGCTGAATCGTTCTGTTTCATAGTTTGGTTTTGGCTGATTCCACCCTTGTGGTGTTTTTACCATGTTCTTCTATTCTCTGTATTCCTGTCAATTGGCAGTTAAATCTAGAGGCTTAATTATAGTCAGGCTCTATTTTTCTGACAAGAATATGTCATCAGTGTATATTTTTAATTATACCACACCCGGAGGCACGTAATGTCTTGTTGTACTGTTATAACAGTATAATGTCCTGTTATACTCATAGTCTGTTTTCTTATCTTCCCTGTTTGATGTGCTATTCCTCGAGAGAGGGATTTTGATGATTTCAGACCCCACCATGTGTAGCCCTTCCTTGGATCAGCAACGGGAGAGCTGATGAGGAGCTCTGCCGCAAGAGCTGGGAAGGGCTTCCTGCAGGACTTGGGTCTTGAAGGGGGAGCAGGTGTTTGCCACGCAGATGGTGGGACAGGCATCCTAAGTTAGCACAGATCTGTGTGAGTTCAGTAATCTGATTAGCCCTTGTGGGCTTGGTCATGCTTAGGGTCAGAGAAGACACAAGTGAATGACATTCACTTTAACCCTGGTAGTTATGTGGGCAGAGAGTATCTCACAAAAGAGTGCCAAACCCACTTCTCTGTTTCCTTTGGGTTAATTCTAGCCCCACCAGGGACTAGCCAAGGTATTGAAAAAGCCCCATGAACCTCAAGCTTCGTTTGGGAGGAGGCAATGTTACTAGCTCTGCACTTGAGGGATTGGGATGAGTCACCTCACAGACATCACCCACGTCACTCATCCTCTCATCACAGAGAGAAAACAGGAGGGGCTGGGCAAAGGGACAGTTCTGGAGTCAAGTCTAGCTCTGACTCTGACTGGCTGAGTGAACTTGGGCGAATCCTCTAACATTTTTGAGCCTTGATTTTTTTCTTTTTTTCCTAAATCTGTGAAATGCTGATAATAACACCTCAAAGGATGGTTGTGAGGAGTATGTAAGATCACGTACATTAACCATTTAATATGGTAATTGGTACAGCTTAGAGATGAATGGATGGTAATTGTCTTCCTTCTGTTCTACAGATGTTTAGAGGGACTGGTGACTCAAGGCACTGTCACCAAGGAGGAAACAAAGACTGTGTGTCTGGGAGCCTTCAGCCCAGTGCTAGAGGAGATAAGGCAAATGGTAAGTGCACAGGTCATTACCTGTGCGAGGTGGGGAGTGCGAGGTGGGGAGTGCGAGGCGCTACGAGAGTGGCGGAGCTGAAAGTGCAGCGGCACAGGCAGGTCTTAGTTCTGAGTATCTGACGAACTGACTTCATCCATGGCAGGCAGTGACCTCACTAGATTAAAACAAGTTCTGCTTCTCCTGTTATAACACGTTTGAGTCTCTAATTTGGATGTTGAAAGGAAAAACACAAACAAACCAACCAGAAAGAACGTTTTTGCTTCTATAAGGAATGGGACTATCTACCAAAATTACATCCTCCCTGACCTAGGGGTGCAGGCACACCTGGCTCCCCCAGCTTCACCTTAAAGTCAAAGCCTCTTGGGGGATGGTTGGGTCCAGGTGAAGTAGAACCCAGGTCTTTGGATCAGTGACCTTCATCTGATTTGTTTCATCTGTGATGCTACAAAGCTCAGCCGGGTGATCAGCAGAGAGTATGCACCACAGCCTGAGCCTGAGGATAATTGGGAAGAACCCCGCTGTCACACACTGGGAAATCAGAGGGGCATGTGCTGCCCTGCAGGGAGGCCCTGAAAGCCATCCTTTTCCTCCTCAAGGGAAGGGTAGAATCTGCAAGGATTTGTCTCCAGGCAGCACTACGGCCTCCTTTTCTGGCTCCAGGGAGATTGCTGCTCTGTCAGCTTCTGACACCATCAGAGGGGAGAGGGAAGAGGGCCAAGGCTGCCCTCCAAGGAGGTGAGCCTTCCCAGCCCTCTGTGGGAGCATACGCCACTGAGCAACAGGCTGGCCCTGAGTTGGTGAAGGGTGGGCACCCGAAGGACCGATGTTTTGTGTGAAACCTAATTCAGTGACCCTCCACTGCCTACACTGCACACACCTGGTGACTGACAGCCTGCGGGTTGGGCTGGTCGCGCAGCTTGATTAGACATGGCAACAGCTGAGTGGGCTTTTCTTTCCCTTATCATTTTAGTTTAAAAATTCTCAGGCTTTTCTTTTCTTTTCTTTCTAAAAGCCCTTTGTTAAAACTATAAAGTGTGGTACACTTACTAAAAAGAGCTGGGAAAATAAAAATGTATAGCATCATGAAGGGAACACCCAGGTAATTATCAGCCAGATCAAGAAGTACACCATTTCCAGCTCCCAGAACCACACCTTCCTCCATGTGCCTCTTTCCAGGCACACTCCTCCCTCCTCCCTGATTTTAATACTAATTGTTTCCTTGCCACCAACTATTCACCTAGAAACACTATAATTTAGTCTTCCATGCTTTTAATTTTACATATATGGAATTATACAGCATATATTATTTCACTGCTGGCTTCTTTCACCCGCTATTATGCCTGCGAGGTGCATCCGTGTGGTTACATGAAGCAGCAGTTTGTTCGTTTTCATGGATATATAGTATTCCATTGTTAGGACACAGTATATTCATTCTGTTGTTTCTGGACACTTGAGCTATTTCTTGTTTTTGGCTCATATCAACAGTGCTGTTGAGAACATTCTTGTATAGTGCTTTTGGCACAGAAAGTCCCCTGGAAAGGAAAGCTGCAGTATGATTTTATGTACTGGAAACAGGGGTCTTTGGCGACACTGACATACAGGGAACTAACTGTATCCATGATGATGCTCCTTCCCCTCTCCTCCTCACCACTGGGTGGGTAAACTGGAGGTCACTCTTATTAGAATTTGCCCTAGAAATCAAGGGGAAAAGAAGCCAGACTTTCTGGGCAGGATAAAGGGAACAACTTGAAAGGGTACTGAACTGAAGATCAAAGGGCCCTTCATGCTGCTGGCTTTGATGTTAGTGTAACTGCACACACTGTGGTAATTAAGTAACTTATCTTCAGAGCTTGCTGGATTCCCACCTACCGCTTCCTAGTCAGCCACCTTCCACTCAAGGCCAACACCATCATCATTAACTAATTCTGGGACATGGAGTGAGGGTGCCCTTGGCTGCCGCAGGCACTCAGCACTGTTGGGATAGCTCTGGGGAAGAGCTTTGAAGCCCACTTGCAGAGGCTGTGAAATCAGAGAGAGTTGGAACTGAACTCCTTAGAGATCACCATAGGCAGCCTCTGTGACTGTGTACAGGCTTGTTGGGGAAAGGGGAGTATTAATGAAAAAGAAGTGGTGTTTGCATTCCATGGAATTGGTAGGCAAGGCATGTTTGAGGAAGAATCCCCATTTTTCTCCCCTTTCCAGTCCCTTTTGTCTTTTTCAGCTCCATGTCTCCTGTTTTAGCAGTTAATTTGTCTGTTCTTCCAACTTTGAGGAATAGATACACATATTCCTCCAATGAACCGTTGACAATCAATACAGCCTTAAAGGTGACCAGAGGAGAACAGAGAAATGAGAGGTAGACAAAAGAACCACTGTGCACATTGAACAAAGCAGAGGCTCAGGGAAGCTTCTGTTTGCACTGGTCGCCTGTGCTTTTCCCTCCAACTTCCTCCGTGTGCTACAGTGTCACTTGTAACACGTGTGCACGTGAAACACACTGCACAGTACAATGCTACAACTTTTTCTTTGAACAGTCATATGTACTTGAAAGAAAATCAGAAAAGAAAGAATGTTTTTTATATCTGCCCACATATTTGCCATTTCTGAAGTTTCTTCTGGGAGATTCAATTTTCCATCTGCTACCGTTTCCCTCTAGCCTGAAGAACTTCCCTAGGTATTTCTTGTAAGGCTGACAACAAACATTCCTGATTTTCATTTGTGCAAAAATGTCTTTTTCCTTCAGTATGAAAGGATATTTTCACTGGATAAAGAATCCTAGTTTTCCTTTCCTTCTCTCCTTCCCTCCTTCTTTCCTTTCTGTACTTTAAACATATTGTCCCACTCTCTTCTGCCTTTCTTCTTTTTTATTCCTGATGAGAAATCAATTATCATGTGTTTCATTGTTCTCCTGTATATAACATGTTGATTTTTCTCAGATACTTTCTTTTTTTTTTTTTTTTTTAAATCCTCACCCGAGGACATTTTTCCATTTTTTTGTTCAGGTAGAGTGGAAGGGAGAGAGAGGAAGAGAGAGAGAGAGAGAAACATTGACGTGAAAGGGACACATCGAGTGGCTGCCACCCGCACGACCAACCAGGGCCAGGGACAAACTGCAACCGAGGTACATGCCCTTAGCGAGAACCAAACCCGGGTCTCTCGGGACCGCAGGCTGATGCTCTAACCACTGAGCAAAACCGGCCAGGGCTTTCAGATACTTTCAAGATTTCTTTTTTTATCATTGGATGCCAGCATTTTGACTAAGATGTACATAGCTATAACTTTCTTTTTATTTATCCTGCTTGGGGTTCACTGAGATTCTTGAATTTGTAAACGTATGTCCTTTACAAAATTTGGGATATTTTTTGGTCATTATTTTTTCAAAAGCTTTTTCTTCCCTCTCCTATTTTCTCTCCCTCTGGGATTATAATTATATGTATGTTGTACCTATTATTCCCAATTTCCTCACAAGTCTCTGAAGCTCTTTTTACTTTTTTCAATTTTTTTCTTTTTGTTTCTAGATTGGATACTTCTCTTGATCTATCTTCACACTTCCCGACCCCTTTGTCATGTTTAATCTATTGTTAAACTCATTCAGTGAGTTTTTAAATTTCAGATATATTTTTAATTCTAGTATTTCCATTTTATTCTTTTGTAATCTCTATCTGTTGTGGTTTTCTATCTTCTCCTTTATTATATTCTTTTTTATATTTATTTATTTATCCTCACCCGAGGGCATTTTTTGTTCAGATAGAGTGGGAGGGAGAGAGGGAGAGAGAGAGAAACATCAACGTGAAAGGGACACATCAAGTGGTTGCCACCCGCACAACCCCACCAGGGCTGGGGACAAACTGCAACCAAGGTATGCGCCCTTAGCGGGAACCGAACCCCGGTCTCTCTGAACCGCAGGCTGACTCTCTAACCGCTGAGCCAAACTGGCCAAGGCTAGATTGATTTTTTTTAAAACATATATTTTTTATTCTTTTGAGAGAGAGACAGAAACATCGATGTGAGAAACATCGATCAGCTGCCTCCTGCACGGCCCAACCAGTGATCGAACCTGCAACCCAGGCATGTGCCCTGACTGGGAATAGAACCGGGACCTCTCAGTCCATGGGATGATGCTCAGTCCACTGAGCCACACCGTCCAGGCTCATTATATTTCTTTTATATATTAATGTTATAATTATAATCATTGCTTTATAACCCTTCTTTGTTAATTCCAGCATCTAAGTCATCTTGGGGTTGGTCTCCATTGATTGTTATTTCTCTTGTATATGAGCTGTATTTTCTTTTTTCTTCTTATAGCTACTAATTTTGGAATGCATCATGAATATTTTGGATAATACATTATAGGGACCCTGGATTCTGCTCTGTAACTCTGAAGAATATTGCTTTTTCTATTTTAGCAGGCAATTAACTTTGCTGATTTGAAATTCTAAATTCCCCAGTGGTGTGTGTTAAGTGAAATTTCTGTTTAGTTCTTTTAGCCTTATCTGGGTTTCTTGGTATCTGGCCAACACATGCTTAGTTTCGGGTTGGCCAGAGATTTGAGCAGAGTTTGTACATAGAATTTGGGCCTTTCTTTCTGTGGCTCTTTTCTTTCCTGTGTTTCTCCCTTCACTTTCCAGCTGCTACTGTCCTGAATTTTGTCTGCTGATTTATTAACCAATACGGTTTCTATTCAAGTTTAGGCACCTTCTTAGGCATCAATTGTGGACTATCCTCAGGCAAAAGGACATAAAAATGGTCAGTTAGCCAGTGCCATACTTTTCATCTAAATGTCAACCGCCTCTAGTTTTTGCCTGCTTTTGGCCACTCTCTAATGGCTTTAGATATTGTTTCTTGCATTTTGTCTGGAGTTCACAATTGTTACTTTGAGAGGATTGGTCTTATATG
This sequence comes from Molossus molossus, assembly GCF_014108415.1. Classification (NCBI taxonomy): domain Eukaryota; kingdom Metazoa; phylum Chordata; class Mammalia; order Chiroptera; family Molossidae; genus Molossus; species Molossus molossus. Next base: position 64,693,146 of record NW_023425402.1, on the reverse strand, counting down.
AGCTACTGTGCCTTTACTAAAAATAGAAACTTGTAATCAATTCCTGCCTAATGATCTTATGGCTTGATTTATTATTCATTTTATTAAAATAATATGGTAAAACCATGGATAGGAAATCTTTTCATCAGCATTAGAAATGTTTCCAGTGTTAATAGAATAATAAAAGTACAGTAATTTTAAAATTATGACTTGACAAATGTGTTCTAGTTATAAAGATCTAGGATAATGTTTCTTTCAAAATTCAATAGTTACCTTAAACAAGAAGATTTAGAATAACAAAAATATTTCAAAAATCTTTTTCTAGTGATTCCCTCCCCCCCTTTTCCATGGAAGAAAATGGAAACTCTTCTTATTTTGCCCACTTCTAAACTTCATCCTCCAAAATCCTCTTCATATTCATTTGTGCAAAGTGTGGGCTGAAATAGATTTTAAGTTTTGTGGGAAACTATGGTATAACAAATATTGTTCTATATGAGAAAGAAAATATATTAATGAATAAAATATTATAAAGTACTATTTTTGAGGACTCAAATACATGTTATTTAATTTTCTTTACCCAATATCAGTATTTTCTTAAGCACATCTGGGTGGCTAAAGGTAACATGTTTTTTACAAATGGCAATACATTTACAGAAGTAAGAAAGGAAGAGAATAGACATTATTTTATGTGGCCATTAACAATTTTTATCCAGGTTCTACTTTCACCATACCCTGACAAACCACTGACCCAGGAGAAGGCGGAAAATGTATACTCCAAATTATGAAAGCGTTTAACAAAAAATGCGAGTCTTTTAGTTTTCTGAAAAGTAAAATAAGTTGCATAAACATTTAATTATTTAATCCAAACATGGACATTTGCATTAGTTGTCAGTTGTGCTTTGTTATGCTGCCAATTAAAATATTTTCAAAATGTTGTTCTGGTTTGTGTAATTCTGGGTTGATGTTTAGTTGCATTTCCTCATTAAAATCAAGCCAAGGATACTGGGTTTTAGTTGTTTGTTTCTGGAGATCATAGAGTGACGAGTAATCTAAATGTTTCCTTATGAAGCTTATGGGAAAAGAGCTTTTGAGTAAAGATTAATGGAAGAAAAGGATATTCTTCAAATCAAGTAATTATAACTTGACAAATAACAAAGTTATTTCCTGGCTCTTTATCATGGCATGTTGGCTCCCAACCCTGGGTCGAGGTTTGGCAGGATAGAGTGGGAGGAAGACCTGGGTAAAACTGATTAGCGGCTGCATAAGTTACGTCTCCTCTTCCTTTCTCACTTGTGTCTCTTGTAAAAGACATTGGTTGTCTTTGGCCACACAGCATGTGCTCCAAGGAGACACTTTTCTGTTTTATTTTAGAAGAATATATTGGTATTGGATTAAGAAAATTAAATGACTTGTGTATATTGTGTCCTCAACAAAATTTACGAAGGGAAAGAAGGCTTAAGGTAAGCCAGAGAGCAGGGATCAGCTTCCCACTTTAATAACTACTTATTGTACCTGGGCCCCCTAAGAGATTTTTAACCTCCCTCATCCTCACTTTATCATTTTCTGTCAATTTGAAACATATGAAGATGAAATTTGGACATAATGAATGAAATTGGATTTGCAATTAACCAATCAGAGAGACTTATTTTTGTTATTATTGTTTTTACCAAAAGGGAAACGTCTGTTAAGGCCCCAAAAAAGTCATTTGGATCGAGGTATAAAATAAAAGGTTGGGAATAGAACCATTATTATTATAACTGGGTCCAAATGTACTTTAGTTTTGCCAGCCCACTTGAAGGCATGTTCCAGAATATCTCAGGGAGACCAATCACTTTGTAAGCAAGCCAAGTGGAGGGAAGGACTTCATTTCCTCCAGAACCACTGTGTGCCCAATAGATATCTCAGTGATATAGATACTTGGTATTTTTTTTTTTTCTGTGGGTTAGGGACATCTAAGATACAAGACATAAGTCATCATTTTGGGGACTAATTCTCCAAATATAAAGAGAGATTCATTTATTAATGGCTGTGAGTACAGATTTGACAAGTAGTGAAATGTAATAAAAACAGCTAAACATTGAACACTCACGATATGTTGTGGATTATGTAAGCACGTTACTGTACTAAGTCATTCAATCCTTACACCTCACGAGTAAGTATCATTGTCATGCCTATTTAAAAATGGGGACACTGAGGCTTATAGGATTTGCCTTATGCCAGACAGCTAATACGTAGAGGACCCAGCTTTTAACTTTAGGTCTGCCTTTTTTCCAAGCTCTTTTTAGTAACGTCCACATGCTACTATTTAGTTATTTATCAATGGAATTTGTCAAATTCAATTGACTCATGGATTCGTCAAATTAATCAAAATAATATGATTATAGTAGGGAGCCAAATTGGATGGGCTTGTTTATATGGAGACAGAGAGAAGTTACTCCTATAAACCGAGTTGCTTTGTTTAATTTAAATGTCTACTTACATGCAGATGGTAGGTTAATCTGTGTGTAGCAGTTCTAACCTGGAGGCCCTCGAGACCTTTTCAAGGCCATGTGTGGTCCAATCTATTTTCATAAGATTAAGACATTATTTGTTTCTTTTTTCGTTCTCTCAAGAGTGTACAGTGGAGTTTTCTAGAGGGCACATGACATGTGATGTCACAACAGATTGAAAGCAAAAGGAGATATGAGAATATATTAGCAATCTATAAATCTAGACATTAAAGGGGAGTTACAAAAAGATAAAACAATGCAGTCTCACTAAATAATTTTTTGTTTTGGAAAATGTAGTTATTTTGCATATATATATTTATGTTAACATTTAATGAGTTTATTTTTATTTTAAAATAAATATTTTAAAAATTTCTGTTTTCACCCTGGCCGGTTTGGTTCAGCAGTTGGAGCGTTGGCCTGTGGACCAGAGAGTCCTGGGTTCGATTCCTGCTACAGGCACGTACCAAAAAAAAAAATTCTGTTTTAACATTGAATATGGTAAATATCTATTATATGCAGATAGAATCCACATGGGGTTGTTGATAATTTTTAAGAGGGTAAAGGGGCCTGGAGACCAAAATGTTGGAGAAGTGCTTCTCTAGTGTAACTTAAAATTTAGATAGAAAGGGATGTTGGGTTTAATTGTTAAACATATCATTTTCCCCTTTCTTTCTATTGCTTTCAAGTAGAGAAACTTGTAACTTACTGAATCTTGAAAGAAATTTCTCAGTGGGAGGTGGCTGTGGAATCCCTGTACACATTTTCCTAAGAACAGACACCTGTCTGCTGCTCTTTCTATCTCAGGATGCCTCTCATGTGGGCAGGATGCTGGCAGCCACGTTTGAGTTGTGGAAACTAGTCCCCCGTCGCTCTTGGTTGGAACAGGGTAAACCTATGATGAGCCAATTAGAATCTCACTCCCAGGGATTTGGTGTTGGGATTCAGAGACAGCCAGTCACTCTCTCTTTATGGCTGGAACACAAGTGGTGAAAACTCAAACAGTGGGAATGCATCCAGAGAAAGATTGCCTGAAGAGAGAGAAGAAACAGGTGTACTGAGAGAAAAGAGAAATGGAGAGGGAAAACTGTTTCTAATGGCTTTCCAGGTCTTTGTTCTGGACCTTTCTGAAGCTTGGCTGCCTTTAGGCCCCTGGGTTTTGTGAATTGCTCCTATAACTCTAGAATAAAATTTCCCTTTCACTAAGCTAGCTCATTTGACTTCAGTTACTGTCAACCAAAGAGATCTTGATTAAGGCATTCCGTCTCTGTAAAGCTGACATTCTGTGGAGGCTGGACCCATTCCTCTTGTTTAAAGGTGCAATTGAAAATATCTCAGAAATTGAAAATAATTTGTTATAAGAAAGAACAAGAACATTAATAAGAAAATAGATCAAGTTGTCTCCGTTTGACATTTTAGCAATGTTTATAGACATTAATGACTTCAGAAAGGCAAGCAAAGCATGGTGGATGGGCAATCTGCCAGTGGAATTGAGTAGCATCTTTTATTGCCTGATCTAGTTACCTAGAAGCCCCAGTCACTGCTCTGAGGAATTAGAGTGTGGGTGTGTGAGTGCACATCACAGACAGATTTTCTGGCCGAAACACTTCATTGTAGCATTTTCATTTTAGTCTTTACTAAACTCTGTAGGGCCACTCTGTCATGTTTCCCACTGTATCCCCAAGGACTTTGAACAGGACCTAGCACAGTGTGGGCACTTGGTCAATATTTGCTGCACAAATAAATAAGTGATCATTTCAAATAGTCATGGATGAGGTTCACTAGACCAAAATTATGAGTTAACATCTTATTAAAATTTTATTTGATTTTTACTTTTAAAGTTCAAATTTGAAATGCAATTTTCACAGAGAAAAAAATATTTTCTCTCCTCAGAAACTTTTTTCCCAGCAAGTCCCAGCCTCTCAGCCTCTTGCTCTCTGTTCACTCTTTCTGATACACCATCTGGCGTTGTATCACTCCTTCCTTGTCTCTGATCAATCCTAGCAGTTTTCCTCCGTTCTTTTTAAAAAATCCCTGGGTTCTGCATAGTTGCTTAGTGATAAGATGCCATCACGGCTCCTATGATGGCGAGTAGCAGAAGAGTAAGAGAGAATGAGCAATTGAAACCAGATCAAGGAGAGATTTAAGGTCCAGGCTGAGGAGTTTAGGTTTTATCTTGTGAACATTAGGCTACCCTAGAAAAATATCATATGTTCTTCCACTCCCTGACTTCTTCTTACCTAAAGAAATGTATCTTCTAGGAAGGTTGATAAGGTTTCAATGTGCAGAATGGGTTGGAAACTGAGAACCAATGACCCGGGAGTCAATTAGGGGCTATCACCTTGATCAGCATAGAGAGTAATAAAGAAACTGTTTAGTTTCTTCTGTGACTGTGGTAAAAGGTGCTTAGAGATACTTCACGTGTAGAAGTAGAAGCAGTATTATGCTTCTTTTTTCTCAAGTCCCCTGTGCTCTGAGCATAGTGTTGACAGGACATATGAGTGGGATTTAGGAGTTGAAGTAATTATATAGTTTTCTGCATTTGTAAGGGTTTCAGGCCTCATGCTGTTATTATTAGTTCATCTTCCTGCAATGCTATCCTCTTCATTGTTCCCTAATTGAAGCCCCCTCATCCTTTAGGTCCACTTCCTCTCTGTCCCCTTCTCTGATCTGCTGATCAAATTTAAGGTCTCTTTCCTTCCTCACTCTACAGAAATAGCTAGTTTCTGTAGTAAGCACTTACTCCATTATGCCTTGTGTAATGTCCATCTCACATTAGGATGTGGACTCCTTAGAGGGACGGGACTCTGAATGGACTCAACTTTGCATGCCCTGCAGTGCCTGATTCATGGCCTTGCACTTAGATGAGGATGAATTTTGTATAGCTACACTTTGAAGCATGTTTTCAAAATGAAGGCAGAGTTTTGCCTATGTTCTTGGTAGCTGAGAAGCCAGTGGATAAGGCATGTTATTTATGCACAGTGTTCACAGCATTGCAAAAATGTAAATTATTTCAGTTAAGGCTGTGAAAATCATATGCTCTGTGTTCATTCACACCTACTAGTTTCCAACCTACTGGGCCATCTTGAATGACTTGTATGGCTATTCTTTTTCCTGAATGTTAACCAAACACCAAGATTACAGGGTAAACCTTTAAGTAATTGCTTCAGAGCTGAATCCCACCTATTCAATCTCCCTGCTTTTTTTGGAGATTAAATTACATGTAATTTAACTGTGTTGGTCTAGCATGGCTTACAGGAAATGGTGTGCATGATTTGGAAAAAGGTTCATCAGTCAGCTCTAACAACTGGACTACACCCTTCAAAACATGAGTGATTAGGGCTCATTCAGTGAAATGAATTGGTACACAGGAATAGGTTCATAACTCAGGTGGCATGAATGCCTTTTATAAGTTTTTAGCAGAGGAAAAGGAGCCAACAGAGGTAATGACTCTGGACTTGGGTTCATATAGTCTTTTATCAATGCACTATGCCTTAAAGTACTTTGTTCTCCCAACACAATCACCCAGCCTTTAAACACAGCTCCTGCCCATTTTGGGTGGAGTGGAAGTGAATGCAGACTCTAATAAGAGGTTAGGTATGCACCAGAGGTCCATTGTTATCCTCATTTGCTTCTCGGATTCTGAGATCCTAATTCTTCTACACAAGATGGAGGAAAATTACAGTGTGTGACATTATTCAGTTATATTCCAACTCATTTATTAGGGCTTGACAAACATGAAATGAAACAGACTCTTAAATCGCAAGGCTGAGACTATGGAACATAGATTGAAGGCAGAGACCAGCTTCTCCCTGGAGTTCAAAATTTTCTCCCACCCCAAGGAAAGGAAGAGAAGGTAAAGGAAGTCTTAATTTCTGTATCACTTACCTTCTGTGGGAGACTTGGACTTCTCCCTTTGTTCTCAAATCTGGGATGTTTTAGGGAGCAGGCTTGTTCTGCTAAGCTGAGGACAAATGACATGTAAGCTAATGAATGTTGAGGGTCTCCTCACTAGTGGACACCATTGCCTTTGCCAGATTGCAGAAACAAGGTGGACGCCTGTTCCCTTGACCTCCTCTAACTGTTTCCACAGAAGACCCAACATGTGAACACATAGAGAAACCTAATGGAGATTGTCTTTTAGAAGCAGTTAACATCTGGAAGTCCTCACCTGCTTCACTGTCATAATCACAATACTATGAATAGGTTGTAGACAGTTGGGTCTTCTGTGGAAACAGTTAGAGGAGGTCAAGGGAACAGGCGTCCACCTTGTTTCTGCAATCTGGCAAAGGCAATGGTGTCCACTAGCGAGGAGACCCTCAACATTCATTAGCTTACATGTCATTTGTCCTCAGCTTAGCAGAACAAACAGAACAATTGCTGCTGCTTTGGAAAATCTATTACTATGAGGATTCTTATTTAAAGTATATGTAGAAATTATTTATTCCAGAGTGTCATAAATTAATTTATGGAAGACACTGAAAAATATGTTCATTATTTTATTTTAAGCATCATTAATTCACCCATTCATGTGTGTATTCATTCAAGCAATATTTATTGAGGCCTTACTATATGTCAGACACTGTTGTAGGCCCTGGGGATACGGCAGAGAACACATAAGGATTTAGCCCGTAGGAACCTTGAAGTGCACAGATCATAAATCAAAGGCAGATTCCTATTTTGCAAATTAGGAATCTGAGACTGCCCATCCTTTGGGAATTGTAGTTATGTATAAGAAACATCAAGGTGAACAGCAGATGGGGATGGGGATGGGGGTGGGGGGTGGGGGGGTGGGGATCCCAGCCCATAACAAAGTGCAGGAGTCAGTGTTAGAAGAATCATTTCTTTTAGACTGAGTCAAGTTTAGATAAAGAAGAAAGCATCTCCTCTTACTTTTGATACTAGAAATCCCTTTTCAAAGCAGAAGGGACAAATTGTATGTTGGGGTTAATAACTAATGCTCAAGTAGCATTTAAATGACTTCTTGTAAGTGGCTACTAGAAAATGAGCAAAGTGCTTTTACTTATAGTATCTTATTTTATTCTTCAACCATCCTAGGAAAAAGGGATTATAATTCTCAATTTGCAGATGGAACAACTGAGTTTGAGAGGCTTTAAGTAGTCTGGTAAGTAAGTAATAAGGGAACCAGGCCTTGGAGGTGGGTTCTCTGATGCTACGCCAAGTGCTCTTTGTATTACACTGTATCACACAGTATTCCTAACACCTGGATAGTGGTTAATTCATTTACTTGACAGTTTTTTTGTTTTTGTTTTTTAATCCTCACCTGAGGATATTTTTCTATTTATCTTGAGATAGAGTGGGAGGGAGGGAGAAGGAGGGAGAGAGGGAGAGAGAGACACATCGACTGGCTGTCCCCCTGCACCACCCCAACCCAAGTACAAACCATAACCGAGGTATATGCCCTTGATCAGAATCGAACCCATGACTCATTGGCTCGCAGTCTGACGCTTTAACCGCTGAGCCAAACCAGACAAGGCTTGACAGTTTTTGAGAATCTTTACAAACCTGGCACTGTGCTTGGCATGATGACAACACAGATAAAAATCAGAACCTGCCTTCAAATAACCTGAGAAGTATAATACAGTGTGTTAAATGCTGTGACATTGGTGTGCCCAGGGTGTAGGGACTCAGAGACAGCTTATTGCTCTCATGCTGAGGCTGTTGAAGAAAACTTTCTGAAGGAAGTGACAATTAGTCAAGTGGAAGTAGCCAGGAAAAGAATGGGTGAGTTTAGGGTGTCACAGGCAAAGGGACCAGTGTGGGCAAAGGCACAGGGCTTTGAGCAAGCACCGTGTAATTAGGAAACCGAGCAGGCTGGCGGAAAACTCAGGGCATAAAGAAGACTGATGCAGAATCTCCTATTTCCAGTGAGTGGACTATTAAAGACCATGATTTCAAAACAGTTTAATGGCCAAAACAATTTTGTTTTCCAAAAAGACTTTTAAAAATGTCAATGTAGCAGCCTTCAACTCAGAGTGATGAGGCAGACTTTTTCTGACTTCTCTGAAGAATTTGCCAATGGTTTGAATAACATGATTTTCCAGTAAAATCACCAAACCTGGTGCTAGAATCATCAACAATCAATTGTTCCTAGAGCCTCAGATCCCTACTTGGGGCTTCTCTGATGTCCTTGAGGAAGGTTCTGCTTTAAAGTCACAGGAAAGTAGACTGAACCCTCTGTGAAGAGGCAGCAAGCTGGTTTCTAACAGGAAGTTTATGATCAAATGAGTTGTTGATTATGTGTCTCGAAAGCAACATTTGTTTGTTTGATGTTTTCTATTATTCACTAATGCCTGTTCCTTTAAGATTCACAATGTCTAAATGTATTTTAAAATATGCCAAATTGAACATTTCAAATCTTCTGAAGCAGCAGGGGATGCTGAATCCTTGTATCCACCCAGGTGGATGAGCCAGACTGTACAACTGGCTATGCCTGCCTCTGAAAAATGAATTTAGTTTTAGTATGAAATTATCAACAGTGAAAACATCAACCCAACTTTGGTTTTCTGATTCCAATTTAGAATCCTTCAGTTTTCCTAGTTATACTTTTCCCTAATGTGTAAGGCAAAGTCCTTCTCTCTTTTCTTTTCCACCAAATATTGGCATTGTGCTTCTAATACAAAACTTGTATACATGATCCCTGCCTCAGCCAGACATTGGGTAAATGAGTAAGAAACTCTGTTAGGAAAGGATTGAAACCCGCAGTCGGGCTGATCCACACCCTCTCTCGGATTCCTTTGGTTGTGCTGAGAATCAGAAGATGTGTTGAGCAGAAGAGCTGCCAGAGCTTCTCAGGAAGAAGGTCAGAAGGAGACTAAAATGACTTTGGGACCAACTACTTCTTTCTTTTTATGACCCATAGAGGGACTTGCCTGACTAGTCTTTACAGAAAATAGCTTATTCAACAGAGGCCAGGTGGTAAATAATCTAAACCAGTCTTAGTCTTGTAGGAGAGAAGGTTTAGCTGTTCCTATTATGGTCTTCGTGTATATCTGGTGCTTTTATTGGGTGACTATGGGGATTATGCGTATAGGCAAATGCACTTTAAGTTCGGTTACCTTTCTGTCACATGGGTCCACAATTCTGGAAGTGATCCTTTAAACTTTCATTGCTTGTATTATCTCAACTGAAAGATGGGGATAATATAATTGAATCGCTTTACAGGGTTATTGAAAAAGGTTGTAGTAAAAGTTAGTCTTTAGATAAGGGACATTCTTGGGTTATAATAACTCTGCTGTTATTCCTGCACACTTTCATTACCAAAGCTCTATCTTCTTAATTTTTTTGGTCTTTGAAACATTTATTGAATATCAACTTGAATTAAGTTAGGCTACATGTAACAGTAAAACCCCAAATAACTGAAGATTAAACAAGTGAGACTTTTACTTCTCTGTCACGTACGTAAAATGTAGAAGTAGGCACGAGGTTCCATGGGCATCAGAAACACAGGCACCTTCTATCCTCCTGTCCCACTCTTCTAGTCCATGATTTTTATTCTCAAGCTCACCTCATAATCCAGGATGTTTGCTGGGGGCCAACGCATCATATTTGAGATGCAGGCCATAAACAAGAGGAAAAACCAAGGGCAAAAATGACTCTGCCCTCCTGAGACTGTTCCCTTAAAGCAGAAATCCCAGAAGTCCCACTGGCCAGAATTTAGACATGTAACCATATGCAACAACTAAATATTTTGGGAAATGTGACTTTTTAGCTGGCAGTCTTGACATCCCAAATAAAATCAGAGCTCTGTTACTAAGGTGGAAGGGGAGAAATAGATACAAGGATAGGGAACTAGCACTCTTTGCTTTAGTCTACCCCTTTAATATCCAAACATTCATATACACCATTCTCATATATCAAACACACTTACTCTAGACAGATCCTCAAGGAAATGGGAATATAGGATAAGATATATGACTGAGTTGGAATGTGAAGGCAATAAGAATCCAGTTATTACTAGATATGGGGCATTGGTCATTCTTGTTACTTATGGTAGAAGAGTTACTTAAATGGTTACCTATGCAAGTCTTGGGAAAGGGTGGCTATTGTAACACATCATTATGGAGGGAACATGAAAAATATAAGACCTTTGGGCTTGGCTTACTGTTTAAAAGCACCCTGGAGAAGTTAATGAAAATAACAGGTTCAAGTTTTAAATTCTTAGCTCAATGAATGATCAGAAGACCAAGAAACTTTTAAGGTTTTCCTGAAGAATATTCTTTATTTCACAGTAATGATTTTATATAGCTGAAAGTCATATCCAGGGTATAATCTGCATAACCGAGAACCCCCAATTTACAAACTTTAACTTTTGTACCAATTAAAATGTTGGTCAGTGTTTTTAGCTGTAGGCAACAGAATCCACACTGGCAAATAAGGGCATGACCAACAGGTTGCACTACTTATGCTCACATTCCACTTGTCATGTCCTGGTGACATGACTTCTCCTAGCTACAAAGGAGGCTGGGAAACGTAGTCTTTGGCTGAATGGCCATGTACCCTAATAAAACTATTATTATAGAATAAATAAATATTGTGGATACAATAAATGGTATTTCTAACTAAAATGAAGAATGTAGAAAGAGGAGCTAGTTGGGTAAGAAAACTGTGGGAAGAAAAAAAATGTTTGGAAAGTATTAAAGTTAAAAGTCCTTTGCCCTGGCCAGTTTGGCTCAGTGGTTGGAGTGTCGGCCTGCGGTCCGGAGAGACCCGGGTTCGGTTCCCGCTAAGGGCACGTACTTCAGTTGCAGTTTGTCCCCGGCCCTGGTTGGTCATGCGGGTGGCAGCCACTCAATGTGTCTCTTCACGTCGATGTTTCTCTCTCTCTCTCCTTTCCTCTCTCTCCCTCCCACTCTATCTGTACAAAAAATGGAAAAATATCCTTGGGTGAGGATTAAAAAAAAAAAAAAGTCCTTTGGAACATCTAGTATTAGGTGTCTAGTAAGATGGGTAGGGGAAGAGAATCTTGACCAAGGAGAATTTAAAAAGGTGGCCAACATTTAAGGATGAAGTGGAGGAAGAGGGGAGTCTCTGAGAGGAACTAGAAAAGAGAAGACAGAGAAGTAAGAGGAGAATTAGGAAAAGGTACTCTCTCAGAAGTCAAGAAAAGAGATTAAAGAAGGGGGTAGTTATCGAGAGTGGCAAATGCTTCTGAGAGGACAAGTAGAAAAGGGGCTGAGGAAAAGTCTTTTGGTTTGTCCATCGTTGACTTAGGGAGTGATGGGGATTGAAGACAAATGTCAGAGAGTTGAGTTATGGATAGGAAGTGAAGAAGTGGAGATGTGAAGGGTAGATAAGCAGCCAGAAGAGGCCAGCGGGTGGGTTGTAAAAGTTTAGGAACTTTTGATTGTGTCTGTAGGCCGAGGGCACAGATCCGAGGGAGGAGAGAGAAGAGAAGAGACGATACTAATGCTATGATGTTTGCATGGTAGATGGGGTGAAGTAAAGGCTCCCTACCCATGAAAAGGAGCAGGGCTTCCTCTCTCCCTGGGACATAAAGGAAGATGGTAGCAATTAGTAGAGGAGATAAAGATACATTGAGAACTTGCAAAGGAGTCTGAAGACTTTTCAAATAATACTTTCTGCTAAGAGTTGAATTATGGAACTTGGTGCTGATGCATTTCCAGTGTCTATTCACACACAAATATATACAGAGATCTAGGTTTAAGCAGCTCAATTCCCCAGCACAAGCTTTACTTTTAAGCTCAGAATGATCTTTCTGGAAGCTCTGAAAGCAGGAGATAGGTGAAAGGAGAGGCGAGGGACATCTCAGGATACGTTCCAGAATATAAGAAGGGGCAGAAACAGCAGCAGCGAGTGTTATTTTCAGGAGTTACCTTGGTTTATCAGACTGTGGCAGCTGGGCACTGGAGGGCTTTGAGTGCCAGGGGCTCACTGACCCTGAGGTTCCTCCTGGAAAAAGAAAAAAGAGAAAAAAATTGGGAACCTCCCAAGAAAAAAATCTCAGTATGGATTAAACTTTTTAAATGGAACTTTAGAAAAAGTTCTGGTGTGGATGGTAAAATAATTATTGGAGGCCATCAGAGAGCTCCCATGACTCACTATGAAATGATTTCCAGCAGGATCACAAATAATTTAAAAGTAAGCTTGAAGCTATTGAGAATAATATGAGAATGATTTGGGTTTTGGACTCTATGAAAACTGTATTGTTAATTTAGAAAATAATACTAACTGGATTCCTAAGGCTCAGGAAATCTGTTATTTTCCTAATGTTTGTCTTGTCTCAGCAAGATATTTGATATTAAAAAAAAAAAAAAAAGGGGGGGGGGGATAAGCAGAGAGAGGTAGCTGCTTAAATCCTTGCTGACCAGATCATCTCAGGAGAGTTTGGCAGAATCATGAAGTACAGACTTAGAGATTTGAGTGAATAGTTTAGTATAAAATGGGAATGGGAAGCAGAATATGGTGCAAGTTAAGAAACGGGAATGGGCCCTGGCCAGTTTGGCTCAGCGGTTAGAGCGTCGGCCTGCGGTCTGGAGAGACCCGGGTTCGGTTCCCGCTAAGGGTAGGTACTGCGGCTGCAGTTTGTCCCCGGCCCTGGTTGGTCGTGCGGGTGGCAGCCACTCGATGTGTCCCTTCACGTCGATGTCTCTCTCTCTTTCTCTCTCCCTTCCTCTCTCTCCCTCCCACTCTATCTGTACAAAAAATGGAAAAATATCCTCGGGTGAGGATAAAAAAAAAAAAAAAAGAAAGAAACGGGAATGGTAGACTTTCCCTTAAACCCAAGATGTGTTAGATGTTTTGCAGAAAGAGGCATAATTATTTCCCTCCCTAAATCCATGACCCTTTGCAATGTAACTTTGCAGGTCCTCCCATGAAGAGATGGTGTCTATTTTCCTCCCCCTTGAATTTGGCCAAACTTGTGACATGTTTGGCCAATAGAATTCGAGAGACCCGAATTCTGCCAATTTTGAGTTTAGACCTCAAGAGGACTTTCATATTTTTGCTCTAACTCTTGGAACCCTGCTGAGCTCCCTAAGAACAAGTCTAGGCTGGATTACTGGATGATGCGGCTCAGTTGTCCCCATAGTCTCTGTTGGCAGCCAGTCAACCCCAGAGACAAAGTCACTTAGCTAAGGAGCAGCATGGATGAGCTCAGGTAAGAACAGAAAAACAACTCAGCTGAGCTCAGCTCAAATTGCTGACCAATCCACAGAACTGTGAGCTAAATAAATGGCTGTTGTTGAGCCACTAGGCTTTGGAGTGTTTTGTTATACAGTGAAAACTAATTGATACCCCACTTTGGGCTTGGGAAAGCAATGAAGTAGGAAAAAAGCAAAGAAGATGTGCGATGGAGGTTGGGAAATCATGTCATGAATTGTGCATGTTGTGATGGAAACAAGATTAAGATTGATGAGAACAGAGCTGAATACTCATTGCTTTCTGTCTCTAAGCTTTTCCACTCTCCACCTTCTAGAATCAGTACCCTGCCTTTCTTCAATAAACATAATGAGCTGTATGCTGCTCAACTGCTCAATCAATCTGACTCTTCATGTGAGCTACTGGTGGGGTTTGCCTCAAAAAATAAAATAAAAGAAGGCTGCTGTCTCTGCTTCTGCTGTCTAAAGCAATATTTTCTCTGGATGGCTTTCTGAGGTTTGTGGTCAGGTTATAACAGTAAGAAGTTGGTGGCCCAGAGGTTTAGGCAGTAGTAGGTGCTTTTAATTGTCCGTCAATATTTATTTGGGAAATTTCACTTTCTTTTGTTTTTAGCCTTTCCATCAGAGACTCAAATTATGTCACTCAAATCCTTCCAGCATTTTTCTGCTCAGCATGTGTTATAGAAATTGTTGAGATACTCTGGTAGCACAAAGCCTATTTCTCTCCCTTTGCTAACCAGGAGCTTTCATAGAAGACAGCTCTGCTGTGAAGGGCCTTCCCACTACCCCGGCAGCCCAGGGTTCTGAAGGCTTCTCCCAGGGAGATGTTCCTGCTCTTCTCTGAAATCCTTACTCGTGGCTGTGGTAGAACATAGAAGTTGTAGAGCCTTTCATCCCAGGGCCTCAGAGCCCCGAAAGTGAATGGTGTTCATGGAGCTGCAATGGTGTTTTCAAAGCACTCTGCCACCATCAGTTGGTTAAGCTGTAATCGAGCTTTGGGAGTTAGATAAGTCTTTCCCCCATTTTTTCTTACTGGAAGGTGTTTGCTAAGAAAGATGAAGGGCATCACCTGTCTCTCAGATGGAGGTAAGATGGGCTGAGGCAGCAAGGCACAGTGGGAAGAGTGTGAGCTCTGGAGTCCGACAGTCTGGGGTTGAGTCCTGGCTACTCCTTTCTTACCAGATGTATAAAAACACTGAGCGAGTTACCTACCCCATTTGACATGAAAGCTCCTGCTGTGTAAGTGGGGACAATAATATACACTTTGGAGAATCATGTGATCTTTAAAAACAAGATTCTGTATGTGTGTGAAATGCCTGGCATGTAATACATACACAATAAATGGCAACTACTGTCACTATAATGAATGATATAAGGGGATTGGACCATCTGTGAAGATACATAGTAGTTTTCTATACTACTCAGGCCAAAACAATTTGTGTCCTAGTCCTAGGGAGCTCACATTACCTGCCTTCACCCACTACCCAGCTCTCTCTCAGTGCCATCCACAGCTCTGATGAATGATCTACTATGTTATTTCCTCCTTCTTTGTTTTTGGTATAGGGTTTCTTCTCTCTCTCTCTCCCTTGCCAAGTGACTGCTTGTCTCTCTTTCTCTCTTCCCGATTCCAGGCAGCTCATTATCATGGTTTCCATTGGTTCTCTGAGTTTCCACTCCAATTGTGGCCAGGCTGTGACTTTCAAACTTTGTGATTTCCTTTCTTCCCAGCTTAGAAATCACTCTTACTTTAACGAGCACATAATTTGCCCTTGTTCACATTGACAAGTTCCGCAGTGCTTCCCAACCTTTCCCACAGCACGGCACACAGAGAAAATGATAGTATTTGTAGACACACTGGGGTAACAGGTGAAGCTGCTTACAGATGGAGGCCTGTCCAACTGCCCTCAAACCGTGTCCGGGCAACATTTCTAAGGAGGGTTAGGAAACTACGAGTTGTTGAATGTGAATTCCTTCATTCAGTATGTTTTTGTTCATTACTGTGCTGACACTAGCAATACAAGGATGGACAGAACTTATTCCCTGACCTTGAAGAGCTGTATTACTGTAATATATGTGTTGGCACAGAAACGTTGATGTGGCAAGATACATAGCAAAAAGGAATTGCTCTCCACATCTGTCAGTCTGGTGTTAAATTCTGGCATATTCACTTGCTAGCTATGTGAACTTTAGCAAATCACTTAACTTTTCTGATTTTAGTTTCTTATTTCGTAACATGGAGGTATATATCTCCCTTCAGGCTTCTTGGTAGGGGAGAGAATGAGTTTAATGAGAACATGTTAGTTTTCACCCTTATTTATAAATATGGCCATTTATCGGCAAGTGGCCAGTTGAGTTCTTTCCAAAATGCCTGAATGCATTCTGAGTTCCTATTACAAATTTCATACTGACCATTATTTATGAGCACTAAAATATAAATGGTATATCAACTCTGACTCCAATATGGAGAAGTATTTGTGATTACCAACTAGAATCATAGATTGCTCTCTTCATTTACTTACAAATAGGTACTGTTGTCCTCTCTTTACAAGATCAAGTCCTCAGCTCTACAAGGTCATAGTCTGGGTTAGAGCAGGGGCTTAGAGCCAGCTAGTCAGTTGGAGAACCAACAACAAGAACTCGGGTATTCCATTTTTCAGTTTTGTGGTTCTGCCATCAAGTCATGGTGTTATGTTATGAGTTACAGGAGATACAATGATAAATAGGATGAATTCTTACACTTCTGCAACTTGAGAACCTGACTAGTCAGCTATTTAAGCAGATGTATTTTGATGAATTAAGTCAGCAACATGAAATTTTCTGATTACAAGGTATTTTGGGGGGTATAATTCAAGTTAAAACTAATAATATTATGAATTTAGGATTATACTAAATATGTCTCTAAATTAAAAAAAAAAATGATCTGATCAATGAAACAAAGAGCTGGTTTTTCGAAAAGATAAACAAGATTGATGGACCCTTAGCTAGACTCACCAAGAAACAAAGAGAGAGAACCCAAATACACAAAATCAGAAATGAAAGAGGAGAAGTAACAACCAACACCACGGAAATACAAAAGATCGTTAACAACTACTATGAACAACTATATGGCAACAAATTCGACAATCTCAGCGAAATGGACAAATT
This sequence comes from Molossus molossus, assembly GCF_014108415.1. NCBI lineage: Eukaryota > Metazoa > Chordata > Mammalia > Chiroptera > Molossidae > Molossus > Molossus molossus. The sequence goes on along the minus strand of NW_023425402.1, from coordinate 64,676,396 downwards.
TCTAGAAACACACAGTCTCCCAAAACTATTCCCGGAAGAGATAGAAAACTTGAACAGACCAATAACAACTAAGGAAATTGAAGAGGTAATCAAGACTCTCCCAGCAAACAAAAGCCCAGGCCCAGATGGTTTCACGGGGGAGTTTTACCGAACATTCAAAAAAGAACTAACACCCATTCTCCTCAAACTATTTCAAAAAATTCAAGAAGAAGGAAGACTTCCAAACACGTTCTATGAGGCCAGCATAATTCTAATTCCAAAACCAGAAAAAGACACTACGAAGAAAGAAAACTACAGGCCAATATCCCTGATGAACATAGATGCCAAAATCCTGAACAAAATACTAGCAAATCGGATCCAGAAATACATCAAAAAAATTATTCACCATGACCAAGTGGGATTCATTCCAGGGATGCAAGGCTGGTACAATATTCGCAAATCAATAAACGTGATACACCACATAAACAAAATGAAGAATAAAAACCACATGATCATATCAATAGATGCTGAAAAAGCATTCGACAAAATCCAGCATCCATTTCTGATAAAAACGCTCAGCAATGTAGGAATAGAGGGATCATATCTCGACATAATAAAGGCCATATATGAAAGACCTACAGCCAACATCATACTCAATGGACAGAAACTAAAAACATTTCCATTAAGAACAGGAACAAGACAGGGATGTCCACTTTCGCCACTCTTGTTTAACATTGTACTGGAAGTCTTAGCCACAGCAATCAGACATGAAGAAAAAATAAAAGGGATCCAAATTGGAAAGGAGGAAGTGAAACTGTCATTATTTGCAGATGACATGATATTGTACATAGAAAACCCTAAAGACTCCATCAAAAATCTATTAGACTTAATAAATGAATTTGGCAAAGTAGCAGGATACAAAATTAACGTCAAGAAATCGACGGCATTCTTGTACATCAATGATAAACTCACAGAAAGAGAAACTGAAAAAACAATCCCATTTACCATCGCTCCAAAAAAATTACGATACCTAGGAATAAACTTAACCAAAGAAGTAAAGGACCTATTTGCAGAAAACTACAGGTCATTGAAAAAAGAAATAGAGGAAGATATAAAAAAGTGGAAGCACATACCCTGTTCATGGATTGGAAGAATTAACATAATTAAAATGTCCATACTACCCAAAGCAATCTATAGATTCAATGCAATCCCCATCAAAATACCAACGACATATTTCATAGAACTAGAACAAATACTTCAAAAGTTCATATGGAACCAAAAAAGACCCCGAATAGCCACAGCAATCTTGAAAAAGAAGAACAAAGTTGGAGGGATCACATTACCAGATATCAGGTTATACTACAAAGCGACTGTAACCAAAACAGCCTGGTACTGGCACAAGAACAGGCATATAGACCAGTGGAACAGAACTGAAAACCCAGAAATGGACCCAAGGCAATACGCTCAATTAATATTTGACAAAGGTGGCAAGAGCATACAGTGGAGTAAAGACAGCCTCTTTAATAAATGGTGTTGGGAAAATTGGACAGCTACATGCAAAAAAATGAAACTCGACCATCAACTTACACCATACACAAAAATAAACTCAAAATGGATAAAAGACTTAAATGTGACCCATGAATCCATAAAAATTCTAGAAGAAAATGTAGGCAACAAAATTTCGGACATCATACGGAGCAGAATTTTCACTGATACATCACCTAAGGCAACAGAAATAAAGGAGAAAATGAACACATGGGACTACATCAAACTAAAAAGCTTCTGCACAGCAAAAGAAACGATCATCAAAATGGAAAGGCAACCCACTGTATGGGAGAACATCATTGCCAATGATGTATCAGATAAGGGGTTAATTTCCAATATATACAGAGAGCTCACACAACTCCACAAAAGGAAGACAAAGAACCCAATTAAAAAATGGGCAGAGGAGCTGAATAGACACCTCTCCAAACAGGACATACAAATGGCCAAGAGACATATGAAGAAATGCTCAACATCACTAATCATCCGAGAGATGCAAATTAAAACAACAATGAGGTATCACCTCACACCTGTCAGAATGGCCGCCATCAACAAATCATCAAACAACAAGTGTTGGCGAGGGTGTGGAGAAAAGGGAACTCTAATACACTGCTGGTGGGAATGCAGACTGGTGCAGCCGCTATGGAAAACAATATGGTGCTACCTCAAAAAATTAAAAATTGAACTTCCATTTGACCCAGTGATCCCACTGCTGGGAATATACCCTAAGAAGCCTGAAACACCAATCAGGAAGAATATATGTACCCCCATGTTCATAGCAGCACTATTTACAATAGCTAAGATCTGGAAACAGCCCAAGTGTCCACCAGTAGACGAATGGATCAAAAAGCTGTGGTACATATACACAATGGAGTACTATGCAGCGGTAAGAAAGAAAGATCTCTTATCCTTTGAGACGACATGGAGGGACCTGGAAAGTATTATCCTAAGTGAAAGAAGCCAAGCAGAAAAAGACAAATACCACATGATCTCACTTATATACGGAATATAATGAACATAACAGTCTGAGGAATACAGTAGACCCAGACACATGGAAGTAGGGCACAGACTGACATCCCTCAGAAGAGGGGATGGGGGGTGGGGGGGGGAAGAGATAAACCACAGAACTTATATGCATGTATGCATGACCAATGGACAGGGACAACTAAGCCGGGGACAGGGTGGAGGGGGTGGGGTGGGGGGTGCCAATGGGGTAAAAAGGTAAAATATCTGTAACAAAAAAATAAATAAAAATTCATTAAAAAAAAAAAAAAAAAAAAAAAAAAAAAAAAAAAAAAATGATCTGACTTCCAGTTACAAATGGCCAGATATCTCTCCAAGGGCTTTATATTCTAACTGTCCATCTGTTTCTGTCTTTCTGCACACACAGACATAAACACAGATGCACTTAAGCCACTGCTGAAGGTCACATACAGAAAGTTTTCAGTAAGAAAAAAAAAGTAGATAAAATGCACACATTTTGGTTTTTAGCCTACTGTTTTGAAGGCTAGTTCTTGAAGGGAAGGCTATAGCTTTGCTTATAGCCCAAGAATTCCAAAAGTTTTGTATTTTGCTCAAGATCTATGTTCAAGAATCTTCCTTCTGTTCTGTTCAAAGCAGAGATTTTATTTACAGCAACAATTTGCCTAGTCTTATAGGGCTAACAGAAAAATGTCTTTAATTTCAAGTTGTTCATTTCTTATTACATATATTAATTGAATTTGTATTTTCACAACCAAATACATAGGCTGAATATATAATAAATTCTCTGAGATAAAATAAGTGAATTTTGGTTTCTCTTTTTCTTATATGTGCTTTTATTGAATTTTTTTTTTTTTTGGAGAGAGATAGAAACATGTTGTGTGAGAGATACATCAGTCGGCTGCCTCCTGCACGCCCCCTACTGGGGATCAAGCCCACAACCCAGGCTCGTGCCCTGACCAAGAATCAAACTGGGATCTCTCAGTCCATGGGACTGACCCTTAATCCACTGAGCCACACCAGCTGGGTGAGTTTTGGTTTCTTGTACTCAGAGATAAAGTACAATAGCAGAGACCAGAAGCTGAAGATCTAATCTTTCTTACAAATTGATGAAAGCTCAAGTAAGATAATTTTTTATTTATAGCAGAGGAACTAAAATTTACATAGGAAACAGTGTCTTGGTTTTCTTTTTAAAATATGGGTGAGATAATGAAAGGTATTAGTATGTAAAACAATGTCATGCAGATAGTAAGTGTTCAATAAAATGTTAGCTATTATTATTATTATTATTAGACAGTACATATATTTATACAAATAAAAACATTATTCTATGGAAACTGCTCTTGAGGAAAGGTTTTATAAATGTTATAATACTTTATATCATACATCTTTCAATGATTTCATAATAATAACAACAGTTATTCTGACCCGGTTTGAAAAAGAGATAGCTAGTTTCTCAGATGGTTTCTAAGGACCAACATCAAGTTCTTCATCATAGGATTAGAAATTGTACAAGAAATAAAGTTGAAACAAATAGTTAATGATATCAGGGATGTTACAATGTCTCAAAAGCACAGAAGTAGAAAACTAAAAGAATGGAAAGTCAGCTTGGGTTGCTAAGACTTCTCTTTTTTTTTTTTTAACATTTATTTTATTTTATTTTTGTTACATATGTTTCTCCTTTTTTACCCCATTGACACCCTCCTCCCCAAACCCCCACCCCATCCCCGGTTTTGTTGTCCATGTCCATTGGTTATGTGTACATGCATATAAGTTCTGTAGTTTATCTCCTCCCTTCCCCCACCATCCCCTCTCCGAAGGGTTGTCATTCTGTACCTTACTTCTACATCTCTGGGTCTACCCTATTCTTCAGTCTGTTATATTCATTATATTCCGCAAATAAGTGAGATCATGTGGTATTTGTCTTTTTCTGCTTGGCTTGTTTCACTTGGGATAATACTTTCCAGGTCTCTCCATGTCGTCTCAAAGGATAAGAGATCTTTCTTTCTTACAGCTGCATAGTACTCCATTGTGTATATGTACCACTGCTTTTTTATCCATTCATCTACCGATGGACATTTGGGCTGTTTCCAGATCTTAGCTATTGTAAATAGTGCTGCTATGAACATGGGGGTACATATATTCTTTCTGATTGGTGTTTCAGGCTTCTTAGGGTATATTCCTAGAAGTGGGATCACTGGGTAAAATGGCAATTCTTTAATTTTTTGAGGTAACACCATAGTGTTTTCCATAGTGGCTGCACCAGTCTGCATTCCCACCAGCACTGTACTAGAGTCCCCTTTTCTCCACAACCTCGCCAACACTTGTTTGATAATTTGTTGATGGTGGCCATTCTGACAGGTGTGAGGTGATACCTCATTGTTGTTTTAATTTGCATCTCTCTGATGATTAGTGACACTGAGCATTTCTTTATATGTCTCTTAGCCATTTGTATGTCCCATTTGAAGAGGTGTCTATTCAGCTCCTCTGATCATTTTTTAATTGGGTTCTTTGTCTTCCTTTTGTTGAATTGAATGAGTACTCTATATATATTGGAAATTAACCTCTTATCTGATGTATCATTAGCAATGATGCTCTCCCATACAGTGGGTTGCCTTTCCATTTTGATGGTGGTATCTTTTGCTGTGCAGAAGCTTTTTAGTTTGATGTAGTCCCATGTGTTAATTTACTCCTTTGTTTCTGTTGCCTTAGGTGACGTATCAGTAAAAATTCTGCTGCGTATGATGTCTAAAATTTTGCTGCTTACATTTTCTTTTAGGATTTTTATGGATTCACGGGTCACATTTAAGTCTTTTATCCATTTTGAGTTTATTTTTGTGTATGGTGTAAGTTGATGGTCTAGTTTCATTCTTTTGCATGTAGCTGTCAATTTCCCCAACAGCATTTATTAAAGAGGCTGTCTTTACTTCATTGTATGCTCTTGCCTCCTTTGTCAAATATCAATTGAGCATAATGTCTTGGGTCCATTTCTGGGTTCTCTGTTCTGTTCCACTGGTCTATATGCTGGTTCTTGTGCCAGTACCAGGCTGTTTTGATTACAGTAGCTTTGTAGTATAACCTGATATCTGGTATTGTGATCCCACCTACTTTGTCCTTCTTTTTCAAGATTGCTGTGGCGATTTGGAGTCTTCTTTGAATCCATATGAACTTTTGAAGTATTTGTTCTAGTTCTATGAAATATGTCATTGGTATTTTGATGGGGATTGCATTGAATCTATAGATTGCTTTGGGTAATATGGACATTTTAATGATGTTAATTCTTCCAATCCATGAACACGGTATGTGCTTCCACTTTTTTATATCTTCCTCTATTTCTTTTTTCAATGACCTGTAGTTTTCTGCGAATAGGTCCTTTATTTGTTTGGTTAAGTTTATTCCTAGGTATCTTAATTTTTTTGCCACTATAATAAATGGGATTTTTTTTTAGTTTCTCTTTCTGTGAGTTCATCATTGGTGTATAAGAATGCCATTGATTTCTTGACGTTAATTTTGTGTCCTGCTACTTTGCCAAATTCATTTATTAACTCTAGTAGATTTCTGATGGAGTCTTTAGGGTTTTCTATGTATAATATTATGTCATCTGCAAATAATGACAGTTTCACTTCCTTCTTTCCAATTTGGATCCTTTTTATTTTTTCTTCCTGTTTGATTGCTGTGGCTAAGACTTCCAGTACTATGTTAAATAAGAGTGGTGAAAGTGGGCATCCTTGTCTTGTTCCTGTTCTTAAGGGTAATGCTTTTAGTTTCTGCCATTGAGTATGATGTTGGCTGTAGGTCTTTCATATATGGCCTTTATTATGTCTAGATATGATCCCTCTATTCCCACATTGCTGAGCATTTTTATCGGAAATGGATGCTGGATTTTGTCGAAGGCTTTTTCGGCATCTATTGATATGATCATGTGGTTTTTATTCTTCAGTTTGTTTATGTGGTGTATCACATTTATTGATTTGCAAATATTGTACCAGCCTTGCATCTCTGGGATGAATCCCACTTGTTAATGGTGAATAATTTTTTTGATGTATTGCTGGATCCCATTTGCTAGTATTTTTTTCAGGATTTTGGCGTCTATGTTCATCAGGGATATTGGCCTGTATGTAGTTTTCTTTCTTTGTAATGTCTTTTTCTGGTTTTGGAATTAGAATTATGCTGGCCTCATAAAACAAGTTTGGAAGTCTTCCTTCTTCTTGAATTTTTTGAAATAGTTTGAGGAGAATGGGTGTTAGTTCTTTTTTGAATATTCGGTAAAACTCCCCTGTGAAGCCATCTGGGCCTGGGCTTTTGTTTGCTGGGAGAGTCTTGATTACATCTTCAATGTCCTTAGTTGTTATTGGTCTGTTCAAGTTTTCTATCTCTTCCTGGTCCAGTTTTGGGAGACTATGTGTTTCTAGAAATTTTTCCATTTTGCTTAGATTGTCGAATTTGTTGCCATGTAATTAATTGTTCATAGTAGTTGTTAATAATCTTTAGCATTTCTGTGGTGTCAGCTGTTACTTCTCTTTTATTTCTGATTTTGTGTATTTGGGTTTTCTGTCTTTGTTTCTTGGTGAGTCTAGCTAATGGTCCATCAATCTTGTTTATTTTTTTGAAAAACCAGCTCATTGTTTCATTGATCCTTTGTTTTTCTGGTCTCTGTGTCATTTATTTCTGCTCTAATCTTTACTATTTCCTTCCTTCTACTTGCTTTGGGGTTTTCTTTCTGTTTGCTTTCTAGTTCTTTAAGTTGTGAGGTTAGATAGTCAATTAGAAGTTTTTCTTGTTTCTTGAGGAAGGCCTGTAGTGCTATGAACTTCCCTCTGAGAACTGCTTTCACTGCATCCCATAGATTTTGTGTTGTTGTGTGTTCATTTTCATTGGTTTCCAGAAAGTTTTTAATTTCTTCCTTGATCTCCTTGGTAACCCATTCATTGTTTAATAACATGCTATTTAGCCTCATGTGTACAAATGTCTTTGCATGCTCTTGCTGCAATTGATTTCTAGTTTCATGTCATTGTGATTTCTTGTTTTTATTTCATCACTCACTATGTTCCTCTTGTGTTAGCCAGAGGTCAAGTGTGCTGATTAAGGGAAGCAATTCTATGGGCCCATATTCAGGCTTGGAATCATAAACGGAAAAAAATCTAACCCAGAAAAATTTCAATTACATTTATTTTTAAGTGCATAAGTTTTTTCTGTATTCCATAGAGCCTCAGAGTTCTTGGATTTAAAAACAAGTTCCAGAAGGTCGAGGCAAAATACTATATTGTGGTGCGTGTGTGGTGCATGTTTATTGGTAGGGTGGGTGGGTGACAGAGAGTATGGACAAGGAGAGGACTAATGAATTTCAGACAATACACAAATAAGACTGCATTCCTAGAAAGTATGGACATTTGACAGACTGATAAATATTGGGCTAAAATATTTCAATCAAGCATTTGTGAAAAAGATAATGCAATAATTCAAAAAAGAAATATGTATTTAATGTTTGGTCGCTTCTAATTAACTTCAGGTAATTTAAGGGATTTCTTGTTAGGAAAAAAAAGGGATTAGATAACTGTTGTTGAAGCTAGTTGTTTAGAATAATTTAGATTTTCAGCAATGGAAAGCCAAGTTGGTATAACATTCTTCTTTACCATCATCATTGTTAATCATGTAGTATTACATCAAAGGCCGGGTTCTTCTCTTGGTTGTCTCTTGGTTGTTCTTAGCCCCTTCTCTTATTTGTCTTTCCTTTGGGGAACATTTCTTTGGATATTAATGTAGCCAATAAAGGCACAATGAGAAGGAACTGGAAAGAGAAGAGGAAGAGAAAAAATGCGAACTAACCAGTTTCTAGAGCTGTGAGAAAAGCTTTGCGGGCAGGATTCCACCAGCCTTGGAGTACTCCTGGGAGATGAACAAGTAATCGTGTTTACATCTGTTCCACTGGGATCTGAACTACCCTCAAACTCCTGTCTTCCCAGGCACTGTGAGCTCTGCATCAATTTTTATTGATGGATTAAGCAAGAAGCTATGATTGCCCAAGCCCGTAGTGTAAATAAAAACGAAACTACATGGAAATTTCTATAATGCAAGGCACGTTGAATGAGAAAGACAAGGAGTCATCTCACTCTAAGATTCCAGACATCAGACAACACTCCCTGAATTCCTGTTCCTGTATTGGGAAAGTGACTTCTTGTTTCATGAGTTTCTCCATGAAGTGGCAAAGTCTCTTTGTCTCCTCATTGTAAAATGAGGAGCTTAGATTATTTTAAACTGTCATATTCTGTATGATTCTATGAAGCATGTGTTTGAACATTCTTACCTGAGAGAGAGGCAGAGCCATAGAAATAGAAGAAACCTCTCTTTTGAGGCTCAAGGGCATTGAGTCTAGCTTGGATTGGACAGTAAATACTGACAATAGAGAGTAGGATTTTTTCTTTGCTAAGTGCACTGTGTTCCCTAACTCTTGGGACAACCTCATTAATCTTTTCCAAATTATTTTAAGCTTTGAGTGTCCTTGAATATGTGTCACTGGGCTCTTGTCCTCAAGTTTTAAAATGTGATATAATGCACTTTGCGAGAATAACAAATAGGGGAAATATATGTGCAGTGTATGCATAGGAAGCGGTTTCCTTAGCAACACTTGCAGTAAGAAATATATATCAAGAATGTGGGGTTACCCCTATTTTTATTATCCCCAAATCTAGTCCCCAACTATACTTAATCATCCTTTTTTTATTGTAAGATAAAACATAGACTTATGCATTCCTATAAGAATTATTTATAATTTGGGGTAAACCCAGCTTATACAAATGCACATAGCACTGCTGTTCAGGATGCTGTATTTAAAGCACATGTATATCTAGCTTTTTTCCCTCCTTGAAACTGTTCAGGAACATAAACAACCTATAAAGGCCTTTTTTCTTGAACTTTCTAGATTTCCATACACGTATGCCTTAATGTCAGTTCGAAATGCAAACAACCAAAACCATAAAAACCACCATGTATAAATGTTGAGGCAAATTAAATGTTTATTTGAAGCCATAAAAACAAGGTAAAGATATATGCCTTATTGTCATTCTATAAAATAATATTTAGCCCCTGGGCTGGGCTGCCCTATTTATTTATTTTTCAGATAAACCCTCTGTAATATGAACTAATTATTGGAAGCTTCTTGAGGTTTCTTCTGTTTTAAGTTCTTACTTTTCTGTGATGGAGAGGAGACTTACCTTAACATGCCAAAATTAGTCTGCAAAGTCTCAGCAAAGATCCAAGAACATAACTTTCTGGTATGATCTGGCATTGCATAAGCTTGGAGCCCTCTTGAAATTAATTTAGTAAGGAACCAGAAAAATTCTCAGGAACATGCTGGTTGAAGTTTGATTCTGGAGGTGAAGACTTGGGGATATTCTTGGCTGAGGAGGTGCTTCAGGGATGGGAGCACGGTAGACTGAGAAGGTAATATTTCTGGTCTATTCTAGACAGTAGGGCCATAAATCAATATTGAACCTTTTTTTGATTTTTCCCTTCTGAACTGCAGGAGAGACAGAAGTTATGAAATAATTTTAAAGTCATTTCATCAACTGTTATTTTCTCTACAGATATTATTGCCAGTGAAGCACAGTATGACCTCCTTCCTTTTGGGGAGGAAGCTTTCTGCTTCAATCCTGCGCTTCTGCACAGAAGGGAAACCTATGTAGCCACAACTGACCACCTGTGTGTTTCTTTGGTTTGGAGAGCTGAGACGTATGATCCTCTTCCCCACTGTTATTCAGAGTGCTCTGTTTTTTAAATACCAGTGGAAAAATCAATGACCACAAATTAGAAAAAGAGAAACAAGTTAGAACCTGAATAATGACATTTTTGAGTTTCTGATGTGCCAAAGAAATGGGTCAAGTGAACCAGCATTGCAATCCCATACAGAAACCATGTAAAGAGAGGCTTCTAACCTTGGACCTCGAGAACAACCCCTGCTGGGGTCCCTGGCAAAAGGAGGCTGCAGTGGTAAAACCTGGAGTTGCCTGGTGATTGGAGGTCATGATTGGAAATGAGAAGTGTGATTCCAAGCCTGGTTTGAGGGTTCTGGCCAGTCCTGAAAGTTACCCCCCTTGACTGTGACTTACTGATGTCTCTGTCTATGGAATCAGCACAAACAAGCATTTCCAGTGAAGCCCAGTAGTCTTCATTCAGCATCATATTATTAGTGAGGCATTAAATTGCATATAGCGTAATGTGAATTGAACAAAGACCCATCTGAGTGAGAAAGCAGAATCAACTGGTTTTTGTTCCTTTAGTTGTTATTTAAGTTTCTGCATTTTCAAAATGTGCTTCTTCGAGCTCTTAAAAATATCACACATCAAGTTTCAAAAGGGAGGGGGGACTCTGCTGGCCACAATTCTTCAGTTCTGTCTCCCACCTGAGTCCTCCTAGGCCTTCCCACAGCCGAACAAGAGACACGGCTGTGCAGAAACTAGCCAGTAAGGAGGTTTAAGGTGTGTGTTTTAAATAGCTATGTGAACTTTAAAAAGGCTCACAGAAAATAAGCAACTTCTGTAATCCACCTGTTCACATTACAACTTCTTTCTCCTGTTGAATGTGTTACTCTCTGTCCTTGTTCCCCACCCCTTGGCATGTAGTCTGAAGCAGAAATGCTTTCCATATTTAGTCTGTCTGGGTCTGCTTCCTCTGAGACTGGCAGGTAGTTCAAATTTCGTTTCGGGCTGTGCTTGACGGAAAAAGTCCATCCTTAGTTCTTTTTTTCCTATTTATATCTTCTTTCTTCCCCAAGGTACTCTTTTCCTACCTCTGCTTCCCCCTTCCCTGTATCTTCTTGAATTTCTAGGTCAAATTTACCCTTTCCTAGTTATTTTCTCCTGTATCTCAGCTTCCCTAAACCTAATCTGTGAGAAGACAAGTTACTTTGGGAAATGGAACACAACTCCATTTCTGATATCCAACATCCCTTTTTCTTGCCCAATTTGACTCTAAAAGAATTCAAAGAAAATTATTCCAGATCTAAGATTAAGTATAAATTAACTATCTATCAACATGAACAACAGGGAAATTTCCCAAACACTATGTACAAATGTCTAGTTTCTTTGTCTTGCATATTTGTACTGAGAAAAAACTTTATGCTTATATTGGGATGTATAAGTCACCTGTGGCTCCTGTGTGGCCAAATTTGATGGTCAGTTCTGTGTCCTCATCTTACCCAACCTCCCAGCAGAGTTGTCTCACCTTCGGCTCTCCTTCCCACACCCGACCCCCTTTGCTCAATCTTCCTGGCTGACCCTCTCTTCTCTACTTCACATGTTTATGCCCCATGGTCAGGCCCACACCTTTCCTATTCTCCATCCAGACTCTCTCCTTGGGGATCTCACCTTTAAATGTTATTTATATCCTGAAGGCTTCTAAGTATGAATCATCAGCCCTACCTCTCTCCAAAGCTCCAGACTTCTACCAAGAGATCTGATTGTGCAGACATCTCCTGACATTTTCTCTTAACATCTCCTGAAGGTTACCCAACATCTCCTCTTCTCCAGTTGAACCACGACCAACCCAAACAGAACTCTTTATTCGCTCTGCCACTCACCTCCCCAACGTGTTTCTCTCTCAGCCTTTCCAATCCCACTAAGTGGCATCACCACCCACACAGTTGCTCAAAGTCACACCCCAACCCCACCTCTAATCCACCACCATCCCCTCTATCTCCAGAACACATCAGAAATCCATGCACTTTCCCAGCTCCACTGCCATCACGCTTGTCCTCTTTCTTGTGCTCATGACTGCAATACTTTCCAAAGCGGTTTCCCCGTGTCTACTCTTGTCTTTATTGTGGTATTTTTTTCCATACAGCAGCCAGAATAATTTAAAAAAATAAAAATCAGATTGTGTAATTTCTCTTCTAACCACGCCTCACCACACTGTCCCTTCATGCCTGCTCCTCCACCCCATACAAGCTCTTCTTTGCACTGTCCAGCACTTCACTTCCACTGTCGTCCTGAGCCTCTGAGGAGTTTAAGCCTCTTTCTGCCATCGAATTCCTTTCTCATAGGTGAAATGAGGCCAGAAATATTTACAAATCTGAAAATCTTTTAAAGTATTTATTACTGTGCAGGCAGAAAGCTTCCTAGGCCGCCCTCCCTTTTTTGAAGCGTGGACGGTGGGAACTCCAGGGACCAATGGTGATGTTTCTTTCTTATTATGTGATGAAGTTACTAGAGAAAGTTGGGAAAAGTAATGTGGACTCGGGGAGACGGAAGAGGATCGGTTGGAGAATAAGTGAGGAAGTAACGTGGCAGGCAGGTTTAAGAGGGGCACATAGTAATTTTTTTTTTTAATAATTCATGTTATAGTAAAATTTTATAAATTTGGTTATAGTAAAAGGAGTAATAAAATAGTACTAATCAGCATTATATTAGTAACTACACTATTTATCCCTGAATATATATAATCTTTCTGCAAAGAACTAAAAGTGGTTTAAAAAGCTCTAATGATATTATATTCCAGGGCAGCATGTTTATAATAGACATTAATTATATGGTATTAAACTAATCCACAGAGCTTTCTAAAGGTACAATAGGCTAATAAACCACCAGAAACCTAATTGCTACTCTAAGAATTTAGAATTAAAATTAGCTCAATGACAAGAAAAATTTTAATAGTAAAAGTATCCAGAGCACATTTTCTAAGGTGTAGTTTTTCACTGTAAGGAAAAATTAAAAAAAAAACACCAAATACTTACTCAGACCTTGTTCCATAAGTGTTTCTGTTAAATGTTCTCTTTTTCTTCCACATCTTATTGTATAGTGGCTTTCAGAGCCTTTTGTAAGTCAGCCACTAGAGAGCAAACTTCTTCTTTTTATCAGGCTGTCGTTTTATTTTAAAAAATACACCACACATATATCAGCACTCTTACAAAGCACATTCTCTCAGATGGTAAAATCGGATGATAAAGCTTCAGAAGGCCTGAGGTGGTGGGTATGGGGGATAGAATTGGGGAATTTTAAGGTCCTTTATATTAAATACAAAGGAAAGAACAAGATAAGATGCTGTGATGTTGAACTACCTTCCTAGAGTGAAAATGAAACCTTCTTCTAATGGAGCATAAAGTCTTATGTTTCATCCCATGTAATAAAATAGGATAGGTATTGTTTGGTCTCACAGGCATCTTGGAACTTTTTCCGGCAAGTGTTTCTAGAGAAGAAAAGATACTGTTTCCAGGTGAAATGTCCACAAATTACATTGTCATCTACCTTTACTGCTATTAGTTCCAGAGGCTTGAACCAGGCAAAAACCAAAAAACAAAAACCTGCCAGTTGAGGAAAATTCTCATCTATTGGACGGAATTCCCACTATTGACATCTTTTCCAAACAGATGTTGGTCCCCAAACACCAATACGTAGGCAGATCATCTGCTAAAGGAAGTCAGGGAACAGAAGAGGGAATGGAGGGAACAATGAGGGATTTAGTGCACATAGAAACCCCAACTTACCAGGCACCAGAGGGTTTTTCTCAGCTGGCCTTTTGGCCAAGATTTACTCACTGAGTAAAACTACTTTCTCTTCTGATGGACTGTTCGCAACTGGCTTTGTGCACACGACCCTAGGGACTCAAGGCTGAACAAAGTTGTTGGAAGGAAATTTCATCTTTGTTTTCCAGGCTTTGGAATATTTGAGGAGTTATGATCTATAATTTGGACTTTTTGGGTACTTTTACAAAATATATTTAACTGCTCTAGGTAGACTATAAAAGATATATAAGAAGGGAGATTTCAAAACTTTGCTAGGAAACACTTTCCAGGGTTTATCGGCTATTCCTTAGAATATTTTTCTTATATCGAAATGATTCGTGAAATTGTTCATATTTGAACAATTTGGCTGATAAAATGACAATTTCACAGGGTTTGACCTACTACTTGCTTCTGCAGGACCTCCTGTGAGAGGCCTCAGCACACATTGTTCATCATTTAATCAGCAACCAGCAATCATCGCATACCCACCAAGTGTCAGCGCAAGGCCAGTGCATCTCAACAAAGACGTCCATCGAACACTTCCTCTGCGCCAGGTGGGTGGTGCGCACTGTAGCAAACATTAGGGCAACCAGATGAGTCCTGTCTTTACAAAGCTCGTGTTCTAGTGTGAGAAGCTAACACGAATCACTCCCTGTAAGGAGAAGCAGACAGGGATACATTCCCTGGAGTTGAAATGCTATGAGAATAAGAGAGGATGAGATTCATTCCTGCCTGGGGCACCCCGGGAAGACTTCACTGTGAAGGTGGCGCGTGCATCTGGAGGCTGATCCTTACTTACATGGAGAAGGTGGTAATCTAACTGGGACTTGAAGGTTGCATAAGATTATTCCTACAATTTCTGTCAGATATCTGCAGCTGGGGTTGTCACTTTATCACTAGGTGGTCGAGTCTCTGAGGGCAGCGGTCTCTCGGTAACCACAGGAGCCTAGCACAGAGCAGAGTTCACGCCTGCTCCCGCGCCAGTGCAGTGCAGTGGATGAGAACACATTCTCTGCAGCCACACTGCCACTGCGTAGCTTTCTCAACCTGGATGCTTCAGTCAACTCCTCGGTGCCTCAGTGTCCTCATCTGTAAAATGTGAGTAAATAACAGCACCTATCTATTCTCTCCTTTGGAATTCAGACATGACTGAACATTTCCACAGGTCTGTGGGTGGGCTCAACAACCTTTTTCATTGATACACCATGGGAGCCCCCAAAGAAAGAACTAGGGAGAGCGGACTTAGGGAAGCGGGAGTCAGGCTGGCAGGTCTGGCTCAACTGAAGCCCCAGTCAATTAGGGGAGTCAAGCAGAACATCTGAGCAATGTAATATTTTCTTTTGGCTCAGTTCTGTGCACTGACTCTTGCAGTGTGTGCGCAAACTTTGGGTTTACAGCAAATAAATGAAATCCTGGAAGAGCTATTTTACCTAAAGCTCTCTAAAAGCCTGGGGATTGGTGGAGTTCCTTTCCTAGCCCTTAAACAGATTGTAACTCAGGGTGACGGGAGGGTAGAGGCTGGCTTTGGTCTATTGACGGCTCTGGAGGCCACAGGCCAATACTGTCAGTGTCAGGGCCCCAGGGCTTCTGCTGGGTGGCAGAGGTGCCTGGCAGATCTTCACCCAGCAGAAGCAGCAGCTTCATCTGATACCAGATGGCATGTTCCTGAGCACATTCGAGACAGTCCCTGAGAATGTCCAGAAATTCCTGAGGGTGGTAGCTCTTGGCATGAGAAGGGCCCTGTAATAAAAGTAGGCAGGTTAAAAGTCAGCGAAAGAATTGTTATCACCCAGTGCTGCCCAATTCGTATCCTTCAGGCTTTTGTGGTCTGGGGCACATCAGGTACATTAATCCTGATTGCAATCCAGCAATTTCTATTGTAAGTGAAGGTCAGAAAAGTTTTCAAAAAATGTTCCTCCTACCTAAGAAAGTAATACTTATTTACTTTTGTGGATAGTTAAAAAAATATGTAGAAAGATACAAAATTAGATTAAAATCACCATTATCATGCAGTGATGACTACTTTTCAGGTATTTTAAAAAATGTATTTTGATGTATTTGCATCCAGATTTTATACCAACAAGAGACATGTATATTAGGAATTGGCTAACTTTTTTTTTTTTTTAATTTATTTTAGTTTTGTGAATCATTTCTTTTATTTCTTTTCTTTCTTCCCCATTTTTTGTTCAAATAGAGTGGGAGGGAGAGAGAGAGAGAGAGAGAGAGAGAGAGAGAGAGAGAGAGAGAGAAGGAGAGAGAGAGAAACATCGATGTGAAAGGGACACATCAAGTGGCTGCCACCCCCACGACCAACGAGGGCCAAGGACAAACTGCAACCTAGGTACATGCCCTTAGTGGGAACTGAACCCGGGTCTTTCTGGACCGCAGGTCGATGCTCTAACCGCTGAGCCAAACCGGCCACAGTGAGAATTGGCTAACTTTTTTAAAAGATATATGTTTTTATTGATTTTTTTTTAGAGACAGAGAAAGAGAAAAACATTTTTATAAGAAAGAAACACCTATTGGCTGCCTCCCAGGCATGTGCCCTTACTGGGGATCGAGCTCCCAACCCAGGCATGTGCCCTGACTGGGAATTGAACTGGGACCTTTTAGTCCATGGGACGACACTCAATCTACACTGGCTGGGTGGAATTGGCTAACTTTTGAAAATTTATCTAAATAGCTATATATTACTATAAAAATTTTACAAATTTGTATCTTCTTTTTCTTTTCTTTCCTTCTTTTTTTTTATCTTCACCCGAGGACATTTTTGCATTTATCTTCAGATAGAGTGGGAGGGCGAGAGAGTAGAAGAGAGAGAGAGAAACATTGATTCGAGAGAGACACATCGACTGGTTGCCACCCACAAGACCCCAACCTGGGCCAGGGACAAACTGCAATTGGTACGTGCCCCTAGCGGGAACTGAACCTGGGACTCTGGTCCACAAGCCAACACTCTAACTGCTGAGCCAAACTGGCCAGGGTTTTATCATCTTTCTCAGTTAACGTTATATTTTGAATATTTTTCTATATTCACTATTATAAAAATATGATTTAATATGCATATTTCTTTACAGAGGTTACTATAAATGTTAAGTCATTTACATTTTTATTAAAATATAATATGCAAATATTATATGCAAATGTTCTACAAAATGAAATCGTGGTAAATGTCATAAAAAATAATCAAATTCCTTCTCTACTCACCCTCACATATTTTTTTCTTATCTCAAGAGGAATTACTTCCAATTCTTATATAGCAGCCTTTTTTGATATTTACCTCCATATTTTAAACTAATGTTAATATTTTATTATTTCTTCATTTGCCCAGTTTAGTACATAAAGTGAGGACTTTGCTTACTGTACCCTCTCTTTCTTGAATCTTCTTAATGTAATTATATTTTATTATTTAGTTAAATATATGGTATTTTCATGATAATTATATGAGTACTGTCTATTACCAATGTAAGTAATATGCATGACTATATTTTCTTTCTTGTGTATTTTTTTTCTTGGAATTAATAATTGTCATGTTCATTTGCGTTAATTTCTTTGACATGTGTTAAGTCTCGCTACCTTTCAATAGCTCTGTAAAATGGCTCTCTATACAATTTTCCACATGGCCAAACCTGTCATATAATTTATCTGTTCTATTTTATTCTGCAAAATTCCTTTTAAGGCCTCTGACCTCTGGCTCCATCCTGGACTGCTTCTCCCTAGGCAAGGAGCCTGTAGATTTTTAAAGTGGTGAACTATTATCAATTGTTTTATAAAGCACATACCTCCAATATTTGTATTATTTATTTGTTTATAAATATATTTTTATGTAATAAAGTAATATGTATATTATGGATCATAAACAAAAAAAGAAGTTTTTGATAGACTAACATAAAAATAAATTTTTAAAAATGTTTCCTTCTTGTGCCCCCAGTGATTGTCTTTCACTCGCTGGGGTGTGAGGCCACTGCTCTAGGCTTACTCACAGTGATTGTGCTGCGAGCTTTCTTTGCCATCAGTCTAGGAATTCCTTTGGGCTAGTTCTTGTGTGAGACCTCGCTTCTTGGATTCCATGTTTCCTTCCTCTGAGTTCTCACTCTCATTTGGATGTAGCTTCCTAAGAAAAGGTGCAAAGGAGATTCATTTCCTGAGATTTTACTTGTCTAAAAAATGTCTTTATATAAGAGAATAAAAATACAACTGAGGAGAAAATATTTGTAAAACACTTATCTGATAAAGGATGTGTGTCCAAAATATACAAAGAGCCCTCAAATCTCAACAAGACAGCAAATAGTCCAGTTAAAAAATAGGCTAAAGATCTGAATAGATACCACACCAAAGAAGATATACAGATGTCAAATAAACATATAAAAAGCTACTCAAGATCACTATGTCAGTAAGGAATTGCAAATAAAACAATAATGAGACAGCATTCCATAGCTATTAGAATAGCCAAAATCTAAAATGCGAAAATACCAAACGCTATAAGGTTGTGCAGCAATAACTCTCACTTGTTGCTGGTGGGAATGCAAAATGGTACAGTCATTTTGGAAGACAGTTATATATGATCCAGCCATCACACTAGCTGGTGTTTACCACAATTAAGTTGAAGATTTATGTCTACACAAAAGCCTCTATGTAAATATTTATAGCGATTTGATTCATAATTGCCCAAACTTGGAAACAACAAAGATTCCTTCAATAGGCGAAATGGATAAACAAATTGTAGAACATCCATAAATAAAAAATTATTTAGCAATTAAAAAAAATCTATCAAGTCATGAAAGACATGAAGAAAACTTAAACACAGACTGCTAAATGTGAAAAGCTAGTCTGAAAAGGCTATGCACCATATGATTCCAACTACATGACATTCTGAAAAAGGCAAAATTATAGACAGTAAAAACATCAGTGGTTGACAGGGGTTTGGAGGAGAGAGAGAGAAATGATTAGATGGAATATAGGGGATTTTTAGGCAGCGAAACTACTTTGTTATGGATATACGACATCATATTTGAACACGAATGTATGACACAAAGAGTGAAACCTAATGTAAACTACTAACTTTAGTTAATAATAATCTATTACTATTCATTTCTCTATTATAACAAATGTACCACATTATTATAAGATGTAAATAATAGGGAAAACTATGTGGTTGGTGGGGAGAAAATGGGGAAGTGTGAGGGAAAGCAATATATAAGGACTCTCTAATTTCTGTAAACCTAAAACTGCTCTAAATATAAAGTCTATTAATTTAATTGATTAATTAATTAATTATTTTGCAGTAAAGCAAACAAGAATTTACTGGCTGCAACAAAAACACACTTAGGACAGTGACACCAGGAAAGGCTTAGAAGAAGCAACAGGAGAGCTGAGGCTGGGCCGACTTGGCTCACTGGGAAGTCAAAGAAAAGGGGGCCTTGGAGACAGATTCAGGAAATTAGCCTGGGATGAGCTGTTGCTGCCCAATGCTCCTTTGCTTGCAATTCCTGTGGGGTCCCTTACAGGGAAGAAGTGGGGAAGAGAATGCATGGGTGTGCTCCCCTGGGGGAGAGTGCCCCAAAATTTATTAGTTTTAAAAAGCCTTTATACTCACATATGATTAACAATTTGATTGAGTTGAGAATTTTAGACTAAAAGTCATTGTCGTTCAGAATTTTTGAGACATTGCTCCATTGTCCTTTAAATTTAGTGTTAGAAATCTCATGCCATTTTATGTTGTGATCCATGGTATAATTGTTCTCCTCTTCTCATTCCATCCCCCAGAACCTTTCAAACTCTTTATTTTTAGTGTTTTAAATTTCATAATGCAGGTCTTTATTTTTAATATTAACTTTATTGGCTTTTTAATCTGGAGACTAATGCCCAGAAGTCTTAGGAACTTTTCTTAATTTGTTTGATAATTTCTTTTCTATCCTATTAATCTGGATCCCTGGGTTGATTCTCTAATTTTCTTATCTTTCCTCTCTTAATGCCAATCTCTTTCTTTTTGTTGTTGAACTTCCTGATTTTTCCTAGACCTTATTTTCTAGTCCCCCATTGGGTTTGTCATTTTTGCTACCATTTTCTCTCCTTTGAAACTATCAATTGTAGTATTATTGAAATGATCTTCTGTACTCTGCATTATCTCTGTGTCCCTCCTCCCTCCTTAGTTAATTTTGATTGCTCACGTTTGAGGCTGTTCTCAATATCTGGTAATCTTTGTTCATTTATGGATAAGAATAGGGCACTAAAAGCTGGTTGTAAGCTCTGTGCATATTCAGGCTAATCAATTGGTAGATCATGCTGTGGAACAATTGGGGAGCATAAAGTTTTTTAATTGAACTCCCCACACGTTAGCATGTATTTTCTACTCTAGCTCATTTCCTCCAGAGAAGGATACTATCATCTCCTGCCTGGGAATGTAAGACTGGCTGGTTATGCTCTAGAGTTGGCAGTGGAAAAGGCTGGACTTGAAGTATCCAGAATCCAGATTTTCACTTAGTCCTTCTGTTTTCAGCTCAGTCCTGCATCTCTATCCTCCTCTCTGCCTGATTCTTCTTGTCTGGAGACTTTCTGTTTCAAGTTCTTCAGATACTCTAGGGTAAAGTTTCAAAATTTCCCATCTTTGGCCATTGGGAGCCTCTTCAGGTATGCTCCTGAGCCCTTTGACACTCCACTTGCTATCTGTTATGACAAGATTGTCCAGGATCAACTTCTATCTTCCTTGCCCCCGATCTGGAATCAAACATTTCTCCAAGGATCCCTAGTTCTTTTTAGTTGAAAATGGTATTTGGAGACAAAATCCTGGTGCAAGGATATTCATTGCTACTGAAAGAATCATTGTAGTGGGCCTTTTTAATGGGCAGAGCTAGGAAATATTTATTTTTTAAGATAAAATTAGAAGTTATAATGATATTTCTAGTTCAATATCAGGACAACAAGGTTCTTATTTATTTATTTTTGAAATATGATTTTATTGATTTTTTTTTAGAGAGAGATAGAAACACCAATGAGAGAGAAACAGCAATTAGCTGCCTCCTGCACTCCCCCTACAGGGGATCAAGCCTGCGACCCGGGCATGTGCCCTAACTGTTAACTAAACTGGGACCTCTCAGCCCATGGGATGATGCTTAATCCACTGAGCCACACCAGCTGGGCAACAAGGCTCTTATTTAATATATTTGATGTTACATCTATGCTTTCTTCTACTTGGAGAATACTGTCTCTCAATGTTACTGGAATGATAGAACTAGAATATTAGATAATTGCACATTTCTTTTTCCCCACAGTATACAGATCAATGTCAGAATGTCAATACCAACAAAATGATTACTGAAAGCAGCTTAAGCTTTTTTTTGTAGTTCTTAAGGTTTTGTTTTTAGAGTCTATTCCACCATGTATGAATAGTTCCTCCCTTCCTTCCCATCCCATTGACAGTAAAACAAGCCAGGCCCTTGTCATCTTATATTTGAACAATATGAAAGTTTTCTTCTCCCTGCCTCCAACTCATTTATGTTCCATAACTAGGTGAATACTCTTAAAATACTTACTTGACTCTGTTATCTCCCTATTTAAAAAACCTTCAGTATTTTCTTGAAGTATAAAAGATAAAATTTGTATTTCTTAATCTGTTCAGTGACCCCTACCTACCACCCCATCTTATCACCACCCTTCTGACTCACCCGAGGATATTTTTCCATTTATCTTCAGGTAGAGAGAGAGGGAGAGACAGGAAGAGAAAGAGAAACATCGACGTGAGAGGGACACATTGACTGGTTGCCTCCCGCATGACCCTGACCAGGGCCGGGATGAACCACAATTGAGGTACATGCCCTTGGCTGGAATCGAACCGGGACTCATTGGTCCATGGGCCAATGCTACACTACTGAGCCAAACTGGCCAGTGCTCACCACCCTTCTGACTCATCTATGCAAACCAGTAGTTTCCATTACAGTCTCCTGAAATAGAATTTTCATCTTCATGTCTTTGTATAAGCAGTTTTTCTTTCTAAAATCCCCTTCTTTTCTTCTTTGTGTACTAAATTATATAGATTTTCAAGACAGTTATGGTTACCTTTCAGAAACAAAACAGAATGGACCCATCATCCAATTTTTGGCTCCCACCCAAAATTTACTTTTGATGTCAGGGCTGATGATGCACATATGAGAGCATGAAAAGGCCAATTACTCACACACTGGAACTTCTATGGACAGTGAGGCAGGCTCCCACATGCTCTGAGCTTGGCCTGAGAGAGCAGGGAGAGAAGACTGCCTCCACTTTTATTGTGATTACAGAGTGGGGTTGGGGTGAGGGAGCCCACAGGACCAGGGCTTGAGTGGTTTGAACCTACTGCCAGCACCATGGGAGGTGGCAACCCAGCTTCTCATTGGCCTA
This sequence comes from Molossus molossus, assembly GCF_014108415.1. Classification (NCBI taxonomy): domain Eukaryota; kingdom Metazoa; phylum Chordata; class Mammalia; order Chiroptera; family Molossidae; genus Molossus; species Molossus molossus. The sequence goes on along the minus strand of NW_023425402.1, from coordinate 64,654,024 downwards.
CCCAGATGTGGGGCAGAAAGCTGTGAAATGATGGTGTTTGAAAGTCGTCAACAGTCAGACATCAAAGTTGGAGTCACACCCTTCATTACAGAGGGTCAACCCAGATCTCACTGACCTCTCTAGTCCTCAGTCATCACTTTTCTTCTGAATTACCAGAATTCGGCATTTTTTGGCCCATCCTATCATTTAAATTTTCTGGTATTTGTCTTACAGAAATAAATTTAATCACTTTAGAGTCATACTTCCAAGGGGCAAATTCAAGTTTTATAGGTCCTTATACAGTTTGGAGTGTGTCCCTCTTTATGAAAAAGAACACAAAGTAGATACAAGGCCTTGGAAGGGGCTATGCTGGAGAGAGGCTCAGAGCTTGAGCTTCCACTAAATCTCCCTCTGCAGTCCACTTTTTAAAAATTTACTTATTTTTATTAATTTAGTTTTTTAATTACAGATATCTTTTCTTTTCCCCTCACTGTCACCTTCCTTCCTGCTCCCGTTGTCCACCCCCCACCCCCGCCTTTACTACATTGTTGTCTGTGTCCATTGGTTATTGCATTCCTCTTATGCATTGGAAATGTACAGGTACATTAAAATTTTATGCAGTAAATTTCACTTCTATTGGTTACAGATCTATGAGTTTGCCCATATGCATAGACTCTTGAAGTCACTGTGACAGACAGGGAACAGAGCCAGTTCAACGCTACAAAGACTCCCTTGTGTTGGCCCTTTGTATTCAGAGCCTTCTCCAGCCCATCATGTATATTCTGATTTCTCCACCAGACCTTAACACCTTTCATCTGGTAAGCTTGTTGTTGTTGGTAATAATGGTGAGAAAAAGAACATTTTGTTTTTCAGTAGGAATGTACTCTCAGTGAGAAGCAAAGGTGTCGAGCATTTTCTCTCATAAGGATTACACAAGAAGGTTCCCATTTAACTAAGTCAGAATTTACAAATTGAAAAAAAAAAAAAAGACGATTTTTTTTTATCCTCACCCGAGGACATTTTTCCATTTTTTGTTCAGATAGAGTGGGAAGGAGGGAGAGGAAGAGAGAGAGAGAAAAAAAACATCGACGTGAATGAGACACATCGAGTTGCTGCCGCCCGCATGACCAACCAGGGCCGGGGACAAACTGCAACTGAGGTATGCGCTCTTAGCGGGAACCGAAACTGGGTCTCTCTGGACCACAGGCTGACGCTCTAACTGCAGAGCCAAACCGGCCAGGGCAAAAGATGATGTTTTAATTTGAGACCCTCGGTAATGAAATTTGTGAAATTCAACAAGTTTCAGATCCTTCCTTTGGTTGATGTTTGACTTGGGCACAGCACAGTAAGCCTTGAACATGTAGATGTTTTATAAATACTTGGTGATTTAAATTAGCAGACTGGATGGCTAAATCAGAAGTTTCCAAAGCTAAACTCCAAGCAACATTCTTTTAAAAGTATACCTTCCTAAGGCAACAGAAATAAAGGAGAAAATGAACACATGGGACTACATCAAACTAAAAAGGTTCTGCACAGCAAAAGAAACAATCATCAAAATGGAAAGGCAACCCACTATATGGGAGAACATCATTGCCAATGATGTATCAGATAAGGGGTTAATTTCCAATATATATAGAGTGCTCATACAACTCCACAAAAGGAAGACAAAGAACCCAATTAAAAAATGGGCAGAGGGGCTGAATAGACACCTCTCCAAACAGGACATACAAATGGCCAAAAGACATATGAAGAAATGCTCAACATCACTAATCATCAGAGAGATGCAAATTAAAACAACAATGAGGTATCACCTCACACCTGTCAGAATGGCCGCCATCAACAAATCATCAAACAACAAGTGTTGGCGAGGGTGTGGAGAAAAGGGGACTCTAGTACACTGCTGGTGGGAATGCAGACTGGTGCAGCCGCTATGGAAAACAATATGGTGCTACCTCAAAAAATTAAAAATTGAACTTCCATTTGACCCAGTGATCCCACTGCTGGGAATATACCCTAAGAGGCCTGAAACACCAATCAGGAAGAATATATGTACCCCCATGTTCATAGCAGCACTATTTACAATAGCTAAGATCTGGAAACAGCCCAAGTGTCCACCAGTAGACGAATAGATAAAAAAGCTGTGGTACATATACACAATGGAGTACTATGCAGCGGTAAGAAAGAAAGATCTCTTATCCTTTGAGACGACATGGAGGGACCTGGAAAGTATTATCCTAAGTGAAAGAAGCCAAGCAGAAAAAGACAAATACCACATGATCTCACTTATATACGGAATATAATGAACATAACAGTCTGAGGAATACAGTAGACCCAGAAACATGGAAGTAGGGCACAGACTGACATCCCTCAGAAGAGGGGGTGGGGGGTGGGGGAGTGGGAAGAGATAAACCACAGAACTTATATGCATGTATGCATGACCAATGGACATGGACAACTAAGCCGGGGCCAGGGTGGAGGTGGGGTGGGGTGGGGGGTGCCAATGGGGTAAAAAGGTAAAATATCTGTAACAAAAAAATAAATAAATAAATTCATTAAAAAAAAAAAGAAATAAAGTACTGATTCATATTGCAAAAAAATAAAAAATAAAAGTATACCTTTCTTTCTTAACTGTGTGTGTGTATGAACACATTCTGGTGTTCATGTACAGATATACTCCCTCTTCTTTGGGAGTTCTAGAAACAAGATTAAGAATCACAGTCCTGCAAATCAGACCCTTGAAGGAGGGCTGGTTCCTCAAATCAGAGAAAACAAGGTCTTTTCAAATGAAGCAAGTTGAGAAAGGAGGTAAAAAAGTCTTTTGCTGAGATATCAACTGAAATATGTAATAACTCCTTTGAAGTCTAAATGCCCCAGTATCCAAACTGATTCTGTTAACGCATATCAGATCAACTTTGCCCGTGCTCATTTACAGCTGAAGAATATCTAATTTGCAGTTTTGACAGAATCACTGCTACTGGACCCCAAATTTTCACTTAATCAGACTTTGAAAATGGCTTTCCAAACCAGGAGCGGAGGAAGCGGAGAGCTCTTCTCACTTCCTAATGCCCGACGATGAATTGTTTTTAAATATCACTGTGTACCTGACCTTCAGCAGAAAATAATTGTGCCCTGGTTTGCCAGTGCAGAACAAAGAAGGGTCACACAACTGGATGTTCCAGATAAAAGTCCAATTAATCTCCAAACAGTTTCTCACAGTAAAGAGAAGCTTAGAAGGCAGAGGCTTTGGCTCCGGAGCACATCTTTCCTCGTGATTAGTTGTATTAACCAAACAGTGTTAATTCAGCCTGCGAGGAGGGTCAGGGGTTCCCTTCACTTCTGTCTGCTGGCCACTCCCTGAATGTCTACCCATTGGAGTCTTGTCAACGACCAGGCAGTTTGTTTGTTTAGCGGGATGACAAACAAAAGTGCCTGTGAGAATTTCAAGAAAAAGCAGTCTGGGCATCGGCTGGCAGCCAGCCAGCAGAGTTCTCTGGAGAACTGAGGACATTTTCACCCCTGTCGGTAGGCCTGGGGATTTGAAATGGTGTGATCATTCCCAGAAGAGCCCAGGTATACAAAACGCCATCTTTCGTAATAGTGCCACGTTACATTTTTCAAAGCTGGATAACAGTTGCTTTATTCACCTTTCTGTGGAAGATTTATCTGCATAGACCAGACTTTTGGCTCTGGATTATTTCCCATTGTGTCTAAAATGATAAGACTAGTTATTTCTTGTGTTCCACCCTTGTGGGGAATTAGGTAGCCAGCCCTTTGCCTCTTTGGTTTCACTGTCCTCAATTCCCAGGCATTTGCAATCATCCAAATTGTTTGATTAGCATAAGCTAGATTTCCCTCAAGAGTTTTCTAATACATTTCTTCTGCAATCAAGTCCCACTTGGACACAGTAAGCCCCTCTGTTCATCCAGTGTGTCATTCAAATAGATATAAAGAGAGATGCATAAGATCACTGGCACTTGGTGATGACAAAGGACTGAGGCTGCAGGGTGCAGTTCAGAAACTAGTGCGGTAACAGCAAAGATAATGGTGATTAGAGGCAACTTGCTACTGCTGTCCGTCAGAGTCATGCTGTCAGCCACTCCTTAGGGACAAAAACTGATAACAAGAGAATATATATATATGAATAAAGTCTCTGTAAAATTTGATCAAATAAAGGAAGACTTGGCTGCAGCATTAAAGAGTCTCTTGGTTATCCAAGGCCAGGAACTGCAGGGCGAAGGCAATTCTTTTTTGAGATCTGTCTAGCCTTTTCCCCTCATGGTTTCTCTTTGTGTGTTTTGTGATTTTTGCCTGAGAGTTGCATATTTTTCTGAAACTTTATCGGTGGGAATCTTTTGAGACCTAGGTTGAAGTGGGGACTACCATCCCAGGCACTCTAGGAGTTACGCTGTCTGCTTAAAGTTTTTCAACTACACAGCTAGCATGAATTTGGATTGCAAGCCATGTGAGGACTGGCTTACGGCTGTGGACACTCATGGGAGATCATTTAATCATCCACTTACCACCAAGATCAAGAGAGACATGATCCCTGCTGCCACCTTTTATAGAACAGGGTCTATTTCTCATTTATCTGTACATTGAAGGTGTAGCTCTCTGGTGTTCCAACATTATGTAAGGGGTCTTCATTTAGATTGCCCATCTTAGGTGGGTGTCCAGTCCTGTATAGCCCTCAAAGCAGAAACTCAAATGTTCTGGGGTTTGGCAGAAAGTTTCAGGGTGAAAGCCAGCTTTGGTATTCACTTATCTAACCAGGGTCCCTGCTCTGCTGCATTTTGGGGGAATCTACAGAAAACTTTATTTAACCTAGTTTATTGATGCATTTAAAGAAATTAAGAAACATTTTAGCTGTGTCAATCCAGAAGTTATTTGGAAGATTTCGAAGTGTCTCCACTTTTCTATAAATATCTCTCTGTGTTTCTTTCCCTGTTAGGCCAGCTTATTTAAAGTTTTTAATTTTCCAGAATTCCAGCTTATTGTGGTTAAGATGGCTAACGCCTCTTTGGTTCTGACACAAGTCCAACTGTGGCCCTCACTGGTATTTACCTCTGTCATTTCAATTTCCAAATGAAAATTATTAAGAGAGAACCTAATTTTCAAGTTGAGCCTCTCAGGTTCATAGGTCATTGGTCACTGATGTTGGGTCAGAGTCCACCCTGGGTTCAGTCAGGTGTGGTCAGTGTGTGTGTGTGTATGTGTGAGAATGTGTGCACACACGCGTGTGTGTGTTGGATGGTAAAGTCATGTGTTACAAAACATGGCCATCATTCCTTCACAAGGCTGTAGGCAGGTGGTTTTCCATAGAAGAGGGTGTGGGAAGGAACCATAAAATGTTTCTTGTCTGAACACTGATAAGAATTATACACTTCCTCCCCCTGCCTTACAACAACAACAACAATAACAACAAAAAAAGTGGATGGGATTCAAGGCAAGAGATGCTTTCTATAAAATTCTTAAAGTAAGATGAATGGTTCTTGTGAGGTCATAACATGATATTCAAAGTGGAATCCTGAGTTAGGACTTAGTATCAGTTTCATGGCACTTAAACTCTAGGCTCTTTGAAAGACCAAGAAATGATTGCAGATACACATAAAAATAAAAATAGACTCATGAAAACCAGTTGGAATATTAACCACCATTAAAATAATGATATTTATAAAGAGTTTTAAATAATATTGGCAAAACACTTTGGTAAAAACCTAAACTGGAAAAAGGATAAACAATTATATATTTCATATAATCTCAGTTATTAAAATACATTAAAAAAAAGACCAAAAGAAAATATATTAAAATGTTAACAATGGTTCTCTGGAGTAAAAATTTAAATGATGATTACTACTTTTTCATGTCTGCTTGTCACTATTCTACCAATCATTAATAATGTGTAGTTTTATAATTAAATAAAAATTAAATCTAAGCAACCATATAAAGGACATGTTGTGGTATTCCAATGTACCTTATTTTCAGGCTCAAATAGCATCCATTATTGAAGATAATGTACTGAATGAGATCACACTTGATAAGTGTGGGTTAATTGCTCAGATGATAATGGATTTATGGTAACTATCATATAGTTGTTTCATCTTTCCAAGCAGATAACAACCAGCTTACCACAAGACATTAGTCTCAATAGCAAACATTTATTGGGTGGGAACTATGTGTGGTATATGTGTTATCTCATGTAACTGTCATAGTAACCATCTGAGGGAAGTATTATTAGTCCCAATTTTTAGATCCTAAAACTGAGGCATAGAGTATGTATGGAACTTGTGCAGGACTGCACTGCTGGTAAATGGTCCAGATCAAGTGTGGTTCTTAACCAACACTCTTGGAACCATGACTTTGATTAATTATCTTCCTCTAGAGTAGTTTATCTTCTGTGCAGAAACACAACACCAAACACACGATCTATCTGGAAACCTACTGTTCCAGGAATTTTCAGAGGCTGCTGCATGCATGTCTGTAGATGTGCTGTTTCCCACCATGGTTGATAGAATTGAAAAAAGAGTTCACAGTTGGCTTGGATCAGGTTGGGTATTGGGCTAACATGAGAAGCATCCAGTGAAAATAATTTGGAGAGTTGTCATTGCTGAGAAATGTGTAAGAGCTAAGTATGTTCCAGCTCAAAAATATACTTTAAAAATCTGTACTGCACACAGATAAATGGAAACCACAGGAGCTGAACGGGGCCAGGAAACTGCATGTGGGCTTCTGGCCGGGCCAGCTGTACAGGAGAACAGGTAGAATTATAGCAGTAGCTATGGACCTTTGCCTTGACAGTCTCTGGGCCTGCCTTTAGAAAGGAACAGAATTGTTTTTCAATGGAAAAGTTACACGCACAGGGTAAAATAAATTACAAAAGAGAATACAGTGAAATATCATTCCCCACCCACAACCTTCATTTTCTCTCCTCAGAGGCAACTAGTGTCACCAATTTCTTGAATGTTCTTTCAAAAATATTTTATGCATAAAAGTATATATTTAGTATTTGTATATATGCTGTTTAAAACAGCACATAAATGGTATCAAATTACACCCACCTCCCTCTTCTCCCCTTAATACATGTTGGCAGAGCTTACCGTATATAGTAGTGTACAAGGCACTTGGCTGAGGGGAGATTGGGGGCTGAAATGTAATAAACTATGTTCTCTGGCAGGAGGCTGGTCTGCCTGGAAGAGGGCTCTTTTTCTTTTCTTTTTTAAATGTTTATTTTAAATCCTCACCTTAGGATATTTTTCCATTTATCTCCAGACAGAGTGGGAAGGAGAGAGAGAGAAAAACATCGATGTGAGAGAGACACATTGATTTGTTGCCTCCCGCATGACCAATCAGGGCCAGGGACCCAAATGCAACCAAGGCATGTGCCCTTGAACAGAATTGACTCTTTGGTCCGCAGGCCAATGCTCTAACCGCTGAGCCAAACTGACCAGGACAGGGCTCCTGTTCTTAATTCATACAAAGGTACCACCTTGAGCTCTAGAGTTTGTCCATATCAGCATATATAGGTTTACTTCACTCTTTTTCACCAGTGCAGTGTATTTTGTTTTAGTGGGTGAACAATACTTTATTTAACTAGTTTCCTATTGGTGGACATTTGAGTTATTTCTAATTTTTTGCTCTTAGTGAAAAAAAAATGGTGTAACAAATTTCCTTGTCTAAACATTTTTATGCACCCGTATGAGCACATCCAAAGAATACGCTTGGGTATGTCATTTTTGAGATTCTAAAACATTTGTTTTCAAATGAGAAATAATACATTGATTTAAAAAGACCTGAACTCGGTCTTTAATTTCTTCTTTAATTTTTGTAAACAATATTTCAAGTTCTCATTCATTATCAGCCTTGGTAATTGACTTCCAGCTGCCACAGGAAGTGTTTGCTTTCTTCTCTAGGGTCCTAATCATCCACAGTAAGAGCCTTTTCTCTCTTCCAGCTGTTCTCACCACCTCCAGAACTGTCCTCACCATTCCCAGAATTGTCCCTGTCAAAGAGTCCTAGACTGAAGCAGTGCTCTTCCTTATTCTTGGGGAGGTTCTTACTCACTTGGGGAGGTTCAGATGAATCAAAAAATTTCAATGGATTTCCATAGGAAGGTGTGATTTATTCTCACTCCTCTAAAGACCTCAGCTTCCCTACTATTAAATATCAATAAATCTCCTGATTCTCCAAAGTACAGATAGTATAAGACTGAAGTGAAGCGATTTACATGAAATAATTTTTTTTCTTAGTGTCAGTGTGGTGTAGTAAACAGGGCAGAATCCACAGAATAAGGACTGAAATCCTAGACCTTGCCATGCTTGATAATGAATGTGTATGAAGCAATCGGCATGCAGCTGCCAATCAGTAACTGCAAGTAATACTGGTGGTGATGATGATGGTAGTGATGTGCTCTGTGTAAATGAATAAGGAAACAGATATATCCTGGGGACTGTGCTAGGTGTTCTATTTGTTAACTGATGTTCACCCCATATAGTAAGCATGATAGCTCCATTTTAAAGGCAAGGCTAGCAAAGTTAGAAAACTCCTTTAAGGATTCACAACCACTAGTGGGTAGGGCTAGTAAGTAAGCCATGCTCCTCCACATTCGAGCTGATTTTCCTTTCCTAGATATGTGTAATAACACTCTTTCCCCCCTAGGGAAGTAAGCCACGTTTTCATGGTGTTCTGAGCATTGGTTTATATAGGGTCATTTTTTCTGCTTTCTAAAGATCATTTCTTTTCAATAATTTGCATATAGCATTTGGATTATTAAGAGTAGCTTTGAATTTCAATAACAATACAAAAGATGGCTTGTTAGGAGGACAGGTTTACTAACAAGGTTTGGGTATCTGAAGAATTAATAAAGAAGTATTGTGCAGAAACCTTTGATCTGCAATTCTATAAAAATGCGTTGTGATGATGAACAAGGGCTTTGCTGATCTTCTCTGTAGACTTAAATATTTTACTGTCTTTATGTTTTTTTTCTCAGTATGTACTTCAGCCCTAAAGAAACTTTCCTATTTTATTTATCCGCTGTATTCATCTTTCCACCTATGAAATGTACTGGGCTCTTAATTTCTTTCTCCACCGCCAAACTGGAATCTAGACAGCTTATTTCTCTTATTAACTCCATGGTGGTAGATTTTCTTGTTTCTTATCTCTTTTGAGAAATATGACTTGTAAGGTACTTTTTAGGGTAGGAGGAAGAAAGATAAAGCAGCCTTGGGAGCAATGCAGCTGTGAAGTTTTTTGTATTTGGAAAGCTGCCCGTGTCCACAGCTGCACACCTGATAGCCACCTGCCCTCTGACCTGGACCATTGGTTATCCGAGTCCTTATGTCATTTGAAGGAATCTCTAGGGTAATGCTGCTGTTGAAAAAGGGGGAATGTGTTCTCATTTACTCCTTTTTACATTTTTTATTTTATCTTTATTGTTGAGAGTATTAGAGATGTCCCCCATTAGCCTCCCTTATACCCCCTCCACCACCATCTTGTTCCCACCCCACCCCAGGCCTTCCCCACACTATCATCTGTGTCCATGGGCTATGCACATATGCATATAAATTCTTTGGTTAATCTCTGCACATACCCCCTCCCCTCTTCTCTCTGAGGAGAATCTTCTTTTTAGATAATCTACCCATGTTAATGGGCTCAAGAATAAACATTTAGCTTTTTTATTTAAGTTTTTTATTATGAAAGTTTAACTTGCAGCGCCCCTTAGTGCCATCTAAACATGAATAAAAGTTATTTGCAACCATCCAACAAACATTTACAGGGTGCCTACTGTGGACACAGCATGGGGTGAGATGGATGTGGTGGATACAGCAATGGTCCTAGTTTCTTTGAAATAGAATTCCCAGATTAAATACAGAACATCCAGTTAAATTTGAATTTCAAATATACAACAAATAATTTTTAGTATAAGTATGTCCCATTTATATTAAAAAATGATTTGCTATTATCAGAAATTTAATTTTAACTGACATCTTGTATTTTAATTTGCTAAATCTGACAATCTTAACTGTAGAATACTGACACGTAAATATATAATCACATGAGAATGGGAAAAATGATCTGATAGAGGTTCTCTAGAACATTCTGGCTGTTACCTCTGTGGTGTTTGCAGAGAAAAAACTCTGGCAGGGAATGAGGGAAAGACATGGGGATATGTCTCCAGGCTGATGAGTCAGAGAGCTAGGACTGTCATAGTCTGGTCTGTGAGCGATGGGTAAAATCAAGCAGAGGTTTGTGCAGACACTGTCTAATATAATCTATAGATTCATTAAAATTCTTCCTGCTTTCTCTCCTATCCCCAAAGACAACCCTCAAGGAAACCACTGGTGTTGACATTTTGTGTGCCTATTGGATTAGTTATTTATTTGGCAGTTTAGTTTCCATGTTCTTTTACCTTTAACTATTAAATAACATCGTGAACACATATTTATTTCTTCAATAACTATAGTGCTAAAAATATTTTGTACTTGGTGATGTAGGAACTATGGGGGGAAAGACAAGGAACAAATGGTACAAAATAATCAAGAGATTTCTGCTCTTGATCAATCTGGGGTGTGTGTGTGGGGGGGTGCTTGGAGGGAGTTGGGGTGGAAGTAGGGATTGGAGCTAAGAGAACAAGAATGAAGCACTAAAGAGCCATGTTATTGCAAACTATGTTAAAAAGAATCAAAGTCCATCACAACCAAAGACCTGGAATTTGTTTGCATAGGATTTGACCTTGATACTTAAGTCTTAAGGGAGTGGAGAAGGTTTCATTCAGCAAAGTTGCCTGGAGAAGACGAATTTGAATTACCTCTTAAAGATCTGGAGCTTGAGTGGGTGTAGAGGAGAAAAAAAGATACTGCCCCCAGGGATAATAACATATTCAACAACATATTTTAGTACACCGTGTGCACTCAGTGTGTGTGTGTGTGTGTGTGTGTGTGTGTGTGGAGTATCAACCAGGCCAGTTGGTGTGAAGGTGAGAGGGTGAAGAGATGCAAGATGACTCCCAGAGATGGAAGTGGAAAGGTTGTTTCTTAACTGATTAGATTTCAGATTCAAGGAGAAAGCTAAAAGAATTCATTTCACAAAGAGGAAAACTGATAAATGAAGATTTCTAGGACAGGTCGGTAAAAACGTAGGGCAAAGCAGTGGTTTGAGATGATACCTTGATTAACTCAAGAGCTGTCCCACTTTTGGTTGAATTACCCAGGAATTCAGAGAATTGCTTCATAGAAGTTATGTTCTTATAATCATATTCTGCCAAAGGCTTCTAGCAGGTGGTATATTAGGAAAAATATTTACAGAGAAGAAGATAAAGAGTCATTTTATTTTCCTCCTAATCTATGTTATACCTTAATTGCCTTATGGAAAAATTTTTTTTTGGCCCTCTTTCTTGCATGAAAATGTAGATCATGACCATTGGAAAATTCAACTGCAGTTTTCTGTTACAGCAGGAAAATGCATTACTGTTGGGCTGGGAGTTTTATTAAGTATTTCTGCAAAGTTTGAATATCTTTATCTAAATTTCACATTAAAGCCTCAGGCCAAGGTCCTAAAAAATGAGAATAATTTACCTGGAATCTCCTTGGTTCACTTTGTTGTTCCTTTTTTTATCTTGCTAATATTCAGTGTGGCTCTGTAATTTCTACCAATCTTCTACTGTTAGCCACTTTTAATTCAATATGTTGAGAGAAATTGTTTGATTTTTTCTTCTCTTTGTGGAAATCAGGATGGGTAGGAGATTTATACCTGAATATTTGTTTTTCTGAATGAAGAGGAAAAAATGGTTCTGAATTCCCAGGAATGGATAATTTGGATAATCCAGACTGGCAGAAGTGTTTCAATGGAGACATTTTCTCTGCATGTTGATTTACCTGCTTGCAGGTTATCTCTTTATTGCAAAACCACAGACCTCAAAAGGGTCCCCAGAGGATGTCTAGGGAAGGATCGGTGCCTTGGGCAGACACAGGTTGTGAACCTGGTATGAAGTTAGATTCTGGGACTGAACAGTCATTCTAGGAAGGTCTCCATAAGTCTTCATTGTTAATAAATTTAAAAAGTTCTTAGCTATAAATGGCCTACTAACTTTTGTGGTCAACATATATAGCCAGTTACTTGATCACCCTTAAAAGCTCATCACAGATCCATTTCTGAAGATGTGTGTTATTCAACAGGGTGTTTTTAATCACATACCACTTTCTTTTTTTTTTTTTTTTAATCCTCACCCGAGGACATTTTTCCATTTTTTGTACAGATAGAGTGGGAGGGAGGGAGAGAGAGAGAAACATCGACGTGAAAGGGACACATCGAGTGGCTGCCACCCGCACGACCGACCAGGGCTGGGGACAAACTGCAACCGAGGTACGCGCCCTTAGCGGGAACCGAACCCGGGTCTCTCTAGACAGCAGGCCGACGCTCTAACCGCTGAGCCAAACCGGCCAGGGCAATCACATACCACTTTCACACTTAAAGTACATAGAAAACATATATCCATCCATGTTTTCAAAGGCTTAATCTCTATTAGATCTCTATTAAATTTGAAATGATACACATGCATTTTTCTGTGGTTTCCTTTGTCAGTCTTGGTGTTAAATGCTAAACTTGTATTACAGCCAAAGCACATGTGAAGTCATAACCAGTATCTGTTTATTCAAGCTTAAAACCTCTTGATAAATTGCAAATAATTGAGGAGAGATGGTTTGGGGAGACTTGTATTACTCAAGATTCCTAAAATCTTCTTTTTTAGAAGGAAATAGTTCAGTCTGATTACAGAAAAAAGAAAAAAAAAGTCAGCCACTAACATCTCTAGCTTCTTCTCTTTTGAGACTCTCTTTTCTGTTTTTAAGTGAGTATTCAGTGCCCCAGGAACCTCTGTATTCCAGTTTTCAAATTAGTGTCTTGACAGCACCAGTTACTTCATAACGTGAATAAGATGAGATTCAAAGAGCTGCTTTAAGGAACAATTGCCATTTCAAGCCTTTCTGATTGTAAAATGTGTTTAGGTATTTATTTATTTTTTTAATTTTGTTTTTTTTATCCTCACCTGAGGACACTTTTCCATTTCTTGTTCAGATAGAGTGTGTGTGTGTGGGGGAGAGAGAGAGAGAGAGAGAGAGAGAAAGAGAGAGAGAGAAAGAAACATCGACGTGAAAGGGACACATCGAGTGGTTGCCACTCGCATGACTCAACCAGGGCCGGGGACAAACTGCAACCAAGGTACGTGTCCTTAGTGGGAACTGAACCTGGGTCTCTCTGGACTGCAGGCGGACACTCCAACCGCTGAGCCAAACACCAGGTATTTCTGGTGTTTCTGAGCAAGTAAAGGAAGTGCTCAGGGGTTGGGGATTGCTGAAATCCCACCCCCACAACTGAACTTGGTTTCTCCTTTTTTTTCTTCTACTCTAAGCCAGGAAGGGAAAATTATTTGGGGAGTCCTACTTACTAACCCTAAGAATCTCAAAGCTCTTCCTTGTTCTGTAATCAGAGTTCACGTGTGCATGTGGTTTACTAGATGGCAAGCACATTTCACATGTGTTAACTCAGTTGACTCACAGTGATCACATGGGGGATAATTATTATCACTTTGTGTACAGATGAGGAAACTGAGGCATGAAAAGCTTAAGTTACTTGCCCAAGTACAAGGGGGTGGAGCTCCTGAGTGGGTGGAGCCAGGTTCAATTTGGGCTGTCCAAAGTGCTCCTGAACACTTTGCATAGCTGTCCCTAGAGCAGCTAAGTACTCTGATAACTTCAGTTTTTGTTCACAGTGTTATTTTATAAATCTTCCCCATCCATGATAACATAATTTTGTGTTGGATGGTTTCCACCATTTACTAAAATGTTTTTCACCCAAACTAAATATTATCTGTTAGTGAGTATTTAGTCTAGGATGACCAAAGGATTAGTTCCTAGACCTTGTATGTCCACTCCCATTACTAGAGCCCTGTGTCATTGACTTTTTTCCCAATGCAAAAGCCCAAGTTTATTGATCAGGAATATAGGATATATATAATTTGAACATTTTAGAAAAGGCATTTCATAAACCACTAATATTTAGTTTGTGCCCCATGATGACCCTTTTTGCCTAATCTATTCTTGGTACCACCCTAAACCTTGTGTGGTAAACTTGGCATTTGTGGGCATTATAGTAATAGGATGTGTGTGTGTGGTGTGTGTGTGTATGTGTGTGATCTCAAACAAGTAGCCATTTGTCATTTTACTGAAACAAAGTTTTGAGTTTCAAAGATTGCAAAGCTGGTGCCCAGAACCAGTCATGTAGTAAGGCTTGTCCTTCCCTAGCACCTTATCCCCATGGGGCTTTATTTTTCTCTAAAGTGGTATCTGCAAATTTGGCCATTTGAAAAGGTCTCAACAATCATCCCTCACTAATATCACAAGACGCTGTACTGAAATTACAGTCCTCAAGAGTATTCTGTTTCTGATTACCATTTTTCTAGTATTTACAGTTGCTTTTTTTGTTGTTGTTTTATCCTATGTAAATTTTTATTGACGTATAGTCAGACTGCTATAACAAAATATCATAGACTGGTAGTTTAAACAGGAGACATTTATTTTTTGTAGTCCTGGAGGCTAGAAAGTCTAGGATCAAGGTGCTAACCCATCAGTTCCTGATGAGGACCCTCTTCCTAACTTGTAGACAGTCACCTTCCTGCTGGGTGCACACATGGTGGCAGAGAAAGGCCAAGCTCTCTGGTAACTCTTCTTATCAGTGCACTAATCCCATCGTGGGCCCCACCCACACAACCTCATCTAAACCAAATACCTCCCCAAGGCCCCATCTCTGATGCCATCACATTGAGATTAGGACTTCAACATATAAATTTTGGCAGACACAATTCAGTCCATAGCATATAGCATAAATACCAGTATAAATATATAATTATATGTACAAATATTATAAGTATACAATTAAAAATATTTTCACAAAATGAACAGACCCATGTAACCAGCATGTAGATCGTGACACAGGATATCACCAGCACTCAGAAGCCCCTCCCCAATCCTGCCTCAAGGGTAGCATTATCCTGACCTCTAATACCATGAATTAGTTTTGCCTGTTTTTAAACTTTTGAATATTCTGTGAAAATATTCATAAGCAGCACTTTCACAATTGTCTAAAATTAAAAGGAATTTGGTCGACATTTGTACTCATTTCAGACCTGAAGTGAGATGACTGAGACATTGGGTATATGTATGCTTAGCCTTACTAAATACTGCCCAACAGTTTTCCAAAGTACTTGAACCAATCTATACCCCCATGAGTTTGAGAGTTCTTATCACTCCTCATCTTCCCCAACATTTCATATAGCCAATCTTGTTCATTTTAGCCATTCTGGTGGTATGCAGTGGTATCATACATGGTTTTAATTTGTTCCCTGATGACTAATGAAGTTGAGCATCTTTTCTTAACTATTTATTTTAATTTCAGTGTTTTTTTTTTTTTTTAATCCTTGCCCAAGAACATTTTTCCATTTTTTTGTTCAGGTAGAGTGGGAGGGAGAGAGAGGAACAGAGAGAGAGAGAGAAACATCGATGTGAAAGGGACACATCGAGTGGTTGCCACCTGCACGACCAACCAGGGTCGGGGACAAACTGCAACTGAGGTATGTGCCCTTAGCGGGAACTGAACCCAGGTCTCCCGGGACTGCAGGCCGATGCTCTAACCGCTGAGCCAAACCGGCCAGGGCTCAGTTGCTTTTAATTAAGATTTCATGATTTGGTTTTTAAGCAAGCTCACTCAACTTGTGCCTTCTGAAGGATTAAGGTGTATAATTTTAATCCCAGTTTTTATTTTGATGATACTCTATGGTTCTTGGGCCGACACTCTGTTTTGGGTTTGGCCTTTGGTCAGTTAGGTGCTAAACCATATCTTGATGGGTTATTGCTAAGAATATTATTGCAATTTACTGGAATTGAATTTCTTGAGAAAATTAGCTCTAATTCTGCCTCCTTTATCTATATACCTTGTAGATCAATCCTGTGATCGAAGGGCTATATGTGTTCTCTCAGGCTGGGTCTTCATGGAGCCATTGAAACTGGTGCTTCTCTGAGTGCCCCTCAAACAGATAATTTGGTGGATTGTCCTAGTATCTCCACAGTCATTCATGTTGAGGAGATGTACTTATTTTATTTTATTTTTTTTATCCTCACCCGAGGACATTCTTCCATTTTTTTGTTCAGATAGAGCGGGAGGGAGAGAGAGGAAGAGAGAGAGAGAGAAACATGGATGTGAAGGGACACATCGAGTGGCTGCCACCCGCACGACCAACCAGGGCCGGGGACAAACTGCAACCGAGGTACGTGCCCTTAGCGGGAACTGAACCGGGGTCTCTTTGTACCGCAGGCCGACACTCTAACCACTGAGCCAAACCGGCCAGGGCGAGGCGCTGCACTTATAATCATCATGTCTCTTCCTACCTTTCCTGAAACTACCAGGGCAGTGAGCCTGCTTATTGATAGAAGCCTGGAGCATTAACTGTTTTTTGTGATATCATTGACAGGACACTTTCTCTAAAATAGTTCTTTCTTCTTTTTGTTGTGTCTGTTTGAAAATCTCAAGTTTTTCAATGACCAACCTCCTGTTGGAGCTGGTCAGTCTTTGCTGTGGTAGACCAACAGAGTTGATTAGGAAATTTGAGGCAATGATGCTGGCTGGCTCTTGGCAGTGTGGCCCTAGGTAATTCCGCTGAGCAATATTCAACTTTCTCTCAAAAAGGAGCCACTCTAATGACACGTTTTCCAGAAAAGTTTGAGTTATTTTAAAAATAACACATTGGAACCATGTTAGACTTTAGAAACTACATGTTCATACCCGCAGAATTGCCATAAAAATAAAAGGATTATTTGCAATGCTTCATATTTGGCATATTTCTTCTTAAAAATATTGGTCTTAATATATTTTTGTAACTTGCAAGTTTAGACTTCTTTTATAGTTTTGTATTTAGATTTGCTGTCATATAGTCCATGTTTTTAACTTTCAGGAGAAAAACAGATTGAACAACCTACCTAGTAGCTTTTTGGATGCCCGGGATTCAAAAGGGTGCTTCACTTTGATTAGAAGTATGTTCTTGTTTTCTCTACAAACCAAGCACTAGATAATTTTCAGACACATCTTTCTAAGGGTGAATGAGCTTTACAGGAGTGGCGGATTCATTTTGGGGTCCCTGCTGATATGGTCATTAAGAAATGCCAGCCTATGAGAAACTGAGCACCTGCTCTATTTGACATGGAATCAAGACCAATTTATTTCTCCTGGACCAAAATAACTCAACACACACACACACACACACACACACACCCTCAAAACAACAACAGTGAAGAGTGGAGTCTGCCTGCCAAGCAGTCTAGGCTTGAATCAACTGCTGCACTGTAAACATCACTCTCTAGAAGCTCCCCTCTCCACTCACACTCTGATTCTCTTGATCCATCTTGGTTCCCTGGTGGACAGCAGGTTTGCTACTGGAGCTCTGTTTGATCTCTTGTCACTAACTTATACCTGTGGTTAATTTTGATTGTCCTGCTGATCGAAGTACTTATGCTCAGCTGTGGTTATCACATGCTTGTCAGAGGTATGCAAAAACACAGCATTTTGAGGTATTTTCTACTGTGTATTCAGAGAGCTGAGACTTTTTAGGTAAATAATTCTCAAGCAACAGTCAACTTTTGTGAGATGAATAAATATGCCAATTTTGATGTTTACAAGTTACTGTAAATCTTTTCTGCTTTGTGCTTTGAACAGTGTTTTCAGATTTTTTCCCCTTCCCATGGCTCCTAAATACTTGGAAATAATTGATTTTAGATGATTAAACATAGCTTCTCCAGCTTATTTATTTAGAGAGTGTCATTTCAAATCACATTTTTCAATTTCAAAGAAATGAAACAAAATTTACATTTTGAAGTAATTTGTCATTAGCCAAGACAATAATCTACTTGAGTTTCATATTTTTTCTCTCTATAGACCATATTGGAAGTTTCCACTTTGAAGTTCATACATTGTTTTCTCTCAGAAATGTTTATCAGTAGGCAGAAGTTATAAAGACAAGTTAGCTTGTTTTGAGAGTATCTCTCAGTTACTACAGGGAAGGTGGGGGTGGGGAGCTGGCTAAAACATGGGCTCTTGATAGTGGGTATCAAACTCTACCGTGCATCAGAAGTTCCTGATATATACAATGTAACTGTGGATCCCACTCCCAGAGATTCTGATTCAGTAGATTTGGGCTGGGCCTTGGATATCTACATCTTTTTAGCAAGCACCCCAGTAACTAATGTTCATGGCCCAAGACCACACAATGTGAAATATTAATCTAAGGCCTCCTATTAGACCATGATGTAAGGTTCCTGAAGCAGGTAAGAAGGCTGATCACCATGAGCTATATTAATACTGTCATTAAGAGAAATGTCTCTTTAAGATATAAAAGTGTAAACTGTGTTGTCTCACACTGGCTGGGCTCTCTAGGCAGTGCCTGAGACCGACATTTGGGTGTGTGTGATTTATTGGAGTGGTCTCAGGAAAAGAGAGTAAGGGGGGTAGGATAAGTCAAGTCAAGGAACTAAGCAAGGATGTGGTCTCAGCTAGAGGCCAGCTTTAACCTGACCCCACGGGGGAGCTCCAGGCATGAAAGGACCGCAGAGCTGGTCCCAGCCGAGGAAAGGAGGCCAGCCTCTTGTACCCATGTGAGTCAGTCAGTCAGTCTGCCTTGGGATAGATGGGTGATGCATTCTTCTGGATAAGGTGACTCCTATTCTGCAGAGGGCAGTTCTCCTGGGAAGATGCCTCTGGAGTTGTTGGCAACCAACACTCAGGGCTACTGGAGGATGCCAGGGAAAGGGATCATGGAGGGCAGTAGAATACTGCTGCTCTAAGATGCGTATTTATAATTACCAGAGAAAACACAGACAGCAGATATACTTGGCTTTTCTGTTCTTAATATTTTTCCTTCCTGTGCTTTAGTAGGAACTGTCATCCTGTAGCAAAGGATAGAAGATATGGCAACCTCCCTTATCAATGTTGTTACGTATTCTCAATAAGTGAAACAATGACTTCAAATATTGACTTATGGATCCTCGGGCTGTAGTGACATCTTAATGTGCTTTACTCAAAACTTCATTTGTCGCCCTGGCCTGTTTTGCTCAGTGGTTAGAGTGCCGGCCTGCAGTCCAGAGAGACCTGGGTTCGGTTCCTGCTAAGGGCATGTACCTTGGTTGCAGTTTGTCCCCGGCCCTGGATGGGTCGTGCGGGTGGCAACCACTCGATGTGTCCCTTTCACATCGATGTTTTCTCTCTCTCTTCTTCCCACCTATCTGAACAAAAAATGGAAAAATGTCCTTGGGTGAGGATAAAAAAACAAAACAAAAAAACCCCGATTTATTTATCGATAATTCTGTCTCATGCTTTTTGTAATGATATTGCGTGTGGGGGATGTTCCCTTGTTTAGGACTTTCAATGAAAAATGTGATGTTCTGAAAACTATTGAACTGGTTGTCATTGGTTACTTGGCTTTATTAAATAAAACAGCCTCTTCTAAACCATGTTCTGTGGAACATCAGTGTCTTTTGTACTTTGTTCTATAGAAAATAAGTTCTATGGTCAAACAATTTTGGAGGTGCCTTATATACTATATTCCCCTTTAGGAAATTCACAAAGCTCTAACTATCTCAAATGAGAAAAAAAAGCTTACCTTTGTGTACCCTATTTCCCAGGTCTATTTGCTTCTGGGGGAACCTCTTATCATGGCTTCTTCCTTTTATTTTTCCAGAATACATGTTAGCATCTCATAGAATTAATATTCCATAGAATATGGTTGGGGAATACTGAAATAAAACTTCATTCCTCATTATGTATTGGTAAGTAGCAAAGAACTGGTTTCACTCCTTTATTTTGTAAAACCAGCCTTGATACTTACTTGTCTACATGCAAGGCAAGTGCCAAGCAGATCTGGGGAGCAGAGTAGTCTCTTGAGAACAAGGACAGGTTATTTGTTTTCCATGCTGAAGGGGTTATAAAAACACTAACATATTTAATGAGGCCTCACTATGGATATATTAGTCTCCATTAAACATTTTATTTAGCCTAACCCACAATTACTTAATGGACAGTGGGTTTCACAAACAGCTAGTCCCCAGCCTCAAATGTTTATTAAGCGTCTCTTCTTTTTGGAATGACTTTGTAAGGGAGACTCATGCAAGATTAAAAAGATAGAATATTAAAAATTCAGCCAAGACACACCAGGGCTGCCCTGATGATATCAACCATGGTGTAATGTTTCTGAATTTATATGGATTCCCATGTTTTCAGTAAAAGATACCCTGCCATTTCCCAACACCTTTTCATTAAAAAATTATTTGGATTGTCATGGTTATGTGGAGTTTTCTTTTTGCATAGACAGACCCTCTGTGAGTTATTTTTCTAACGAGTTTTGAATTATAAAAGACAGAAGTGAATGGATATATATTTAGAGGAAAAAAGTGACTCCTCACATTTGGTACAGCACTTTGCAGTTTACAGAGAGCACCCCTCCCCCTCGACTCTCACTGTTGTACTTACACGAGTCCCTGAGAACAGCAGTGTTATGCACCACACGCACGACCAAGGACACTCAGAAGGCTGGCAGAGCAGCCTTACAGAATTCCGAAGCTTTAGACCATTATCTTAAGTAACAGGTTCTCCTGGGTTTGTTTTCTTGCACCATAAAAAAATTCTTATGAAGAAAAAACCACAACAAAATTTTCTCTCATTTGCTCTTACTTCCTTCGTGCTTTGTTATGCTCAACTCGCTTATTATCTAGATTCAGTCACAAGCTTACGGCTTCCTAAGCCATTGTCTAGCGTTAGTCACCTCTTGGGTTGTGAGAGATGGTAAGATTCCAGGGTGCGTGTGAGCGCTCACATACAGGCAAACATGTCGGAGTTGGTGGGCGATGAAGTCATCAGAGGCCACATTTAGACAGAGTTCTGTGTTTCCTGCTGAGGGATTTGAATGATCTCTAACAGAAAGCCAGAGGAATTTAGAATCTTGGATACATTGGGCAGGATAGAAGAGAGTCTGATAATACACCAGTGAGAAGGCTGTTACATGGCTCCAGTAGACAGATGACATACATGAGGTTTCTGGTATAGATGGACTCCAAGGCTATTGCCAGGGAAGAGAATATGGGGGACAGAACTGAGTTGGAGGAATGGGGTGGGTGAGAATCAAAAAGATAGAAGTCATTTTAGGACATGATAAGTTTGAAGTGAAATGTTTTGAAAGCAGTTTGAAATATCTGTCCAAATTATAGAAAAAGGGAGCAAAGACCTGAGATTTAGACCTGGAACCTAGCAGTCTATGAAGACCTGGGCATGGACAAGAGCATCCAGGAAGAGTATGGCACTAGAATGAGTCATCCCACAGAGCTTAGGTACATTAGAAACGTCATATGTTTTTATCATTTATAAGTCAGTTTCATTGTGTGTTGAGCACCTCTCCTTCCAGTCTGAGAAAAACCTAATTTTGTTTATTTGTGTGTCCCTTCCTCTTTTGCAGTGCTGAGGCACCTGGGTGCAGGTAGGCAATCTGGCCCTTGGTCATCTCTCCAGTGAGGGTCCAGCTGAGGCTGCCATCCTTCCTGCCAGCCCCCCTTTTCTCTGCCCTGGCTATGCCCTGTGATACTCCTGTGGGGGTTTTGTCTGCCCACTTAAACTCCGCCCAGCCCTTCCACTTGGAGTTTTGTTGTCAACATTGCAGTAGCATTGGACAGCATGGCTGTGGGATCCTGTGTTCTCTGCCTCCCGCTCCTTCCTCTAACTGAGGGACATCTGTTTTGAGGGCAAAGAAGGAAGGAAGGATGAAGCTCCCTTCTTCTTGCTTCTCACACTCGCCTATCCTTTCCCCAAACCATCAAGTTATCTTTAATGCTTAAACGTTTTTTGTTTTGTTTTGGAAAAAAAAGCCAGAAGGATTTTCTGTCTATTTCTCTTTTGGGCCCTGATGCACGGAAATCATGGTGTAACAAAAGCGAGTTGGGGGAAGAAAACAAATACAGAAATAAAAAAAAAAGATTAAATCTGAAAATACTATCTGTTCCACAGTGTTAAAGTAAGAAAAGAAAATAGGCAGGACTGTGAGTCACAGAGTGTGGCACCAGAAGAGAACAGAAAGATAGGGTCTAGCAAAGAAGCCAGAAAACTTGTAAAAGATGCATCTAAAGCCTCACTCAGGATGTCAAGACATAAGGCCCATCCCCGGCCGTGATGATAACTGGATATGCCAGAGGATGGCTAGTGGGTTCGGCACCCAGTGTTTTAAAGTGTGTCTATGCCACAGCCTGTGTTTGGGAGAAAGCGTCGGTCAGGTAGGGTTCAAACAGAGCCACCTCCACCTTGCGTGCAATTACGTCATGCCACTTAGCATGTTTTCCTGTTCTCTGCTTCACTAATAGTCTCTCTCCCTGGACTACACATTCCTCAGGGGCAGAGCGATGCACTTAACATTCTTGTATTCTCAGCTCCTTAGCACAATGTCTGACACATAGTAGATTCCTTATTTAGATTTAATGAGTGACTAAGAGCCAAGGATTTTTAAGAGGGTTAGCATTTTATCTGCCTAGGACTAGGCTGAAAAAATCCAAGATCTCTGAGGAATTTCCCTTATCACTAGAAATAAGGAAATTTATTTCTCCTGTGCTGGACGGAAGCAGGAGGCTGGGTCCTGTGCTGGTAGGTCTGGTTACCTGGTCTCCTTATTTCTAGTGATTAGGGTGATTGGCACCCCACTGGCAGCTATTTGTTTAGGTTCAGTGGAATAAAATATAGGGTCTAGATATTTGCTGTTTTTACCCCCTCATCTTTACCCTAATGGAGACATTGAAAGTGTAATATATTTTAGAAAAAACTTAAATCATGAATGTAATTCAGAAATAAATCCATTCATCACAGATCTAAATAGTCTCTGCACGAGACTCTTGAGAAACTGACACACCAAGAGAAGGGATACAAATATACAGGTCTTTTTTTTTTCAATTTCCCATCTAGTACAGAAGGTTAAGACAAGTCATTAAATAGCTAGCTATAATTCAAGGAAAATTGAAAGTGCAAGTGCTGAAAAAAAATAAAGGAATGGAGAAGAGAGGTTTCTATTTGACTAAAACCGTGGTTGACATAGCATTTCCTATGTCTTAGCCCATAGAAAAGCTATTTCAACAGGTCTTGCAAAGTAGAAAGACACTTAATTTTTACAGTGTAAAAATGTTCAAAGCACAAAACTATAAAATTTAAGGGTGGGGTCTAGGTTATGGCAAAGTTTTATTTCCCAGCAAAGAAGGAAGATATAAGGAGGGGAGAGATTATTGAAGAATAGCCAGGACTCACTGTTTCCATTTATGAAGAAGTGTATGAATTTTTGCCAAGAAATTACACACAACAGGCTGACTCCTTTTTTTAGCTTCTAAATCAAAGTTGGAGAGGTACACGGTTTGGAACCATTTCAGCAGTGTTTGAAGTTGCTCAGGGATCCTTAGGTGAAGGGTGGTGTGTAAACTGCAATAAATATTCTTGTTATTTCATTATTGTTGTGATGAGTTGTGTTGTCAGGAATACAGGCTGTTGGAATCAGACTGGGGCTCAAAGGGGATATGTAGTCACCTAAAGACTGTATTTCACAGCTGTGAACACCACAAAGAACTTTTGGCAGAGGATCATTAGCTGTAAATTTACAACCTGCACAAGCATTCAAGCTTTATTGGGGAAAAAAATCTCCTGAAAATATGTCATTCTAAATGTCTGGCTTCTAATAGACTCTTATTTATGTATTTTCAGTATGCATGTGGAGTATAGAAGGGGCTGACAAGGGAAAGTATATCAAAAGCACTTTGAAGGGCTTATAGATTTTTATTTTTATTTTTTTAAATTTTATTTTTCAATTACAGTTGACCTTTTTCTTTTCTTTTTTTTTTATTTCCCCAACAAGCCCATTTTAAGGTTCCTCACAAAACTAGCCATGTGGGTTGAAATAGCTAGTAAAGTCATATTTATTGAGTGCCAACATATTTATTGGCCCAGGGCCGCTGCTTTGGAGACTATAGAATTGAGACTTGAGGTTGATCCTTGCAATTTTGGAATATCTAACCAGAGGGAAAAGGCTAACCTATGAAACTGATATGGGACCTTCCTTAAAAGAGGCTTGGTCACTGAATGGAGGGATGTGTGGTTTGGAGTATTGGGGCTGGAGAGGACAGGGTAAGGGGCTCAAATTATGTCTCTGAGAGTCTCCCTGCTATTCTAGAAATGGAAATGACCCTCAGGGGAAAATTCCTTTTGTTCAT
Organism: Molossus molossus; assembly: GCF_014108415.1. Lineage (NCBI taxonomy): Eukaryota > Metazoa > Chordata > Mammalia > Chiroptera > Molossidae > Molossus > Molossus molossus. The sequence goes on along the minus strand of NW_023425402.1, from coordinate 64,629,734 downwards.
CGTAACAACAGAACCTCGAGAGGAAGGGAAGCTGCACCAAAATGCTGCTCTGCCTCCCAGGAGGTGATGGGAGCACCCTCCTTGGTATCCAGGCACCAAGAGCACAGCTTGGCTTTGGCTGCTCGAAGTGAGGATATGCTCAGGGGCTCCTGACGGAGGATAAGGCCACGGGAAAAGCAGACACCAAAGCTGAGAGCTTATTTCACCAAGATCCCTTGTTCTTCTGAATCTGTGAAGCTCAGACCACGGAGCTGACACCTGTGGCCTTGTCCTCTGCTCACAGCCCCTGCCTTGGACTTGGTGGAGCAGTCAGAGGAGTTGGCAGCTCATGAGCAGAGACCTGGGAGTTTCAGAGGGGTTTGGGCAGCTGCTCCGTAATCAGCTCTCTCAGACTGCCCCTGGCAAGGGCCCTCCAGCTGGTCACATGAAGCTCTCTGCCAGAGCCAGACGCCAGAGCCAGCACCTTTGGACCTCATTCAGGAAGATTTGCTTTTCCAGGTCGCCAGCCCACGAGGGCCACAGGGCCATGTAAACAGAAAGATGCTGATCTTTCCTGTCTCACTCCATCTGCTCACACAGCCTATTGGGTGACTGGAAAAAGTACATGTGCTCATAATGAGCCAGCAGTCACTCAGTTTATACAGTCAGACTCCGGCCCTGCTCTAACTGACCTCTGAAGGCACGCCACGTCCTCTTCTGCTAGCACTTCAGTGTTCCTCTGAACACTGTCCCAGGGTGCTGGAGCTCTCAAGGTGCCCAGCTGGGGAGGGGTCTGTGCCAGGGATTCCCCCTTACAGAATAAATTTTGTTAAAAGGATGCCAAGATAGGGCTGTCTTTAGGCTGAGTGCCCCTACAGAGGTCTTAGTGAATTGGCTCTTGAGGCTTTTGCTTATAGTACTTCCCTTTCCATAGCCCTTGGGCAGGAGTCCAGGGGTGTTGGGGTGAAAAATATTCTAAGGGACAGCTCATGTGCTCTGCAGGTGGTGGGCTTTCCTTGCCTTCTGAGGTCTAAGGCTCTGCAATTGGGTTCAGTTGACTGTGTCTGGCTACCTCTTGGTCGCAATGTTCTATTCAGGACCTAGTTCACCAGTCAGTCCTTTGAGAAAGACACAGCTAGGAACTTACTTTTTTCTTGTTTGTTTCTGTCTACCTGTTGTCATCCCCCCTCGCCCCCGATGCTGTAAGGTTTCTGTCACACATACCTTTTAACATTTTTCATATGCTCAAACTAATACTCCATCTTTCCCCTTGAAACAGTTCCTCCTGGAGCGTTTCATCCTTCCGCGCTAATCTAGAGGCATTGCTCTGTTTTTAAGTCTTATTTGCAGCTCCTTTGGCATGGATTGCTTTTATTATTTTCCCCTCCAATGACTTTTTTTTTTTTTAAAAAGATTTTTGAGAGAGGAAGAGAGAGAGAGAGAAACATCCATGTGAGAGAGAAACATGGATCGGTTGCCTCCCATGACTGGGGATCGAACCCACAGCCTGGGCATGTGCCCTGACTGGGAATCAAACCCCAAACCTTTCTGTGTGTGGGACAATGCTCCAATCAACTGAGCCACACCGGCCAGGGCTCCACTGACTTTCCTTCTTGGTTTGTTAGAATGTATCCTCCAGAAGATTCCTAACAAATAGCATGACGAGATAAAAATGTTTGAGATATGAATGTCTGAAAATGTCTTTATGTTACGCTCAAACTTGATTGGTAGTTTGTTTGGGAATTGAATTTAATTTGTCTGCAGAATTATAGAATCATTGCTGCATTTTCTTTTGCCTTACGTAACTGCTATTGAGAAATCAGATGCCATTCTGATTCATAATTCTTTGTGTGGGACCTGTTTTTCTCTCTTAAAACAATGTTCTTTTTATTCCTGGGGTTTTCAGATTTCATGACAATGTGTCTTGGTGTTGTTCTTTTTTCATTCATTGTGATTAACAATTTTAATCTAGAGATTAAATTAAATTAAAGATATAATCTTTAGTTCTGAAGAATTTTGTTATAAGAAAAATATGTCTCATCATTTCCTCCTCACTTTGTTTTCTGCTCTCTCTTTTTAGAGTTCCTATTAGACACAGGGCTCTCAAATTGATCTTCTAATTTTCTACCTTTTCTCTGAATTCATCTATCACTTTATCTATTTGTTCTCGCCCCCCCCCCTGATTTCTCCACCTTATTTTCCAACTCTTTTATTCTTGCTGTTATGTTTTTAATTTCTAGAAACTCTTATATTGTTTAAACTCCCCACCCCAACACAAGCACACAATTTAATTTTTTTGTAGCAGCTTGATCTTGTTTCAAGAAATATCTTTGCTCAATGGACATAGACAACAATGCTGGGGGGTGGGAGGTAGCAGCAGGAAGGGGGTGAGGTGGGGGGGTGGGGAGGAAGGTGTCTATGGGGGGGAAAAGAAGAAACATTTGCAACAAAAATAAATTAATAAAAATTGGGAAAAAATAAAAAACAAACAAACAAAGAATAAAAAGAAATATCTTTGCTTATCTTTCTGAGGATGCTCTTTGTAGTTTCTATGTGTATTATCATTGTTTCTTGTATTCTCTTAGTCTGCTTTGGTCCCTCTCACATTGAAAGCCTTCCTCAAATGTCTGGTCATTTTAGGCTGTCCATTTAGAGTGAGATGCTTGAAAGGAGACAGAAAGTTCTGTGTGCATTGGGGTGTGTGTGGTGGGGGAAGAGGCGGTAGACTTGTGGGCATCCCTATGCAGGGTGCCAGATGAAAAGTCAGCTTTGAGACCTAACATCTGGTTTTCCCCACCAATATCTGAGGATATATTTTTTTTTAATTTGCTTTTGTTATTATTCATTGTTTTTGGCTACCCACTTTTTCCAGGGAAGGATTCTTACATTTCTTGCCCGAGGAGTTAAACCAGGCTCCTGAAGCTGAGAAAAAACAACAAAACAGCTAAGGAGCCCCACCTTTCACAATGCATATTGTAATTTAATTTAATTTGTGTGTGTGTGTCTACCCTCAATCCCCAACACATAATGTGGTGACCACTAAAACTTGGGTTTAATATCCCTGGAAAATAATCCTCTGGCCTCCGTATGGAGTGTAGGTAGTGGGATGGGGCAGAGCATAGCTGACTGGTTGTGTTGGGTAGAAAATAATGTGGGACTCAATCAGGCTGTGTACAGAGTTGGCACCATGCATTGTTTTCTGCCCCGACACACCCTCCTGTGTCCTCTGATAACCTGCTCCCCATGTCTCGGACTTACTATGGTTCTGTGTATCAGGTGATCTCATTTCTTCTTAGTATTTTCCTCTGTTGCAGCCTAGCTCCTCCTTGCTGAATCAAAACCACACTTTCATCCTTTTACTGTTTTTCCAACCTCTGTTGACATCTCTGCTGACATCTTTCCAAAGGGTCATTTGTTCTTGAGGACTAAAATCTTTTAAATTTCTTCACTGCCCCTTGATGGAATTTAGGACTATCTGCCATGTTTAATCTGCTCTCCTGTACTTTGAAGACCTCTTCTGACTCATGCTTTGTTACAGAGTCCTAGTTTCTGCTCACTTCTAAGCTAATTGCATAACCTGGAGTAAAGGGCTCCAACTCTCTGGGTGTCAGTTTTTCACCCGTAAAGGCAGCAATAAAGACCTGCAAACACCAAAGCAAGTGCCTGCTTTGAGAATCTCATGTTTCTCTGTGACTGAAATGAGACTGGGCATGTGACGTTGCTCTGGAAAAAACAAAAGTGGGATGAAAATACAAAGCATCATGAATAAAACTAAGAAACAAAGAGAACCGATTTTTCCAAATGGCAAAGAGCCCATTTCTCTCGGGTATCCTGGCTTCCCCTACGTTAACGTGCACAGCATATGGATAGGGGTGTTCAGTTCCACTTGCTTTGATCCAAATTCCTTTTCTCTCACTTCAGAATAGCTCAACTTAATGTGATGTTTGGATTCATATCCTCCATCATCCTTGGATACCTCGAGAAAAGTATAGGATGTCTCTAGTGTTCTTTGGTCTTAGTTTGAGCCTCTCTTAAATTTTTTCTATTTAATTGCAAATTTATGTCCTAACACAGTAAATCTGTGTCCTCCTACATTGTCTGTTGGGTTATATTACTTGTATAAATCAAGGAAAACAGCAAAAGAAATAAAAAGAAAATGTTAAACACAGTCATAATTTTATAACATAAATTGCAACTTGCTGGAATCCATGGCAATACCCTCATAATGGATCATTGCGAAGATGAAACGATGGTATGAGGGAGTGCTCTGTAAACCGTAAAGGGCTATAACAACTGTAGGGAAATGCTGTCATTACTGTTTCATCTTTCTGGGCCACAGTTTGCTCATCTGTGAGATGAGCTGTTGAGTTCTAGCTCTGCTGTGGTGGTTTAAACCCATCCTGCCTACTGATTGCAACTAAAAATTTTAAAAACCACTACCTGAGGACTCTGGAAAGCCTTATATGTAGTTGAACTAGGGAATCAGCAACATGGTATGTTTAGAGATAGACACCAAATGTTCTGCAGCCCTAGTGACCTGATCTATAGGTTTTCTGTCCAGTGTCTGAAAACCTGAATTGGAAGTTAACTTCCAGGTGAGAGTGTTAGGCATATGGAAACAAAATGCCAATATTCCTTGGAAGATTAACACCTCTGGATTCTACTATTAGTATTTCATTATAAATGAGCTCAGCAGAGGGGACTTGAATCCTGTGAGCACACCCGGGCATGGGCTCTACTTTTTCTATCCTATGGAGCAAGCACTAGCATATGATTGTTTCTAGGTGGGAATCAACAAAGTTGAAAAGTTCTAGAAATAATATTCTTCAATTACAAGTTGGTCATACAGCTCCATCAAGAAGGCCATTTCCTGCTGAAAAAGTTTAAAGACTTGTTTTCTGTTATTTTACTTTCTTGACATTCTACCCTAGGAAGGTAGGTATTGTCTCCATGAAAACAGAGAATGTAAAGAATCCAAGAGCTCTTAAGTTTTAGGTAAGGATTAAAAGTATTCTTCTTTATAATATGTCTAGTAATATTTTATTTATTTATTTATTTATTTATTTATTTATTTATTTCTCACTGAAGGATATTTTTCCACTGATTTATTTTTTTATTTATTTTTATACATAGAGTGGAAGGGAGGGACGGAGGGAGAGAGAGAAACATCGATGTGAGAGAGAAACATTGATTGGTTGCCTCCCGCATGACCCCAACTGGGTCCAGGGATCGAACCTGCAACCCTAGTACATGCCCTTAACTGGGAATTGAACTTGAGACCCTTAGGTCCATGGGAGGATGCTCTAACAACTGAGCCAAACTAGCCAGGGCTATTTTATGTTTTATGTTCTCTCCACATTAAAACAATAACAATATTAATAAATGTTTCTAAGCTTTTTCTATGTCAGAAAATGTCAAGATGGCTTTATTATTGTACTCATTAAATAGATTTTAGTTTCCCTATTTGTGTTTTAAAAAGCAAATAAGAGCTGATCCAACGTTTAAACATCAAGGTACTCCACAACATCAACAACCTAGGGAAGAAAAATCATATGATCATATCAATTGATATGGAAAAAGCATTTTACAAAATCCAACACCCATCATGATAAAAGAAACTTGCAGCAAATTAGGAATAGAGGGGAACTCCCTCCACGTGATAAAGAACATCTATAGGAGTTTGCCAGCATGGAACAGTGTGGCTGGGTTGGCAGTGCTATTCTACCAGGGGCACAGTGTGTTAGCATTGCGGTGGCAGAGACAGGGGTAGCAAGCACTAAGCGCTATTTATGGGGAGACACTGAAAACAGAGAGGAGAGTGTTGAGATGGTGAGGTGGTGTTCAGTCAAAGTCATTCCAGATTCACCATTTTGACAGGCAACGTTGTAGAACTGTTGTTTCCTCTGGTCTGCAGACATAGTTGTGTCTAGATATAAAGAAGTGATGTCAAAAAATAAATGAGTGGAAAGGCCAATTTCCTAGGTCTACTTAACCATCCATTTCCAGATTTGGCCCAAGAATTCTGCCTGTGTTGTCAGTATTCATAAGCACCAACTTAAAGACAATGGAGATTATATATTCAGTGTGTGACACTGATACCAGCTGATATTGATCTAACAGTGTTCAGTATAATATGTCTGGTACAGTGAAGTCTTCTCCCTTTGTGGTTCCTGATACAGAAGCTGTTAGATGTTTTCCTTGGATTTTGCTGAATACATCTCTTGGTCCACCGTTCTAAAATCTCATCCTTATTGATCCAGAGGGGTGTATCTGACTCAAGAGTTTCACTCCTATGACACCACCTTCTTACATGAGGATAAAACTTCAAACCTATTCTCCTTTTTTGGTGTGACTCATATACTGGCTTCAAAATACTGTTGTGTAATGACTTATACCAAAAGATGCTTCATAAAAATCAGTTGTAATGTGCTTTACAGCAGGGCAAACTTCTTTAATGTATCTTGTTTGCAGCATTGCGTCAGGGTACACAGGGTGTGTTGACATTACTAGAATTCAGGAGATCTGCCAAAATATAAACATAAAAACCATAGGTGGGCAAAATTTCCTTGCAATTATGTTACACGAGGAAAGAAAAGATGGCTTTTTCCTGCTACCTCTAAATCCAAGAGTCCCAGTTCTACATACTCCTCGGTAATTTTCAGCGTGACCGACTTCAAGGCTTTGGTTTTATTTGTGCTCCAAGAGTCACTACTGAGATTTTGTGCCCAATATCCCTGAGTACGAGAATCAGCTGCAATAAGATGGTGCTGGGTCGCCTGGTTGCTCATGTTCCCAAGATGGTAAGCAAATTTACTTTTTCTTTGCTGTTATTTCACTTAAGGCAACCTTTAAAAATATGTGTTTGTCTTATTTGAGCCCCCGAAAAGACAAGTACATAAACCACACTGAACTTGCTACCAAGAGGCATATTTAAACCAGAAGGACTATGGAAACCACTGATTTAAATCTGATATTCTCTCACAAACACACCAGATGTTTTATATAGCAAATTATCCCTTGGTGCTGAAATCTAGACTTTTCTGACATCCAAATATTGCTATTGCAAGTGTTGAAGTACTCCCAAGTTTAACATGTGTAAGGAAACCAAACCTTTACTTCAGATAAAACTATGCAATCTTAAGCTAGCTATACAAAGAGTGGTGATTTATTTCAGGGATTGTAAATGTGTGGCAAGGCATAAAAACACCATCTGACATAAGGTGTTTGGGTTATACTTAACATGTTTATTTTCAAAGGTTCAACACTATTAATCCATGACAGGTGTGGGGTCTGTGATTTGAAACAATTATATTTCAAACCATTCATATCATTGCCGAAGAGATGACTTCATTCTTCCCAGCTGCCATATGTCCTAACCATGCAAATGAGCAAGGAAAAAAAAGAACATCTGGTCGACCATTGTTGTTTTGCCTGTCATGCAGAACATGTGGTATTGCATGTCCCTCTCATCAGGTTCCTTCGGGATGTCAGCATGGAGGATAGTTTCATATTTTACACAGCTGGTACGTTGGGACATACCATCAATCTTAGCTCTGTAGCATCCTTAGACCTTGGGGCTTCTTTTGGGCTTTTGGTGATGAATTCTATTTTTGGATTATGCAAACATCTCTCTTGGAGCTTCAAGTGAGAGTAGCATGTTTGTGTAACAGCATCTCTGTATAATTTGACAGTTTATGGGTAGAAATGTAGCCTACAAAGAGACAGTTCTCTGGTAATCCTGAGTTAGGATTTCTATATCTTGGCGTTAATACTAACTTTATTTTAGCAGCCTGGGAAAAATTCACTAACTTCTGTATATCTTTTTTAAAAAAATATGTTTTTATTGATTTCAGAGAGAGGAAGGGAGAGGAAGAGAGAGATAGAAACATTGATCAGTTGCCTCCTGCATACCCCCTACTGAGGATCAAGCCCACAAACTGGGCATGTGCCCTGACCAGGAATTCAACTGGCAACCTCCTGGTGCATAGGATGATGCTCAACCAACTGAGCCACAATGGCTGGGAAAATTCTGTATGTCTTTATTTAATTCCTTATAAAATATGAAATAGCCACCAAATAATTATTCTTCTATTATGTTAATTATTATGTACAAAGCAAATCACCTATTTCTTGGGTGCATGTTTGGATGATACTAATTTTAAAAAGCATGATTTGAGAATTGTAGCACAAGTTTGGTAACATTCATTCACTGTGTTACCTCTCACGGCCAGTTGGTCATCTTCTTCCTTGCCCAGGCCTCTGACAGCAAATCTGGGCATCATGAGGATATAGTTTCTTGGGATCAGTGACACATTCTTTGACACTGCTAAACCCATTCTGTGAAGGAGGGTTTATACAGGTGAGGAAGACTTAGTCCTAACTTAAGCAAAGCACATGGGCCACCAGGACACAAGCAAAAGTATCTCTGGACTTAGATAATATTTAATCTTCTGAATGAAGAACAATTTTATTACTCATTTTTTTCTAAGCCTGTGTATTTCTTGAATAATGCCCAACTAGAATCATCTTTTTACAAACAATTCTAAACTGAGAACTGTAGTTTCAGATATAGACACTAATATGATTTATTTATATTTATCTATACCTTCGTATATACTACACCAAAAATTAAATTAAAAGTGAGCAACAATCCAGATCTTCAGAACATGTTTAAATAATGGCCAATATAAATATAGAATACATTTTCTTTATCATTTTTCCCATTAGACTTCATGTGATGGAACAAAAAAGGGACTTTATTTTCTTTCTTTTTTTTTTTCCCCTCCTGCATAATCAATTCCTTAAGAAGCTGTGAGAGTAGACTGTATTTTCTTTAGCCTCTGATTTCCAGCCAGCACACTGGGGGGAAGTTAAATAATAAATAATAATAAATACTGGGTTTATTGATTCCCAAAACCTTGAATTAATCAATTAATCATGATATTATGGCAAGATCAAAGGGATAAAATTCTAAAACTGACTGCAAGATGCAAATGGATAAATCCCTCAGCAGGAGTAATTGCAAACTATTTTGATAAAATATAAAATAATGATCAATTAATGCTCTTTAGGGCCTGATAACTTATATTTATTTAAATGCTGTAAAGTACATCTCTCCAGAATCTAATGATCTCCTAAAGATTACTTGTTAGGGTGAAGCATTGTAGTCTCTCACCCTAAAGATGGAAGCCACAATTTCAGTGGCAAGTATCATCTCTATTTTAAAGAATAATTTCCCTGAAAAATGTCCCCTTGAAACATACGATTTGGATATTATTCAGTAAGTCTTACAAGCAGACCAATTTCTCCTGTTTGCATTGAAATTAGCTTTCCTTTCCCCAGCTACCAACCACTGGCTGGTACTAAAGTAAGATATTTTATCTGAATATTTTGATCAATCTATAAGAAACAATGTAGATGGTACTACGAAAGGAGTGAGTCACCAGGTGGAGAAGGAAGGGCCAGGTCAGAAGTTGCAGCATACAGCAGCAACACTCAGCCATAACAACGTGCACGAAGTTCTCCCCCATAAATGCAAAACTCCAGAGTAAAAACTGCTGGAGATTTTTGCTGGCAGTTAAGGATTTATTTTCTGGCATCACTTGCTTAACCCTTGAGGAGCGTACCAGCTGTGTAGTTGGAACCCAGGGATCCCTCCTAAGTTTTGCCAGGGGATGTGGTCTTTCTAACAGGCTGCTCAGAACACAAGAAGCAACCATGGTCAGAGTTTCTTTTGGATAAAAGAAATATGACTTTATTTGGAAATAGGGCCAGTGTACCTATAATGGGTTAAGTTAGGATAAGGTCATACTGGAGTAGGAGGGGTTCTAATCCACTATGATGGTATCCTTACAAAAGGGGGAAATCTGGACACAAAGACACACCCAGGGAGAATGCTAGGGGAAAATGAAGGTAGAGATCAGGGTCAGGCAGCAGAAGCCAGTGAGCTCCAAAGGTTGCCAACAAACATGAGAAGCTAGGAGAGAGGCATGGAATTGATTCTCTCTTACAGTCTCGGAATAAAGCAATCCTACCAATGCTTTGATTTTAGACACTTAGTCTCCAGAACTGTGAGACAACAAATTTCTGTTGTTTAAACCACCCTGTCTAGTGGTACCTCGCTTTGGCAGCCCGAGAGAAGCATCATACCCCTTACATAATAGAGCTGGCTCGGAGAGATAGGCACTTCTCTTGGCTCAGGATGACATCTCCCTTAATTCTCACCATTAATAGAAAAATGTCCACTCATACCTTTGTAAATGGGGCTATCAGTCTTCTGCACATGACCAGATAGACCCCCCAGTTGCCCAAGACCTTACGCAAATGACCTGGAGATTTGGACCTCACTTCCTCTCACATGCTTTCCTAAGGGCCAGCGCATGTGGTCCATGAGGCCTTTCTGTAACACTCTGATTCCACAAGCCTTTGGCTACTTGAATTTCCAATGCTAACTGTGTAATTTTCCTCATCCTTCTCATTATAGGAGAAAAGAGAAGGCCACGCATTGATTTGTAATATCTGTTATGGTTTGAAATACTACTTTCCTCCCTACTAAAAAAAGACCAATGAGTGTCCCTCCTGTCCCAGAGCCCAGTGCCCTTTCCCTCCGTGCCTGATTACTCTCCTCATTCAGTCATCTTTTCATACATTAAACAGTTATCAAAGGCCAACCATATGTTGTCAATAAAAAGGAGTAAGCTGTTTACATGCCCCTGCAGAGTTCAAATCTAGTAAGAGAGATGTTCAAAGTCTAGTGGGAGAGTTAGGTGTGGAGGGAATTGTTCTGTAACAAGTTCATGGTAGTATTGATCATATGAAGCCAGAGGCAAAAGTGGTTAAATGTCCCTGGGAGAAAAGTTTTGGGAGTCTTTACAGAGAATGTGACTTTTGAAAAATGAGTAAATTAGGAGAAGGACAGGACAGGGGTACAGGATGGGGATGGGTTCCTAGGAAGATGTGACAACTGGAAACTTCCATGCCTTGAATAAGCCTAGCCAGAGTGTTTATAGAACACACACACACACACACACACACACACACACACACACACAGGTTTGGCAGTTGGGGATCTGTACTGGCTGGATTTCCATACTTTGAGTGGAGGTTGCAGTAATAGAAAGCCACTGAAAGTATTTACATTTCGAAGCAATATCATCAGATTTGTTTTTCACAGCAATCAGTGTGATGGCAGGGACACACCACTTAGGGCAGAGGTTGGAGGCTGGAGACCAGAAGGGAGGCTGTATTTCTTGAAAAAAAAAAAAAAAATTAGACCATGGTTCAACAAGTAGTTATGTGTTTGTTGACTCAACAGGCAGAGTATTTGAAATCAGAGTTATTTAGAAACATTCATGAACGCTGTACTTAGAGGCTGGGTCAGAAAGAGAGGATGAAAGTGTAAACCAGGACAGTGCATGTTAGAATAAAGAGAAAGGGAGGCATGCGAGTTAAAAAGGACAGCATAGATGACATATTTAATAAGAGAATGAGGGAGAAATATGAATCAAGTGTTGTTTCCAGACATTTCCTTTGTCCATAAAGATAATGGAGACACTGAGATAAGGACAAGGAGAAATGCATTTTCTGGCGATGCTGATGGTGTTAGTTTTGGAAATACTGACTTTGATGGACTCACACAGGATATCTAGGGAGAGAGACTTATAGGCAGGTGAATAGACTGGACAGGAGCTCAGAAAGGATATTTAGAAATAATTATAACAATAACAACAAAATAAAGTCAACAAGTTATTGAACTCCTATGCTATGTCAGGCACTTTGTGTGCATTATTTCACTAAGTTCCTTCACAATCCTGTGAAGTATTAGCTTTCTTTTATAGATGAAAAACTTGTGATCACACAACTAGTAGATGACAGAATTGGAATTCCAACTCACGTCTACCTGACCTCAAAGCCCATGTTCTCAACCCCTCCCTCCTACTGCCACCACTGTATGCATGTATGTGAGACTGTCAGTATATACATACAGCTCCTGTCCATGGAAGGGAATTCATAAATGTCTGCTAAATAACTGAACACGGCTCTGGATGCAACCTAGGTTAGCTAGAAAGGAAAGAGTTGCACAGTTGGTTGAAGGACACCAGCAAACAACAGGCAGCACTAGTGAGAACACAGATCACTTGCATCTACATGGAATAGGAGACCCAACAGCCTTTTCTCTACGGGGTTGGGGCAAGTTTCCTTGACTCATATCTCACTAAAACCCCACAGAAGATTGGTCAATAAAGTTAAGCACACAACATCACATTCCTTTAAAAGGGCCTACTTATTAAGGATGCAGCGAACGAGAGAGAAGAGAAAACAATGGCTCTGATTTCTGTCCCTCTTTTAATCTCCCACATCTTTGATAAGCATGGATAGGGCTGGTAATACACATGATGGAAAGAGGCAAGTTAGTCTCCAGTTGTCATCATCTGAATAGTCAGACTCTAATACACCTTGTAGCAACTCTCACTTGGGATTCGACCCTTCTAATAATCCTTTCCCTGACTCCTATATTCAGAAATGGGGCCTGGAAGTTGCTCTGTTAGATAAGAGGATTTTTTTTTCTTACAACTTTCTTTACTCTAGTTGTTAGATGAGCAAAAGCACCTTCTTTCGATTCAATTGCTTTATATAGGGGTTGGGCACCTCAAAGTGAGGGCTTTAGCATCGCTATCACCTGGTAGCTTGTTAGAAATGCAGAATCTTAGCTCTGCCTCAGACCTGCTGAATCAGAATCTGCCTCAAAATTATCTCAAAGGGGTTAGTATGCACACTGACATTTGACAAGCCATGGTTTGGATAACCCAAGTTGAGGAAGATGAGAAATTAATAATACATCCTGTCAACCAGGAGTGGTCAACACAAGCTCATTAACTTTTGTTTCATTGCTAGACTTTCTAGGCATAAAACACATTACAGTATTATGCATTCTCTCTTTCTTACCTTCTAAGACAAGATAATTACAATAAGAACTTTATAAAACCCTCTACACCAGCAAATAACTAGAAATTAGGTTTGCATTTTGAAGATGTGAATATCCAGATGTATTGTTTTCCATGCAAATGTGTATGCCTAAAATTCTATTGAGGTTACCAGGTGGTTCTTAAAAGCTGCAGGCAGACTGTCTCTGAAGAGAAAAAGAACAGGCCCTATTGTTAAGCACCTGAAATCAATGTAATGATTGAAAACAAATAAGCCTGATCTTTTTGGCTCTAAATACACTTCTAGGATTTGAGATGTGGGCTATTAACAGGTGGGAAGCCCAGGTCACCCAGTCACACACAATATGAGTGAATAAACAAGGCTGAGTGCTACTCCAGTGCACAAGAGGCAGGAAGGCGAATGTTGCTAGATGCAAAACAGCAAACACAGTGAATCCACTAGAAAAGAGGGTTCCATGTGAATGCCACTGGAAAAAACAAAAGCTGGGATTCTGCTGTGATATTTCTGCATAGGAGACAAAGAATCAAGGCCACTAAAATGCAAAGAAAACTGAAAGCAGGAATTAAAAGCGTTTTTTCACAACATTATTAAACATTTACATAGCAAGAAGACTGAAAGAATATCAAGTTTTAATCTGACGCGGAGACTTTCAGGGACTCTCAATCTTCTGAACAAGTTACTGTGGTTCCCCCAGGAGAAAATCCTCACTTTTTGAAAGTAATTTTCTCATACAGAGTAATGCCAAGCCTAAGGACATTCACATAAATGTAAATGTTATCAAGAAAATATCTTTTAGATGGAAATACCTTTCTGAATTTTTGTGCTGCGCTAAATCTGTTAAGAATGTGCCTTGTACCCTGGCTGGTTTGGCTCAGTGGTTGGAGCGTTGGCCCACAGACTGAAGGGTCTTGGGTTCAATTCCTGGTCAGTGGTGTGCACCTAGGTTTCAGGTTCAATCCCCAGCCTTGGTTGCTTGGTTGGGGTCGTGCGGGAGGCAACCAATCGATGTCTCTCTCACATCAATGTTTCTTTCTTTCTCTCTCTCCCTCCCTTCTTTCCACTCTATCTAAAAAAATCAATGGAAAAATATCCTCGCGTGAAGATTAATATATATATATATATATATATATATATATGCCTTGAAGAATATAAAATCTTTCAAGGTTGTGGATAAAAATGATTTTTATAATTAACTCACTTTTAGGAAGAGGGATTGATAAGAGGCCTTGTGAAAATTTAAATTCATGTAGTTAAAGTTAGCTTGGAAATTAAAGCTAAAATTCTAAAACGTTGTGACCTATAACTTTGACATGAAATTGTCACTTTCTTTTCTGGACCTTCCATTTTAACAGCCTAATATTTTGTAAGAAATGTATTCACTGAAGTAGTAGATACTACAGCACTGACAGGTCACTTTGATTGAATAGGTGTTTTCATTTTAATTCAATAAGTAAATTAAGGTAGGATTTCTTGCTGTGAGCAATGTTTATCTCACTACAATAATGAGTGCAATGTGTTGTGTGAGATCTCGTGCTTTTTTTTTTTTTTTTTTTAAAAAGGATATTCTTTTTGTAAGCCTCATTAAAAATACAGGGTGTCCCCAAAAATGTATACATACTTTAGCAGCTGATAACTCACTGAATTTTCATTCCTTTTCAGGTTTAACTGATTTGAAATAATGGGTGAAGCCAGACTGGGCTTTGAATAAAGAAAATTTATCTTCTAGACTTTTTTATGGGGACACATAAAAGATAAAGTTTACAGTACAAAACTGAAAATAGACGATGAATTGAGGCCAGCTATTGAAAGAGAATGTGCACACATATTGAACAAAATGATTCTTGAGGTTTGCTATTCACCTTATCAGCAGTGCCTGGACCAGAATGGTCATCAGTTTGAAAACAGGCAGAAAAAAATTATTCATTTTGTAGATTCTTTTAAATTTTGAAAATGAACTATATGTTAATAAACACTGACTTTATAATCATTCAAATTGTGTATACTTTTTTTGGGGGGGGGACACCCTGTATATTTTCCTAAAATAGAAATACTGTAAGACCCAGAAACCTCACTTTTGGGTATTTATCTAAAGACATCAAAAGCACTTGTGCCCAGCTGGTGTGGCTAGTGGACTGAGCATTGTCCCATACACCAAGAGGTCGCCAGTCAGGGCACATGCCCAGTCAGGGTACATGCCCAGGTTGCAGGATTGATCCCTGGAGAGCAGTATGCAGGAGGCAGCTGATGGATGTAACTCTCTCATTGGTGTTTTTATCTCTCTCTCCCTCTTCTTTCCTCTCTCTCTAAAATTTAATGAAAATATAAAATAAAATAAAGCACTAACTTGAAAAGATATATACACCCCTAGATTCACTGAAGCACTATTTACAATAGCCAAGATATGGAAGCAACCGAGGTGTCTACTGATAGGTGAACAGATAAAGAAGATGTGGTACATATATATAGTGGAATATTACTCAGCCATAAAAAGAATAAAATTTTGCCATTTGCCACACATGGATAGACTTAAAGGGTCTTATGCTAAGTGAAATAAATCAAACAGAGAAGACAAATACAATATGATTTTGTTTATATGTAGAATAGAAAAAACAAAACAAACAAACAAAATAGAAATAAACTCGGATGTGGAGAACAAACTGGTTGCCAGATGGGAGGCGCTTGGAGAATGAATAAAAAAGGCGAAGGTGATTAAACAGTACAACCTGCCAGTTATAAAATAAGTCATGGGATATAATGTACAGCATAGGAAATAGAGTCAATAACATTATAATAACTCTGCATGCTGACAGATGGTTACTAGATTTATTGGGATCATCTCATTACTTCATAAGTTATATAAATGTCTCATCACCATGTTGTATATCTGAAACTAACATAATATTGTATGTCAACTATAATTTAAAAATAAATTTAAAAAAACAGTTCTAGTCACCAAAATTTTTTTTTTAACTGTTTTCTTTTCCTGACATACTCATTTCATGACTAAAATAGAATTCTATAACTGGATAATTATAACATATTACAAACAACTTTAAACTATAATTATATTATTTCTTAGTTTTACAAATGATTAATCTTGTCCTGAATCATAGTGAAATAATCTCCTCTCAGAACTTGAAAGCTAAGGCTTGAAATGATAATATTCACATGTGCTGTGTATCCTCAAGCCAAGAAAGTCAATACAAATTGCTATGAGCTGATGATGTCAGCGAAATACTTCATAGAAGTCAATGCAAAACCACTTTGGAGGAAGAGGATTTCAATAGAAGACGAGGTCACAACTCAAGATTATAAAAGAGATAAGGAAACAACATGACATGAATAAGAGCCACCTGGCACAATAAATAGGAAAGTAAACTCCTCAAACCTTCATACAGAAAAGATCAAATAAGTACATTTAATATAGTAAAAATGTAAAAAAGCATTAAAATAATAAAGCATAAGATACAATGAAAAGATCAGACACGTTTGCAAATAAAATAGATAAAATAAATAAATAAATAAATAAATAAATAAAATAGAACTCCTAGTAATGACTACTATAGTAGATAGGGAAGTTTGGTTGTTGACATCAGCAGTGTTAAAATAAGTAAGAAATCATTAATTCTTTAAAAATGGTGCTAGGACAACTGTATAGCTACATGAAAAAATAATATCTTTATCTCACTATCGCATCACACTCACACACACACACACACACACACACACACACTGGCTACTATAATCATTGAAATAAAAAAAACCCAATGGATGAGTTGTGAAGGGTCATGACTGAGATCACTGTGATGCTAAGAATTTACTTGATAAAGATATAGTGAGACCCAAGACTGTTGATTTGCGTACAATGAAACAATGCTAGTGAGAGTTTGACTTGTGCAGTGTCCAATCTAGCGCTACAATTTAGGGAAGAGCTTGAAACTCCAGGTGCTATATCTCATCCCATTGGATTTCTGTTGTTCGGAGAAGTTTGCAAAAAAGTACCCCAGCTGTTTCATATGGGCACTTGAGGGATTTTCATTCAGTGCAATGTTTAAGCAATTGGCTTTTCCTCAGAGGATACACAGAATTCCTTTCAAAACTTTACCACAAGTCTATAGCACTGAGTAAACACCAAGTCTTGTCTTTTTTAAATGAAAAGAGCTGATAAGTTGAATATAAATAACACAGAGTTAGCTACAGTTGCTAGGCAAGAAATTTCAAATGGAAAATATAAAAGAGAAAATTTTTAAATATTGATGATAAAATATGAAGGTCCAACATAGGTCTAATAAGAGTTCCAGAAAGAGAAAAGAGGGAGAATAGTGAAGAGGCACTACATAAAGATATAATGGCTGAGAATTTCCCAAAATTGATGTAAGAACATGAATAACGAGCCAGAAGCACAGTGAATACAAGACAGAAAAATACAAATCAATCCACAAAAATACATATTATAATGAAACTTAACCATAACAAAGCAAACATGAACATTTTATAAGCAACCAGAGAGAAAAGTCAGCTTACAAAGGGAATGACCATTAAACAGAGCTGAATTTTTAACATCAACAACTGAAATCTGAAGCCAGTAGGATGATATATGCAAAATGCTGAAAGAAAATAAATAATTGTTATTTAGAATCACCAGGCTAAATTATCACTCAAGAGTAAAGACACAATTAAGACATTAAAAAAATGAAACAAATAACAATAACAAAAACAACCACACACACTTGAAGAAAAACATGTAGAAGAGATTCATAACTTTGGTATAGGAAAGGTTTCTTGAGTAAGACACACAAAAATACAAGCCCCAAAAGAAAAGATGGTTAAAATTTACTACATTAAAATTTGAAACAAAATTTAAAAAGACAACCCATCATCTGGAAGAAGATATTTGTAATGCTCATAAAGATTGGAACCCAAAGTATATTAAGAACTCCTATAGTCCAATTAGAAAAAGACAGAAAATAACTATGAGAGACATGGAGAAAGGATCTAACATGTAATTCACAGAGGGTAAAACCTGACTGACCAATAACATAGTAAGCATTACATTCTTTAATTATCTCAGAAATTTAAATTAAAACAGCAGTGATATTAGTAAATTATCAGTAAGATGAGCAACAATGAAGAATTCAGGTAATTCCAAGTGTTAATGATGTTGTGGGAACATTGCCGGTGGGACCATAAACAGGACAGCTACTTTGAAGAACTATTTGGTAATTTCGAGTAAAATGGAAAATGCACAAATTCTATGACCCAGCAATTCCACTTCTAGGTCTGCAGTGGGCCTAGTACTGCACCGCAGAGACCCTGTGGCTGTGCAAGGTACAGCCTTTCATATCTAGAGCAACTCTCCCAAATGTGCACAGAGAGAGCAATCTAAAAATCTGTAGGAAAAGTAGAGGTTTGGGGCTCTACTTTTAAAATTGTCCTTCTGGTCACAATCCAATTTCAAGAAATTGAAACTGGAAATTGTAGACAGATTTTGATATTTATGTAAGTAATACAATCAATGACTCCTATCAAAAGACATAGTAAAGGGAAAAAAGGTTTCTTGTCCTATATCAAAAGACTGAAGAATAAATATGCCTGGATATGTTTATATGAAAATGTAAAGTTCTGAACAAAACAAAATGCAATTTCCCTTTGTTTTACAAGGTAGTTGTGTTCCTGGAAAATTAAAAGCTATTCTTGGATATTTGAACAGCACTCAAAACAAAAGAAAATAAAACATATCTTCTGTGGTTTATATGTAAAACTGTGTTAGCATCAAGGCTCAGATCATTGTAAACAGGTTTTTTAGCTGCTAAATGCCTGGCAGGACATTTGACATTTGAAAGGCACATGGGGAACTGATCCTGGGTGAGAATCGTTGTGAGCTTCCTTGACCTTTACCTACTAAATGCCATTGTGCCCTAGTCCCTGAGACAATAAGCCCCCTAGGGGATGAGAACCACTGCTCAATCTAGACCTGGCTCAAATTTTTCTTTTCTCTGGAAGCTCTTTATTATTAATTTCTCCGTGCCTCCACAGTACACGTGACCAAAATAACATTTATCCCACTGCATAGCGATGAGCTGTTCACATATCTGTTCTCTCCTCAAACCATGGCTTCCCAAGGACTGAGTGTTATTTTATATACCCAGAGCCTAGAAGTGCTCAGTAAATGTTTGTTATATAAAAAATAATTTAATCAAATCTAGCCTCTCAGGTTTGAGTTTCTATCATGTCACTGGACTGCTTGCTGCCTTTTTTTTGTTGTTTTCCTCTAGTGAAAGCTTTAATCTGTAAAAGGCTAAAAAAACACACACAAAAAAACCCCAAGTTCTTTAGCAGAAGTTATCTTCAGTTTAAAAAAAAGTCTATTGTATACTGCTGGCACCTCATATTAGTTCCTATTAACTGAATGGCTTCATCTACAGAGAACTTAGGGTAAAGAGGATCAGAACTCTTGTTAAGAATATATGTAAATATATCCAGCCAACATTGAAAAAATACTAGATTTTGTATGCATTCTTCACCTTTCGGTAGAATAGGTACCCTTAACCCCCCACCCCCGTCTTTTGGCTATATCTTTGTGAAGCAACTCTCATTTGGCTGGTTCTAGTCCAACATTCATCATAAAGATACACCCTGTGGATCTCGATGAGACTTCGCATTCTAAGGTCCATGGATTGATGGAATGGTCTTACTAATCGAAATAAGATTTTTCACAATCTTTAAATCATAAGTGGCATTAATTGAACCCAAGAAGAAATCAAGGAGATTCATGAATAGATTTATAAATTTTCTTCTTTCTGCATTTTAATTATACTGGCATTTTAATGGCATTGTAATTGCACATATTTGTATACATTAAAAAATAATTAGAGATCTGCAGCACTATGGGAAACTAATTTATGCATATAGACCTTTAAAGATGTTCACGTGGAGAATGATCTCATAGTTCTTACCATGTTAGACATGTTAATATTGTTCTTGTTGAAAAGGTCTGTAGCCATATAGATGGATGTGCCTTCCTTGTTCTTTCTGTGACTGAGAAAGCTAGACAGAGCTGTAGCTTGACTGAAGGGCAGTGCTCTGTATTCATGGAACTCCCAGCTTGGAAAGTCCTTTAAACATTAAAAAAATATGTATATGATTTATGCAACAAATACAATGTATAGCTCTTATATATGTGTATATATATTATTTTCTGATAGGAGTCATACATAGTATTTCTTACATAAATCATATATATATTTATGTATATATACACATAAATTATATATAAATCATATATGTGATTTTTCAAAATTGATACAAGAACATTAAATATATATAATAATTATATATATAATTATTTTTTATAGCTTGCCCTGAGATGGTTCCGAGCTCTGATCGCATGTGGATGGTAAAGACAGGATGAGTCACTAAATCAGGGCAACAGAACCAATGAATTTTTAACAGTATTCCTGGCACAGATTATCATGCAAAGCATGTGCATGATGTAGGGGCCATTCATCCAACAAGCACTTATTGAACACCTACTGGGCGTCTAGCACTACTGAGGTATGTCCCCATTTGTCTCATAGATCATTTACCCCAAAGCAATTTGAATTATCTCACCTTCACTTCTGTCTCCTTACTTAATGTCTTAGCTTTCACTGGAAATCTGAGCATTACATAATTTTGTCAAATTGTATATTGGGCTCCCCAATATCCTGGTTCTCTGCTACTTCTGAATATGCCCTTCCCTACATCTACCCAATATGTCAGAGTTCTTAGTGGCAGGTTTATTGCTTTAAAATTGCATTTTTATCTTTTTGGAAAGGAAAAAGCTAAGAAGCTTAGTAACTAAGATTATATTACCCCCTTGCCTTGAGATTATGGTACCAAAAGCTTTTGTAAGTAAGAGGATCTAGTGTAAGTACACTTCCTGTCCTCTCTCATATCAGGGCCTGCACTTGAACTATTCTCTCTGCCTGCCCTTCTGGGAGGTGATCCTCCTCATGTACACACAGCATTCATTCTGTCCCTCCAAGAAAACCTCCTTGGTGCCCTAATCTGTCTTTTGTTCTTATAGCACATTCTGCATCCTTCTTTTTTGTAACACTTAGGTTACAGTTGTATTCTGTCAGTTCCTGGAGGTCAGGGATGGTGCCTTATTTATTTTTTTACCCCATGTGGAACTTTGTCTCTGATAGGTATAACCTGAATCTGGTATTCAAAAGACATATATCTTCAGAGGTGTGGGGTGTGTGTGTGTGTGTGTGTGTGTGTGTGTGTGTGTAGTAAGTTTTAGTGAACTGCAACCACTATTAGAATCTTCTTGGTCTATTATTCCATGAAAACCCGTTGGCCAACGTTCTCAGGGGAGTTTGTAAGCTCTGCTTTGGGCTGTGGCTGGGTTCCCTGGCCTTGTTGTTTTATGGGGCTGCTCTTTGCAGAAGAAAATTCAACTCTTAAAACATGTTCCAGGCCTTGGAAGCTCTCTAAACGGCATAGCTCTATAAAGAGGAGAGAAATGGAGGGGCATTTTCTCCTTTGGACATTATCCCTAGGTGTGCCCTGGAGAGAAGAAAATCCCAAAAGGAATACTTCCCGTTCAAGTCAGGTAAAGCATATCACAAGAGTCTTCTGTCCATTGCAAAGAGTCAGAGTAGAGTAGCTCCAGGCTGCTGCCACTTGGTCTGAGTCATATTCAGGTCTAGATACTCTCCCTGAGCTCCAGAATGACAGTGTTTCCCTTCAGCCTGGCCAAATATATGAGTTAGGGTAATACTAACTGCTATTACAAATTGATTCCACAATGTATTACATCCCAAACACAATAGGAATTTATTTTTTGCTAAGGTGGTAGTCCAAAGTAGTGGTTCTTTGTTGGTGGATGTTTCCTTTATGAAATGATTCTGGCCCAGGCTTCTTTCATCCTATGGCTCTTCAACTCACAGGGGTCGACATCTTCTGCACACGACCAGAGGAATGGGAAAGGGAGTAAAGGTACAATAACTTTTTAAAAGCCTTGGTCTGAAACACATTGTTTCTGTTCACATTATAAAGTCTCTAGATGCCAGAGGCTGAGAAAGTATCCATGGTTGGGCAGCAATTCTCTAGAGACAACTCAGAACTCTGTACCATAGAAGATCTTGAATTTGGTGCACAGTTAGCAGCCAGGGTTGCTCTGCTGCTTTTCTAGGGCAACACCATTTGTTGTCCAGTGGCCCAGATGCCCACCTTGCACCAAATGGTTGTCTACTGCTCACTGCCAACCGCTGAAGCAACTTCTGCTTCTAAAGGGAACCAAAGTCTTGCCACCCCCAAACTGTCCCTTTGGGATATTGATTTTAAGTTAGTTATTAAGAAACAAAAGACTCCAAAAGAACGTTTGACCCTTTCCCTTTCATGCCTATGGGATTCAGATAAAAGGCCTGCTCCAGAAAGGGACTCAATATTCTCACTTTAGTGTGAGATAATAAGGCTCCAGGCAGGGGCCTGGTAACTAGATTTCCCCACCCTGTGTCCTGTTGTTTCTGGGTTGCCTCTCAAGAATTTGCCTGCCATGTGCGTTCCTCTCTTCCTCAGCTACCTGTAAATTACCTATTTCCTTTGAAGTCTCAGATTCCTGCCCCCTTTCTCCATGGTCTATAATGGCTTATAAACTCAACTTCTCGATGTGTTTCCCATCTCATGTCTTTTGACACCCCTGGCATCTACATCTGTAATAAGCTTTGCACATTTTCTCCTGTTAATCTATCTCTATTAGTTTGATTATTAGGAGGCTAGAACTTGGTGGGAGAAAAAGTATTTTTTAGCCCCCACACTTCCATCAGATCACTGGTTAAGTGTCCCAACTTTGTCTCTACCTGTCTTGGGGCAGGGGAAGAAAGTGGGCCTTTCTAATAGGTACCTAACAGTGGGACCTGGTGCAGTTCTCACCCTTATACCAGGCATTGCTTATCCTTCCCCTTCTCACAAAGGGTACACAGCACAATCCATCCCTTTGGTTCTCACATGGCTCGGATGATGGGGAGGGACACTTTCTAATGAATCTCACCTAAGCTCACAGTGCTTCTTTTACAACTGCCTTGGCAGAAGGTCTTTGTGGGTCTCCTCCAATTATAGCTCACAACGGTGGTCCTCTTAGTGCCAGAGTTTTCTTAAGCAGACTTCCTTAGTCATGTGTGGAAATGGTTTTGGGCCCCCTGGTCCTTATCTCTCCATCCTTTTTCTCCTTAAGCATTCTTTTTCAACTGTTGGAACTTACAACATGTAGCTTATCTTGGAGTTAAAAAGATGTTTAATTTAATTGAATTTTATAGTCTTCTTGAGACAGGGGAAGTGTTATGTGTTACAGAAAAAAAATATTTTATAAGAATTTAATGAGCAAGTACTAAGTCTTATGTGGCATAAAAAGGGCTATGAAAAATATGAAGGAATATAAATTATGAAGAACTTATAAATTAGTAATGTTATCAGTGGGGGGGCCTTCCGTGTCCCTACCTGTTGCTAGAAGTAGGCTTCTTGCAATGTCATGAGAAGAGATTTTCTAAGACTCGCATGGGAGAATGAGTGGCATTTATTTGTGTGGAATTCGACCCCTGAGTTTCCAAGGTCTCTCCCTCCATCCCACCAAGGAAAAGAAACATTTTGCTTTCAGTAGAGCCAGGATTACAGCTGTTGCCCAAAGTTCTACTCCATGTTGGAGCATAGTCCAGTCCAACATCAGGCTAGCTTAGTTTGTGTTCCCAGCTATAGTCCATTGTTTGTGGGGTCCTCATGGCTGTGGACCATTTGGCTTCTAGGAAAGTGGGTGAATACAAGGAAGCAGGAACAAAACCAGAGGAACCAGAGAGCCAAGAGTGGGAGAGTTCTTTGTTTTGGGATTACGTATTTCCAATGTTTGTGGGTTTGCAGTGGCCCCACCCCCTCTGGCCAATGATGTCTGTTCCAGGTTAGACTGACAGGTACCTTCCCTATGTCACCCTGACTTTACTGTGCATGAGCCTATCTGCCCTTTGTTGGACCTCATTTCCTAGTGTTCTGCAGGGAATGGACTGGTGTTTCCCTGGGGAGTGTAAAGTTGCAGCTTCCTGATGAAGCTTCCCAAACAACCATGCCTATAATGTCTGGCCTCCCTTTTGCTTCTTTCCTATTATTAATAACTAGCTAATTACAATGGTATCAGTAAGAACTGCTAATAACCCAGGAAAAAGCAACAAAAAATAGTGCAGTAATTCTAGGCTTCCAGGATATAAGAATTGAGAGGAGGCATCTTTATTAAGTATCCTTCCTGACAGTCTTCCTTGCTATCTTTCATTTGAGAAAGTACAAAACTAAGTCTGTATATTGCTTAACATTTCCAAGTCTGAAAAAAAAAAAAAAAAAATTAAAAAATTTAAATCATTGTTTTTGTTTTATCTTCAGCTTTAAAGAGTGTTCATTATTTCCAACTTTGAGAACATATACTAAAGTTTAATTTGCACTTTAAAAATCTTTTAGGATTAGAGCTATTTATTTATTTAATTTTTGCTCATGGTAAAAGCGAAAACAGCATTAAAGGGTTTACAGTGAAAATTAAGTTTCTCTTTTACCCTGTACCTCAGACCTCCTTGGAGGCAACCACAGGGTAGTTATCACCTACCCTGTCACTTCCAGAAGTATTCTGTGAGTTTATATTTCATTCTTCATTATCTCCTAACTTATTCCTCTCTATTTGCTAGATCAGTAGTTCTCAAGTTTTATTGTGCAAAAGAAACACCTGGGGGAGTTCTTCAGAAATGCAGATTTCCTAACCCCCCCACCCCCCAGAGATTCAGTGAGTCTGGGTGAGTTCAAGGAATTTGCATTTATAACCAGGTGATTTTGAAGTAGGTGGAGCATGAAACCTACTTTGAGACACTGTTTTAGAAAATAATTAGGGTCTCACTGCATTGGGGACTAATTTGGTCAAGTCACAGGCTGCTGTGGTAGACTTTACCTATTCCTATCATAATGCCACATTCACTTTCCCAGTGTCTGACCTTTACTGGGGTTACCTTCTCTGGTTGCCATGGTGATGGACAGAGGTCTTCCTCATGTAATTAGTCCAAGGATGTTGATTTGTGTCTTTGCCTCTGACTGACTGCCCTGCTGCAGAGTGTCATTAGCTAGACTGAGAAAACTCAATTTCTTTCTTCTGCCAGTTGTGTGATTGCAGTTAACATATGTTTTCTTATATCTCTGAGGAACAACAGTTACAAAAATGTAGGCTTTTGAGTGATGTCAGTAATTTAGATATTGTGTCAGCCAATCTGCACATGGGGAAGTTGAGGCCCAGAAAGATTAAAAAGTGTAGCCAAGGTCACAAAATGAGTTAGTGGGAGAGCTGACCAGAAACCTGGCTACTGAGTTTGAATGTGGTGCTGTTTTCTCAGCTTAGTGGCAGCTAGAATCACGGGGTCCCTGCAAGGCATTCAAACAGTTCCTGTCCCCCAGCTCACCTACCACCTGAACTGTGTCCTTCTGTGTCCTGTCTACCCCCACCCTACAGGCTAGCCTGCATTGGTTGTCTTGCTGATGGTAGTGACAGTGTGAATTATTTCTGAACTCTTAAACATGGCAAAATCTCATCTCCTCGAACCTCAGGCCAACAAATATAAAGCAATTTTGAACTGAAGGGATTGTGGCTAGGTGTTAAGTCTCTGTAGGAACACAGGAACTCACAATTCTTAGTCTCAGCTTCCTCAAACAAAGACCCAAGGAACGGTTCTTATTGCTTTTCTAAGGTTGGGGGAGGGCTGAGGTCATGAAGAGGTTGCTTGGTGTACAGTCTCATCCTGCCTCCCTCCTGCTTATTGACAAGGCATCAGGATGGTTTATAGATTGCTGCATCGCGTTAAGGACTATTTGCTGATGTTTTGAGACATTTATCTAATCTCAAGAAACTCAAGGGATCCGATTTCAACTTTGAATTATATATTATCCATATTTGGGATGGAATGGGCAGTTTTAATGGGAAAAGCCCATCAATCAGGCCAGAGATTAGGAAAGGCTTTGATTTATATATTTGTTGAAATCATCTATAGTGGTGTAAAAATTTTATAGTTCTGTAAATTTAATAATATTTTAACCTGATATGATTCTTAACACTACCCTACGACCACCGGATGTATTTTTTTTCTTTTCTTTTTTAACCAAGGTGAAATATTAACTAATTGTAACCATACATTTGACAATGTCTCCAGCGTTTAACCAGGAGTAATATAAAAATGTCCTTGGAGAACATGTCTGTCTTGATGAACAAGAAGAATTCCAGGAAAAAAGGCTCAGTTCCTGAAATAAGTGACAGTATTTCAGAAAGGAAATTAAGTATTTGTTGAAAGATACATTTACTAGACTAGTAATTTTATATATATATAAAGTATCTGTTAAAAAAAATATATATATATATGTATATATATATATATATATATATATTTTTTAACAGATACTTTATTCAGGAAAAGGAAATTAAAAGGATTTTTTTTTTTTTTTTTTTTGCACAAATGGTGAGAAATAGGAATTAGTTAGCATTTGCAAGCTTTTAGGCACATATAATTTTGTACTTATGTAATTAGAGCTATAGCTGAATCACTCCAACACCTGACTTAGTTGCAGTCTTTCAAACAGGTATTTACATTAAGCTTGAAGATAGGTACAGGCATGAAAACAATGGTATTTTTTAAAAAAAATCTATTTTAACAGGTAGACACTAAATCAGCTTCTCTCTAACTGTAAGATAAGAAATGATGCTATTTTGCTTGTGAGCATTATCTTGGAATTTTGCATTCCTGAGAAAATGTTCTCAAATGTTGCATTATCCATGCAGTGAGGCAGGGACAGGTATCCGTGCTCACAATAAAAACCCTGCTGTACTGGTCTGCTCCCATGACCCTATACCTTCATGCTTATAATTTTTAAGGACCAATACTTATCATTGCTATTTTTAGTCCACTTCCTTTTGAGGCTGATGGTCATTATTTTGATATTTTGTTTCATATATATTTCCCCCTGCCCTTGAAGTCCAAATAGATATTTGTTTTCCATCCTTATGTTTTGATACCTATTGCACAATTGGGCTGGGCGAATTTGCATTTTGTTGTCTTAGGAGGGTTAATGATTTTATTTCCAAAAGGTTAATTGCTGACACACACCCTATAAAATAGCTGTCCAAGATTCTTTTTACTCATTTCTCAAATGCTCAGTTTAGTTTTGATATTTTTAATTCACTACTGAAAATCAGTTGCCTCTAGGAATTTCAATATTACATTACAGAATAACAAACTATCCAGTATCACTAATGACCTATTTAGGAATGAAATGCCTCCCCACCCTGGTTTTAAGCAATTTCTAATTTTGATAGGGATCAGATACCCTCTACAAGGATGGAGTTAATAGTTCCCTGAAGGGACACATCACTAGCCTGGTTGTAAAAAACACGCATGGCTTGTTCTTTCAGCCATAAGGCAAGAGGAAAACAAATACATCTATTCTTCCCCAGCATTTCATTTGTGGTCCTAAGATGCCTGAAAAACTATAATCATTATGTTATATTAGTATTGTTATTGTCCTTGTTATTTATTTATTTTTTTAAATCCTCAGCCGGGGATATATTTCCATTGATTTTTAGATAGAGTGGAGGGAAGGAGAGAGAGAGAAACATCAATGTGACAGAGACACATCAAATGGCTGCCTCCCACACTACCTGACCAGGACCAGGGATGAAGAGCAACCAAGGTACATGCCCTTGACCAGAATTGAACCTGTGACTCTTTGGTCCGCGGGCCGACATTCCAACAGCTGAGCCATATTGGCCAGGTCATCCTTGTTATTTTTTTATGTTTCTGAAATCTGGGTATTTATCTATTTATATCCACCTATCTGGTATTTTTCTACTTATATCCTTTCCTCAAGAATTTACCCTCTAAGATGTCTTCTTTCAAAATTATATCCAAAACAATATGCAAGTGCTGGGATGAATATAACATACCATTTGAGACTTTGCCATGTGAATCTATAGTCTGGAAAATTTAGGCAAAAAAACTAGTCAGTGAGGGGAGAACTTACTCAACATATTTGTTTTGGCTGCTTACATCAGTCACATTTATAGATCATACCTTTAATTCCTTGTGGTGAGACATACTAATCCTCTCCTACTTCTGCATTATCAGTGTACCCCCATTTGACCAGGACAAAGTTGGTCTAAACTCACATACATTTGCTTTGCCATTGTAAAATGTGCTTGGGTAATGAGCTTGTCAGGGGTGGATGAGAGAACACAGAGCACTAGAGGAGGAAACAGAAATGGGTGGGCTGAGGATGTGAGGTCCCACTTGGAAACTCGATGATAAAAAGAAATTAGAAAAATTATCTGTGTTAGGAGAAGAGAAGGCCAGACAGCGAGAGGCAGCAGACTCGCTAGAACTGGACACAAGTGGGGAGGCGGACATGGCATAGAGATGTTCAAGATGTTTTCTTCTGCAAGGAGAGGGAGGGGCACGTGTTGTTAGGTGGCTGTCGCCACGCACCTTGGATTCAGATCACCTGAAACCCAAGAAGATTTGAAAAGGACTTAATTCTCCTCAAGCTGAAAGGAGCTAATGTTTGTTAAGCTTCTCCTAGGGCCAGGTGTTCCACAGATATTATCTCATTTAATTCTGCGCACATCCTTAGGAAGGAAACACGACAGTAGCAGCCGACATTTTCTGCATGTTTACTATGTGCCTCACACCGGGCTAAGCTGCGTCTTCATATCACATCTTTATAATTGAGGACACAGACTCAAAGGTGAGGGTAACTTAGTCAAGGATACACGGTTAATAGAGCTGGAATTTAAATCCAGATAAATCTGACCCAAAACCCAGAATTTCTGGCTTCCCATGACGATTCCTCAGGGAGTGAAAAATCCACTGGAGGTGGAAGAGCCATCTCTTAATTTATGACACACTACATTTCATAAGTAAGCTGCGTACCTGCCATTTATTTGGTTAGGCCTAAACCCCTCAGCATGAAGTCAAGGTAATAAATACCCAAAGAAAGTTCTTAGAATGAGGGTTTCCATGACTAACAGAGGGGCTAGGGCACAGAATGGAAATACTGGGTCACGCCCCATCCCTAGGTTACCATCTAATGAAAAATAATCAAACACAAAAATGAAAGACTCCAATTCTTTAACCCTTTGAATGGTAGTGATCACAGGAATCTGAGCAGAATATAGAAACCCTTGATTGGATAGTGTTTTGGAAAATGTTATTCCATTCAACAAGCCGCAGTGCCTCTGGGCTTCACAACCACCACATAATGATAAGTCTACCACTTGGTAACTATCTCCAGATGTGAGGAGAGGGACTGGGTCTCTGGCGAGGAGGACATGTTGGAGGATGTCTTTGCAGAGCTCCAGGTGGGTCGGGTCTTCACACAGCCTCACAGGCTACTGCAGCGATATTTGGAGCCATAGCCTGAGGGGAGGAAAGGTCAAAGTAGCCAGGAACCAGGGCGTAAGTAGCTAGAGCAATGCACTCCTTCTCCCCCACCATAGATTCCAGTGAGATTAAGAAATAATTCAGTACTGAATTTTCTCGGCTTCTAAGGACCCAGAAAGTGGTTGTAGTATGCCAGCATGCGGTTATTTTGAAATTTGAGGTTTATGCCTAGCTGCCACCAAGAATTCTCAGTGGGTGGCATTGCCTGTGCCCTTCAGACTTAAATGGGAAAAGAAGTGAATTCAGAAAGATTTTGTCTCAAAAAATGCAGTATTTTCATGATTAAGTTATAATCTTTATAAATGAGACATCGTATCATTAAGCTATTTATATAATGGTTTTCATCTAAAACTGTGTGATGCATTTCAAAAAATATATCAGGTCTATAAGATAAACTGGCTAAATTCTGAACTTCATACATTGTTCCCTTCAAAATGCCCCAAACTTTGTGCTATACTTTTAATTTATAATAAAGACTTTATTATCTGACATGTTGGAAAAAAGAGAGTGACCTATGAGTTAAGACTTCCATTTATCTGTGTTTTAATTTAGGCCAATTTCCCAAATTTCAAGCTGTACCTGATGTCCTTTTCACTAAATGAAGCAGAAAGCCACAGATGTCCTCGGAACAATTATTTAAAGGTAGGGAGTTTCAGCAACTTCTTAGTTGAGAGATCAGAAGAAGACCACCTGGGCATATAAAAACCATCTTCCATTTCGAAGTGGAGTTTGAAAACCTAAAACACATCCTGACTCAATGCAAGAAAATCAAGTTTTTACTTCAGAAATAATTAGGATTGAAAATAAACCTGCCCTGGTTAAAGCAGAGGGGCTGGTTGGCAGAGGAGGAGAGTGAATTGCTGTCCAGCAGCAGGGGTGATTATGAAAATGTGACGGCGTAGAACGAGGCCAGTGAAACTGCGCCAGACTCCAGCTTCATAACTGGAGATCATTTGTTGTGACATAATTTTAAAATTAGGGCTCAAAAGTGGAGCAAAGTTTATATTGAAGGACAAAAACAACAACACAACAAAACAGCCTTTAGAACTATCTATGTGGTAAAATGCCAGATACCACAGCTTTGACAATAATAGGAATTATTATTGTCTGTTCTGCCGCTCTCAGAGTTCATTTTCTCCTCTTGAAATCAGAAAGCATTGCAAAAATCTTTTACGTCAGATTTGCAAATACCAGTGTTACCCACCCCCACCTTTTCTTTATCAGCTTGCCCTTTCGACAGGCAAGGCACAGCAAAATGAATAAATTCAGCATATTTTCCTGTTCACCAAGCATAAATTATTACTAACTGTGGTGAGAGGCTATTTGAAAAGCTGTTTTATTTTATAGAGATTTCTTTTATCTGTAAATAATTCCGTTTGAAATCAAAGTAGATATTGTCTTATCTTTGTGACCTCAGGAAACTGAACTATGATGACATATTTCCATTCGAAAGAGGGCAATGAGAGGATTCGTGTGTAAACTGAATAAACTCTGCTAATCTATTCCTGAGCTTGGATCAGATTCCTAGTCTTTGAAATGCTAGGAGAATTACCATAGCATTAGTATGTGATACGACACCACTGCAGATTATCTGATGAGTGTGTTCTCCCTGGCAGACGTCAGTCTTAGTGGGGGCATTCGACTCTGACCACAGAGATCTCGTCTAACTGAAATGCATTACAAGTCTTTCATATCATAGCCCGTTAGTAATGGGCTGCTACTCTGTTATTTTTGCTGGCCTTTCAGCTCTAGTGCATTAAGTCATGATTTCCCTTACAAACGCTCTGATTCCCACACCTGAAGGGACTGTGGCAATTTGATAGAGTATCTGTTTGAAGTCACGCTAACAAAATGTGCACTCATCAGAGGATTATAGCTTTTATTCAATGACAAACAGCCTGGAGACTCATCAGTAGTTTTCCTGTGGTGGCACATTTCTTCAGTCCTCATTTCATCTGATGCCTATCGTCTGTCTGGTGCTTTCATTATAATAAACTGGGCCTTGAACCACGAAGTTGGCATTTAATACGAACATGTTACACTGTGCCCCTTGCCGTTTTGCTGTTGTCTTGATTGATTTATCTTTCTCTCTATTTTTTATATTTTTATTTTGCAGTAAGGATCAATGATTTCTGAAAATGTACTGGACTGTGACGTCTAACTATTTGGGCACTGGCACTAAAAAAAATAGATTGGACATTTGGAACCCTGTATGGTAAGGCAGAAAAAAATACTGAACCAGAGCCTCTTGGCTCTGAGCGGGGCTGACTCACAACCTTGGCTCTTCCTTCTGGCAGGAAGTAGAACAGGCGGCACGTGCGTGAGGTTGAGCAGTGCGACCAACTGCTGACAAGCTGTATCACTCGTTCTCTCACTGAAGTAAGAAGCATGTGAAAATTATTCATCCTCATATGTTAGGTCTTAAAATAGCTTGCACTGTTGATCCATTTATAAGAAACGTGCAACCAGTTTTCTCAGCCCACCCAGGGGAAAGTTCAAATGACCGAAAACACAGATGAAGTATAAAATGCTTGAGTCAGCTTTGACTACTCTCTCTCTTTCTTGCCCAGAAATGCCTCTTTAGTCACAAGATTTTTACCTCTGAACTACCTCTTGTGAAAGCTACCCTCTTACCCAGTTTAGGCCCTCCTCTCACCTGTATCATTGCCATTGCCTTTAAAGGGCATGGCATGGTTAGGGTTCCTTGGTTGTAAGCAATGGAAACCAATTCTGGGTAATAAAAAGGAATTACTGAAAGGACACACAAAACCAGCAGGAGATGGACAACTGGGATTGTGAGTAGGTAGGAACAGGCATCTCTGGAAGGCCCAGGAATCAGGAAGCAAGTTGAATCTGGTTGGGGTCGTGGCCATGGATGATGTGCAATCATTCTTTCTGATTTTGCATCATTGGTTCAAAGAGTGTCCAAATGACATTCTTTATCTGGATGTGATGGGTGAGAAGAAAGAAAATCTGATCCCATGGCTTCCTGGATCCCTGGAATTACCATTTTTCTAAGACTACACATTGTGGGATGAAGTGATTACCAGAAATGAACCTGGAGGGCCCTTAGTAAGTGGGATAGAATGCTGGGTAACAAGTACCCATGAAGAGGCATGTTTCCTAATTTCTCATCTCTCCAATTCATTTCAATTCAATTCAACAAACATTTATTAAGCATCAAAGTGTTACGTTAGGTATTGGGCATTCTGGGTAAAGTGGTCTTCTATACTTTATCGCCAATTTTGTTGCATTTAGTGGGGCCCTGTTTTTAAAAAAGACTATTTTTAAAAGCAGATTTAGGATCACAGTAAAATTGAAAGGACAGTACAGAGATTTTTCATATAACCTCTGCTTCCATCATCAACATCCTCCACCAGACGTTAGCTGAAAACAGGCATAAGGGAGATCCTACTGGGGTGATGGAAAAGTTCTGCATCTGTGAAATAGGTGAATTTGATGGCATGCAAACAGTGTCTCAATTAAGTTGTTAAACAAAAATGTCAGGAGATACTTAAGGCTGGAAAGAGCACTCTTTTGGTCGGAAAAGGCTTTCAGAGTGGAGGGACTCAATTGAGTGTGGTACAATAATGGAAATTGTGTTTAACAAGCCAGCCCAGGGCACAGCTGGTGCTGGGATAAAAGAAACGTTCACACAGGGTTTGGGAACAGCCCAAATACTTACTTCTTAATAATTTGTCAATATTTTGCTTCAGACAAGTTGGGGCTCAACAGGTGTTCACAAGGGGTACCCAGCTACTAGTCCATGAGCTGAGACTGGGCACCTCACAGTAAAGGAGGTCCCTTGAGGACCAAGTAAGAGCAAGAAGTGTGGCCTATTTCTTGTGAGGACTGCTGTATCGTGTCCCTCCCAACTCCCCCCCCCCACACACACACCTCATCCCTGGAAGTTCACCTAGGAGGAGATGATAAATGGAGATATGCCATACTCCCCCCCCCCCACAGGGTCTCCAGCCCTTGAGATTTATCATAAGAAAAAGAATAATAAAATGCCTTGTAGGATTTGAGGATTCGCTTTAAGAATTCTAAATCCCACAGACTCCATGACACTAACTTAGAATCCTCTTCTTCAAATGTTGTTCTGTGGCCTAACGACCATTCTGTTGGTAGAACTGTTTGTTTCAGAAGATATCTTTGTGCTAGAAACGCCTGTCATAATCATTAGTGCTTATCATACCCAATCTTAATGATTTTTCATAGCTTTTGGGGTCCCTAGCAACTATCTCTATCATAACTCTGTTTTCTCTCACTACCCTTAGCATTGCCTTCTGGGCCCGCACTGGGTTTTTCCACTTCCCTCTTTAACCATGTCCTGTCCTCACTGTGACACTTTTCCTTGTCTATAACGATTTTTCTTTACTTCTCACTCAGGCTGGCTCAAGGGCCACTTTCTTCTAAAGAGCTTTCCTTGACTACTTCTATCCCACAACATTTTTCTATTCCTTTGAACCTAACAATGATTATAATCTGTATCACACAATTTGAACTTGATTGTTCTATTCTGTATTTCTTTTACATTTGTATTCCTTGTTAAATCTTATGCAAGTTTGGTGCCCTGACCTACAAAAGGTAGATCTTTTATTTTTTATTTTTATTTTTGCATCTCCTATACCATGTACAATTGTGTTGGAACCTTAAAAATATCCTGCTTTTCTCTGCCAGCCTCCCTAAATTTCACCTGGGGTTGTGTGATAGCCTTTCTCAAAGGTTACTTTCTACGGCTATGTTTACAGTGATTTGAGAGAAGGGAATATTTATTCCCAAACAGGGCCACATTGCAGTCAACCCTTCCTGACACTTTCTCACCCTCTCACCTGCTCCTACCCTTGGGTGAATAAATGGCTACTACAAATGGCCAAGTTTGATATTCCTTATGGCCAATTATAAGAGGATGGGCTTGTGTTCCTCCAAGAGAATAGGCATATGTCTAGGTCTCTCTCTCAAAAAACAATGGGCTCCACCCTTTGTCCTTTTATTGTCTGCCCTCTGATCAGTGAGAAGGACCACTTCCTCCTTGCTTTCTACACCAAAGCAAGTTCTTCACATGTTGATGGGGTGAGACAGGCATTTTCACTTTCTGTTCCAGTTTTATATCTACAGCTGAGGACTAACCAAGCCTTCCCTTCCCCATGGGCTGTCCTCAGTATGGAGTAGACATATGAAACAAAACCACATTGTCTAATCCAGCGTTCCCGGGAAGCCCAAACCTCAGGCAAGGAGTGATGTAGGTGGTTGCTTAGCTTATTAATAAAGCTAATACTTGGATCTGGTTCAAATGTCTGCTCTGGCATGTCTACTCTCATAGCGACAGCAATGATGGGGAAGATGGGTGTTACTCTGAGACCCTAAACACTATCTTAAACATGAGATAAGTCCAGGAATTGGGTTAACCAGATTGTTGTGTAATTTTAGTGGAGAATGTCCTAACATTTTAAGTAGGAATGGTCTGTGTGGCATTGATAAATGTGTGTGTGAGTGTGTGTGTGTGTGTTAGTGAGTTCTCTTCCCCATGGCTATACAGACTAGCAGTGGAGTGACATTCTCAAGCAGAACATAAAAACTGCCAGACCCTGAAGCCTACATTGACCTTGGGGGGGGGGGACCCTGCCAATGTGTGCAAAATCTGCCAAGATCTTTCTGTGTTTGTGGTCATCTATGTTGTTTAACTCTCTGCAAAACCTCTTGGCCAACCTCAGGCATTATCAAGCCCTTACCCAGACTGTGGCAAAGGCCATGCTTGCAGCATCGTTCATGTCCTGGTTTTCCCCACCCAGAGTGGAAACAGCTGATAGTGCCATGTGGTTAGCAGCATAGTGCTGGGAGGAAGTAGCCCAAAAGCTAGTGAGCATCTTTCTCAGATGTGAGGGATGCATTTCAGCCTGTTCCCACAGGCATGTAGATCTGTGCCAAAGGCATTGTCCTTGGTGACTGGGATTGTGTAGGATTCCTGTGAGCCCTCCTGAACTCTGTGCCTCCTCCTGATGCCAGCTGGTTCTCCGTGTAAAAGGGACATGGTGGCATAGAGCATGAACCCACTGTGTCTTTAAAACAGGAATTATGCTACCGGGCTTTGTTGACCTTCTGGCTGAGAAACCTATTTTATTTTTATCCATAAGACTCCATACTCATAAACTAAAGTATAACAGCAACAACAACAATAATAACGCACTGTAAGACTGTATTCAGCCAAGTCTTCTGTTTTCCTGATAGCAAGTAGCAAAATGCAGCCTTCTCCCCTTCACCCCTTCCTCCATGGAGGCTAATGAGCTTTGAAATCCCTTTGATTCTGAGTGAGCAACCCAATGAAAAGGACTTCATTTAAAATGGGGAGGCTGAGCCAGCTTGCTTTTCCTCCCACTTCCTCAGTGCGCTCAGTGGCCGACCTTTTGGCTCAGCAACTGGCCTGCTAGTTAAATGCAACCGCTGAACAATCACTTGATGGGATTTCCAGCTTATTAAAAATAGAGTGTAGCCACCAGGGATTCAAGCATAAAGGTAATAAGAGAGCACCTAATAAAAACTTAAAAACACGTGCACACATCCCAAGTTAGAGCGGTCTTTAACCCCTACTAACTCCTTCTGATTAGCATTTGAAGACCAGGGATGAAGAAATGAAACCAGAGCTACAAAACTGCAATTAGAGGACACTTTCAAACCCTGGGCCTTTCCCCCTTCCAAAATTGTTTCCTAAACGAAGGAGCAGTGATGCTGACTATGTTGCTGATACTTACTTTACTTTTTATTTATTTCAAGATGCAGGCACTAGTTGTATGAATCGGTAACAGAATGTAAATATTCAGACATTTAATAACAAAACCATGGCTACTAATTTTAATGCAGTATGTGTTCATGTAGAAAAATCGGAGTGTCGGCTTCCGTAACCTTAGATGACAGATCTTATGGCAGAGGACAATTTATCTGTCACTACCCTCACCAGCTAATGAATGAAAAACAGAAACATAACAGTTTCTGAAAACCTCCTGACATTATCTTCTTGCAAGTTCTCTGTGGTTTCTTCTTAGGTAACTTTATTACATTGATTTTCAATGTAATAATCAAAACATTTAGATGTCCCCCAATTTACCGTTTCTTGCTGCCTATTATTCAGCTCTCTTTTATACATTTTCACATTTCCTTTGGAAGAGGATGCTAGTTCCCCTCACATGGAGCACTGTAAGACAGTTGGTGCCATATTTATTAGCTTTTGTTTCTGAATGCGAGTTGAGTTAGAAAGAGGTCAACACAGAGAATATTGAGTTACTCTTGCATTGGCCAGTGGCAACTGGTGGCTTCAGCAGAACAGCTAGGAGTCCCATTCCGGAAGGCAGATTTTCTTCCTAAGGTAGTAGGATGTGACTGAGGGAGCTCAGAACCAGCAAGCAGCAGTCCCAGCTAGCTCTCCCTCTTCTGCTGGCAAGTTGTTTCACTTTAGACAAAACACTTCACATCTTTGTTCCTCAGTCTCTTCATCTGTGAAATGGGGGTGTGTGAGATAGGGCTAGATCATCTCTAAGCTCTGGGCTCTGATGCTATGACCCCCTGATTATGGAATCAGAAAGATCTGCAAGGCTCTCCGAGGATCAGCTAGTTCACTGCCTTGTGTTACAGCAACTCTGTACCAACTGCACTCCGGATGGAAGGCACCTTGGTCTAAATCAATGATAAAATTATATTTCATTTAGGGAGTGTTTTCCATGTGGGTTTCTAACAAATGTAACTGTAAGAAAGATCTCCACTTTCCTCTGCCCAGAGGAAGGGGAAGAGTAAATAAAAGTGGTGAATGAATAAATAAATGTATGAATGGAACAGTCAGGAGGGCCTTTGTGTGGTTAAGGATTTGTAAGAGATCTCTGGCTTCCTAATGGTCAGTCTCTGACCTCAGGAAAGCCCAATGGGACATAATTCGTAAATGGGAGAGAGGGCTAGAAAAGCAATAAAGGAGAATTAACACTGCTCTGAAAAAAATATGTTTGTCTTCATTGTGAATTAAGACTGAGTTAGAAAACTATTTCTCTTCTTCACCATTATCCTTTAGTTTTGTGTGTGTGTGTATGTTGAGGGTGGGGGAGATCCAAAAGTTACCTGTTGACAACAGGGACAGGTGTGTCTTTAGCCCACAGCCTGAAGGAAAACCCACACACATGCTGTGTTCTGTTGCAGAACTTGAGTGTCAAAGCTCCAACTCACACCTTGGACTGTGAAGTGCCAAAGGGCTTTGTGATCTCTTATCCTGGAGGCACTTGGTTATTGATCCAGCCTGGATATCTCAGACCTGGGAAACGTGCTGCTGCAGAAGAGGTGGGTCCTGTGGGCCAAGAACGGGCTTTCTCAACCTGTGCTCACAGAGGGGAACACACTGTTAGGAAGAAGTTGCTCTTGAAGACAGGAGAACATGGCGACAAAGCTTGGATCCAGGATTTCCTGAGATGGCAACCGTGAAGGCTTTCACTTCTTGGGTATTTTTCTTTCAGAATATAAGACAGTTTATATTTAGTGCAAGGTTTAAAAGCATTTTTCTTTCTGTTGAAATTTTCTTTAATTACTCTAATTAATTTCAGTAGATTTCCATACTCCCACTTCTGCCATTTCAGGAGCTTGAGCAGATTAGGGAATAATGTAAAATGGCATTTTTATTAGAGAGAGATCTATCTATCTTATCTATCTATCTATCTATCTATCTATCTATCTATCTACCTACCTACCTATGTATCAAGGAAGCAGAATCTCACAAACTAACCTTTGCTAT
Organism: Molossus molossus; assembly: GCF_014108415.1. Classification (NCBI taxonomy): domain Eukaryota; kingdom Metazoa; phylum Chordata; class Mammalia; order Chiroptera; family Molossidae; genus Molossus; species Molossus molossus. Next base: position 64,591,559 of record NW_023425402.1, on the reverse strand, counting down.
TCAAGAAGGTTCAGGGAGGCCAGATATATACAGCTGAATCACTGTGCCCCTCGACCACCTGGGTTGGCTGCCATTATAATCACAATACTCTTACACGATGAATGCCTATAAATGGGCTTCACCACATTTTTGAGCACTTATCATTTAATCATGTAATCAATGGTAGAGATGTGGAAAAAGCAGCTGTGGCTCCTTCAAGGACCATGTTAACTCGAGTAGTTACTGTTGCTAGAGGACCATTATATGCGCAGACAATCCTGAATGCTTCTTTGGCCATAATTGGTTATTCAACTGGACCAGAATTATGAGCAACAAGAGCAGCACAGGAATATAAAGATCAAATGTTTGTTCCCATTTAAGAGAAAATATTTAGGAAAGCAGAATGATTTTCTGGTGTGTTTTGCCTTTTTGGTCTCTACATTGAGCAAGTCAGTCCTGAGCCCTGTGATTGCAGCTGCTCACCCACAGATCACAGCGGCGGGGAAAGGAGAAGCTGCCAGTCTAGGAGACTTGGCTATTGCCCGGCAAACCAAAGACCACCCAGTGCTGGTAGTTTTAAAGGGCCATTCAGACATAAAAATAAAAGTGAAGTCAGGACTGGACACTTAAAGCTGCTCTTTGAATCAGGAAAAACCATTCTTCTATAATTACTGGAGCCAGGAGTTGTTTAAATAGGAAAAACTTGATTGGACTATGTGTTGATTGTTGTTGTTGTTAAGATAGTTTTTATTCCTTTAGAAGACATCACAGCCACATCTTAATAGCTTAATTTGACTGAATTTTTTAAAGGGATGAATTAAGGCCACATTTTGTTTATAATTATAAGGATCAGTGGCTGCCCCAGGCCCCTGTAAAGCCAGGGGTCCATTTATTGAGGGATGGGAAACAAAACTAAGCTGCTTTGGCTGGAGGGCTTCCACAGGCTAGTGGTTTGAGAGAGGTTTTATCTCTCTAATGAGTGTAATATTAAAATTAGGTAGGTTCAAGAGGTTTTATTTTTGCAGTATTTGAACTATGTATATGGGCATCTGCAAATGCCAATCATGTGACTTCTATGGGCACAATTAATTGTTTGTGCTCACACATATGCTGACAGTATTTGTTTTATGCACCTGCTTCTTCTCCAGTTTCAATTTGCGTCGATCTTTTGATTTTGTTTTAATGTGCAGGCGTTTGCTGAAGTGTAACCACTTAGAGAGCATCTGGGCTCACATGGATTTTAAAACTGAATCCACATTTTAACAGTTTCTCACCTCAATCTCGATGAGAAAAAACAAATACATCATAGTAACCAGTATTAATAGTTCCTTCACATTCCTAAATGGTTACATTTTCTTCTTGATTATAACCCTCAATTTGGAGTTTGGCTCCCTGCTTTTTCTCAGATTCTCATGGGCTTTATAATAATGCTTATCATTTGCATAGCATTTTTAAAGCCCTTCTCAATCATTAATTAACTCATTCATAAGATGTTTTTCACAATCCCTATTTAATGCACAAATATGCAAACTGGGCCAAGCAGAGGCCAGGGCCACACAGGGATTTGGCTAAATCCTTTTATTCAAATTTTCAAATTTTCAAAAAAGATACATTTTATTTTATTTTGTATTGATTTTCGAGAAAGAGGAGGGGAGAGGGAGAAAGAGAGAGAAACATTGATGTCAGAGAGAAGCATTGATTGGTTGCCTCCTGTACGAACCTGGACTGGAGACCAAACCTACAACCTGGGCATGTCCCCTGACCAGGAACCAAACCGGCGGCCTTTCGGTGCACTGGACAATGCTCAGCCAACTGAGCCACACTGGCCAGGGCAAGGAAGACACATTATAATGCCCATCAAAAATAGCAACTTAAATATTACACTGTAAGGGTCAGTTAAGCAATTAGGACAATCTGGGAAAATATGTGCTGTCTGTGTAGTGTCAGGTTTTCAAGCGGAAATGAGAATGCTATGACTTCTTCAGATCATGGCAACCTCCTTGATCTATGGGCTCAGGCCAAGCCTTAGAACAGCTGAGGTCTCCAAACTCTTCTTGAGGAGAAGCTATTTTTTTTTGAAATTATTGCCCAGGAAAGAATTAAAATGCTGATAGTACAACTCAAAGGCACATGAAAGGAAAGGTTTTGGGTCAGGGTCTTCTTCCCAGGAGACCTTCCCAAAGAAGGAAAAACTGGGGTGGCAACTGGACTGTAGATCAAGCAGATAAAAGTTTAAGATCGAGAACATGCATATTACTTGTTCAGGAACCCAGTGGTGACGATAGGAATGAAGGACTTGCAAGCTGGGGAGGCTCTCCCAACATCTCACCAAATGCTTAAGAAAATAGTGCTTTTTTGCTCCTTGTCACATTTGGGATCTATAGGGCACTTTGGCATCCAGTATTCCTCAGGGTTTCCATCAAGACCTGCTTAATTGGCTGTTAACCTGAGCTCAGAATAGCATCTGAGTTGGAAAGAAAATCTGCCGCGGTGAAAAAAGAGCAAAGAAAAGGTGGAAAACAGAGACCCGGATAGAGGGAAGCAGACTGGACAGAAGAGGTAAGCTTCCAGAGAGTAACAATCAGTCTGAGATGGTTACTGGGTGGTCTTTGCACAAGTGTCCTGAAAGCACTAAATGGGACGTTGTCTCCATTTCCTAGGGCTGCTATAACAAACCACCACCAACGTGGTGGCTTAAAGTGACAGCAGTGTATTCTTTTACAGTTCTGGAGGCAAGAAGTCCAAAATCAACATGTAGATAGGGTTGGTTTCCTCCCGAGGCTCAGAGGGAGAATTTGTGTCATGCCTCTCTCTTAGCATCTGGTGGCTGCCAGCAATGATCTTGGCTTGTAGATGCATCATTTCAATTTCTGCCTCCATCTTCTCATGGCTATTTTCTCTCTGTGTCTGTGTATCTCAAATCTCCCTTTCTTTTCTCTTATAAGGACACCAGTCATTAGACTTAGGGCCCACTCTAAATCCAGGATGATTTCATCTGTCCTTAACCTAATTACATCTTGCGCAGATCTTTCCAAATAAGGTTTCATTCACAGGTACTAGGGTTAAGACTTGGTTGTACCTTTTTGAGAAACACACCCCAACCCACTACAGATGTCATCCTTCAAATCTTGGGTCTGGGGAGAAGCTGAAACAGTCTCTAAATACTGTACTCCTGGGTCTCTCCTGTGAATCCAGACAGAGACTGACAATAATACAAATACTGAATACTTCAACGTGTTTCTCCAAAGAACAGCATTCTCCTACATAACCACATTACAATGATCACAGTGATTATTTCTGGAGGCAGAGCTGACAAGTTCTTCGTTCTGCTTCTCTCCTATAATGTCCTATTCATCCAGTTCTATGCCCAGCTAGAGTGAAGAATCGCTTTTCAGTCCCCCAAATCCCCACTGCGTCCTGTGTCCACAGGAGAAGGGGTTGCTATCTGGACAACAGAGTCAGCCTTCATTCCATGCACACCAACAGCAGATACCTTCACTCCTCCTGGCTCAGACTGTAGTGATTGATTCCACAGGTGGTCCAGGTGAGGAGGGTAGCTCTGCTCTCCAATTCCTGGGTATATGGGTCTTGTGGGTGGGAGATAATTCTTTCTCTGGCCATGGTAATTTGTAGGACACTGATCTGAGTCCCCTGGCAGTGTCTTTGTACTGCCCTGATCCTCCTGTTCCTTTCCAAACTACCACAAGTCTGCTCTTTGGGGACCTTCACAACCCTCCCAGCCATCCAATTTTGTAACTTAATGAATTGTCCTTGGATTTGCCTTCCCTCACTTCCTACATCAAATCAGTCCCTGGACCTCATCTCCAGGGTGACCTTTCCTCACCTAGCACATTGCTGGTCATGCAGTTTGGATCCCCTGGCCTTTCCTCTCTGGGGATAATATCTAGGCCTCAGTTGTATTTTAGCTCCAGGCCCAGAAAAGCAGCAAAACCAGACAGGCAATGCCACGCCACGACTGACCTCAGGACCAGCTGCATTAAATAATGACCCCCTGCCCTGGCATTAAAAAAAAATCAGTCCCTGGGTCATGCTGATTCTTCAAGTTTATATTTCCTAATCTGTCCCCTCCCTTTCATCCTCATCAGCCTCATTCCCTTCCAGGCTTCCATCACTATTGTAAACTATCAACGTTAGCTGCTTCTCTTGTTGGCCTTCCTCCAGTCAATCCATCCTTCTAATTCATCAACTATTCTACAACAATATTGATGCCTCTACCAATTTTAGGTACTCTCCTTAGCCAGATTAATGCCCACATCTTGAGATCTTTAGCAGGCCACAAATCTCTTTATGACAAAGTTGTCAATGGTGCAGATGTGACTTCTGCCTAAAGGACTTCTTGGTGCCACAATCCCAAGGTGGGTGCTCTAGTATATAATGGAAAGACCTCTACTCTGTCCACTGCTCACCCAATCGACACATCCAGATGCTGTTAAATAATCAGCGATACTCAAGATACTTTACTTTTTAAATACAGAACATGAATATTTTGTGGGTGGTCTCCTGGCTTTAAAAAAAAAAATGTACCCTCTTTCTTCTTCCCCTGAAATCTTACCTCCTGGAGCCTAAAGTCTGTGCTGGATTGGATATTCTTCTTGGCAATAAAAATATTTTCCCCCGAGCGTTCAATGATTGGTGTGTTAACCTTTGCTTATTTTAAAAATGTTTCTCTAAAACTTTATGTTCCCCCATTTCTCCCAAAGCTTCCTGTGTTCTACCCATTCAAAATGTCTTGGGGTTCCCTAGAGTACTTATGATTTTATTCCTCCATGCATTTTATTCCTCCATGCATTTGCCCATGATGTTCCCTCTTCCAGGAACACCAAATGCCTGTGTGTGTCTGAGTGTTTTTTGAGCTTAAGTGTTAGGTTCTCTGACTCTCCCAGGCAGGCCTGGGAGCTTCTTGCTTGGCATTCCTACAGCAGTCTAGTGAACACGGTAACAGCTTATCACATCTATCCAATCCCAGAGTAGAGTTCTATTTATTTGTATTTATTTTTTTATTTTTGTCCTCACCCAAGGACATTTTTGCATTTATCTTCAGATAGAGTGGGAGGGAGAGAGGGAGGAAGAGACAGAAACATTGATATGAGAGAGACACATCGACTGGTCGCCACCCACACAACTGGGGCTAGAGACAAACTGGAACCGAGGTATGTGCCCTTAGCGGGAACCAAACCCATGGCTCTCTGGTCCATGGGCCGACACTCTTATGCTGAGCCAAACCGGCCAGAGCCCCCAGAATGGAGTTTTAAAAACTGTATCAATATCCCATTAGTAGATGAAATCAGTTTTTTAAATAAAATAGAACAGAAAAATACAAGTGTATTGCATTTAGTAAGCATCTGGTATGTGAACTTTTGCTGCTGCTTTGTGTGTATTTGTGTGTGTGTGTGTGTGTGTGTGTGTACTGGGTCTAAGAGTATTGTTTTTTTATGGGTCATAGACACTAGACTTAGTTACCTGAGTGTGAGGATCTTGCCTCAATCATCTTTGTTTGTCTTGGGGCTGGCCAGTGGTTTTACAGAGTTGACAGTCAACAAACGTTGGGTGAATGAAAAAAATCAGTGCAACTGTGAGAATCCCGCACTAAGTCCTCAACACATTCTCAGGAGGCCAAGAAGAGTAAAGACCAAACACTGAGGACTGCAGAAGCCACTTGCTAGCCCTACCCATGTTTGCAAATAGTCAAAGCCAGAAGTTCAGAGTAAGTCATGCCTTCTGCAGGTTACAGACTCAGATGCAACTAATATTTAGTTAGCATCTACTGCTTTGTCATATGCTATCTTGTGCAGTCTTAGAAAAACGCTGAAGTTGCCCTGGCCAGTTTGGCTCAGCGGTTAGAGCGTCGGCCTGCGGTCCGGAGAGACCCGGGTTCGGTTCCCGCTAAGGGCACGTACTTCGGTTGCAGTTTGTCCCCGGCCCTGGTTGGTCGTGCGGGTGGCAGCCACTCGGTGTGTCCCTTCACGTCGATGTTTCTCTCTCTCTCTCCCTCCCACTCTATCTGTACAAAAAATGGAAAAATATCCTCGGGTGAGGATAAAAAAAAAAAAAAAAAAAAAAAAAAAGAAAAACGCTGAAGTCATAATTTCTTTTTCAGTGGGTGAAACTAAGAATCAGGGTTGCTTCAGGCCATACCACGGACCCTCAGCAAGGACTATGCTTGCATCTATCTGCATCTTCAACCCTAGGCGAATGTTTGTTCCCTTATATAAGGAGATGTTCAGCCAGCAGTGCGGCAGCTTCTGGAAGGCTGTGGAGGAGTCTGGGGAGGACGAGGGCAGGACAGGTCACTTGCTCAGTGACAGCACTGAGGAAACAGCCACATGGAGAGGAAAAACATTGCCACTTGTTTGACAAAAACTTGTAAGGCCTGTGAAGAAGTGGTCTGAGTAGGCACATCAAAGGTCCATTAACCGGAAAGCAGAAGATGCGGCTAAGTATGATGGGAAGCATTTGTCACACAGCTGTGCTGTCGCGGTGGGAGCCGTCGGCGGCTGCTGTGTGCCACTTGCACATTAACCACACCCTCGGGGGACTGATTTGGAGCCTGGTTCCCGAAGCCCTCCCGTCTGCCTTCACCTGTCTGCTCCCTTTCCCTCACCCCAACCCCCACTGTCTGCTCGCCCAGCCCCCAGCCCACCCCCTCCTCCCATCTGGATGCCTCAGAGCAGATGTGCACGGAGCCATATGTTTCATCGCTCTCACACTGTTGTGTTTCTAGATGGGCTCACGCTGGACTGTGATTAGCGTTTATTTTTATCATTGCTAAGTCAGATAATGGTGATGGTTATTGATTTGCCCAATACAAACCTCTTTGTTTATTAGGAGCTCTGCACACAAGGAAAGGAACTCATTGAAAGATGAATACAACTATTTATATTTATTTATCTACAATAGGCAAGTACAAGACTGTATCCTCGGCCTTGTCCTGTTGAACATTTTTGTCAGGGACTTGTACAAGACATAAGAGATCTGCTGATCAAATTTGCAACTGGCACGAAGCTGGGCAGGATGGCTAATAGGCTAGATAAGAAGATGGGATTCTTAAAAGATCTTGACAAGTGGAACAAAAGGCCAAAACCAACATGAAAAAATTAATAAGAAAAAACTCTAGGTCCTGCACTTGGAGTAAAAAATAATCCATTTCAAAAGTATATAGGATGGAAAAAAAGATCTGTCTTTGCAGCACTTCTAAGGAAAACAGCTAAGGGCTCTTGGATATCAGCCTCAACGTGCGGTAACCACAAAAAAGTGATGTAGATTAGGCTGTATGAACAGAGGCACAGTGAGTGTCCATCCCGGTGAGCTCTGACTCACCCAACTACAACTGCAGGACTCTGGGTGACTGTCCCATTCAGAATCAAAATCAAAATATATATCACTTATTGATTAAAAAGTCTTTTTATCAAATTCTTCTTCAGAAATTACTGGAGTGATGAAGGTTAACTGAGCTAATAAAGTATTAGGTGTATTAAAAAACAAATAAACAATATTCTTCTGGTATCTTCTAAACCAGATAACCCATGTTAACAGCCTGGGGTGCATCCTTCTATGCTGTTATTCACACTGATACAAACATAATCAGAACAAATATACATGCATATATGATTTTCATTGGGATTGTTTTTGTTTTTTTTTAAGTGGCAAAACCGGTTCCTCTCCAAATTTCTTCACTTAAAGACAAGTCATGATACCTCTTGGGGTTAATGCAGATGGTTCTAAAGTCTTTCTGAAAATGCTTAATAGTCCATGATATAAATGTGCTACCATATTCAGCCTTTCTCAGTGTCACATTTTAAGAGAATATTGGCAAATAGGGGAGCAGATGACTTTCCAGGGTGGGATGGTGGAAGATGGGAGCTAGAAGCCATGATATACAAAGAATGATCAAAGCAACCAGAGATATTTAACTGGGAGAATGGAAAGTGGGTGGCTAAAAGGGAGGATTAATTGGGTTCATTAATTAATATTGGAGTTTTGCTCTCTATGGGGTTGAACAAGTCTGTGATTTTATGTGTAGTGTTTGGTTCCTTGTCAAGACATGGCTGGAGAAGGGGAGAGGGTGAGGACTGCTTCCTACTGGTGGTTGGAGGGATGTGCAGAACAACAGTTTTAGGGGGCTAACAAGCCTGCCCCCACCCCCAGAGAGCTGGCAGGCATGAAGCAACCTCCACAGTAAGCACATTATAAAAACATTAGGCGAAAATAATAAAAATAATGACATTAAAAAGAAAAATTGTTGTAGAAACCAAACAAAACCCAGCCCTAGAGCTGAGGCAGACACCAGCCGGGATGTTGCTGGCATGCTTGGGAGAAATTTGATTTCGGTGAATTTCATTGTCAGTGTAACCCAGGCATGAATCACCCTCCTCCACCCTTTCCCATCATTTTAATACCACAGATTTAGGGAACATGGCATTCGGGAGATAAAGAGGTTCACAAACAGCATTAGCCAGTAGCCCCCTGGCCCCGAGGCAGAGCTGGACTCAGCCAGGAGGCTGTTTTCTGCTGTTATGTGTCCATAAATCTGAAGGCAGTTGAGTCCCAGCGGGATTTGAAGCTGTCAACCCAGAGACCAGAGCTGTTGATTTTTCTGCTCCCAACTTCTCCCTCTGTCCACAGACCACCTGACTGAGGGTTGAGAAATGAAGTTTTTCACTGAGGCAAGAGTGCTGGGGGAAGCAGGGGTCTGGCAGAGCTGGTGCTGGAGGAAGGCAGCTCTCAGTTGGCTCCCAGGATGTATTTCCCTGATCCCAAATGCTCTACCCTGAGGTGCTGGGAAAGCCCCTGCCCTGGCAGACACAGGGGCGCAGCACCAGTACTGGAGGTGGTGTTGGGGGTGTAGCTTACAGCCTGGTGATCAGGGAGTCCCTGACAGCCCTGAAACCATGCTTTCATGTCATTATTATTATTTTGTTGTCAATCCTCACTCAATGATATGTTTTCCTTTGATTTTTAGAAAGAGTGGAAGGGAGGGAGAAACAGAGAGAGAGAGAGAGAGAGAGAGAGAGATATCAATGTGAGAGAGACACATCAGTTGGTTGCCTCTCGCATGGGCCCCGGCAGAGTCTGGAATCGAATATGTACACAGGGAATCGAACCTGCAACTCTTTGATCTGCGGGTTGATGCTCTTACTACTGAGCTGCACTGACCAAGGCTCTCATGTTATTTTTTAATGAACATGTATTTGATCCTTTACTGGGTGCCAGGCACTTCACATAGACAACTGTGATCTGTTCTCCCAACCCTCTTGTAGGTACTGTTGTACATACCTGTACACATGAGGAGACTGAGGCTCAGGGAGACAGAAACACCTGGCTCAGGTCATTCAGCTGGTCAGGAGTGGAGCCAGGGCTCAACCCCCACATCTGACCCTTTCTTTTAAGAGCTGATGATGGCAGAGCGTCATGAGTAGGGTCCTGGGGAAGAGGGTGCCTAAAGCTGGTGCTTTCTCTCCTTTGATTATAAATCCAAACAATTTCATATGTTCCATTTCAAAATGCTCAAGCTACCCTCATTATCTAGAGTTCATCATAGCCCTCGAGATTGCTTAGGAGGTGGGGGACCTGTTTTATTCATATTAGTAGATCAGGCTATTACCATGCAGGCAACAGAAATAGGACCTAGAAATTAGAATTAGAAAAATCCATAGGGAACCGTGGCTTGGCTGCCTCACGGTGGCAGGTTTAAGAGGACAGGGCCCACTGATGTTATTGGTTCACAGAGGGCAGTGAAGAACAGTGGTCAGCAATATAGTCATTACATTTGAATTCTAGAGTCAATTGATTGGGTTGCACCCATGACTTTGAGTAAGTCACTTAGCCATCTACAAAATTGGGATAATAATAGGATGAGATCTTGTTTATAGAGTGCTCAGCTCAGTACCTTGCACAAAGTAGGTGTCCTGTTGGGTACAGAGATCATGATGCAGAAGCACCATTATTAAGACGTGCACTTGGAGTTGTTCTTTAGTAACATCATGTTACAGTCAATCCATTTCTGCTCATAATTATGGTTTCTTTTGGGAGAATCATTTGGAAACTACATGGCTTAGGTAGAAAGTGGCATGTCAGGTGAGAAATAATCCCAGGCTTTAAGGTTCAACACACCTGATTCCCAGTCCCCACTTTGCCAGTCACCAACTGAGTCCTTTGTGCAAGTCACTCTACTCAGAGCCTCGAATGAAGTGTCCTAAGAGCCACCTTGCCTGGCATTGTCCACCTGAAACAAGGTCACACACATAAGGCATCTAGAGTTGTTGGGCTCCTAGAACATACACAGTAGTCATTAGTTCCCCTCTGCCATGGCCTAACCACCGAGCTTGCCAAACCAGACCACAGGTACATGTCCCTCAGACTTCCCCAAACCTGTTTCTGTTCCTTGATGAGGAGGACGCAACATCCTAAGGCACTTAGATGACGCTTTAAGTAAAACTGAGTTTCAAAATAGACAAGTCTGGTTGTTAGAAGAGAATTCAATCAACCAGTAATTCAATTAGACCAAACTAAATGAGGAAATCCTTTCATTAAACATTTAAAAGCCGTATGAGATGTGAATTTATGCAGAAAAAGCAAGAGAGCTACCTATCATTCACCTCAATTTCACAAACATACATCAATAGCTGGTACCTTTTCCTGACTGTTCCCTGAGTACGGACTCCAGCCTGCATTAACAGGGCTGTGTGCACTGTGGCAGCTAAACACCCACGATCCAGGACCTCGGAGTCCTCACTGAAACTGGAAAATTGGGATAAGATGGTTTTAAAAGTCCCTTTTAGTCACCAGGATTCTATGGTTTCTTTTCCTTCCTGCTGAGGACTCTCTGTAAGGTGTCACTCATCTTGAGATCTCTTACACCCCCTCATCCACCCAGCGATCCCCCACTTCTATGCAGGAGTTCCTGCCTATCTGATATGCACTTCTTTCAAACCTCTCCACCTGATGGTTTACCTTTATGTCCTCCCTACTGGCCAGTGTACCTTAGAGACAGGAATTAACACTTGCATTTAGTTCTGTGCTCCCATATCCAATTTATGGACTGGCACAAAGTAGGTATTTATCTATGCTGAAGGAATGGGTGTTGAAGAAACAATAAAGAAGGTTGCTTTAATCCACTGTAGTTCCTCTATTCTCATATGTAATAACATGGGCATAAAACTATCTATCTCAGAGTGTCTTATGAGAACTAAATGAGAAAACCCATCGTTAGTGTTTAGCATGGTGCCTAGTACAAAGTCATCCCTCAGTAAATAATAGCCATCATATTATCAACATTCCAATTCCCATTTTGATATCCTCATTTTAAAAACATGCAGAGAAAATGACTTGCCTTTGGGATAACCGTGAGGGCCAAGTACAGTGCCAAGAAAACAGCTGACATCTTTATTTCTTGTTCTGATTTTTAAAGAAGTACATGAGGCTTCTGCCTGAGGGGCTGGGGTTTTAGACTTTGCTTAGACCTACTGTACAGCAGGGAAATCTGGCTGGGGCTCAGGCAGGAAGAGGGTGGGGAAGAATTGTCTGAACTGCTGAGAAAGTAGCTCTTCTGGCCTTTCAGGACAGAAGGAAAAGTACCCTTTGTTCACCCTTTGACATAGCTCCCATATACAAATCTTTAAGCCTGTGGCTCAGGAGGAAGATGATTTTACATAAAAATGATGTTTGGCAGATATCACAGTGTGCAAGAAATAAATACTTCTTAAAACAGAAGGCAAAGACACATGTCTCTGGAAATTTAGCAATGTTCCCAAGAGTGATCTAGATGAAGATGATATGGGAGGAGACGTGAGAATACTCTGTACAGAATCATTCATGCTGAGTGTTAGCACAGAAACTCAAACCAGCTGAGGTCATGCACACAGGAAACCACTGCCGGAGGCCTACTGTGCCCAGAGTCGTTGTCAACAGGTTGATACCAATGGTCTCTATAGGTAGCCATGTTATACCTTGTTGATTGCATCTAATTTTTAATAAGTCTGTAATCAATAGTTTTTATGGGCTGTTATTTTCATTTTATGTTCATTACTTTCTGGAATATATGGCAGATTCAAGTGAAAAAAAAATCCTGAACATTTTTAGCTAGAGAGTTTAGGAATAATTAAGTGTATATTAAGCAATACTTTTTGGTGAAAATATGTTTTTTTCTCTCCTTTCTTCTCTCCGTTCCTCCCTTTCTCCTCTTTTTATTTTATATTATTTCAGAAAGACTGGCATAGGTTTACCCAAATATCCAAATAACACTTTGTCACTTTATCTGACCCATTTATCCCATGTATCTCTTTATTATAAGTACAGAGATTTTTCTTGTTTTCTTTCTTTTAAGCATTTTTGTGTGGATGTTTGGGGGATTGCATGATTGAAGAATGCTTTGAGAAGAACTACGAATTCCTAAATACAGATTATGGCTTTAGGGAGAGACTTCTCTCTTTGGTGGCTCAGGCTCCTCATTTTCACCACTGACAGGTGGTAAGAATGTGAGCTAATTCATGTCTCAGACTAGATGCCTGAGTCACTGTGTGCCTTTTCTCCAGCCACAACATGGTCCTCCCAAGGCACTTTGGAAGCAGTGACTCAGGAGACCAGCAGGTGGCACATGGGAACCAGAATACATGCACCTTTGGACCAGGACAAAAGGGATGTGGAGGACCTGCCCATGTAGCCAAGGTCAGTTGGTGGTTTCCTCAGTCTTGAGGCATTGAATGCTGCTCCTGAGGACAAAAACATGTGTGACTGCAGGGAGGGCAAGACCAGGGTGACACTATAGTCATTCTCTTAACCTTTCCTAATCCTTTCTTAACCTGATTACCTCAGATGAGAATTGTAAGATGAAGGACATATTTTAAGTAAAGCAATACGCCTAATGTGAAGAGCTCAACATTGGTAGCTGTAAAATAATTATTTCCTGGTTAGGTTGAACACAATTGAGTGATGCTATTTGGACATTTTTGGTTAATACAGTGGTTGCATTTAGGTGTTTCTGATTCATTGATCTGTTCATTCATTTTTTTCAACCAGCGAATCTATGAAGAGTAACTACTTTTTACCTGCACAGGGCTTGGGTACATGGAGGTAAATAAGACCCATTTCAGCTTTCCAGGAAAACAAAGTAACTCACTTGGTTAAATTGATAGGAAGGTGGGTGATGCGTTTCATACAAAACCAACAATGTGGTCTGATAACCAATACATTTAGCAGAATAGGCAGGTTTGGGAATGATGATTTGAATGATGGGGAAGCTATGACAGAAATAAAAGGGAAAAAATGACCACGGAGCCATTTACAAACCAGAATCATTTCTAAACGATTCTATTAAAATATTAAATTATATGAAAATAATTGATATGCTCACACATTCTATTCAAGCCCCCTCCGTTAGCTGGATCTATTGTGGACTCTTTATCTCATAGAAAGAAATATTTTGAGGATAACAACCTTTAAAAAATAATATAGAGAGTACATGAAGGGTAGTTTGAGAACAGTGCTCAGTTATTCCCTCTGCCCAGAGTATGAGAGGAGAGGAGCTTTAACTAGCACAAGAGGCATAGAAAGGATTTATTGGCACTGAGAACTGTTAGTCCCTGATGGGTCACCCCCAGGAGATGGGGATGTTTTGGTTGAAGGCCTTTTAGGAAGCAGAGCTTGTCGTCTATCTGGACTAGTTTAGATATGAGTCTCTTAGGGAAATGGATTGACAAGAGTCATCTTTAAAGACCCTGTACATACTCATGATTAACAGGACCTTATCAGGCAGAGGGAGAAAGGAAATACAAGGAATGACTTCATTACTAATTTTCAAATAAATGAAGGCTTATCAACTGGAGGGAAGCTGCTAGATAGAAGAAAGAAGGAACTGAAGACAAGAGATCTAGCCTAGGAAGGAGGATCATTTTGATTCAAACATTGTGTGATACTCTTGGGGTAAATAATGAGAAACTATATAATGATCTCCTTAGTGTAGGGGGCATAGGTGTTGAGCTCAATTCAATGTGTGCCAGTAGACCTGCACTTTAAGGTAATTAATAGAAATATTAGTTTCATTTTGTTTTGTTTTATAATCAGCAAATAAAATTTTTTTGTCTTTATAAAATATCTCAGCATCCATGAAATATTATATCCAATACATATATTTCAAATATGTCAAGTATCAAATAACCATGTTTCTACCACATAATTTTTTTCAGAGTTTCAAATTTGCTACATTTCCTTCAGATATTTTAAAAAGAAACACAATTTTACAGAGTATATTGATGCAATTGTACACCCCTGGTATGGAAGTGTGTGTAGATTCTGACATCTCCCGGCTATCAGGGATACAGTAGGGGGAATTCCCAAGTGGGGTGGATATATACAAGATCCCCTCTAAGACCTGAACACTCTGGAAACTTCTAGATGGTGAGGTAGATGACCTAATTTTTAAGTTTGTAAGGGTGGTGAGCTCCTAAATGAAGTCTTTTAAATTTACCAAGTTCTTACAGTCTCACCACAAATAAAACCAAAGATTGCACAAATGATTTGGAAACAACGCATCCAGTTACAGGTGATGTTCTTAAGTGGAAATGGGCCATCACCTGCCTTCTGCCTTTATAAGCCTAAACTTAAAGTGGTAGAAAACATCTTAGACTTTCTATACTGTAGAGTGTGGATTTTAATCAAAGAGCAGAGGAAAGAACTATATAAGACCCAAGAGTCAAAAAGTGATTTTTAGAAAATATTCAACCATCTCCATGGTGAAATTCTGATAAAGATTCGAGGTAGAGAGTTTGGTGTCTGAACCCTAAGACTGACTCCTTCTGAGGGAATTATGTTTACAGAGATCAGTGGCCAAATGGGGAATAATAACCAGATTCATTAGATCTGAGTAAGCTCCCGGTGGCAACATCACCACTCCACCTGCCACATGTACGGTACCTCTCTGGTTAAATAAAGCCAAAGGAAGACTGAAAAGCTTCTTCTTGACAGGAAGGTCCTTACTGTCCTGATTTCTACATAGAATCAGGGAGAGTGGGAAGAGGGTAAGAAGACCCAGGCCTGCCCCTTGAGGGCCAGGCCTTCCTCAGGCAGCTACAGCAAGTATAAGCCATGCTGCTTGCAGCCACCCATCACTTTGTAATGGCAGGGGCCCTGCCCAGGGAAGTTCGGCTCTGGATAGCAGATTGGCCACTCTTCCTCCCACGTAACTTAGCGAGAAACAGTGTGTGGAAATAAGGACTGTGTGTATAAGTCAAAGTGGAAACAAGGAGGTAGGAAGAAAGTCCTCCCAAACAATGCCCTCCTCCACACTCCTATCAGCATTTATACAACCCAGAGCACTGCACTTCTGATCAATCTGAATATTAACTAATCATAGCTTCATTTTAGCAGCCTTAAATAAAAATGGACTCTGGTTAGAGAATTTGTAATGCTTATCCCCGATGTTCTTTGTTGACTTTAAACTTCTGAAGTTGGATTTAATTTCAGACAAGGACTGAGGTTGAGAATAGGTTCAAAAGTCATGGGGCTCTCTTCCTATTTCAATGCAGGGACATTCTTTCCCAAGCATGGCTGAGAAAAGTACATGCCAAGTGAAATCATGGAGTATAGAAACCCAAATGGCCAGTAATGAGGGTAAAATACTAGGCTGAGACTTCTCTCTAAATATTACCTTCCACCCTCAGTGCTTGAAAACATACGTTTCAGGAAAGGTAAACCAGATTTGTGTCCCACATATAACAATTAACCAAAACATCAAACATTTGTCTTGCTTGCGATCATGGCATTCAATCATCAGAGGAGAGGTTAATCTCCTCTGATTGACAAGAAAAAAAAAAGGTTGTCCAGGGAAATTCACTGTCTTTATGAAAACCAAAGCTTCCTCTTGCTGGGTCATTTGTCCCTTTTCAGGCCTAGATACCAGATGCCATTACAGCAATGCTGAGTGGGTCCCGTCACCACTGTCATCATCATAGCACCCTCAGCACCCTGGACTTCATATGATAATTAGTAGTGCCTCTACTTGACTTGGGTTGATGGTAACAGGAAAAAAAATGTTAGTCCATAAGTAAACAAAGCCACCTGGAAGAACACCCAGCTGGGGGCTCTCTGTGATTGATCTGTCTTCCCTGAATGTCTGGAGCAGGGGTCCTGAACCCCCAGGCTTTTGCAGCAGTCTCCCACACCCTGGGCTCTTTAGGGATGGCTTCCTCTGAAGGCAGTCACCCATTTGTCATCCCTCCTCCTGTCCCCTACTCCCACTCTGTGCCTATGCCGGGCTTTCCGGGTCCTCCCTGTCCTTCCTGCTCTCTCTTCCTCTTGCTGCTGAACTGCTGATCACACACACTGGGTTTGTACCCCAGAGGGAATCAGAGCAGTGTTGAAGCCTCATAGTCAGCTTTGCTCTCCACCTCACCTCTTGGGCTTTGAGTTTTTCTTCTACAGTAAGTTCCTTAGAGCAGTATCTTTGTGAATTCGTTAAACCTGCAGAAATACAGCTTCCTGGATCACTCAGAGTCTCTGTTGGTGGGACTAAAAATAAGCACTTTACCCCATCTTCTGGGTGATGTGAATGCCCCCAGAGGTGGGATTAGACTGGTCCTGGGAAAGCTGTGGTTTCCGCCAGTCCCATGTTCCATGATGAAGGCTGCACCGTGATGACTACTGATAACCACACTGGCCATGTGTTCTGGAGCTTAAGGGCTATTTCCAAACCTGCTATAAACCTCCCAGCCAAGGAGACAGCCATTTCTTTAGAGAGATATTTCTTGTGACTTTAACTATCTTTTCTCTCTTTGGCATCAGCTCTGAGTATCTCTCCTCTCAGGTGTTATAGACTAAATGTTTGTGTCCCTCCTTCTGTAATAAATTCATATGTTTAAACCATAACCCCCAGTGTAGCTATATTTGGACATAGGGACCTTTAAAGAAGTAATTAAGATTAGATGAGGTTGTAAGAGTGGGGCCCTGCTCCATTACAGGAGGAGCTATCAGAGAGCTTGTTCTCTACCACCACCCCCAAACACACACACATACACACAGAGGAAAAGCCATGTGCACATACAGAAAGAAGGCAGCCAGGCCGCTATTTACAGCCTGGGAAGACAACTCTCACCAAGAACTGAATTTGTCAGAACCTTGATCTTGGACTTCTAGCTTCTAGAACTGTGAGCAAATAAACGTCTGTTGTTTAAACCACCCAGTCCGTGCCTTTTCTTTGTAAAAAATTTATTTTTCAATTACAGTTTATATTCAATATCATTTTGTATAATTTCAGGTGTACAGCATAGTGGTTGGACAATTACATACTTTTCAAAGCAGTCCCTTGATATTTAAGTACCCTCCCAGCACCATACACAGTTACTACAATATTATTGTCTATGTGCCCATGATTATTTTGTAAGTACCAATTTGTAGTTCTTCATCCCTTAACCTTTTTAACCTTCACCCAGTCTCCCAACCACACCTTCCTCTGGCAACCATCAGTCTGTTCTGTATGTCTATGAGTCTGTTTCTATTTTGTTTGTTCATTTATTTAGCTCTTTAGAGTCCACATATAAGTGAAATTGTGCTATATGTCTTTGTCTGACTTATTTCACTTTATATAATAATACCCTCTAGGTCCATTCATACTGTCACAAATTGTAATATTTTATTCTTTTTTAATGACTGAGTAATATCCCATTGTGTATGAATACAGTCTGTGGTATTTTTTATGGCAGCCTGAGAAGACTAATACACCAAGTCTACTCCAGCTAACATTTATTGAGCACTTGCTATGTGCCAGGAAGTGCATTAAAAGTTTTCCATGTATCGATTTACGTATCCTTATAACAGCTCTGTGAAATAGCTATTATCAGTATACCCATTTTTAAAAAATATTTTTATTTTTTATTAATTTATTTTTGTTACAAATGTTTCTCCTCCCCCCCCATTGACCCTGTCTTCCCCATCCCGCTCCTGCACCCATCCCTAGCATTTTTGTCTATGTCCATGGTTATGCATACATGCATATACGTTCTACGGAAGAAGAAGAAGAAGAAGAAGAAGAAGAAGAAGAAGAAGAAGAAGAAGAAGAAGAAGAAGAAGAAGAAGAAGAAGAAGAAGATTTTTTCTTTATTGATTTTAGAGAGAGAGGAAGGGGGAGAGAGAGAGAGAGAGATAGAAACATCGATGAGAGAGAACACTGATTGGCCGCCTCCTGCAGGTCCCTCACTGGACATCAGGCCCACAATCTGGGCATGATACCTAACCAGGAATTGAACCAGCGACCTCTTGATGCATGGGTCGATGCTGAACCAGTGAGCTACAACAGCCAGGCAGTATACCCATTTTTCAGATGAAGGAATAACTCAGAGGGGAGAAGAACTCGCTCAAGTTAACACAGCTGGTAGGTTATGGGGTTGATATTTGAATCCAAGTTAGTCTAATTTAAAATTCCTTACTTTAATCTGTTTACTAGAACTGGATCATAAAATGAAGCAAATGGAATCATGGAATACTCTAGCTTTTAAAGTACTATTAAACCTTTTTGCAACTAAAGATTCCTTTTATTGTTTCTCCTCACTGTCATTTATTAATGCATATTTTGTTAGATTACTAATCTGCAAATTGATATGAACTATATAACTTTCAATGGCTTTTTGAAATATTGAAAATAACTCATGAGCCTCTACTGTTTCCTTTGAGCTCCCAGGAGCCTGCAAACCTAATTAGCTCCCTCATTTTACAAATAGGCAAGAGGAAATCCAGAGAGGATAGTGGCTTGCTGGTTACAGAGTCGGGAACAGATCTCGGGTTTCCTCTTTCCTATCCAAGAGCTTGTTATCCAACACCACGCTAAATCAATCAGTCCATTATTGGAGTTGTCACTGAGCACCTACTTAATGCCTGGTAGACAAGACTATGTGGAGGGCACAGAACAATTATAGCTATATCTCTATCTTTGATAAATATACAGTCTATTTGGAGAAACAAGGCTTAGACATAAAAGGCAATTATATAAAATCACAAGATAATGTGTTTCTGAAGCAGTATTTCTCATCCTTGGCCGCACATCAAACCACGCAGGGAGCTCTCAAAAGCTCCAGAAGCCTCTAGATAGAATAAGGATCTTCAGGATTGAGTACCACAGTAACATATTTTACAATAAGGACTAAAAATGCTCCAGGAATAAAGGCAAGTTCAAGGTGGACTTAAGGTATTCAAGGCAGAGGCCCCCGATCCAATCACCCCTACAGTACTGTCCCTGATGCTCTCATACTTTAAAGTAGGTGCTTATCACTCCACTACTTTCTGGCATTCCTTATTGCTATTAGGAAATCAGCTATCAGCCTAATCAGGGCTTCCACCTCACATAGCTCCAGGGGGCTCCCACATGCATTCTAGTATACATAACTGGGAGTCCCTGGAGGTGTGTAATGTCTATTTGTCTTTATTGCCTGCATTTTAGATTTTTTTTGTCTTTGATGGTCTTTAGTTTCATGATGGATCTCTAGATGTGATTTTCTTTCTACTTATTCTATATGATGTTTATTGGCTTTCAGCAAATCAATATCTCTCATCAGTTCTTGAAAACTCTGTCATGTCTTCAAATATTGCTTCTGTCCCATTGTCTCTCCGCTTTGTTCCAGGAATTCTAGTTAAGCACATGTCAGACCTTCTGTCTTTCTTATTTCTTTATTTTATTTTTATTTTTGTTGAATTTATTCGGGTGATACTGGTTAATAAAATTATATAGGTTTTGGGTGTTCAGGCCCCTATACTTATTTTTCTATTTTAATTTTGTATTCTATAATACATCATCTGTATAGTGTATTGTAGATTCACTACCCCAAGTCTCCTTCCATCACCACTTATTGCCCCTTTACCCTCTGGTAATCACTATACTATTGTCTGTACCTATGAGTTTTTAATTTTTTTTCTCTTTTTTTCTGCTTAATCCCTTCACCTTTTTCACCCAGGCCCCAACATCCCCTCTCTGACGGCTGTCAATCTGTTCTCTGTCTCTAAGAGTAGGTTTCTATTTTGTTTGTTAGTTTATTTCGTTCATTAGATATCCACATATAAGTGAAATCATATGGTACTTGTCTTTCTCTTGCTGGCTTACTGCAATCTTTCTTTTTCTTAATGTCTGTTCCTTATTTTACATATGTTTCTCTTTTCTGTGTTTCTTTTTAGACCAGGAGTGGGCAAACTACTGCCTGTGAACCAGATCTGTCCCACTGCCTGCTTTGTGAACAAGGTTCTATTACAGCACAGCGATGCCCCTTTGTTTGCATATTGTCTGAGGCAGTGTAGTTGTGACAGAGATTACATGGCCTACAAGCCTAAAATATTTACCATCTGGCTCTTTGCAGAAGAAGTTTGCTCCCCCTTTATAGAAAATTTCTCATCTTCCAGTTCAGAAATTCTCTCTTCATCTCTGATCATCCTACTGTTAAATGGTCCACTGAGTTTTTTCATTTTGGTTACTGTATTTTAAATTTCAAATGGACCCCTACATATCTGGCAGGTCACTTTTTACAGTTTCCTGTCCCTGATATTATTTTCAAGCTTTTCTTTTAAGTATTTAAACAAACATTCTAATATGTATAATATTGGAAGTATTTACAGGCCTATTTCTGCAGTCTGTTTTTTGTGTGCTTATTTCTTTATATTTTTACTTTATTATTTTATTGTATACAGCTCATTATTCTTGAAAAACTATCAGTGGAAGTTCTTTGAGGCCTTAGAAAATAAAGTTTCTCCAAGGAGGATTTACTTTTGTTCTGTCTGGTATCTAAACTAAATTCTTTGACGTTCTCTGAACTAGCCTAGCTGCAACTCCATGCCAGGGCTGGTTCATGGCCAAAGTATCCCAGGAATATTTTTTCTTTGCTTATTTTTTCTGTTGCTAAACATATCAAGTGTTGTGCTGAGAAATTCTATACTAGACTCTACAATCTTAAAGGCAGGAACTGAATCCTTTTCATCACTGAGTGCCTACCTCCTAATACAATGCTTGGCTAAATACTTGTTGAATGAATGAATGAATGAATGAATGAATGAATGAATAAATAGGTTCTGCTGATTTAACTTTCTAAATAGTTCTCAAATCTGTCTCTTCACCTCTTTTCCATTCTCATGGTCATAGTTCAGACTCTGTTGCAATGTAGTCTCCCAGTTTAGTGTTCCTCAGCTGACGGTATATTTCAGAATCTCTGGGGTTATGTTAAAAAATAAATATGTTTTAAAGAATCTGAGGTGAGTTGAGGAAATCTGTAGTTTAAAATACTCTGCAGATGATTCTAATATGTACCTCCAGTGAGAATCACTCTATGCCCATCTGTCTTCAGTCTGTCTCTCTTAATTCCGTCCTCCATGCTTGCTGAGGGAACACATCTAACATGGGAATCTGACTATTACTCCACTCTCCTACTAAAACCCTGCAGTGGCTCTCTGTTGTTACCTATAGAATTGAACTCAAGCTCTTAAGCATTGTTTGCAATCCCTCCATCCCCTGTCTTTACTGCCTGCTCTGATGACACTCAATGTGGTGCATTACTTCTCACATATCATCTTGTCTCTCATGTCTTGCTTTTGCTCACGCTGTTCTCTGTGCCTGCAAGGTTCTTGAATCCTTCTTTTAGGACCCAGCGCAATGCCAAAGCCTCCCCAGACCCAAAGGCTGAGTTTAGTGGTCCCCCTTCATGCTCGCCTGCTTCATCAATTATATAAACAACTCTATTATATTGAAAGTATAACTCCTCACTAGAATGTGAGATTCTCAAGGGACTTAAGTTACTCATCTCTGTTAGCTTACAGTTCTCAGAATGCAGTAGGAATTTAGTAAATATTTTTGTTGCCTAGAGCATAATACAAACATATATTTACTGAATTGAACTGAATGTCTAGGTTTGTCCTTTTAAAATCAGGTGCCTTCATTATCTGGGAAAAAGGGTTATGATACCTCTCGGGCTCTTTAAATTCACAATATTTATGATCATATTCTCTAACTAAATTCAGTTTTTTCCAGTTGTATTATGGAGAAGAAGAGATATAACCTGGGGGTTAAAATATAAATTCAAGGTGAAATAGAAAACTGAATAATTTTCAAAAGAAGAGGTAGAAATGAAACAATTAAGAATCTAGCATTTACAATTCCCTGTGTGGGTGTTGTGCAAAGACTGATTTCCTTGCCTGGGTTGCTTGGACGAGGGATGCTCATTCTGCAGAGGTCTCAGTTCCTTTTCCAGCCCCCAGTCATGCCTAAACTCTTGCCCAAGTCTCCCAGAGAGAGAATGAATACCAAGTTTCCCCTTATGGGTGGGATGCTGCTGGAGAAACAACCAAGAATAACAGGCTTGTGTGTGGGTCCCAGAGAATGTAGGGAGAGATTAGGAGATTGCTAGAGATCACTGCTCCCTGTGATATAGAAGATGTTATGTCCCCTCTAGTATGAAGCTGGACATCTCTGAGTTTACTATTCTTTTTCAGTCCCTACCATCTGAGATGACAAGTGGGATTATTCCAGCCTTCCCTAAACAGTCCCAATAACAACGCTGATCAAGTCTGCCGGAATTTCACTTGGGTGGGACCAGAAAGATCAGAGCTGACCACGTCATAGTTGGCTGCCAAGTTTTCTTGGGGGCATCTTTTTTCAGAAGTTGGGGCTGTAAGCTCATGCTGGTCCCCAGAATTCACTGCCTTGATTTTCTTTCCAGTTTACAAGTTTGCATCCTTCTAATTAGGCTTGATTTCAGAGCTCCAGTCCTTGGGATAGAACAGAATCCAAAGTCTACTTGGTATTATGCATCAGAAGGACTGAAAATAAATGTTAATCGATAAGGTTAATAATCATAAAATCGAGAAAGATATATTTTTTTGGGCATTGTCTCAGATAACTAATCTTCATCCTCTGCTAGAAAACAATGGTACTAATATAAGGATTCTCAGAGAGACGACAAAGAGGTGGCAGAGAAAGCATCTCACTCAGGAAGCTGCAGATTGAGACAGCTGCTGCAGAATCCCATTACCTTCTCAAGACCTGTTGCCCTTTGAGGGAGATGACGGCTGATGTCAGCTTTAAAACCATGGCAAGGTCAGTTTGCCAGTAAAGTGGCTGAAAAGGAAAGGGGAGGCAGAGGAAGAGCGTCCTTGGCAAAAAATGATTTGACACATTGATGAATAAGCAGAGGCTTCTCTGTACAAAGCTGCTCCTCTACACAGATGCTCTTTATTCCTGGAAACTGCTAGACATCAGTTGAAAAAAAAAAAGTCTCCCCTCTAACATGACCCACCACTTTAGATCAATCTGCTAACGGGTAATATTCCATTGCCATATGATAGAGGATTTGAAATGGAGAGGTTACTTGTCTTGCCCAGATCACTCAGCCAGAAACGGCAGTGATCCTAGGCAAGACACCTACCCTCTCTGAGTTTAGCTTTCTTATAGGTATAATATGGATAACAGCAACATTTTCAGTTACGAGAATTAATCGGGCTAATGTATGTGAAGGTGTATTTTGCCTCTAGATGATCATGCTGTTTAGGACTTTCTGTCTTTGAATGGGCTGAGGAGGAGGAGAAAGGGCACCAGTGCTACTAATGAAGGAAGGGCTGCTTGCAACCCCTCCCCTGCCAAAACATACTAATAAATCCCGATTTATGCAGACTGGTGTCAGGGTCTGCATTCATTAGCCAATTTAAATAATTTTATATCTTAAAATAATTATGGTATTTGCAGTCCTGTTTTTCAACACATTTGAGGTCTAGAGCAAGATGCCCCCCCACACAACCACATGCAGTCACTGCATTTATTTACATTTTTAATGAACTTCCCTGCTCCCAGAGCTCTGCTGGCATTCCCTGGCAGCCTGGGTTCTGCGCTGTGGTGCTTAATGGCTACCGAGGGCCACCTGCTTATTTCCTTGTCTGCACGTGCATTTTAACATCATCAGGAAGACAGAGGATATGGAGACGTTATCTCTTCCAAAAAGGTTCTTTCTTTCCCAAATTACCAACCACAACACCTGGTTATAAAAAAAAATAAAAGTTGTAAATACAATTAAATAGCTATATGTGGTTTGTTTCTTAAGCAAAGCAAGAAGCACAGCTGTTGCCCTACTACTTGCTTGCAATGGCTCTAGGGGCTGAGAGTAGCATCCCTTCCCTGACCATTCATTCCTGTACTGTTCTCCATATTCAGGAAAAAAAATATATTAGAAGGACAGACAGAGGCCAAATATCCCTGGCTTTATCCAGCCTGAAAACAACCCCGGGATAAGAGTGATTTCATGAAGACCACTCGGAAGTGACACCGGCCAAGGGGAGAGGGTAAAGTGAAAGCAGTGCTTAAGAGTCAAAAGAAGAAATCTCTAGCTAGTAAGCTGAAGTTCTTGGTCCCCTAGGTCACATCTTGCAGAAAGGTTTATTCTGCGGTTCTCCTTGCACACCCTGGGGCTGTTAAGCAGGGCAGATTTAGGATACAGTCACCCCAGGGGAGCTCTGGAATTCCAGGGTGAGAAAAGGGACAGCATTTAAGAACATTATGATGTTCTACCTCTATGAAAAAGTTTGATAATGTTTACAATGGAGTATATTCAGTAGGTGTAATGGGGGAACTCTCCCCACAGGCTTCCAACTAGCTGTGAGAATAACCTGCTTTCTCATAGACTTACAGAGAGAATCACCGCGGGAAAGTTTTGCGAAACTCTCAGTCACTCCATAAATACTAGATGTTTTTTATCAGGAAGATTTGATTGTGAGGATGACTGATAACAGGAAAGACATCAGAACAAAGAAAGCTGATCTTCAAATGCTTAGTCCTGCATTTGCTTCGGGCTCTCAGAGCTCAGTTACTCACTCAGCTGGAAATGAACCCTGAGATGCAGTGGCTCAGCGCCCTGCTCTCTCTGCATCTCTCCCCTGCCTGAAAGTATCAGCGAGGTGTTGAGTGGAAACAAACAGTGAGGCAGAAATGTACTGAAGAGGAGACAGACTTGGTATACACATGGAAATTGCCTCTAAAGAGTACTTCTTAGAGGTAAAGGAATAAAAATTTTTTTAAAAACAGTATTAAAGACACTGAATTAAACATCAGAGAATCTATTGAGATTATTAAAGTTGGCCTCTTTCCTCATCAACAAACATAATCTGTGATGAAAGCATTCATTTGACTAAATGGAATTCAGGACAGAGAAAGAAAACCTGCTCAGTTGACTGAAGGAAGGCAGCCGGTTTTGTTCTGGCTCAGACCGTGTTGCTTGACGGCAGCGTGTAGATACACGAAAATAAAGATGATCAGACAGAAGAGTGTGATGTGTTGACTCAAATTTTGCAAGAGAAAATCTGTCCCATTCTGAAAGAGATGACTGTAACTGCTCCAGCTGCTGCTGCAGCGGCTCAGTCCCCAGGTCCCGTGACTTGATGTCTTCATTTACCATATCACCCTCTCATCATTTCCTCTTCATCTCCTGCTCTTGGGCTTAATTTTTTTGGCGGACATTCTCATTCTCTTTACTAACAGGCAATCAATATTACATCATCTAGTTCTCTGTGATTCCTCTCACATGATGAGATATATTTGAGCAGATTCCACTGGGACTTGTTTTTCAACTCCCCGATGCCTGGCAAAGTGAGGCTTTGAGAATGCCATGCACAATACTGAAGTTTGATTGGACTGCAGCCTAGACAGCATGATCCCAGCAAAATTCCTACCCTCCATCCATATGCTGTTACTTGTGCTTCCACCCAAGATGAATAAAGAATGAATGAGGGGCACATGATAACAAACGAATTAGAACTGTCCATTAATTCAAAGGGTTTGATGTGGCTGTCTCACATTCAATGGCTCATGTAACTGTCAACATACGAATTCATTATCGAGAGTGCAGAGCTTGGGGTAGAAAATAAAGAGAATCACAGTACCACAGGGTTTCTTAGTCTCAGAGTATATTTAGGGAAGGATAATTCTTGGCTGTGGGAGGCTGTCTTGGGCATTTTAGGGTGTTTAGCAGAACCTCTGGTATCTGCAGGCTAGCTGTCAGTAGCATCCCTTGCCCAAATTGTGACTAACAAAAATGACTCCAGATATTATCAAATCTCACCTGGGGAGCAGACCTGCCCCTGGTTGAGGACCACTTGACATCCCACGTCATCCCTTTCTCAGTGACCTACCCGACAGAAGCTTGTTGTAAAGCTACAGTGAGACAATGCTGTGAAGACAGGAGGCTGAAGGGAGTTGGTAGCTTAAGAAAGAGAATAAATAGTGTGCCACTTCTTCAAGTTGTGATTTAACCTCGTTCTGCCGAATGTGGGGTGGTCTCCCCTACTGAACATTCAGGATAGAAAGTGACCTTGAGGAAAGCCCAGACACGGTTTCCTATGGAGGGGTTTTCAGCTGTGTCTAGAGAAAACCGACCTTTAAAATTAATTTCTCTTCCAGATTTTTTTCCTTCTTGAATTAGTCCTCTCTATCTTGCCTTTCACTGCAGCAAAATGGCACTTAATGGATCTTTGAAATTTAATACAGGATAATGCTGCAAGACTTTTTGAAGTTTAATAATAACCCTTTGAAGTGATTTGGAAATGGGATTTCAGAGGAGGAAGGGCTTTATTTTTGTTTGTTTTAAACATTTTCTCTGCTATTTTAGTGGATGAGCAATCTGATAGACTTTCCTCTCTTCCTCTTCCTCTTGGGACATCTGAATTGATACTGTTACAGAACTTTACACATACTTAGCAATTTATCAGTCACAACCAACTAATCTGCAGGTTATTTAGCAGCAGGAGGAAGGCTTGTTATTGGATCCATGGAAATCATTCCCAGATCTTCCATCTTTATCTCTGTAAACAGACACACAGTTCCTGGCCCACCTAGACTCTCAATAGACCACTATACCTCTCGTGAATAAATGATTCTTTAGATGCAATGGTTCTCAACCTTCCTAATGCCGTGACCATTTAATACAGTTCCTCATGTTGTGGTGACCCCCAACCATAAAATTATTTTCATTGCTACTTTATAACTGTAATTTTGCTACTGTTATGTCTTAGGCAACCCCTGTGAAAGGGGTTCGACCCCCCCAAGGAGTTGTGACCCACAGGTTAAGAACCGCTGCTTTAGAGTAATGTGGTGAATTGTTCCTATTTTTCACATTAGCAGACACAAAAATCCATGCTGACCTGCATTATGTACACAGGCCCTGTTTCCTCTGAATTTCAGACAAGGCATGGAGTGGGCACCTAAACACCATTTATTGGCTGAATTAAACAGAACACAAGCAGCTGCTCTGACCACGGCCACTATGCCCACCAGCCCCTTCATTAGTACAAAGGACTTTCACCTGTGTTTTCCTTACACAGCCTTGTACTACAGAGGACAGAATAAGATGTTTCTATCTCATTTTACAGATGAAGAAGCTGCCATTCACAGAAGCACAATCATTTGCCTTTATTCATAAGCAAGCAAATGTGGAAGCTGGAATTTATTAGAGCTTAATTATCACTGTTCAAAAAGATATACCAGATCTCTCTTCTGTTCTGGGGTTAAAATAACTTATCAGGATTTTCTCTACCCTGGATACATTCCTTAAAATCATTTTATAACCGCTCTGGCCGGTGTTGTCCTGGGCACCGAAAGGCTGCCAGTGCACTTCTCTGTCAGGTGCTTGTCTGGGTTGCGGGCTCCATCCCCGGGAGGAAGCGTGCAGGAGGCAGCTGATCTATGTTCCTCTCTCATATCCATGTTTCTCTCTCTCTCTAAAAATCAATTAAAAAATCATTTTGTATCTTTTCCTCTGATTTACTAGCCAGGGAGGAAACATAATTATTAATTTGACTAGATTATAACCTCCAAGAGGGCAGAAATCATTCTGTCTGATTTGCTAGCACAGAATCTGGCACACAGAAGGCACTCACTAAAATTTTGTTAAATTAATTTGTTGCAAGCATTTGTGTATTGACAGAACCGTAGGCACTTTGATATAAAGAAAGAGGTAGACTAGAGAGCAAATACAAATATGCAGGCCTTGAAAGGCATGTTGCTCACTTTATAGGAATATAAATGAAGTGTTGACCTGACTCCTGCATCTATCTCTGTGAGTCTGATTAGTTTGTGAGTTGTCCTGAATTGCATTCACTTCAGGAACAGTGGCAAATTTGTTTTTCCAGTCTGAGGATGGATCATGGGCCTTCATGCCTCTATGAGGTTTCAAGGAACCAGAGCATCATCAATCTTTCTTCTCTTTTAAATTCAGCATGCACATCTGAAGATGTAGATGTCGATTGCAGTTTTCTTGCAGATATCCTCTCCTCATCCCTGTCACCTCTGCCTTGGAGCCAAGTGGCTAGAATCCCTGGGCATTCCTGGGAGTAGAACAAAATCCCCAGTGCAGAAAGAACCCCCGAGGCTGAAACACCCCTCCCTCACACTCTAGGTTTCATGAGTGGATAATGGAATTCAATGCCTCCTCCCCAATGAAAACTATCTCCACTCATAGGGAGTGACAGTTAGAGTGATTATAGTTCTGATTGTTACAATCAAGCAAGGAGGAAAAGGAAGATCACTGACTACCCCGGTAATCAAGGCACCCTTCTCTGCGTCATTCTATCCCTGGTTTGGACGATCTTGTTCCGTGCCCAGAACCCCATTCTCTAGGGTCTAGGGCAGCATTTTCTGTGGAATGTAGAGTCCCAGATGTCTTTCTTGCTCAGATGACTGTGAACCCATGAAGTCCAGCCTTGATTCTTGCTCAGTCTCTGCTGGAAACCAGCTACCATAAAGAGAAACTGAAGCTCAGATGTGGGGACTCACTTTCCTTTACAGGTTAAGACTGAATGTGTGTACACACACACACACACACACACACACACACACACTTGTGTGGCTCCTCTAAAATGGTGGTTCTCAACCCTGGGCAATTTTACTCCCCAGGGGACATTTAGCAATGTCTGGATACCTTTTTGGTTGTCACAGTTGGGGCAGTGGGTGTGCTCTTAGCATAGATATGTAGAAATCAAGAATGCTGCTAAACATCCTACAATGCACAGCCCCCCATAAAATGCAAAGCAAAGCAGAAAAAAAAAGGCAGGTCTATGTAGATTAGAGTTGATGTAGGTTGGCTGAATGATGGAGTCTTTTCAATGTTAATAAGGCCAAACAACTTTCATTAGGATAGTCTGTGATTTATACTGAATCCACAAGATAATGGATCAGCGAGGCAGGGCATCTGGGGCTTGTTCACTGTGATTTTACCAGTCTCTGTAGCACAGTGCCTTGCACATGATATGCGTCATAAATATTTGCTGAATTAATTTCTATAATTGGGGCTACGATATCTGTATTAGGAAGCGAGCCAGTTGATTAACTGGTAAGGAGGGA
Organism: Molossus molossus; assembly: GCF_014108415.1. Lineage (NCBI taxonomy): Eukaryota > Metazoa > Chordata > Mammalia > Chiroptera > Molossidae > Molossus > Molossus molossus. Next base: position 64,562,227 of record NW_023425402.1, on the reverse strand, counting down.
ATAAGAAAAAGTGGTGTCAAAATAGTTAAGGGTTGGACAGAGCCAGGAGGACAGCTAGGGTGCAAGACTTCATGGGATCAGCTGCCCAGAGAACATGTTTAGAGATGTGTGGACCAGAACTTCAGCCACCCAAGAAAGCTCAACCTAAGACATCAATGTGGTAGAGACCCCAGAGCACACAGAACTGGCCCTGAAATTTGCCCACCCCTTCCTCTTTTGAAAACCTCATACACTAAAGGTTCAGAACCTTCGGTGGTTCTTGAGGTGCTTGAGAGGGTGGTTCCCCAGTTTTTAAAGCACCAGGTTCTCAAAATCAAAGCTTGGTGTTGACTGGGCCTTCCTTGCTAATCTAGTCTTTCTCTTTCTTCCAAACACTCTACTTACTGTTTTTAGGTAGTTTTTATAAGGTTGGTTCTGATATTTCAACCCTTGTTTTAAAACCTTCAGAAACTCCCCATGTTTTACCAAATTAAGTCCAAACTGTTTGCTCATACCAGTGCACAAATCTCTCTATGCACTGACCCCACTGCCCTTATATCTGTCCTTATTTTCTCTCAGTACTTTCTCTCCTTGATCCTTTTAACCCTTTCCATTCTATCATGCTTGCTTCTCTGCACACACCCATAGCTTCAGCCAAGTTGGACTATTTGCTTTTTCATGAATAAGTCCATGCTTTCTCTCCTCGGTGCCACTGTCTCAAGTTAGGCAAACGGCGTCATCAAATGTCATCCTTATGGTAGTTACTTTCAGTCCTTTGCATTTATGCTTTCACTGTCTTCACTTTGCAGGGGACCTTCTGCTCCCATAAATATACAAATCATTCAACACTAATGGAGTCAGAATCCCAGAATAAATACCTACTTCCTATCTACTGCTTGCATAGGGAATGTGTGAATTAAAGAGATAATGTTCTCAGCAAAGTGCTTTCATCTTCCCAGAATGAGCTGTATTTCTTCAAAGCATTATTCAGATTTCACATCAGCTCTCACATGTGCTTAGCATAGCAAGGAACACACAGCCTGCCGAAAGCAGAGGCCTCAGCGCTTTGCTGAACCGCGGTCTAAGCTAAGGTAGATGTTTGTTATTGCAAATGTTCTTGAGTTTATTATTTAGTTTAGACTCAAGCTTAATCAAAGGTTTTCTCTGCCATGCTGCTATCTTATGGCAGACACATTTCTAGTATTAGGAGGTAGAGACTTTAAGGTTGCTCATAAAACCCCAATTTTATGGGGGCTTTGATTAGATATGTCATCACCATTTTCTATCATGGAAATGAATTGTCTGTTAAATATGGAGAAAATAAATCAGGAAACTTCAGTCTTCAGAGAGAAAGTATAACGAGTGTAGAAAGTGGGGACGGTTACAATATGATCAAGAGTGTGGTGACCTTGTTCATCAAATCCAAGAAAAACAGAAATGGAATGAATACTCTTCAAAGTTGGAAGCACAATTAAAAAAAAATTTGCTCCCCACATAATCCTTGCTCTCTGGCCACATATTCTAGAGTTAGAAAAGAACAGCAAGAAAGAGGAGTTGTTGTTGTAATAGCCATAAAAACAATTCCTCCTGCCTGCAGTACCCATCAGCCAATATGGAATTTCAAATCATTTTATAACTCCCTTTTTCAACCCAACCTCCCACTGCTGAGAGTTTCTGGGGATACCTCATGTACTTTTGTGGATGTGGTTCATACAGCTACCATACTGTGTTCTCTGTTTCCCCCGTGGCCTATGGTAGGGCTGCTGATGCCTGCAATCACTGGACATGCCTATTCATGTGGTACAGGGCCACCGTCTCCTCACTCTGGCCACAGACCTCTGTTTAGAGGGCATTAACTGCTGTGGCTAACCTTGACCATCCTAAGCTGCTCTAGGCTCTGTGCTGAAAAGCTGGGACGAATCTCTCTCCCTGACATAGGAACTACTCAGTTATTTGGGATATAAAACAGTGATGTTTTTGCACCAAAAATCAGAGAGGATTTTTGTTGTTATTTTTCTTGCTTGTTTCTTTTTGAAAACAGGCCTTAATTTTAACTACCTCTTCAGAAAATTCAGGATGGATTTTGCAACTGTTGCACTACTATACTAAAATGCTTAGTATCTGCTCAATACTGGGCATTGTTTATGGCCCAAACGTGTATGCCTTTGTTCTCTTTTACCTTAGGATATATTATTTCCCAGGAGGCAATGGGGTCCTTATGCAAATAGATACATGGTAGGTTGACTGCACCAGAGAGACATATCTTAGTATATTAGCATGCACAGGGATTATACCTAAGTGGAGATTCTTAATACATACAGAAGATAGCAATCTATGGATCTTTTAGTCCCATAGTATATGCTAAAAGCATTAAATCATAAGATTTATTAGCTTTAATGATAACTTGTCTGATCAGTAGGAAGAGGAACCCCCTTGAGCTCAACAAACCAACAGTTGATATAGCTGATGTGGGCACTGAAGACAGCTCGAACTCCAGGACACTGTACCTTGACTACCTCTGGGCCCAGGAAGCTCTCTCTGTCTCTTATGGGCTGTATGGTCTCCCTTCTGTTTTTACAATAATCTCCTCTCCCTCTTGCTCTCTCAACCCCTTTCTCTGTTTATACATGGCCCCAATGGCCAGCAGCCTCAGTTAATGTTTTCCATAGGTCCAGCTAAATACACGCCCTGTCAATTATAATTCTCATGGAAAAGAATGTAATTAGGCACCAGCTGGCCATTAGAAGGTCTGATTTTGGTTTGGATGTCCACCCTGCTTAAATCAGCAGGTCCTGGGGGGTAGGTCATATATATAAACATTGCTTTTTCCTCTTCAACAGTGTTTTGAGAATGGGGTTATGAGAGAGACAGTTACCCCCAAATACGGTTACTATGCTCTGGAAGGGAAGAGCTTAAGCCACAAAACATTTTCCAAAAGCTGATACTCAATAAAAGATTATAGGAAAAATATTGAATAAAAGGGTCCCTGTGGTTTTCAACCCTAGGACCCAGATGGAAATCAATGGTGTTATAAATTAGGTTTGCTTTCCTATAGGATAATGACAAACCACCAAGCCAGACATGAAAACCTTCCTAATGACAAACTTAAAAAATAATAAGGTGGCTAAGTGTATATCCCACTCCTGCCAGTACTGGGTTAATAGATTTTCAGGAGAAATCTTCTAATCCTTCTGGATATAGCTTCTTTCTCAAGAGGGCTTAGGCACTGGAGGAATAAATAACAGTCTGGGAAAGTTTGGGTTCCCTCCAACTAATGCTATATGGCTCCATTGCCTTTTAGAAGCCACTGTGATGAACAGCTCTGAAATGTTTTTAATGAGTGTTTCCATCTAGGTTTACATGTCCTTGAAAGAGTTAAGATTTCACACAGGAGGTTTTGAAACTGAATTAGCATGTGTGCTCATTAATCCTTGAATCTGCAGCAGCAGACTTATGCATTTTCAGCTGAGAGGCAGGCTCGTAGGCTTCAGGCTTTGAAAGTTTTAGCAGATCCACACACAAGGATGGCAGCTATGAGGACAGCAATGCGCTCTGTTGGTCCAAGTCAGACCACACGGACTCACGATGTGGGTCTTGAGCATCCTACTGTGGGCTGATGTACAGGAAGAAGTGGTGGTCAGTCAGATGGAGGGATATGATATATGTCAGAAAGATTCTTGTAATTCTTGATGGATAGTTCTGCCATGGAGTTTCCAAGAAAAATAAGACTACACTATTTAAGAGTTTGCTTGATGTAAACATTCTCTTCCGTTTTAAAATAGCAGTCCCTGGTGGTAGTATTTAATTAATTTACTTAGTAACACTTATGTAATATTTGCTATGTGCCAGATAATGTTCTAAATGCTTTATAAATATTGACTCATTTAATCCTCATCACTAACCTGTGAGGTAGGTACAAATATACTTATGTTACAGATAAAATACACTGAGGTTCTGAGTGGTTAAATATCATACTCAAGGCTACACAGCCATGTAACGATGGAGCCCAGATTGAATCCTGACAGCCTTATACCTATGCTCTTAAACTCTATGCCACCTTAATTGGGCTAAATTTACTGTATAACTTTTCAGTGTCTGTCAAAATACAAAGGAATAAATGGGTGGCGGAAGCATGGAAACAGTGGGCCTTGGCTGGAGAATAAGTAAGGATGGGAGATGAGGGAGAGTAATATAGAAACTTAGGTAAGAGATAGTCAAAGAGGGAGAATTAAAGAATGCTATAGACAAGATTTTTTTTCTCCTCACAGTTTTGCTATGGGCAAGCTCCTTGACCTGCAACATTTTCACATGAAGTTGGACATGAGTAGATATCAAGGAAACTCTCAAAAGGGAAACTATGTAGCACAGCCAGATTAGCTACTACTAGGTTGATGTTCCCTCCATTGGACCATATATAATGGTGCATTTTGAAATACAAAATTCTTCATTCAGTTGGTGGCACCCATTGCCTTAGAGAAGAGACACTACAGAAAAAAAATAAAGGGAAGAGAGAAAACACATTTGAATTTCAAAAGTCAAGGTTTGAAAAGCTTTATTGACAATAAAATAAAGTGTAAAGTGTGCAATATTATGAGTTTTGACATATGTACACACCTTGAAAGCTTCCTCACAATGAAAATAATAAACATATTCATCACTTCAAAGTTGCTTTGTGCATTTTTGTAACCTCCTTCCACTTTCTCTCCCTGCCTTGTTTCCCCAGACAACCCATGATCTGCTTTATGTCACTATAGATTAGTTAACAGGTTTTCAAGAATTTTATATAAATAGAATCATACCATATTTACTCTCTTTGTCTGGCTTCTTTCACTCAGCATAATTGTTTTGAGATTCAGCCAGGTTATTGTATCAATATTTCATTCCTTTTTATTGTTGAGTATTATTTCACAGTATGGCTGTACGATGGTTCGTCCATTTGCCTGGTGATGAACATTTGGGTTGCTTCCAGGTTTGGGCTCTTATAAGTAAAGCTGCCATGAACTCTTGTGTACAAGCCTTTGTGTGAACATATACTTTCATTTCTACTGGTTAAAAAGCTAGGAGTGGAATGAGTGAGTCATTTAATAGGTGCATGTTTAATTTTTTTTTTTTTAAAGCAACTGAAGACCCATTTTCCAAAGAATTTCATCATTTTTACTTTCCCACCAGCAGTAATACGAGTCATAGTTGTTCCACATGCTTGCCAACACGTGGTAGGTAAATTTTTTGATTAGATATATTATAACAGGTATGTAATGGTATCTGATTGTGCTTTTAATTTGCATTTACCTAGTGAGTAACAATGAGCATCATTTCATGTGTTTACTTGCCATCTGTATATTTTTATAGGGTAGTGTTCATTGAAATCTTTTGCCCATATTTTAAAAACTTTTTTTTTTTTAAATTGAAGATTGAAGGCTCTTTAAATATTCTGGATATGAGTCTTTTATCATCTATGTGACTAGCAAATATTTTCTCCCAGTCTATAGCTTGGTAATCTTCCCATTCTCCTAAAGTTATCTTTGGAAGAACAGAAGTTCTTTTTAACAGAAGTTAATTTTTATATATTTTCTTGTATCCTGCAACTTTCCTAAGCTCACCTATTAATTTTACATAGCCAATCATGTCATTTGTGAATAAAGATAGTTTTACTTTTTCTTACCAACATGAATGCCTTTTATTCCTTCTTATTGCCTTAGTTCACTGTCTAGAACCTCTAATACAATGCTGAATAAAAGTGCTGAGAACAGACATTCTTGTCTTTATTCTGATGTTAGGGAAAAGCATTCAGTCAATTATTATCAGACATGATATAATTATAGGTTTCTTATAGCTGCCCTTTATCAAGCTGAAGAAATTGCCTTCTATTCATACTTTGCAGAGATTTTTTCCCCCCAGAAATATGTTGGATATTTTGCTTGGACTTGGGGTTTATTAAGATTCTGGGGCTATGAGTTTGTAGTTTTCATCATATATAAATAATGTTCACCAATTGTTTAATCAAATGTTCTTTGTTTGGTTTCCCCCCTCTCCTTTGGGGACTCCAATTTCATGTATACAGTGATGCTTGAAGTTGTCTATGAGGCCTGATGCTTGCTTCATTTCTTTCAGTCTTTTGTTTTTTCTAAGTTTCATATTCAGATAAGTTCTATTACTATATCTTCAAGTTTACTAAGTTTATTGTCTGTAATGGCTAATCTGCCATTAATCTCATTCAGTGTATTTTATTTATTTTTTATTATTTTTTTCTTTATTGATTTTTAGAGAGGAAGGGAGAGTAAGAGATAGAAACATCGATGAGAAAGAACATTGGTTGACTGCCTTTTGCATGCCCCCAACTGGAAATTGGACCCACAACCTGGGTGTGTGTCCTGACCAGGAATTTAACTGGAGATCTCTTGGTGCATGGGTTAATGCTCAAGCACTGATCCACACTGGCTGGGCCCAGTGTATTTAATTTTTTTAAGTTTTTTTATTTTTTTATCCTCACCTGAGGACATTTTCCCATTTTTTTGTTCAGATAGAGTGGAAGGGAGGGAGGGAGAGAGAGAGAAAAAAAGAGAGAGAGAGAGAGACAGAGAGACAGAGAGAGAGAGAGAAACATCGACATGAAAGGCACACATCAAGTGGTTGCCACCCGCACAACCCAACCAGGGTCAGGGACAAACTGCAACCGAGGTACATGCCCTTAGCAGGAAGTGAACCCAGGTCTCTCTGGACCACAGGCCGATGCTCTAACTGCTGAGCCAAACTGGCCAGGGCTTTTTTTTTTTAAATAAATTTTTTTCCCTTTATTGATTTTGAGAAAGAGAGGAAGTGAAAGGGAGAGAGAGATAGAAACATTGATAAGAGAGAACATCAATTGGCTACCTTCCACATGCCCCCCACTGGGAGTCAGGCCCACAATCTGGGCATGTGTCCTGGCTGGGAATCGAACCGGCGACCTCTTGATGCATGGGTTGATGCTCAACCACTGAGCCACACTGGCCGGGCCCAGTGTATTTTTAAAAAATATATAGCCCCGGCTGATTTGGCTCAGCAGTTAGAGCATTGGCCCACGGACCAGAGAGTCCCGGGTTCAGTTCCCACTAAGGGCACGTACCTCGGTTGTAGTTTGTTCCCAGGCCCAGTTGGGGTTGTGTGTTGTTTGGGTAGCAACCACTTGATGTGTCTCTCTCACATCGATGTTTCTCTCTCCCCCGCCTCCCTCCCGCTCTAGCTGAAGATAAATGCAATATATATATCCATATATATATATAGCCACATTTTATTCATTCAAGCTAAAAGGCAAACAAAAAATACTTTAAAATATTTTAAAACCTAGAGACCATAATTTATATAAATCATTGTTTAAGAAACAAGTAGAAGATAAACAGCTAATAAATGCAGCCAAATAACTAATGAATGGATCAATTACTGCAAAAGGATTGGCACTGTGTACTGATTCCACTTAATCATAGGGCCAAGAACAAAACACTGTATTTTTAGTCTATATTGCTAAAACCTTGTCAAAAGATAAATTAAAATCTAGCAAAAAATATCAATTCAAAACACAAAGAAATAATATGAAGATTGATCCTATGTCATAACCTAAGTGTGATAAATTGAATTATTTTTCAAAATATTCAAATCCCCTCCTACACTCCTGTCCTGTTGAATATCCAGCCACCTTAGCTTTGACCAATGGAGTATAGGCAGAATTGGCATGTGTCACTCTCAAGCAATATGTAACCTCTTTTGTTTGGCTTCTTTTGCCTGGACATCAAATTTTAGAGATTTGTTCATGTTACATATATCAGTTGTTCATTCTTTTTCGTTGCCGACTAGTATACCACTGTAGGAGTATACCACAATGTCTGTATCTGTTTTCCTGTTGATGAACATTTGGATTGTTTCTAGTTTTAGACTATAATGAATAATGCTGCTTTGGACCTTCTTATGCAATTCTTTTGGGGACATGTGTTTTGGGTAAATGCTTAGAAGTAGAATTACCAGGTAATAAGATAAATTTATGTTTAATTTTATATGAAACTACCTAACTGTTGGAGGAGGTCACTAAGATTGCCAGTTGACTTGCGACCTGGACTTGGGCAATCAAAGGTCTTTATCCCCTTTCCTGTACTTGGAATGTGCATTCCACCCACCATTTCTCACACTAGGAGCCATTTCAACGACATAGCCTTGAGAGAGTAATGTGTTGTTGAGACCATCTGGAGTGAGTACGTGACAAAATCTTGTTAAGGTCTCTATATAACTTTTAAGATCTGGTAGGCACATGCAGAAATCTATTTATCTTGCAAAAGAGAAGTTCCCTTGCTTATTAAACCTGCCACCTACCAGCCTAGCGAGATGGCCTCTTTCTTCCATCTCTCCCTGACTTCTGTGTATGGGGGCCAAGTTTTGAATTTCACCTGGGGAACTTCAGAGGTTGAGAACCAACATGAACGGATTTCTAAAGTGAGAGTGAGTTCCTGTTGTACTACCTCATCACTGATATTTGATGTTACTGATCTTTTTAATTTTAGCCATTCCAATGGGAGTAAAGTGATAATTCATTATGGACTTAATTTGCATTTCTCTGATAACTAATGATGTTGGGCACCTCTTTTTTTTTTTTTATTAGCCATTGGAATAGCCTCTTTAGTGAGGTGTCTGCTGCATTTGGTGTATTTTTCATCTCAGACATGATACTTTTTATCTTTGGAAGTTTTATATCTTCTATGTCTCTATTTAACATATTTAATCTTTCTTCTACTTTTTTGAACATATGGAAATCCATTATAATAATGTTTAAGATCCTTAGTACTAACTCTATCATCTGTTTTATTACTAAGTCCATTTAGATTGCTTTTATTTATTTATTTTTAAAATCTCTCATTATGGGTATTTTCCTATTTGTTTGCATGCCTAGTGATTTTTTAATAGGATGCCAGACCCTGTGGACTGTACCTTGTTACCTTGTGGACATGTTTCTATTCCCATAAATATTATTTAACTTTATTCCAGGGTGTGGTTCAGTTAATTGGAAACAGTTTGATAATCTTCAGTGATCTTGGTTTTGTGCTCTATTTAGGTGAGACCAGAGCTGCCTAACTAATGTGGCTAGTTTTACCCCACTATTGAGGTAAAACTTTTCTGAGTACTCTACCCATGCCCCATGAATTGTGAAGTATTCCCCTAGAGCTAATGGGAAAATCTATGTGAGTTGGGACATTTTTCTCTTTGTTTCTTTGGGGTGGTTCTTTTCTTGGACTTGAATAGTCCCCATACACCTATATGCATCAGTACTCAGCTGCAGTCCTGTTGGGGACATCTTCATATCTCTTTAGTTCCTTTTCCTGGAGCAGTCTCCTCTGCAGTACTTTGCCCTGTGAATTTTAATGCTGGGCCTTCCTGATTTCCCTGCTCTATCTCCTCAAGCTACTGAAACGGCTGGGCTTCTCTTGGATCCCCATGTTTCAGCATGGACACTCTCCAGGCAGTAAGCTAATGCAATTGTATGGGTCATCTCATTTGTTTTCCATATCTCAGAACTCACTTCCCTTTTCCTCTGATGTCCATTGTTTTATAAATTCTGCCCAGATTTTTAATTGTTTCAGTTAGGAGGGCGGATCTGTTTCAGGGATTCCTTCTTGGTCTGAAGTGGAAGTTTAAGAGCCAAGGCTCTTGCTTTTGAAGAGCCTGAGTGTTTGCCTTTCAAGGGCTCAACTCTGAAAGACTCGGAGAATAGTCTAAAGGTGGATTTAGAAGTGTGTTTAATTGTATTAGTTAGATTTCCCTTCCTAGATAAAAATACTTGTGTAGGAGAGAGGAAGATAATTAGAGAGGAGAAAGAGCAGTATATGTTGGTGAATGTCTCTAAAAGAGGCCTTGATCCTTATTCCCTCCCCTCAAAATTGAGTCTCCAGTTATAGAATGGAAGGGCATACATGATAGAAATCTCAGTTAGGTTTATAGTGAATCCAGACAGAATGAGTTTGTGTGTCTTTTCCTGGGTGGAACTCAAGGAAGTGCTAGCCTCACGAATTGCTCCACAGACTACAAGTAGAGTAGAAATCACTATTTGGATCACGTGATTTGACTAACCTGAAACCACCTTGCTAAACTTTCACATACCCAGAATAGTACAGGTAGAAAATATTTATCAGGTATCAAGAGGAGTGTTGGTATAGATGAGAGAAATCCAGACATAGACAGATCTCATGTTTGGGCCAGGTCAGCAATAATTGTGTAGACCATAACTGTATAGAGGTCTGATAAGATATACTGTCTCCATGGAATCTATCAGAGATAAGTGACAGAGATCAAGGATCTGTTGTCCTGTCACCCTACAATGCCCACTGAAACATAAATGATAAGCCAGAGATAGGACAGGAGTTGAGGGTAGAATGGCTATGATAGGCCCTGAATTGGTCAGGATTTGAGTTTGGAATAAAAAATAAGTCAAGTTTTAGAAAAAAAAAGAGTCATGTCCAGTTGGTTGACCATAGCCCCATGGACCAAGAGGTCACCGGTTCGATTCCTGGTCAGGGCACATGCCCAGGTTTTGGGCTCGATCCCCATAGGGGGTGTGAAGGAAGAAGCCAATCGATGTTTCTCTCTCATTGATGTTTCTACCTCTCTCTCCCTCTCCCTTTCTCTTTCTCTAAAATCAACAAAAATATATTTAAAAAGAAAAAAAAGAGTCATAATTTTTTGTACCTGAGTTTGTAGGCTAAAATTTTTACCCATTATACACTTACTCTCTGGTTAAATTCTCCCATTAGGGAAATTATGGGGCTTGTTTAGGTTTGATTGCAAAGTGACTGATTAAATTTTAAATGAGCATATCAAAATTTAGATAAGATTGCTAAGGTATATCTAAAAATAACTTTATAGCATATATTTTCTTTACTAAATAAAATAAGTCATAACTAAAAAGTATAACTGACTCTTTTATGAAAAAGCATAAATGGACCCTTCAAGAAAATTCCTTTTCCAGGTGACAAAGTTGGGTCCTGATAGTTCTCTCCCCAAATGCTAGTGTCATAGAATTTTTAATTCAAATTAAGGCCCTGGTTATAGAACTTCAGAATTTCTTCCAAATTAAAAAAAAAAATTAATGTGAACTCTGTAAATAATAGCATCTTCTCCATGTTTACTAATGGGTGCTATATCTACCAAAGTATTCATCTTGAGGAATTATGCTCTTACCTCAAAAATAATACTTCTGCTAAAAATATTTGTAGAATTTGTCTTCTGGAGTTTTCTTCAGAGATTACAGCACATTTATTGAATCTTCACATTAATGACTGATCTTTATTCTTTGGGCAAAAGTTTGATTTCTTCAGTGGCAGCCAAATCTTTTAGAGTTAAGTCTTATGAATGAAGAGGGGAGTCAAACTCAGTAAAACCATTGTGGTAAAAAAATAAAATGTGACTAAAAATAAAATGTGACTGATTTTTCTTGGTAAAGATAAGGGAACTAATAGACACCCTAAAAATTATTTTTTATGTTTTAAAACGAGAAAGCCTTTCTTGACATGAACCTCACATGAAATTTTAAGCAAATTAAACCAATAAAAGTAGAGCTGTTCTGATTAAGGTGATGTAGGGCCTGTGCCCCTCCTCCTAGACCTTCCTGCATTCCTTAGATGCACATGGCACTCCACACAGTTAAAAAACCATTGCTGGAAATGACAGCAAGTTAAAGATACAATTTAAAAATTAGATTCAGGCAAGTTACCCATAGTTATGTCAACTAGTGAATGATTATTATCAAAGACTTTTTCTGAATCAGAAGTAGGGTATACAAGATGTGACTTTCAAAGGAATAAATGGGTTATTCTCCGTAATTATAATAGAAAAGGGCCTTTCGAGATAGCCATCCAGCACAGCTAAACTCACCACTCTTTACTTGCTGTATTGCCACTATAGTCTCCTGATCTTTACAGATGATGTCCCCACCTCTTTCCCACACCCCTCCACTCCTAACCCTTACTGTTAGGCCCAATATTAGATTCTGTAACCAGTCCGTACCCTCTGTCCCAAGCACTTAGTTCAAGAGCTTAGCATTGATTAAATTATGACCCTGGTCTCACTAACTTTTGGGCAACTTATTTGTTCTGTGACAAAGTCTAGGCCAGGATTAAATGAAAGGTTATATTTCCTGCCCTGCAATCACAGTCTCCCTACAATATGACTGTCACTATGTAAACTTTTGTTTTTATCTGTTTGGCCTCAGTTTTTGTAAAATTTGAACTCAGTTTGGAACCTTAGCTCTAACATTGAACTGACCTTCCCCAGAACTCCTACTCAGTCCCAACCAAAGATTTCATATTTGTTTTTCAGCCATAAAAACTTTTTAATAAAATAAAAATATTAAATGAAAGTATAATATATAAAGAGGATAAAAAAATGAAGCTGCCTGGCTGGAATATGTGAGGATAATCATTTCTACAGTATCTTGCCTGGCACAGAGTTAGCACTAAGTAAATGCTAACTCTCAAATAATGAAAATAGCAACAACAGCAATAAGCACCATTTAAAAGCTCAACTCAATTGCTACCTTCTGCAGGAAGACTTCTCAGATTCTCTCTTCATTTTCTAAACTCTCATAATACTGTATTTTGTACTACCCTTGGTAGAAGTTTCCACATTATGTCTTATATTAAAGTTATTTTTATATTTTCTATTAAACTTTAAGTTACTGAGGGAACACTGCCAACCGTTTCATCTCTGTACTTCCCATAGACCTTCATATTATTCCCAGGGCACAAAGATCCTAAGGTGGGTCCTGGCCGGTTTGGCTCAGCGGTTGGAGCGTTGGCCTGCAGTCCAGAGAGACCCGGGTTCGGTTCCCGCTAGGGGCATGTACCTCTGTTGCAATTTGTTCCCGGCCCTGGTTGGGTCGTGCGGGTGGCGGCCATTTGATGTGTCCCTTTCACATCGATGGTTCTTTCTCTCTTCCTCCCACTCTATCTGAACAAAATATGGAAGAAATGTCCTCAAGTGAGAATTTGGAAAAAAAAAAAAAAAGATCCTAAGGTGACCCCGTCCCCATGATCCCTGCCTTCTGGTATTCATGCCCTTGGATAAACCCCTCCTCTTGGTTTATAGGAAGGACTTGGGGCTTGCTTTTAACCAACAGAATATGGCAAAAGCGATGTGATATCATTCCCACAATTACGTTACATTATAAATGACTCCATTTTGCCAGAATTATGGCTCTAGAGTTTCTCTTTCCATTGCTGGCTTTGGAGAAGAAGGCTGTCATGAATTATACAGTCTCAGAAAATAACTTTTCCAAAAACTTGAGTGAGGTTGGAGGAGACCTTTCCCCAGATGAGTCTTCAGATAAGACTCTACCCTTGCCAACATCTTAACTACAGCTTTGTGAGACCCTCTGCAGAGGACCCAGCTAAACTATGTTCGTACTACTGATCTGGAGAAAATTTGAGATAATAAATGGACATTGTTTAAAGTTGTGAAGTATGTGGTAATTTGTTATGCAGCAAAAACAAAACAAAAAAACTAATACAGGTTCAATGTAAAAATGTAAGTCTCCTTCGTTTCATTAAATAGGTATAGTTCTGTGATGTTTAAAAAGTATTTGGTAAGTAATTTTAAAAGCATTAATATATTCTGTAGCAGTTAAAAGAACACATTAATATAAAATGCTCTCCAGGTTATATTGTTAAATAAAAGAAAGCAAGGTGCAGAACACTTTGTATAATATTCTACTATTTGTATAAAAAATTTACAAATCTGCCTGGGATATATCTAGAAGTAACAATAAAACATAGTAGCAGTAGTTGGCTCTGGAACTGGGTGACTGGGGGACACAAATATAAAAAGACTTACTTTTCCCTATATATAATTTTATGCTTTTCAAATTTTGTACCATGGACATATATTTTCTATTTGTAAAAATTAAATTAAAATTCAGATTAAAGCAAAAAAAAAAAAAAAAAAAAAGCTTAGGAATGTATATGTAAAACAAATAACTTAAAAATATATTGATAGTTAAGTTGATAAAATGTATTACTCCTAATAATAAACCGCAAATAAGATGCCCCAAATCTAAGGTTTTTGAATAGCCTAGATGTATTTATGAGTGAAAGAGATGAATCTTACAATCCTGTGATAGATGAAATTTTCACAGTAGTACATTTCTTCTCAACCAAGCCCCCTGGGAAATCAGTTGAATACTTTATACTGTAATTTTAGTTTTTCATTTTCTTGTGTAAAAACACCCTGGGAGCTTTGTTGCCAAAAGGAATTCCCTGGGATTTTAAACCAGCATGGTTTAGAGAAGTCCTAACTTCAAAGTGAGTTTCCCTAAGTACCTACCCATGGGTGGCATCTTTCAAAATGAAATAATTGGAATTCGGTGGAAGTAGTGGCAGCCACACCTGGGGTTTGTTGTTGGAATAGGCAGGAAATGCATTCTGACACCCAGTGATACAAATGGTTACAGAGAGCATTGTCAATCCAGTGTGGCCTTGATCAACCTGAAATGATTTCAACTATCAAATCTAATATGTATATGCCTTGATACCAAGTGTTCAGAATGATTTCATGAAGACATCAAGGGAAGGGAGGGTACACCCTTCCCCTGGTGCTGAGTGCGGCAAGGGCAGTACATGTCCACTACCACTAACCTCTCCACTATTCCAAAATCTCCTCCATGATCTTGCTTTGGAGAAGAGTGATGAAGTAAACTTCTGGCAACATACTTATTGTTGCAGTTCTCTCCCTTCAGTTCTTAGCTGTTGGGCCAATTCTACATGGTGGAATTTAAAGGCTCTACCCCAAAATATCAACTCCATTGCTTATCAGTCCATGGTTATAGCCTCTTTTGGTCCTGTTAGCTGTTCTAATCTCACATTTTCCTCTTCCCAGGAGGGATCAATCCTTAAATTCTAATCACCTTAGATGAACCTCAGAAAAACTTGTGGACATCCAGCCCAGAGCAAAAATGTAGGAGGAGATGGGGAAGGGGCCAAAGGCCCACTTTGCTGCCTCTACCATTTGCCAAGATGGGTCCTGGCCAAGCACTGAAAAATCATTTCTATACAAGTCAGCTTGGCTCAGGAGCTAGAGAGGGCCCTGATGTAACAGCTGGCCCATTTCTGAAGTTCGTGTCACCCTCTGGGACTCAGACTTCTTACTGATTAACTCTGTTCTTAACTAATTGACCCTCCTTAAAAATGGCCATAATTAATTTTCAAGTTCTGGAGGGAAGTTGTAGTAAAGAGTTATATTTCCAGTGAAAGCCAACACTTGAATTTTCAGAGGCTCACTTCATCTTCTACTTTTTACTTAGTTTTGCTCAGTCCATTAGCACATCTTGGGGGAAATGAAATAAGGGGGGAACTGAGAAAACTTGCCTTTGTCAAAACCATTCTGGTAAAGGTTTTTGTCGGCAAGTATTTATAACTCCTGGCTGATAAAAGGCATAAGATTAACTCTGGATTTAATTTTTCCTAGCTATATATTTTGCAGTCTACACTAAATGACCAAGAGTTGATTCCGGGTGGTGACAAATCTGATCACTATCATATTTGAGTGCCCGTTGGGGTTAGGCAAGGCATTTAATACCAATGTATAAAATAGGTTTCTGTCCTCCTGCTTGCTGTGGTTGGCTATGGACATACACGTTGGATGGGAGGGATGTTAGAGTTGGTCCTGTTCTCTGAGGTTTCTGAGCCCCTCTGCCGCTGCACAAAAGGTCATTAGTTCTAATGGAATTTATCCCCTTAAATTCAACTATAGACATACTTTCTGGTAGTTACACCAGTGTTTGTGAAGAGTCCACCATGCTGCCTGGCTTGTCAGTGGTGGTCAATACTTCTGAGGACAGCAGTGGAGATAGCCAATTTGGAGGCAGATGGCATGAGCTGCTGATACAAGGCCCCACTGTAGGTGGCTGGGTCCCCTACACAGCTTAATCACCATAAACTAACTATGGATTCTTCTCTTCTTCATACTGGGGCCCACTTATTTCCTTGCCACCAGGTTATATTTAATGGCATTCAAACCAACATTTTCCAGCATCAGCAAAGATCAGCCTAAAAAAGCTGACCCTGCATTCAGATCTCCCAAGGGTTCTTTCCTTCTGACGGGACGCTCCCCTATTTCCTACGTCTTTATGGCAGCCTCCCCCTTTCCACTTCCTGGCTTCTTTTTCTTCTTTCCAATGGGGCAACTTTCATTTTCTTAAAATACTCGGGCAAGGAATACTTTTTCTCTTAGCAAATCTCATTTAGTCCCATGGTCCTTAATGGAATTTAGCCATTCTTCAGCTTCAAAGCTTGGCCCATGCTCCTTTTATCCATGCCCAAGGCGCCTTCCTACGCTCTGGCTTCATTTGTCATCTACAAATCTAGATGGTGTAATTTTCCTCATCTTACTTCTTGTAACCTGGATAGCTTTCCAATTAGCAGCTCGGGTGCTCTTTAGCATCTCACTTCCAGATCTCCTTCCTAGCACCTCACTTCCAGATCTCCTTCCTGTCAAAATGTGACAGTTCTATGCATGTCCTTGCCCTGTAAAATCACACTCAGGAGCGAGGAGCTGTACCTTCAGTGCTTGCCACTTCAAACATGGCACATTTCTTGAGCTCACTCTGACAGTCATAATGAGCCTAGAAGGGAAGGCAGTGGGTCTTTCAAGTAAAGAAGAATGCCGGCTTTTTGTATGTTCAGACAGAACAGGATAAAATTGGAGTGGCTATATAGACATTTCAGTCCCATTAGATGTCTTCCTCCATTAGTCAACAACTTTAGGCAGTCAAATTTCAGGCTTGAGGAAGGCACACATTTTGCCATGTGAAGCGCATGTCCATTTTCTGCAGCAGGTCTGTTTCAATTAATTTGTCACATTTCCTTTCCCCTGGAGACACACAGATAAACAGAGAGCCCAGAGCGTTCCCAAGGGTGAATTGATTAGGGCAATGTGAAGGAATGTACAAGGAAGGGAAGTGAGATTTACCCCATCTCTCACATCCCCAAATAAAGCCATAGACATGTATTATATTGCAGTGTGTGTGTGTATGTGTGTGTCTGCACGCCGGCAACTGTGACTCGTGACTCCAAAGTAATGCAGCAGATTGTCAGACATAGTTTTTGGCACCCTTCTTATTACATTAATAACTCAGCCAGTATATGTGTGACTCCCATGCATATTTAAGTATACACTGTGCCCATACACATCAGCTCACGGTGTAGCAGGGCAAGCATTAGAGATGTTGCAGTGCAATGATGAAAATTGAGCTTTGAGGTCTGTGTTGAGCATGTTTACATCAAGATTTGGAATCCAGGGACCTGCTGTTTTCCGTAGTCGCTGCCATTCCATTGCCTCTTTGGAAAACGTGCGGTCCCTGAGAGACAGGGGCTCATGAATAGGCAATAAGATGCCTCCTCCCTCCAGGCTGCAAGATGCTGCTCCCCTCCTGAAATTTTCTCTACTTTTAGAAAACGTGTGCTTAACTTATAAATGTAGTTTTCCAGGGCTGGTAAGAATATTTTCGTTTTGAAAATCAATCGCGTTCTTTCCCACGGCGCCAGGCACTCGCGTGGGGAGGGAGGAGCCCTTCCCCTCCGAATCCTCTCAGGGTGTCAAGCGGCGCCTGCCTGGGAATCTTTATAAACGCCGAGCTGCAAACTGGCTTCCAGCACAGCACGCAGACAACATAATTGTTCTCGCATTAAAAGGAAGAGGAAAACAAACGGAAGTGCGTTTGTGTTCAACAGTTTTCACACCACCATGGGGAGGCTGAGATGGGCAGGGGATGGAAGTCAGCCCTGGCGCCCTGGTCATACCTCTTCCCAGCTGGGGGACCTTGGATGACCTGCTTAATCTGTCTGTGCCTCAGTTTCTCCCTCTATACAATGAACCTCATATGATTGTTGGCAGATTAAATGAGGTATTCCAAACACAATTCTTAGACTACTACCTGAAGCATTTAAGCTCTCAGTACTGCTCCTGCTGATAAAGGAGGCAGCTGTAATGGGAAAGAGTCCTCCACCTACAGATTCTAACGTCCAGTCAAGCCTGAACACTCCTCAGGAAACGCCGTGCTTTGTCTCCATATCTTGGCCTCACCTCCTTTTTCTAGCCAGTGCTAGTTTTGTTTTGTTGTTTTTCTCAGAAATGAGCCAATAAAATTCAGTTTAAGAATGTCAGACCTGCCCTGGCCAGTTTGGCTCAGCGGTTAGAGTGTCGGCCTGCGGTCCAGAGAGAGATCCAGGTTTGGTTCCCGCTAAGGGCACGTACCTCATTTGCAGTTTGTCCACAGTTTGTCCCCGGCCCTGGTTGGGTTGTGCGGGTGGCAGCCACTCGATGTGTCCCTTTCACGTCGATGTTTCTCTCTCTCTTCCTCTCTCTCCCCACTTTATCTAAACAAAAAATGGAAAAATGTCCTCAGGTGAGAATTTAAAAAAAAAAAAAAAGATTGTCAGACCGTTTGTTGCTTAAAACCTTGGCCAGCTTCCTATTATCCATAGGAAAAAAACCCAAACTTCTTAAAGGCAAGCCATCAAAGGCTATCTGCCATGTAGCTGCCGACTGCTTCTCTGCTGTCACCCCACTAGGCACCTTTCTATGTGTATTTCGTGCAGCAGCAATTCTGAACTGGCCATGCTTCACAGCTCTGCATTACTTCCCGTCCCCGGGCCTTTGCAAATGCTGCTCTTTCTGCCTGGATTACCTGCCCCCGACCCTTTGCTTTCTGGGACAACCCTGTCTGACTTTACCTTTGGCAAGTCTTCTCTCAGTCATGTTCCCCCAGATTAAGTTATCGCCTCCATCTTCTGTGTCTTGGTCATATTTTTAGTTTTAGACTTATTACTTGTCATTGCATTGCATTTATTTATTAGTTAGCTGACTCTGAGTTTCTTGAGGGCAAGGACGAGATCTTATTCATTTCTATATTCCAACACTGTACAAACAGCGCAGACTCAGTGACTCTAAAAAATGTTTGTTTCACTGTTAAATGGAAATAGGAGTAAATATGTTTTAAAGCAGACGTTGTTTTTTGTTTTAATTTTTGTTGCTTTTTTTTTTTTTTAACAATGAGACCAGCTATTATATTGAAGATATTTTGTAACAGCAAGACTAGGGTTTCAGGATTAATTTTGTTCACTTAAACAAGTATTGCCATAAGTACTATGGGAAATAATAAAGAAGGAGTGAGACACATTCTGTTTCCTTAAGGAGCGTTCCCTCTCGTAGGGGGTAATGCAAACAGAGTAGAAGTAGAGCAAAACTCATGCCACTAGAGGTGAGCCAAAAACAGTTCTGGAGGTTTGAAGGAAGAAGCAGTCACATGCAATTGGGGATTAGAAGAAAGTATTGTGTGTAAGTGGCAACATTGGAGATTGGCCTTGATCTGTAGGTGGGGTGTACTGGGCAGAGATGGGCAGGAAGAGCATTCCGGGCAGGAGGTACAGCTTGTGTAAAGACCTAGAGGGGACTAGTTGGAAATCTACTTGAAGACAAGCAACCATCTCCCCGGCTGTATTCTATGCTTAGTGTGGGGTTAATAAGAGAAAGGTCAAAGAGTAAGTTTGTGGACACTTTAGAAAGGGTTTGGAGTCCCAGAATGAGGATACTTAAGTTAATTTAGTAGGCATTGGGGAGTAATCAATATTTTTGAGCAGGAAAGTGATATAAATAGAAGAATGCTTTAAAAGTATTCTGATGGTCAGTGCTACATGGACTGCACCATAGGAGAACTTACCCATGGGGTCAGGCGTTAAGAGACATTTCAAGAATGTGAATGGCAGTGCTAGGAGTGGGATGTAGTATCTGAGAGGCCTTGCAGAATCAAAACAAAGAGGACATACATGGTCATTGTTTTAATGCGTGGATGAGTGAGACGAGAGAGTCCCATATGATGCTCAGGTTTAAAGCCTGGGTTTGAAGGGAAATCATACTACTATTAAGAGACTTTGATAAATCACAAAGAGGGAATTCCATTGTGAGGAAAATTGTGAGTTCAGTGGGGGCCTTGTCCAGTTCGAGGATCTCCAGGTGGGTCTATAACTGAGGAGAGAGGTCAGGGCGAGAGCTGTGCACGTTTAACAGTCACTGGCATCAGGGAATAGATGTAGTATTGAGGAAAGAAAGGTAAAGAGAGAAGAAAACCAAGTATAGAACCATAGAGAATTGCCTACATTTAAGGAACTGAAAGGAAAAAGGGGCTGATGAAAGAGAACAATGGTAGTAACAGAACCAGGATGGACAGTGCAATATGGAATTCAAGGAAAAGGTTTCCAGAATCAGGGAATCATTCCTAGTGGGGAACTTAGGTTTATTTACCTCCTGACACATAGTTTAGAAATGTATCTTGGTTTCTATAGCTCTTTGGAGCACGAGCTACCTTTGTAATTATGTGTGTATATGTCTGTCTACCCTTCCAGAATGGGAGCTCCTCCAAGGTGCAAACTTGTTAGATATTACTTGTGTTTTAGCAGAGTACCTGGAATATTGCTAGGGCTCAATGAATGTTTGTTGAGTGACTAAGCAAACAAACTTAGTAAACAAACAAAGCAACTGATGAAGACAAGGTCAAGCCCATTGTATTTGAGGAAGAGTCATAGCTCCTGAAATGAATGAGTGTCTGAATAATTTTCTGCTCTTGAGGAAGGACAAAACCGAAGCTACGAAAGGGTGGTTCAAATGTGAATATTTAAAATATTTCAAATCTTTCACTATGGTGTAAAATCTATCATCCAAAATCTCACAGATTTAAACTTCATGATTTGTGAGGTACTGCAGTGAAATTATCTAGGAAGTCAGGAGTTCTGTAACATTCCAGCTGTCTGAATTCAACTGGCCACATGATTAATGACATTGCAAGGCACATCCAGGGCCTTTCATTTCTCAAGCACTTTATAAACATTGAGTAATCTCACAATGCCCTTGTGAGATATTATCATGTTCATTTTCCATATGGTTAACTGAGCCAAGGAGGTTAAATGACTTGTTCAAAGGCCACACTGGAAGTCAATGACATCAAGTGTTCAGAATGAAGGAGCTCTCAGGTCCCACACCTCACAGTAGATTGCTGAACCAAATCCCACCCCTTACACTATGAAGAAGCCTGACTGACAGACCAGTGCTGTAATAGACCATACTCTACAGCCGAGATAAGTGAGGATTCGCATGCTGTCTTGTGCAGGTCAGGGCTAGCTCCTGGAAAGAGAGAAAACTATGTCCTGCAAGACTATGTGATGTAAAATGTGCCTGGAAAAGGAAGAGCCGAACCAGGTACATGATGGGAACTGGAGTGTAGATGGAGAAAGCAGGTAAGGAATCTTGATTGATGAGCATCTTAAATCTGAACAATAATGCCCTCTTACTTTACAAATATTTGCATTCTTTATAATTTAGTTTCTTTAAATTAATTTACTTTTATTACAGATGTTTCTTTTTTTCTGCCATTGACACCCTCCTCCCAATCCCTCCCCCCCCACAGCATTATTATCCATGTCCTTGTTTACACATACATGCGTAAAAGTTCTGTGGTTTATCTCTTCCCTCCCCCAACATCCACCTCTTCTGAGGTTTGTCAGTCTTCACACCACTTCCATGTCTCTGGGTCTGTTTTGTTCCTCAGCTTGTTTTGTTCATTATAATCCACAAATCTTTATCATTTAGTTTTTATTTTAATTGTTTTTTAATACTTTTCTTATTTCCATATTTCTCAATCTGATGCTCCTTTGGTAAAAAAAAAAAAAAAAGTGCTAAAATATTGTCATACTGTCAATTCCTATGCACATGAACTTTAAGAAAATTAAAAGCTTCTGATGAATTGGTATATATAAGGTGAAATTTGACATTTTGTCATTGAATATCTCACTAGGTTGGGATATATGTCTCTGATTTGTAATTACATATTTATAGCCAAATCTTAAAACTTCTTTGTGCCTTAGTTTTCTCCTAAATGAAGATAAGAGTGTAGAGAGGATGCTCTTGTTGTGTTGTGCATATTCCCCTTGCCTCCCAATATGGGAGCACACAGTCCAGTGACTTCTACTGCAAGCACCTGGGACTCTGCCTGTGGGCTTTCTCTGACTGCTGGAGCATGCTTAGCCTGGGCTGGGGCTGGTCAGAAGTTTGGAGAGCTAGTGAACTGAGAGTAGACCTATTTCCATGTTATATTTTTTTCAAAATATGTTAACTAGATATGTCTCCAATTGAGAACTTTGATCAGCCACCGCTGTGTTTTAAAAACTAAACATTTAAGTTTTAATTATAACTTGATTCTGCTTAGAGAAATGTTAAAACATTATCAAAACCAGTTATGCTTCAAATATGTTTATAAATTTTGAAATGATTTATGTATTTTTTCAAATCATAGTTTCCTATAGTTGCAAGAGACCTTAAAATTTAGAGATGCTGAAATCTCATCTTCCCTGACAAGATGGTCATCCAGCTGCTGCTGTCATGTTTCTTAAAATGGGGAGGTCACTGTCACACAAGGGGGCTCATTTCATTGTAGAAAAGTTCTGATTGTTTCAAATTTCTTCTTTTATTGAGCCAAAATGTCTTTCTTGTAATTTTCCTCTCATTAATCTGGTTGAGACCCCTAGAAGTAAACAGAACAAGTATAATCATGTGTCTAGGCATGGGCCCCTTTCTACATTAAAATAATCCTTCAGGTCCATCATCTTTTCATTTCTTTTTCTTTTTTTTAAAATCCTCACCGGAGGATAATTTTTCCATTTATCTTTAGATAGAGTGGAAGTAGGGGTGGGGGAAGGCTGAAACATTGCTGTGAGAAGGACACATTGACTGGTTGCCTCCTGCACAATCCCGACCAGGGCCGGGGATGAACCGCAACCAAGGTAAATGCCCTTGGCCAGAATTGAACCTGCTACTCTTTGGTCTGTGGGTCGACGCTGTAACTGCTGAGCCAAACCGGCCAGGGCTATCATCTTTTCTTGTATTAGCATTTGACTGTGCAATTTTGCTCCAGTAGAAGTGGCTGTGCTGGTTCCTAATGCATAACTAGTTCTTTATTTTGCTGCAGTGGTTCTCTTTATCGGTGATATTTTCACTCCTTGATAGTGGTCCCTGCACTATGACACCTTTTAGTATACAGACACACTCTTTTTCAATGATCATTTCCTCTCTGACCATCAGTATGTTACTTCACCTTTACCTGTGGGTTTTTGCTGGATTGTTATTAGACATCTTCTCTTAGTTCTTGTCAATATGCTCTTCTCTTTGGTTTTAAAATTATATGTATTTATTGAACCTATATTTAGAGATTTACCTTTTGTCTTTGAGGTTTGTTTTTCCGGGTCTTGATGTTTCTCCCTCCTTTTTTCCTCCCCCTTTCTTCTTCTTAAGGAAGTCCCTTTAACATTTCTTGTAATACTCATTTGGTGGTGATGAACGCCTTTAGCATTTTGTTTCTCCTTCTTGAATTTGCAGCTTTGGGGGACTGGTTTGTTTAGAGGACTTACTTCTCCATGTTTCTGCCCTGGATAGCCTACTCGAAGACAGTTTTTAGCCTTCTCCCACTTCCCTCATCTTCTTGATGCCCACAATCTTCTTTCTCTGGCATCTCCAGAATGCAAAGACATGGATTTTAGAGTTTAGCAAATATGGATTTTAATTCCACCCCCCACTGTATTAGTTTCCTTGGGATGCCATAAATTACCACATACCAAATGGCTTAAAATACAGATACGTATTCCCTCACAGTTCTGGAGGTCAAAAGTTTGAAACCAAGCTATCAGCAGGGGCCACACTCCCTCTGGAGGCTCTAGAAGAGAGTTTTCCCTTGCCCTTCATGCTTTCAGGTGCTACTGGCATTCCTTGCTGTGTGGCTGCATCTCTCTGCTTTTCCTCACATCACCCTCTCCTTTGTATATGTGATGTCTGATCTACCTCTGCCTCTTTGACATGGAAATTTGTAATGGCACTTAGATGCTTCCTGATAATCTAGGATCATCTCCTCATCTGAAGATCCCTAACCTAATCACATCTGTAAAGGCCCTTTTCCCAAATAAAGTAACTCTGACAAATTCCAGGGATTAGGACCTGATACCTTTGATGGCTACCCTTCAGCTCATTACAACCATTTTTATTACTATGATTTTAAGCAAGTATGAGCCTCAATTTTTCCATCTATACCTTGGAACCAATGATTATGTTACAGTGTTGTTTTGAGGTTTAAACAAGATAATATATAAAAGGGCTCAGTACATAATAAGTGTTCAATACATTTTAGTTACCTATCCTGTCTTCAAGAGTATCACCTCATGGGTTCTTGGTATGTTATTCAGGAACAGGCTCTAATATTTCCTAACTTTAGTTTTCTGAATCTTTATACTTGAGGATTAAAACACTTATTTTATGCTCTGGCTGGTTTTGCTCAGTGGTTAGAACATCGGTCCGCAGACCAAAGAGTTGTGGGTTTGATTCCGGTTAAGGGCATGTACCTCGGTTTCAGTTCGTCCCTGGTCGGGTCGTGCAGGAGGCAGCCAGTTGATGTGGCTCTATTACGTCGATGTTTTTCTCTCTATCCCTCCCTTCCACTCTATCTAATGATAAATATCCTCAGGTGAGGAATAAAAATAAATGAATAAATAAAAAATAAATAAAACACTTATTTTACAACATCTTTGGAAGGATCATGTGAGATAATATATGTGAAAGTGCTCTGTCAACCAAAGACTAATATGAAAATGTAAATTGCTACCATCTACTATTACTATTAGATTTATGTTAAAGTTGTGGCCAAGTGTGAGTCCCAGATATTCTTCCACTGAACTGCTGTTTAGCCAAGAAGTCTCTTTCAGTCTCTGTTTAATTGATTTTTTGAAACCAAATATAGCGCTTTTTATTGTTAAATTTAGTCTTGTTTATCTTGGACCAGCATCCTGTCTATCAAATTTACTTTGAGTCTGTATTTGAGAGTTATTTATTGGTTATCACTTAAAGCTTGCGGCTTCTGCTGGCAGGCATGTGTTAGATTATAATGTCTAGAGTATTTAAAGGGTCCAAGTTCCAAGTTCCTACCATCACCACTCCCATCCCACCTCCTGACTTTCCTTAATTTTAGCAAGTCACAGAAACTCCCCAATTTAATCTTATTTTTGATTGACTATGCATGCTAGAGCACTAACTACCTTCACTTCATCAAAATTTTCTAAGATGTGATGGCTTTATAATAAAGGGCTTGAAATTAAAAAACAAACAACACCCTACCCCCATAGTGTATATACATATACAGAGACAAATCCATCAGAAAAATGTCTTTCATATTCCTAATGGAAGATCAGAAAAGCATTTGTTAGTGTCAGATGTCTGGATTCTTAAACAATTTATAGCCCTTCCCTGCCCCCGCTGCCACACACACACATCCTTCATCATATGCATAATACGTCATGGGTCTATAAAACTATAATGTTTTAAAGTTCCTATTTGTTATCAATTTTGATTTAAATAATGTTCGAGTACCCCCATTCCTTTTTAATACCATTCTTTTAATAATCATACACGCACAGAGAACATACACACAACCAGAACCCTATTAATGCAATGTCTTCAGCAAGGATAAATTTATAACTCAGGAATGAGCAGCTAAAGCTTCCATCACAGCTTGTCACATTTATATGGCAACAGAAACTACAGTGCTTCAGTCTGACCTGGGGGTCTGGAAGCATTAAAGTTTATTAGGCAAAGCTTTTACGATACCCTCATTTGCAGAGATGTTTCCATCAGAGCAATACCAAAATGTCCTCTAAATGTGAGCTTGTCAATCTTTGGTCTTTCAAATGTAGCATTTCATAATTTTGTTATCTGTCATAGAACCTTAGAGCAGCAAGAGTCTGATGAATATCTTTCAACTCCTATTAAGATCAGACTCAGCAGTCTGTACCTTGTCAACTGTCATATTCATGAAGAGCAATAGATCATCTCTGAAACTGGTGAGAATATGAAGATAGTGGCTAGATAAAGGTTATTGTGCAGCAGCTGAATACATAAAAGAATCTATTGGCAACTTAAAATAATGTGGCACTATAATATGCTCAATTTCCCCCCTAGAAATGTAAACTAAGGTTGAGGTTGAGGGTATAGTTACAGAGTTGTAATCACTGCACTTGGAATTGATATGGATATGTATATGCATGCAAATGAAACATTTTTCTCTCCAGAAGAGATCCTTTTTGCTCATCACTACATATCAGGCCAAAGAAACAAGGATATTGTTTCTTTTTATTTATTTACTTTTTAATTTTTTTTTCTTCATTGATTTTAGAGAAAGAGGAAGGGAGAGGGAGGGAGAGAGACAGAAACATCAATGAGAGAGAACATCGATTGGCTGCCTCCTGCATGCCCCCCAATGGGGATTTGGTCCACAGCCTGGGCATGTGCTCTAACCAGGAATCAAACCAGCGACCTCTTGATGCATGGGTCGATGTTCAACCATTGAGCCACACCAGCTGGGTAAGGATGTTGTTTGTTAATGCCATACCCTATCTCAAAACTTCAATTAGCAATCCCAGTCAAGATATTATTTCAATCAAAAGAATTTTTGAAGGGTGGATTGATTAAATCATGTTTAGAAATATAAATAAAGAAGCAGGATAATAAAGTAAAAAATAATCCCTCTGGGACTTAGAATTGATAATTTTAGGGCTTAGAAACACAAAAAACATTTAAATATCAAGTACTCCAAGAATGCAAAATTCTTAAAGACATTAATAATACTTAGCTCTCTCGGATCAGCCCCATTCTCCTCCCTAAGAGAATGACCCATTCCCTTAACTGAAGGCAGAGAAGTGGTGACTTTTGGGGGCAGGGAAGAGAATAAGCCAAAAGGTACTACCTCCTCCCTAAAAATATTTTTCAACAGTCCTTGAAATTTTTGCTTTTATCTTTATGTTTTAAGTTGAGTCATTTTATGTCCCCAAAGTTTCATTAAAAATGGATCTACCTAGAAATGTTAGCGCTCATTGACCCAGGGGTTTTCAAACTTTAATATGCTTGGAAAATCACATGGGAAGTTGATGATGATACACATCCTTGGGCCTAGCCTCAGAGATTCTGATTTGGTGTGTCTAGGATATGGTCCAGGGATTTGCTTTCCTAACAAGCTCTTCAGATGAATCCGATACCTGGACCTCATTTTCAGAAATCCTGTTCTTGAACATTTTACCAGGCTATAATCATAAGAATATTTTAGAAAGAGAAAGTAGAGAAGTGAAGTAGGAGGGTATATTGAGGAATAGGAGATAGGAGGCAATATGGAGAGCCTGGCAGAGTGGCGGGGGTGAGGTGAGGTTCATTTAGGGCAAATAAGGAAACAAAGAGAAGAAAAAAAAAAGTTCTGAAAAATGATGGCCAATTATTCAATCATACTTTTTAAAAAATAAAGGCTATACAAATCACAGACAGACATAAAACTTGAGTCCAGAGATTTATCAATTGGAAAGTTTTCTCTGTACCCATGTTACTCCCACCTCCACCTGCCAGTTTGGTCCACTAGGTTCTCCTTTTCCTTGTCCCTTGGAGGGTAAACTATGTGTGAGGCTGTTCAAGATATTGCCTAATATCCGGCTGAAAGTGGGGGAAAAAAATCAATAAAACTAGTTACTAGAAATTAGGTGGACAGATCATTCTACTCTCTGTAACCCCCAAAAGTTTACATATTTCAACCTTTTTTTTTTTTGCCACTGATCTTTGTTTAAACTTAAGGGTAGTTCACCTTAGGCAACAAATTACCCAAATATTGATACACCCAAAGGAGAACTTTTCCTTCTCCTAGTTCAATGGTCCAGCTGAGTTGTGCTGATTCCCATGGGGTGGAGATGGGTGGGGGCAAAAGCCATTTCTTAGCTCCTGACCTCAATTCAGCTAGAGAAACTTTAATTTTACCTTCTTGA
Organism: Molossus molossus; assembly: GCF_014108415.1. Lineage (NCBI taxonomy): Eukaryota > Metazoa > Chordata > Mammalia > Chiroptera > Molossidae > Molossus > Molossus molossus. The sequence goes on along the minus strand of NW_023425402.1, from coordinate 64,534,358 downwards.
TTTGAAATTATTTAACTTAAAAAAGTGAAAATCCTCTCAAAATTCAAATTGGGAGAACTGCACATTTCTCCTTCTAAAAATTTATAATTACCAAAGTAAGTATATTTTGTGTAGAAAATTTAGAAATGAACAACAAGGAAAATAAATATCTGACCTAACAGAGGTAACTCAGTGTTCAGGCATATTTTCTTTCTGTCTTTTTTATTGTTTCTGTGCACAAATTTCATGTATTAAAAAAAATCAAAATGGTATACTCTACTTGCAGTTTTAAAAATTGCTTTTCTAAGTTAACAATATATTAATGATACCATTGTAATTAACCCAGATATTAATAACAGGAATGGAGAAAAGGGTAGGCCACATATTATGAGCATGTTATTTGGGTAGCTTCGCCAGGAAGCTACAGCTTTACACTCCCCAGGAAGCCACTGATCCATTCCCCAAAGGTCACTGGGGCAAGGGACTGGACAGGGGGGAGATAGATACATGCCTAGTGAATTTGGGGGAGGGATAACCGAAGGTACTTGCCTATCAGTCACATCTGAGAACAGGTCATTGGCCAGAATAGGCATGGCCACTGTAAGGGCATGAAACTTGGGATACTTAAGTCCCTAAACAAATGAGTTAATTCTTTTGGTTGTGCTTGGGCTCTCTTGGCCCATTTGGCCCTTATGCTCTTGGCTCCCCTGCATTTGCCTGTATGGCCAATGACCATGTGGACCCCACACTGCAACTTTGGACACTGGCTTTGCTTCTAGCTCTACTGAAGCCCTAACTAAACTTCTTCCAGTAAGAACTGGATTAAGGAAAATGGAACTTTGGAAACCCAGGGATGTAATCCCATGCAAATAAAAGTCAATCATTCTCCTGTGCAAGTCTCAGACAAAAAAATTTTTGAGATATCATAAGAATACTACTCCAGCACCCAGTAAGGAAAGGGATACCCCTTTTCCACTGGTAACATATATTAATATGTGTTCTCATGTGATTTTTAGTGGCTATATTAATTTCCTAGGCTATAGATATAATTCATTTAACCATTTTTTCCTTCTGCCAGCTATGTCGTTTGTATTTAGTTTGTATAATATCTCCATATTGTAAACAATACTCTAGTGAGCAAGGTAGTATCTAAATCTTTGTGCACATCTTTGATTACTCCTTTGGGAAAATTCCTAGAAGTGAAATTTCTAGAACAGAGGTTAGATGTGATTTTAATGCTTTTGAAACATAGTGTCAAATTGCCCTCCAGAAACAATATACTAATTTATACTCACACCAGCAGTGTGTGAGACTGTTTCCCTGCACCCTTGTCATCATTGGGAATTGTTATTTGAAAACATCCTTGTCAATTCCTACTTTCTAGTATATAATAATGATTAATGCACTGAAAAAGGTCTCTTTTAAACAAATCCATTGATTTCTAACACACACTGCCCTTAATAATTAAGTATAAAATACAGTTGATTCTTGGTTGATCCAGTAGATTAGTGGTTGAGAAACATTTTCTGGAAGGGCCAGATAGAAAATATTTCATACTTTGTGTGCCCTATGGTCTCTGTGGCAGCCACTCAACTCTGCCACTGTAGTGCAAAAGCAGTTATAGACAATACAGAAATCAATGAGCATAGCTGTAGTCCAACAAAACTTTAGTTATAAACCAGGAGGAGGGTGGAATTTGGCTTGGGGGCCAGCTGTCTGGTCCCTACTACAGACATCATGAAAACTCATTATGCTGCTGTCCTGAAAACTGGAGGAGAGGATCTGGTGAGCAGACATGAGAGTGTGACAATGCTATGACAGATGCCTAGGTGCTGAGAGTCAGAACAGTATAGAACTGAGTCTTGAAAGCCAGGTTGGTGTCAGCCAAGTTAAAACAGGAAGATTTGGAATGTAGTGGTGCAAAAAGGAATAAAGGGCATCCAAGGGAGAGAAAACAGTGTATGCAAAGGCTCAGAAGAATAAAAATAAATTCAAGAAACTACATGCAGCTTCCTACAGAAGGTATGTAGAGCTCAGGTAGTGTATTAGTCAGAATTTTCCAGAGGAAAAAGAAGGGGGGTGGGGAGAGATCAATTCTTGATTTATTATTATGAGGAATTGGCACATGTGATTATGGAGGCTGAGAAGTTCAACAATCTGCTGTCTGCAAGCCAGAGACCCAAGAAAGCTGGTGGCATAGTTCCAGTCTCAGTCCAAAGGCCCCATGACTGCCATTGGTGTAAGTCTCAATCTGAGGGCAGGAGATCAGTGTTCTAGCCCAATCAGTCAGGCAGAGAGAGTGAATTCTCCCTTCTTCTGCCTTGTGTTCTAACCAGGCCCTGATGGATTGGATGATTCCCATCCACACTGGGAAAGGTACTCGGATTTACTCAGTCTAGAGATTCAAATGCAAATCTCACCTTGAAACACCCTTCTAGACACACCCAGATATAATATTTAACCAAATGTCTGGGCACCCCATGACCCAGTGAAGCTGACATACAATTAACCATCACAGGTCGAAAAGCAGTGGAAGATGAAGCTAGGAGGATCAGATCATGAAGGGAACTGTAGCTATGCCAAGAGATTTGCATTTATCTTGAAGGTCAGAAGATTCTAAGCTAATGACACAATCTAATATGATTTTTAAAATCCTTCATCAATTGTACTATGGTAATACTTTTTTTCTTTTTTCCTCACCCAAGGACATTTTCCCATTTTTTGTTCAGGTAGAGTGGGAAGGAGAGAGAGGAACAGAGAGAGAGAGAGAGAGAGAGAGAGAGAGAGAGAGAGAAACATCGATATGAAAGGGACACATCGAGTGGCTGCCACCCGCACGACCGACCAGGGCCGGGGACAAACTGCAACCGAGGTACGTGCCCTTAGCGGGAACCGAACCCGGGTCTCTCAGGACCGCAGGTCGACGCTCTAACCACTGAGCCAAACCGGCCAGGGCTGTACTATGGTAATATAAGAGACTAGTATTACAGAATGCTGGATGTATATTTGGGAACTCTAGTGATTTCGCAACTTCTCTGTAAATCTAAAATTATTTCAAAATTAAAGATTAAGAATATCCTTCTGGCAGCAGTGTGGAGGATTAAGTAGATAAGTAGGCTGGAGGGAATACTGTAGTAATCCAGGCTGAGGAAGGTCTGAAATAAGCCAGGGGCAGTGGGCATAGAAACAAAAGGGGGAATAAGAGAAATTTAGGAGCAAGAAGAGGCAGGGCTCAGTGACTGACTGGATAGAGTGGAGATCGAGCCATCAAAGGGACAAGCTAACATTAAGTGATAATGTTTCTCCTTTGTTAGGAGAAAGAAGGCTAATTTTTAGGCAGATGTAGAATAAAACCAAATGTTTGGGAAATGTTTACAGAAAGTGAATGAATTCCTTCTAGCTGAATGATCAGATTTTTAAGTGAACTATAACTTGGTCTCTAACTCTTTATCACAAGGAAATACAGAGCACCATGCATTTATGCATGAGGTAGGAAGAGTGACTCAGGGAGGGCGGGGGGCACTGGACCCTACAGTAATGTACTATTATGCACGTGATGTTTCATACTACTCTGAATTCATCTTTGAAAATGGTTGAGTTTAGGAACCTCTCGTGCAAGTGGGGTCTCTGACTCTCTCATGTACGTGGGGCTCCCATACGTGTGTATGTCTTAAATTTGGATATTCTCTCTTGCTAATATGCCTTATGTTTATTTGATTATTAGACCAGTCAGAAGAACCTTGAGGTAGAGGACAGTTTGTTCCTCCCCCACAGTTAGAGCTGTAAGCAGGATAAACTCACTGGCTGGAACCTTGTCCTTCCCCAGAAGGCTGCTACAGATGAGGAAATCCTGGGGTGTCTTGACAGGGCCTGCAGAAGGTAAGGGGTTTTTACCATGTCAGCATATCTCCAGATCTCTCTCTGTGGGATCTGACTGAAGAGAAAATATGAAAATATTTTTCTCTCTTCTAAATTTAGGTTGGCAGGAGAAAATATTTGTGAAACTAGTTTCTTGAGCTAGTGACTCTTGGTTACTTGGTATGAGTACTCATGGGTTTTGTTTTTCTCTGTCTCTGTCTGGTTCTCCCCTTTGATCTTGTTATATGTTCTGAGAGCTTTAGGACTAGTGAGAATATTTTTGCTCTGACATCTACCAACTGGAGGGAGCACTTGCCAAGGCACACTTTGCTCTCTATATGGCCATGAGAGGCTCTCAAAGAGTTTTCTGTGTCTGTCCTTTTCCTCCCAGAGATGGTCTATCATCTCCACCAGCTGGATGATGCAAACACATCTGGCCAGCAGCTGAACAGGCTGTGTATCCCAGCTTAGGGCATCTTAAACCTTATGCTATTCAGGAGCGGAAAGCAAGTGATTCCATGTGTTTTGGAACAGCTGTTTAAAAATAAGGCTTCCCATATTTCTTAGGCTAACTCTGGGAATAACTTCTACTCTCCTTTGGGACTGCTGCTTGCATCCAGAGTATTGGTTTGAGTCGATATAGAATAGATGCCACTGACAAAGCCAGACAATGAATCCTTCCTTTAACTGGAAAAACTTCTAAATTGAAAAGAAAGAAAGAAAAATGTTTTCTGAGAGAGCTCTCATATTGTTATAATAGGTAGGCATTAAGATTCCCTTAATAAGATGGAAGGACAGAAATTAGAACAAATATCAAAGTCCACTCAGACTTTTTCCTATTTGCCTTTAGATATTTGCAGATAATGTAAAAATCAGGACATTGGAAGTATAATTGTCCTGCACTTAAGAAGAAAAATGAAAGAAAAAGAATGGTAAAATCTTACTTAAAGGCGACCTAAAATTTTATGTCCTAAGAACTTGGCTTGGTTACTGTTAGGTTGGAAGCTCAAAATATGGCCTGACAGAAACGTGGGCTAAACTCCACTTACAGCTAGGGGCCTATCAAACTGCTGCCAGCCCTTAAAGAGATTATAATCTAAAACTATAATGGCAACTGTGAGGAATATGTCAATGAGAAAAAAAAAGGGGGCTAAATAAACCAGACATCGACAGGATTCAAACAGAGGTTTAGAACAACACTAACAAAGGCTGAATGGGCCAAGGTAACCTCTTGTTGGCCCCTCAAGATCAAAGCATCCCAAACAAGTTTGCTCTATTTACCCCAGGAGAAATTTAAAATACTGGAAGGAAGAGATTACAATGAGAAACTTGACCAACAATTGCTTGGGGCAATAGGCAGCCTAGTTAAATCAAATTAAAGATTGATAACAGGGCCAGGGTTCCTTGGCTTCACCTCTTGCTGAGTACCCAAAGACTTTTTACTTGAGTGGGTAAAATGGTCAGGAGATATAAAAGAGCAATTTCCAGGACTCTTTGATATGGGAATTTATGAACTGTGGTACTAAAACCCATTGGTGAAGTCCTGACTCAGGCTACAATTAGATTAAAAGTATATGGAAATTTAAGGATTGATAAGATCATGAAAATTGGAATGTTTATGTTAACTTTAATTGATTACATCTCTTTTAGCTGATTTTATTATGGAAGCAGACATTGCATCTCACTGGGAAACTGAGACAGGAAGGCGGTTAGTTCTTTCTTTTGACTAGCAGAGGGAAAGATTTTCTGCAAACTCTTGGGTCCATGGAATTGCTTAATAATGCCAGAAATAGTGATTTTCCCAGCTGAAATGTGACAATGTATTTCAAAGGATTTAATAATAACTTTTTGGTCAGAAATTTGGCCAAATTGGAAACTAATGTCACAGCCTGATTTATTTATTTATTTATTTACTCATTTATTTACTTATTTATTTATTTATTTATTCATTCATTCATTCATTCATTCATTCTGAGCCCTCCTCCCCAGGCTAAAATAAAACTCTATACCCAAAGGGAAAGAAGCAAATTAGAGATTAGTAGTAAGGCAAGTCAACCTATGATATCACTTCAATTTCAAACCACAATTTGAGAGCAACTGTTATCTTACAAATCTTTGTGAAATCAGAAATGCAGCTATAGAAGCAGCTTCAGCCCACCTATACTTATCATCCCCAATTCCCAAAACTGAAGGGAAAAAGGGAGACCAGGGTGTTTTTGAAACCACAAACCGCTTCTATGGCTCCAAGTCTCCTTTGCCAAGGACAAATATAAATCTTAAGTGCTTTCTCCACAAATGTTAATAAGAAAAAGCTGTAGCCATCAACAAAGGTAATCTTTTTTAAAAATTTATCTTTATTGTTGAAAGTATTACAGATGTCCTCTCCCCCCATCCCCACCCCAAGGACACCCCCATACCCCTGAAATCTTAATTTATTTTGCCAGAAGCACAGTTTGGATACAACTATTTCTTTACATGATCTTATCCATCTTATGGCAATACTTTTAAAATGAAGGCTAGGTTTCTGTTCGTGTCTGTTTGTATGTGTGTATGTTTGTGTTGGGTGGTATTTTCTACCTCTGGATGGTATTGCTGATTTATTAAAAAAAAAAAAAGAAAAAAAAAAGGAGCTCTGTTAAATTGGCCGAAACAGGTGCTTATATGAGAATGCTCAAAAACATAACAGAAACGAATCCAAATGCTTTGCAGAATTACATAGTCTAGGAAAATATTTGATATTAAAGCTAGTTTGAGTTTGGTTTGGTTAAATAGGCATATCTTTAGAATAATCAGCATTAAATAATGCCTTTATTCTTTCTGCATTTATTAGTCAAATAAGTTCATGCTATCTCTGTTGCAAAATTTGTCCTCAAGAAAAGCAACTTGATATGATAAAATTTTCATAAGTAGTCTAATCTTTATTGTTAGGAACAAGTAACTTAAATACATTTTAGGATAAAAGGCTTCTTTTTAGGTGAACTCTTTAGTGATGGTTATATTGTTAAAAACAGTTTCCTAAGTCTCTTTGGTAACTTGAAACTTTGAAGTTTGGCTAAATAAATTAAATGATGGATATATATGGAATGTCTGGATCATTTCCAAATAAGATAAAATAATGAAATATTAATTACTGAGCATAGATTTATCTACTTTTTGCTTATTATAGAGGAACTAAAGATATTTGGATCCATTAGTAAACACATCTTGCGCCACAATAACAATATTGTGCTATGAGTTTATTTCTAGAAATTATTAAATGTATTCACAAATGTACTAATCTAAAGAATACTGGAGTCACAGACAATTCACAATTGCTTACTTCTTAGTTTTCACTAATTAAGGTTTTTAAAAGTTGAGAATTCTAACATATGTAATTAAAGCTACAAAAATTAATAACATTAGAGAAACTGTGTATAAGAAAAATAAGATATATTTTGGCTTTAAAAAAAAAGGGTATGAGATATGGATATATTTTTGAGGGAAAGAAAATTAATTTTGTCCTAAAATAAGGCTGGTTGTTTCAAAATGGGAAAGAGGAAAAACAGGACAAAAATCTGAATGTGAAAATGAAGTCATAGAAGGTTTGTGGAAAACGAATATTGAGAAAGGAAATTTTAATCAAGCAGGTGAATTTAAATATAAAAAGTAAGCAGAGGCAAAATCAGAATTTGGCTTTCTCTGCTAAAAGGATGAATGATCTGCTACTGATATTATGAAAAGGTTTTCTGCCTTGAAAGCAAACATTCTGTGTTTTATCAAAGTAATATTCAGTGCTTCATTTTATCTTAATTAGGTCCTTGATTACTTAAGAAAACTGTATTTCCTCAATAGTAAAAACTAAGTTTTGTTTACAATTATGTAAGCTTCTGTATTTTTTTTTTTAAACCAGTTGCCACTTTGGCTAAGTGGGTAATTAAATATTGCTTCACAATGACTTATAATTCTATTTAGTCAAATGTCCAAATATCTTGATATAGTATTTTGGCAAACTTTTCAAATTTCAAATGATAGATTCTTGACCTGGGAATGCATAACTTCGGGATGTTCCAGAAGAGCCCTTGAAATACCTTTAAAGGTTAGTTTTCTCTTCTTATGAAAGAGAAATATTAAATTAATTAGTCTTATTTCGGTGTGTTGAAATTACCTGGGAAGCACTGTCAAATAAAAAATAGCATCGAGCCTTATTTATGTTGTATTTGCATAACTATATGTTATAAATGTTTCAGAAATACATGTGAAATTGCTGGAAACCTGAGATGTCTTGACATAAGATGTCTGTCATCAAAATTGAGAGACACACTAAAACAACTGAACCTGAGCATCAGACTGTGACATGTGTGAATAAAGTCCACCCTGTTTTTGCAAAAATGACTCCTCATTGGCAGACTTCTGCTACCCTGATGTCCTTGCAACATGGCAACAGTCTGCTCCTGAATCAGAGAAACTAAGATTGGTAAACAATGACTGCAAATTAAATGAATAGTCGGGGGTATAGGAAACCCAAGATGGCGGCTTGGTCCTTCCTGGCTTCCTGGCACTGTTTTCAGTGTTTGTATTCCTTCATCTACCATAGCACATTTAAGCTGGACTTCATTCAACTGCCACTTAGTATGGATTATCAATATATTCTTGTTGTATGGTTTTTTTTTTTTTGTTTTTTTGATGAGTTGAAGCTTTCCCCTGCCACAAGGCTGATGCTCTCACAGTGGGACAGAAAATGTGTTTCCCACTTGGAGTATACCTTTCAAAATCTCTAGTGATCAAGGCACCACTTCACTGAGCAAACCATCCAAGCCTTGACCAACAGCCTTGCAAAATTCTTGGAACTGATCTTATCACCCTCATTTATCAGGCAAGGTTGAGAGAACTAATGGGAAAGCTGGATTCAGGCAGAGCAATTTTATTTATTTATTTTTTTTACAGATTTATTTTATTTTTTTACTTTGATCCCCCATGAATACATTTTTAAAAATTTATTTATTTATTTTTTGTTTTTAATTTTTTATTTATTTTTTGTTACAGATGTTTCTCTTTTTTTACCCCATTGACACCCTCCTCCCCATCCCCCGCCCAGTCCCCGGCTTTGTTGTCCACGTCCATTGGTTATGCATACATGCATATAAGTTCTGTGGTTTATCTCTTCCCACCTCCCCACCCCCTCTTCTGAGGGATGTCAGTCTGTGCCCTACTTCCATGTTTCTGGGTCTACTGTATTCCTCAGACTGTTATGTTCATTATATTCCATATATAAGTGAGATCATGTGGTATTTGTCTTTTTCTGCTTGGCTTATTTCACTTAGGATAATTCTTTCCAGGTCCCTCCATGTTGTCTCAAAGGATAAGAGATCTTTCTTTCTTACAGCTGCATAGTACTCCATTGTGTATATGTACCACTGCTTTTTTATCCATTTGTCTACTGATGGACACTTGGGCTGTTTCCAGGTCTTAGCTATTGTAAATAGTGCTGCTATGAACATGGGGGTACATATATTCTTCCTGATTGGTGTTTCAGGCTTCTTAGGGTATATTTCTAGAAGCGGGATCACTGGATCAAATGGAAGTTCAATTTTTAATTTTTTGAGGTAACACCAGATTGTTTTCCATAGTGGCTGCACCAGTCTGCATTCCCACCAGCACTGTACTAGAGTCCCCTTTTCTCCACACCCTCGCCAACACTTGTTGTTTGATGATTTGTTGATGGCGGCCATTCTGACAGGTGTGAGGTGATACCTCATTGTTGTTTTAATTTGCATCTCTCTGATGATTAGTGATGTTGAGCATTTCTTCATATGTCTCTTGGACATTTGTATGTCCAGTTTGGAGAGGTGTCTATTTAGTTCCTCTGCCCATTTTTTAATTGGGTTCTTTGTCTTCCTTTTGTTGAGTTGTATGAGCACTCTCTATATATTGGAAATTAACCCCTTATCTGATATATCATTGGCAATGATGTTCTCCCATATAGTGGGTTGCCTTTCCATTTTGATGATTGTTTCTTTTGCTGTGCAGAAGCTTTTTAGTTTGATGTAGTCCCATGTGTTCATTTTTTCCTATGTTTCTGTTGCCTTAGGTGATGAATCAGTGAAAATTCTGTTGTGTATGATGTCCGAAATTTTGATGCCTACATTTTCTTCTAGAATTTTTATGGATTCCCGGGTCACATTTAAGTCTTTTATCCATTTTGAGTTTATTTTTGTGTATGGTGTAAGTTGATGGTCTAGTTTTATTTTTTTTGCATGTAGCTGTCCAATTTTCCTAATACCATTTATTAAAGAGGCTGTCTTTACTCCACTGTATGTTCTTGCCACCTTTGTCAAATATTAATTGAGCATATAGGCAGAGCAATTTTAATCTCACAGGACTGAATGAACTGATAAGAAGAGTTACAATTTTATGACTTTGTATTTGAAATGTTGCTGATTTTAAAAATCTTTTGTTTTCCTGATACAAGGATTTTTTTCTTTCTCTTAAATTACCTGTGACTTAGAGCAATTTGGTAAATTATAATTAGTAAGCAACAATGAAACATTTATTTTTCTCTCTCTCATTGATTCCTCCAGACTTTGGAAACTCTCAATTAGTAAGTATTTTTTTATTTTCATGGCAATATGTTTGTCTGCATAATTTCAGTAGAATTGTAACAGGATTCTCTTTGTAATGGAACACATTGAAACCTAGTTATATTACAAGATGCTGACTAGAATGTCATATTTGAGAGAGATATGCATAGGTTCAAATATGACCAGAAAGCTTTAAGGAACTAAGATTGATTCACTATGGGAACCAATATAAGCCCCTTGAAAAAACAGCTTGGTACCTTGCTTAAATGGTTCACAGTAGTCTTTCCAGGTAAGAAATGAAGGCTGCTTACTGGGAGATGCAAAATAAATAAATAAATAAAATAACCTCATGATATGTTGGGGGCCCCAAGAATAGAGGGATTATCCTCAAATCTATAGGTATTGCAGGTGAAGTCTGATGGCAAATATGCAGCTTGGCTTCTTAGCCTCAAGAAGCCTTTCTAAGTTCACTCTGAAGATTCCTTATGAAAAATTCCAGCAAAGCAGATTTAAAAGAGCCTAAGCGGTTAATTACTATTTTTCTGTTGGGCTTATATAAACAATAAGGCCAAGTTTATTGGATCTAGACTTATTTTGCAAATAAACTGGTCTTAATTTGGTTATCTTTGGTAAAGAAGAGGGTGATTTTAGAGAGAAAACTTGTTTCAATAAAAACAATAATATGCTTTTGTGGATATTAGATTCTAGGACTGTTCTAGTGTCTTTTGAGTTTTTTTGTTTTTTTTTTTTAAATTTACTACCTATAAACAGGACTGAATCCTGAATTTTTCTAGTTTTTAAAAATATTTCGCTACCACCCTCCAAACTATCATCTTAATTTTCCCATCTATTGTCTTAGAATCACTGAAAACTAAAACTTCTCATTTCACAAAGCCGTACAAGCTAAAGTGGGACAACTTGATATAGACTTCAGAGAAATCCCCACAACGTCTCATATATGAACAATATTCATGCCAGTTGCAAAAGGATCGCCAGAAACATTCAAACAGCAGACCAGTAGAATCTATCAGACTGTAACTGCCTGCCCTCACTCCAACTAAAGATGATTTGAGACAGACATCTATAAATCTACTTGACTGCTGCCTTCAAAACTCAGAAACCAGGATTACAGTCAACTTTGTTTTTCTTTTGTTTCCGTAGAGATGTCTCTTATTAAATACCTGATTGCTTGCACCATAGGCTTAACTTTGGAAGCTCATCTGCATTACCACCTCCCGAAATGAGACACAACTGTTTAACTGAACTCAACTTTTCTCAAGACTGAGACTGGTTTAATGAGATATAGAACACTCTACCAACCCAATGTCTGGAAGGTGAAACTTCCAGGAAAGTTTCAGAGGAAGGAACTGTGGGTATACAGGATGAGTCACCCCGAGATGTGCCTCTGTGGTATTCAGATTGTTTTGAGCTAACTTATTTGTAGACTCAAGAGAATCCTACCCCCTGCCTTAACTACCTAGAAGAAGTTGAATTAGAGGCCTTGCCCATAACAGAATATCAGAGATAATTTTTTTGACCTATCTGTAGGCCAGGCAGACCTCTGTTTACTAAAGGTCTGCAAAGACCTTTTGAAGCCCCAAGGCATCTTACCTTAGCATGTCTTACGTACCTATGTTCCCTTTCTCTCTCTGATACTTTCTTGTGTATGGAATCTCTGAATTTCTCATGTATGTGGGGTTCCCATATATTATATATATATATATAAAATTAAAGTTGGTTATTTTTCTCTTGCTAGAAAGAGAGAGAGAATGGTTGAGTTTGTATTGTGCGCTTAGGAAAGATTCATAAAGTGTGTCATGTGATCTAGTCTCAGAGTGTTAGTTCTTAGCGGCTCCCAGCCTTAGGTAAAATTCTGTAATGATTTTTCCCTTTATCATTTTATCAAATGCAGTGACCCTACAGATATCAGTTGGATTGAATAGAAGGTTATTCTTCCTCAGGGAAGACATCTAGAAGTATGCTTTAGAAAGCCATTTCTTGGGGGTTTTCTTCTCCTTTGGTTCTTGGCTGACAACATGATAATAAGATGATTGGCTAAACATGAAATATTTAAATGTTTGTTCATAAATATTCTAAACTGACTCATTTGACAGGCTGAATTTACTGAATCAATTATGTCACTGTCACCCAATTACTTTGCTGTTACCCAATCTAATAGTATGAACTTTTATAATACTTCTAATTTCTTCGAAAAATTTGATGTAGTCTGTCTTTTAAAGGATGCCTCAGAGCAGTTAAGAATGCAGATACATATTAAAAATGTAAATTTTGTATTTCACATTACATTATTAAACATATTTTTCAAAAATTTAAATATAACAGAAAACTACTTCAGAAGTTATTGATATTGTTTCCCATGTCTTAAACTTTGTAATGAGAGAAGAGGGAACCATCCAATTAAGCATGCTTTCTGTATGCATAGGACTGAGTAGCTGCTATGAAGAAAGATAAAAAGAGAAGAAAGAAAAAATCAAAATGAAAGCATAGTTCTGGCTCTCAAGAATTTATAAACAGTAAAATAAGAACATATTTATATATTTAAAAACATTCACAATAATGACACCTTATTGTTTTCTGAGATGCAAAGATGATAAAATGTAATCACTAAACATCAGCAGGAGGAAAGCCCAAGTCTTCAGGAATGTTGCATCTGGGTTTCTCAAACTCGTTCCAGGAACACCTGACCCAGGTGATGATTTTGATTCACTACTCAGCCAACCATTTAAGAAAAGAACAATCAAAGTCAATCTGCTGGATAACATAGTTGCTTGAATTTTTAAAGTAGAAAGATTTAAGCATGGGCTTAAAGAGACACTTCCCAGGCAGTCATACTGATGACTGTAGTATTGAAACTATGTTGTCCTTTGGCTAAACTTGTGTGGAAGACTGACAAATAAGCTGGCCCCAAACTGGCCAGGATGATTGTCTCCCTGCCTTTTCTCACCAATTTATAGTCCATCAAAAAGAGCTATAGTTTGCTTCCAGATAGAAAAAAAGTTTTCTAACAGGTCATCACACAACAGCTCTGTTAGACTAAGTGGTAGATTTTAATCTTGGTAGACTAGAATATCTTTAGTTGTACACTTTTGACTATTTAACTTAAGACTTTTAAAAGGAAAATATTCACAGAACCCTCGGTAAGTCAGCAGAGACTGAAAAGATTGTGTATATTTTCTAAAGCATATTTTAAAAAATCACATACAGGAGAAAAGTGTAGAACATGTACCCACAAGAGCTAAATTTAAAAAATGTGCGTAGCAGTGAACACATGCATAATAGCATATGGATGCGGCTGACGGAAGAGTTCCTGGCCTCCATTCAACACACCACTCACAGCAGACGCACCGTCATAAATTTGAGCTACATAAGCACATCCTTATTTGTGAGGTTCCAGTCACTTGTCTTCAAATCCAGGATGGTTGATGCACACTGGAAAGCTGAACTTCAGCTTTCGTTTCAGTTGGAGGGAAGAGAAATTCATATATGGAAAAGCCAGAGTGCACATAACCTAGACAGATAGGTACTCTTTCATTCCTTAGCTCTCTCAAGACATTGGCAAGTTAAATCCTTGGCACCTTTTCATTTCAGCTTATTTTATTTTATTTATTTTTTGCCTAACAGATTTTGCACAGCAATCTGTCATCTGATTTCAATAGTGTATGTAGTAGGATGAACAGCAGTTTTTGGTAGTAGCCTCTGCATTTTTTTCTAGGATTAAATTATACTTCTCAAGCAGATGAGATGGCTCTGAGAATAACATTAGGGTAATCTTTATAACTTTATTACCTCATGGCTCTCCAGAAAGAACTGCCTTTACTTATTTGCTGGTGGGGTTTCTTGGATTTTCCTTGAAAATCTTGACACATTTTAAATATAGTTATGAAATATGTAAAACTTTTACAATTCAATATTCTATGAATCAAATAAAATATTTGAATCACCTCTGTATGGACCTCCAGGTGCACTCGTTTATTAGTTTTCTCTTGACTCATTTAATAACTGAAGGCTTTTATGATAAAAGGTACTATATTTAGTGGACTGGCAACTGGTATAATGTGCTCTATCAACAAATCAAATAGATGGTCATCTTGGGTCCATCGTTGGATGGGCAGAGCAGATGTTGGAAACGAGGAGCCTGCTCTGAAAAAATCCTTTTGACAATAATTTGATAACTTTGGCAGAATTGAATCTGCTAATTTGATTCTTAGATTTCTAGGTGGTGGAACAGAACCAGATGCCTCACAAAATATTAGCATCCATGTTTTAGCTGCTTCTCATCACATCCTGTCTGCTCCTCTTTGGGGAGCTTCATATTAAATTAGATGCAGCTGCTGAGTGACAGATTCTCTCATGCTCCCATTTAGTATGAAAACAATAGCAAAAATAAACATTCAATTTCCAAAGTTCTTTCTTTGATTTTTACTTTTTCTTTTCTTCTCTCTTTTTTTTTTTTGAATGGACGAGAGGTGGTTTGATCAGGGTACTGACAGATCATCTGACTAAAGAGACAAACATTGCCCGGACACTTACCCCTCCATCAAAACTCACTAGATGTGGCTGAGGTGTTACTTTTTGCAAATAATTTGTCTCATTTAAAACAATTATATATCAGTATGCTATTTTCCAATTCTGACAATTTTGAATCACATTTTTAGTTTCTTTGCTGCATTTTAGTGAAGTGGACATTACTCCTACTTGGTTTAATTTAATTTCCATTGCTCAAGGAATTAAGTTATTATTTGTTGGTTACTAGGTTTCAAAAGAGAAAACACTTTGAGGGGAGGGCTGGGAAAGAAGTTTCATCCATGATCTGTATTACAGCTTCTGATATATTTTTAGATGCCAAGAAGTAATGTCAGAATAACAGCTGTTAAAATGATCCTGATTTGACACCCATAAAACAATGGAGATTTCCGGAGTATTTCGTGTGCAAACCTAATTGATAATTAGAGAAACTTGAGTCTCCCTTCTCTCTTCTTCTCCAGTTCATTGAGTTTTCTTTTCTTTGGTCATGGTCTTGCGTGTTTTTTTGGCTCCCTGCAGTGGAATAATGGGGAAGATGAAGTCCACCTTCCCACTCTCTTGGTGTCCTCAAGCCAGTACTAATGTGGCCTAGATTTTGGAGTAACTTACTTTTGAGTATGTTTCCTGAGTTACCTTTGCCTGTAGATAGATACAAAGTGCTCTGAGTTACAAACCTAGAAGGGGAAGCCTGAAATAGGATCTTTGTTGGGGACCTTTTAAATATCTGAAATCATTAATACTTTGTTGACTACCTGTGGAATAAGAAATGTCTTGCTTGGCTGGTTCTAGCAAAATAAAGTCTTTTCCCTTTAGAGCAGTCTCAGTGGAGCTGCCATTTCCTGCTAACTGGGAGAGGCAAGACCTAGTGCCAGATTGTCATTTAGTTTAACTCCATGGAAATGAGGCAAGGGAATCTGACCATGACTAAACCTTTATATCCAGCAAAGGAACACAGAGCAATCAAGGAAGCCTGCTGCTGTCCTAGGAGGTTTGCAAGATGTGTTAGGCAGGCAGAGATGGAGTCCCCAGGAACACAAAGGTGACAAAAACTCTTACAATTTATTTATTCAGGACTTTCATTCTGCCAGAATTGAAGCACTTCCTTTAAGGAGGCTGCCCTAAAGACAGCTGTGGCTAGCTTTCATCACCAAGAAAAGGTAAACAGAAAAATTGACCCACCAGCCACCAGAGGAATGACTGCAGCTCTCAAGAGAGGTCTAGCTCAATGGACTATGCCAGCTGTTTTTCTTTCCTGGTTTCTATGTGGGTGTTGTGGGAACACATACATACACCTTTATCAACATGGATATTGCAATTCTTCTGTTAAGCTGCTTGTACAAGACTCAGAGGAAAGAGAAATGAGCATCAAAATAAGCTGTTCTCTTTCTTTTTTCTTCTTTCCCTCTTCCTCCCTCTCTCTTTCTCTCCTTCCCTCCCTCCGCCCCTCCCTTCTTTTAGTTAATTTTAAACTTACTAGTTTAAATGAAACTATTTAAAAAGGTAAATTTATTTGGAGTAATAATAGTAACCTTTTACATTTGTAAATATCTTTTAAGTCCATTATAAGAACACAGTTTAATATCAATCTTATAGATAGGTGTAAACATTTCATGGGCTCCCTAAAACATTTTTGTTAGTCCTTTCACATTTTCTATAGCATGAGTAATATGTAGAACTATGTGGACATGATCATTACACACACCTAGCCTTGAGGGTGTATAATGTGGTTCTAGTTTTGTGGGTTAGGTTTTAAATTTACAGATCTCTTCTTGCTCACTGTCCGATTTCTATTAAGCACCAATTTAATTTCTTCCAGGTCTCAGGCTTCATGCCAATTTGCCAGGCTGCTGGTGTTGTATTGATAAAGTGGTTATATTCTTAAGGACTTTTCAACTATTAACACATTTATATTTATTAGTTAGCTGGATGGAGTAAGAATATTCAGCATGTTGCACAAGTTTCAATTTAGCATTTCATTTTGCAAACTCTTAATTGCTATTTCGAAAAATTATTTCTCACAACAATCCTGGGAGATGAGCTATTGCTGTTGTCTGGAAGCTGTCTAGGCTTTAGAATGGGTACATGATGTGTCCCGAGACAGCAGCAGAGCCAAGATTAGGATTCACAGCTCCTGGAGCTCAGGCAGCCAGGCCTTGTCACCCATCTGATGTATCCGCCCCTTCCTTTAATTATATTAAGTTTAGGTGCCATTGCAGAGTCACAGATTAAGATAAAAGAACAAAGTTTAAACAGAAATGGAGTCCATGTCCATAAAAGCCTTTAGTGGTCCCAGTAGTGCTTTGCATGAGCTCCCACCATCCCTTCAGAGATTCCTGGACAAATGGCTCCCCCGGAATCTGTTTCTAGTCTTCTTCTGACTCAGGCGATTCAAACTGGAAGATCATCTCATTCAACTCCGTGTTTTTCAGAGAAGGAAAGCCAGGTCTGGAGGGATGAAGGGACTTGCCCAAGACCTCAGGACAAAACTGGGTCAGTTTCAGGGTAAGAATCCAGGTCCTTGATGCTGGCTTCCGCACTCTGCCCCTAGACCACCCTGATTCTCAAGCCTGGCTTCTAAGACTCTCCATGGACTTAGAAAATGAACAGAGGTCTTAGTCACTGTCCACACAACATAAGTTTGGGGGCTCCGTGGTTAGAGCGTTGGCCCGCAGACCAAAAGGTCCCAGGGTTGATTCCAGCCAAGGGCATGTACCTTGGTTGCGGTTCATCCAAGGCCCTGGTTGGGGTCGTGCAACCAACTGATGTGTCTCTCTCATATCGATGTTTCTCTCTCTCTCTCTCTCTCTCTCTCTCTCTCTCTCTCTCTCTCTCTCTCCTTCCCTCCTGCTCTATCTGAAGATAAATGGAAAAATATCCTCAGGTGAAGATTGAAAAAAAACAAAACAAAAACCTCTTGGGTGAGAAGACCCAAGTTAGGAAAAAAAATAAGCCCATGCAATGTATGCTTTTGAAAATGCATCCCGGGAGCCAGGGTTTCCCATATTTCACTCATTCATTTACAACCATCACAATTTTTACCATATCTGTGTTTCCATTAAATTGATTATTTATTTTTTTTATTTATTTTTTAAAATCTTTATTGTTGAATGTAGAATGTATTACAGATGTTCCACATTTTTCCCCCATTGACCCCCTCCTCCCCACTCCCACCCCCCTCCCGCCTTTTCCCACACTATTGTCTGTGTCCATTGGTTATGCATATAAGTTCTTTGGTTTATTTCTCCCTCCCCCCCAACCCCTTTCCCTTTGAGGTTTGTCAGTCTAGCAATGAATATGTACTTCTTCTTTTTTTTTTTCCTTCGTGAGCAGTTTATTGTCTGCCAGGCTCTCACGCCCACTTACAGCCCACGCCTTGTCCAAGTCTCTTAACCCTCATCCTGGTAGAATAAATAGACGTGTGAGCCTCCGAGAGGCTCTGGAGCCTGGGTTAACGTCATGATTGAGTTTTCGCATCAGACCTGTACACACAGACTCACAGCGGGCGGCAGTGGCCGCACTGGGACAGGTCATGATTTTGTCTCAAAACAGAACCGCATGTGAGCCTGGAATCTGGAGGGGAACCGCTCCCTGAATCGAACACTTTCTCAGTGCCTGTGGGTGGAGCTCAGCTCCCAGAGGTCCGGGGTCAACGCCTGGAGCCTGGAGCACCTCGAAGAGCTGATGGCGCCGGGCGGGCAGTGGGACTTTCTGTGGCCTTCCTGCCCCTGCGTGGCTCTCACCCGGAACATGGTGGAAGGTCAGAGCCAGAGTGGGAATCCTGTCCCAGAACCTTCTCCTGGTGGGAACATGCAAGGCCCACGGGCACAGGGCCTCCTGCACCCAGCAGACCGGGCGGTGCTGCCCGCCTGGCTGAGGCAGAGCCTGGTCTGCAGTGAGGCGCAAATGTGTACTTCTTAATCCCTTTACCTTTTTCACCCATTCCCCCAACCCCCCTCCCATCTGGCAAACAACAAAATGTTCTCTGTATCTATGAGAATGTTTCTGTTCTGCCTGTTCATTTTGTTTGTAGATTCCATTGTTGATAGATATGTATTCATTGACATTTTGTTTGTTCATATATTTTATCTTTTTCTTCAAAAAGACCCTTCATCATTTCATATAATAACGGTTTGGTGGTGATGAACTCCTTTAACTTTTTCTTGTCTGGGAAAGTCTTTATATGGCCATCGATTCTAAATGACAGCTTTGCAGGATAGAGTAATCTTGGTTGTAGGTTTTTGCTTTTCATCACTCTGAATATTTCTTGCCACTCCCTTCTGGCCTGCAAAGTTTCTTTTGAGAAATCAGCTGACAGCCTTATGGGAACTCCCTTGTAGGTAACTAGCTGCCTTTCTCTTGCTACTTTTAAGATTCTCTCTTTGTCTTGAACCTTTTGCATTTTGATGATGATGTGTCTTGGTGTGTGCCTCTTGGGGTTCATCTTGTTTGGGACTCTCTGTGCTTCCTGGACTTGTATGTCTGTTTCCTTCACCAAGTTAGGAAAGTTTTCTGCCATTATTGTTTCAAACAAGTTTTCAATTTCTTGTTCTCTCTCTTCTCCTTCTGGCACCCCCAAGATGCGAATGTTGGCACGCTTGAAGTTGTCCCAGAGGCTCCTTACACTATCCTCATTTTTTTGGATTTCTTTTTCTTTTTGCTGTTCTGATTGGGCGTTTTTTGCTTTCTTGGATTCCAAATCAATGGTTTGCTTCTTGGACTTATGTACTCTACTATTGAATCTGTGTAAATTATTCTTTATTTCAGTTAAAGCCTCCTTCGTTTCTAACTGTGCATCGATCATTTCTGACTGGTCCTTTTTAATGCTCTTGAGGCCCTCACTGAGTTCATTGAGCATCCTTATAAGCAGTGTTTTGAACTCAGCATCTGTTAGGTTGCTTATCTCCATTTCGCTTAGTTCTTTTCTTGGGGTTTTGTTCTGTTCTTTCATTTGGGACCTGTTTCTTTGTCTCCTCATTTTGGCTGCCTCCCTGTGTTTGTTTCAGTGTATTACTTAATGAGAGGTATGGGGCTAGCTGAGACCAGATGCTGCTTGTTTGAACGAATTTAGGAAAACCGGAAGCAGGATCCAAGACAGGCCAATCCTATGGTTAAGCAACTGGCAAAAGCTTGGGTGGGCCTGAAAGTTGGGTGGGGTGGGGCCTAAGGGAGTCACCAGGGCAGGGCTACCAGTGTGAGCCAGGTTGCTGGAGTCCCAGATATGGCAGCTGTCTGCCACCCCAGGGAAGGGCTCACCAAAGGAACAAAGGCCTCTGACTGCACGTTTGTCCCGGAGAAAGCCCCCTCTCCAGCCCTCGCTCCAGTGTCAAACAGCTCAGTTCTTTCCTGTATGTCTCTGGTGCCCCTCAAGCTGACTCCCCTCCAACCTTAGAGGGAATGAGTTCAATAAGTTTGTGCGCAGGCCCTTTAAGGAGCTGCCTGGGGCTCCAGCCGCGTCAGCTTCCCTGAGCTTCAGTTCCTGCTGGTTTTTCCAGCCAGAAGTTATGGAGACTTCTCTTCCTGGCACTGGAACCCTGAGTGGGGCACCTGGTGTGGGACGGGGACCCCTCAGTCCTCAGGAAGGACCTTCCCAGCCGAGGTAGCCTCCTGATTTTTATCCGCCACACGTGGATGTGGGACCAGCCCGTCTCACCGCCGTCTTGCTGCCGCACCTCCGCCCTTCCCACCAGTCTCGATGCAGCTTCTTTAATTCCGTAGTTGTAGGACTTCCATCCAGCTTGATTTCAGGCGGTTTTGAATGATGGTTGTTCTGTAGTTTAGTTGTAACTTCGATGTGATTGTGGGAGGACGCGATACTGCGCTTACCTACACCGCCATCTTGACCGGAACTCCTTAAATTGATTTTTTAATATAAGTAAATGTATGAAATGAGGAAAATTTTAAAAAAACTATGAAAAATGGTAAGCCAGCATCATTTGCCATAAAATATTAAAATAAATTTGTAATTATAAATTTTTAAAAACATTTATGTGTGTCCCCATTATATAACCATATTATGTATGTACCAGTGTGTGTACTATACCTAGAGAAGCATTGATCTAGGTCAGCAATTACCAATATTTTTAGGGGTAGGGAGAGGTCATTTGGGAACCATTTTCACTCCTAAAAAGTATTGAGAACCCCTAAAGATATTTTATTTATGTGGGCTATATCTATAAATATTTGCTATATTAGACGTTAAAACCAGAAAGTATTTAAAATATATATTTCTTCATTAAAAAATAATAGACCCATTATGTGGTAACATAAATATCATAGTTGTTATTAAAATAACTATATTTTCCAAAGCAAAAAAGCGTATTGAGTATAGAGTGGTATTGATTTACATTTTTGCAAATTAGTGTCTTGCTTATTAGAACACGGCTAGGTTTTCACTCCTGTGTCTGCATTCATTATGTTGTGATGCACTGTTTTGTGATATATAGTTGGAAAAGAGAACTGTGTTTTAATGGTCTTTCTATATAATTGTAGATATTCTTCTTTGATACTACACCAAAGATCAACAAGATATAGAATCTGAAATCAAATCAATATATTTTTACTTTAAAATCTATGGGTCTACCTTCCACTTTGAACTAATTTTTTACCCATGCATGATTGTGTAAAAACCTGTTAATTGGTCATTTTGAAAATATTATTTCACTGAGTTATTCTGATCTTCCAAGTTTTGGCACATTTCCTTATATAATATTTAAAAGTTGCATTTTTAAACATCACCATAAGGAAAATAGTTAACCATTGGAAAGCTGGTTAAGCTTGTGGTAGCTGATACAACTTTTCAAAAATTACAATTTTTGCCTGAAAGTTTCAACTTTATCATTAGTAACAAATACTGAAAAACAAGTTTTTTCTTCTTGAATTGAGAGGTCCAGTTAGTTCTGTTTAAAGAAAATGTCATAAAATACCAATGACCTAGTAATTGTTTGTCTGGAAATTCAAGTCTACAAAGCATGTAAGTCTTACCAGTAAATTGGCAGCTAGGTTAGCTTGCAACTCAACCACACAAGTGCTTTTCCTAACACAACCATCACACTTTAGTACAAAGCAGACATCCTTTATATGTGCATACCCTTTTTGTCACACGAGATATTTAAATTGCATGTATTCAAGGGTCAATATTTCAAAAATTAATAACCCTGTCTTTATCAAGGACATTCTTAAATGAAATTGACAATTGTTTTTACCATGAGTGCATGGTGTTAAAAAATACAATGACTAGAAGGAAAATTTGTTGTCATTGACTTGATTCATGATAAGGGGCTAGTGGTTTTATCCACCATTGTTTTAATACCATCAGTGCATATTCAAATAACATCTTAGTCTTAGTATTATTGTACAAATAGTTTTGCTCTCATAAATGCCCTGAAAAACACTTGCTGACTCTCAGAAATCTATGGCCACACTTTGAGATCTGCTAATCTGGGCCAACCTCTAATTTGTAAAATTAGAGGGAAAAGGAAGGCATCTTGTATATATTAGGTAATTTATAAGCACTGTTTTATGAACTAAATTGTGTCCCCCTAAATTCTTACGTTGAAGTCCCAACCTGAGGTTTCTAAAGAGGTGATTAAAGGTGAGGTCCTAATCTAATATGCCTGCTATCCTTATAAGAAGAGGAAGACATGCCAGGGATCTGCCTGTGTACAGGGGATTATTGACCATGTGAAGAGGTAGCAAGAGGGTGGCCATTTGCAAACCAAGGACACAGGCCTCAGAGAAATTTAACCCTGTTGGCACCTTGATCTTGGGACTTCTAGCCTCCAGCAGTGTGAGAAATAAATTTCTGTTGCTTAAGCTTTCAAGTCTGTGGTACCTTGTTAGGACAGCCCTAGCATACTAATACACACTGCTATTTAATAATAAAATCTTTGAAGTACTTATTGTTATCCTCATTTTATGGGAGTAAGAGTACAAGCTCAGAGAAGATGCATAATTTGCTCACGCTCACACAGAGTAGAGAGGAAAGATGTAACCTTGAAGCCATTGGTCACAGAGCCAGTGCACAAGTGAGCTTATACAGGACCCTGGATCCAGTGCTCTGTCTGTGACAGTGCCCTGTAAAAGTGAGGATATTATTTCCTACTAATGATCCCATTAAATAGAAAGCCTAAATTTTAATAAACAATTTCTACTGCTAGTACAATATAAATGTTGCCAAAATGTATGAGTTTTCAAAAATCTACTTCTACTCTATGGACACTGCAGTTTTGTTTTAAAAAAAATTGTAGTTATAAATAGAAACAGCATGACTCAAACACAGGATCTTATTACAACTAAAAACTACAAAATCAACCACACCCTACTTGCTCTAATATAAACATGTCTGTAGGAGCTAATACCTACAGTCCAGAGAAATAAATAAATAACACCTCTTCCTTGAACCTGTGTCTTCTTTCTGCCTGTCCCTGCAATGTACTATTTACTGGCAACTTGGAAGGAACAATGGTTCAGCAGCCTACTCTCTATACAAGAAAGATTTCTTTTTCCACTTGGTATCTTGGTTGACCCCTCAGGAGGTAGGGCTGAAAGTTCCGCATCAAATGGCTTTTAACATCTAGGTTTTATTCTGTAATTTCCCTCATGTCCAGCAGTAATGAAGCAATCGCGTGTTCTGCCATAATAAATCTGAATCAAAGTAAAGTCGATGCTCCCTTCCTTCCGGGGAGCAAGAGTATATTGGGGTTTAGACCGATGAGGACATTTTTGTGCAGTGCCCTGATTGGAGGAGGGCTGGAAGCCCCATCTTTTGGCAGAGAACAACTCTAAGTGCCTTCCCTGTGCTGCATGCTATTTGCATTAGAATTTTATTTGCCGAGGATTTTAAGCATTGTTGGTGAATTTCTAATCCTTTTTTCAAAGTCCCTGCTTCAGTTGATGTCTTATTTTTTATGCATTTAGAATTAATTCAACAACACCTAAAGAAAACAAAAAACGGTGCACACCTACTAAGCACTGAGCACAGCATTAGACTCCAGAGGGTTAGGATAAATAGGAAAAGGATTTTTTGCTCTCAAAGAACTTTTATTGCTTTTTAGATGTTATTTTAATTCAGAATGCCATTACATTGCCTTATTAGTCTCTTTTTTTGTAGTATTTTTCAGTACCAGATAATACTGCATTTATTCTCTAATATATTTATTGTCCATTTCCCAAATCAGAATGAACCTCTGTGATCTTGTCTTTGTTTCCTACCACTGTTATCAGACCTGGAATAGTGCCTGAAACAGTGCAAACATCCATACAAATCAGTAATCTACAGCTAGCAAACACTGGTACAGTGCACTGCTGAATAGGTCTGTGTCATCTGAAACAATGTCTTTTTTTCTCTGAGGAAATTAGTCTTATGACTAAGTTCAGAAGAATGAATACAAGCTCACCTTGTATACTTCTATTTTCTTAGAAGAGATTTTGGAACACTTGCTAAAACCTACTGGAAGCTATGATGTTCTAGTAGTTGCAGTGATCTCCACAAATTCTCATTATAGTAAAATGCTTTCCCAAGAATCCCTTTTTCTTATTTGTTTATAACAAAATACCATAGACTAGGTGGCTTAAACAACAAACATGTATTTCTCACAGTTCTGGCGGTTAAGAAGTCTAAGATCAGGGTGTCCACAGATTCAGTGTCTGGTGAGGGCCTGCTTCCTGGCTCCTAGATGGCTGTGTTTCTGCTGTGTCCTCACATGATGAAGGGCAAGCAAGCTCTCTGGGGCCTCTTTTATAAGGGTGCCAATCCCATTCACGAGATCTCCATCCTCAGGACCTGATCACCTCCCAAGGGCCCTCCCTCCAAATACCATCACGCTGGGTGTCAGGTTTCAACATATGATTTTGGGGGGACACAAACATTCAGTCAATAGCACCCCCTGTACCACCTCCTTGTATTGAGAAAGAAAACACTTTCACGTGGATTCCACTTTATAATCCGGCATCCTGAAACATCTGCTGTGACACTCTTACCTTGAATGATAACAGCAGAATTTAAGCAACTTGTCAAGTGGCTCTTGAGGAAAACACCATGGAGATTATCTTTATCATTTTGAGAGATTCTACAATCAGAATTGGCTTCTACCTTGCATGTGACTTCTGTGCAAAAATTCTGTCTTCTGAGGCTTCTCTTCACCCTCTGAGAGACGCATCTCACCATGATTTCTGGTAGTGGAGTAAGAAAAACATTTGTTGTCACAATATGATTATATACTGTTGGACCCTTGAATTATAGCCTTGAATGCACACAGAACATGTGTGTACATGTGTGCATGCATACTTTGTGTAGGTGAATGAAGCAGCGGAGATTGGCCCTTTGCAGGTTCAAACATATGGTTTTTCCACACTGGGCATTTCCTGTGTTTGGCAGACCTGATGGTAAGAATACTCTGTATCCATGATGGCTGTGACTGCTGAGAATGTTAGTTTTGTTAACTATGCCTTTTTCTTGGACTGTTAAATGTATGAAAGTTGGTGAAGTTGAGAGGTGCTCATAGACATTTCTTTCAGGTCTGTAGATAAGATGCTGCTGTAGCATTTCATATATATTTCCGAGTTTCAGTGACAGATGCTGCTGCTCTGCAATACAAGCAGCCATGTCCTCACGGGACTATTGATTTGGTCTGTGAAATATAAATCCCTCAACAGTGACTGATCGGGTGGTGAGAAGTGCTTCTTTAATAATTCAATAATTTCATTAAATGATCCGGTCTTAAGTGAAACAGGAGTGGTGAGAGACCTGACTGGACTGCATTTGTCTCATATAAAAACAAGAACCTGGTCTCCTTTGTTTATGTTTACCTATGTGTTTGCTTCAAGATAAAGTGAAGTCTTCCAGTGTATGAATTCCAAGAAATAGGGCAAACGATGACATCAGATTCTTCCCTGTGTCTCAAAGCAGCCATTTTCATGTCAGTCTGCCTAAATTCAAGGCAATGGCTTGGTTCATTTGCTTACTAGGTAGACTTGAATGTTGATTTAATTTGCCTCCTGCTATTTAGCTTTCTTTTTTTCTTAGCAGGCTCTCATTTCAATAGAGAATGGACTGTTTATAAGGTGCAGAAGTCAAGGTGATTTCAGCATGGAATGTTACTACAGTCAAGAATAACAAAATAACCAAAGTCTTCTTCTTATGTGCCAGAAGTAACAAGCCACAAAAACTCTGAGAAACAAATACAACCTGAAACTAAATCATGGAAACTCTTGGAAACACAAACAATATTAACCCAAGTGTATAATCATGCATTTGTGTTTTTATTGTCTAAGCAAAGTCCTATAGAATCAAATTGATTTATTTTACCTTGATTTAATTTAGAAAAGACTTAAAACATCAACAAACTAATTTATTATTCTTGCTTTCACAAAGGAATTATAATCTAATGTTTTGTATTCTTGATTTGTTATCTTACTTAAGGAATCCTAGATCATCAATGAGATATAATATATCTTAAAGTAATATAGTTAAGAGTTATAGAGTAAACACATATACAATTTATTCTTTTGGCAAGTCTCAGAAAAAACAATTTTGGTATGCTAATAGATTTGAATGGGCAAGTAGCTGTTAATTAAATAAATAACCCATTAGGGTGAAGAGTGAAATGTCACTGAAAGGA
The DNA here is from genome assembly GCF_014108415.1 of Molossus molossus. Lineage (NCBI taxonomy): Eukaryota > Metazoa > Chordata > Mammalia > Chiroptera > Molossidae > Molossus > Molossus molossus. Next base: position 64,507,801 of record NW_023425402.1, on the reverse strand, counting down.
CAGTCTACTAACAGTGTTGAAGAACAGTAATTAACTTATACTCTCTAGCAGTGGCACACATATTTATATTTCATTTTTCAGATATTTGTGTCACCTATACCAAATTAATTAAATTAAACCAGCAACTATTTAATAAATCTCTACAGTATGCTGTGCTAAAAATTTGCACTAAAAGAAAATAGAAGACATGATCAGATTCTGGGAGAAAATAGAGTGTAGGTGAAAGAGAAAACATAAGTAAATTTAAAATATAATGATTATACATGTCAATACATTAGGAATGTTTTAAGGCCTTACATCATCATTTACCATTTTTATCATAGTTCATCATGACTTTCTGACATTTTTTGAGGCTTATTAGGTAGAAAAAATAATAGTGCTGGGGTAAAGCCTGGGGATATCAAAAAGGTGTAAATCCTGGCCTCTGCACAGAAAACCAATTATTTCACTTAGCAGATTGATTGCTAAATGAAATATTTGCCAAAGCAGAAAGTCCCATGAATGGGAAAAGGAAAGAAGCTGAGGGCTAGGATGCTCTGTCAAGTTTTATGGAGGAGGGCTTGAACTTGAGGTACAGGTAGACTATAGCTAAACAAAGGAGGTGATGGCTCAGATGGAGACAAAGGCTGATCATCATGAGTGTTGAGGGTGAGGCTGGAGAAGAGATTTATGTAATTGGGACCACACTGTGTGGATTCTGAGGGTTGAGGAATTTGGACTCAGCCATCAGGAGGAGAGTGGTAGGATTAGAGTGATTTTAGGAAGACTGATAAGATGGAAGACAACCAAGGTAGGGAGTAGAGGCTAGAGGAAGCAAGACTAGCTAGGAGGCTTTTGTGAGGGGATACAATATGAACATACCTTCCTAAACCAGATCACAGACTTCAGAAGGGGAAGAACAGTGTCTTGCTTTTTGTTTGTTTGCTTGCATTTTTGTTACATTCAGTCCATAGTGTATACTACAATGTAATGGCCACTAACTTATGAGCTTTCTAAAGACAGGTGCTGACCTTGGCCTCCTGGAACGAGAGTGCCTCATGAATAAAACAAGTTAGAGAAACCTAAGGAGATTCAAGAAGAGGTCATTCCATAGTGAGGTGATAAATTCTGTGACCATCAGAGACTAGTTGCAAGCAATCATTATTGAATTACATGGTAATAACAACTGGTGGTGAACAAAATTTGCAGTCGAAACAGAGTGCAAATGCAAATTACTAGCTTCCTGGAGATATGATCAAATAAAACTTAGGTTTTAATTAAACTGTGACCAAGTTAATTGAAAGTTACTGTGTCATGTGATAATTATCAACTAGCCTGGTATTTATTTTGCCATAGCATCCTGTTTTCTTTATTTCCTTTTCCCCTTCTAAATATGTAAAAGTCCTTTTAGTTTCTTAGTTACAGTCATAGGCCAAAAAAATTAAGTTAGTAGAGTGTATCCAACATTAATTTAATTAGAATATAATCATGGAAACTTGAATTTCTCTTTTTTCTCGAACTATATTTTAAGCTATAGAGATAAATTTCACTGTGGCACATCTATTTTTTTATGAGCTTTTTATAAAATGTGGTAATAACAGCAACTAGTAACGCTAACAAACATAATGATAGCTGCCATTTCTCTCTGTAGTCTCAGTGTCCTTTTGTGCTGAGTGTTTATAACTGAGTCGGAACAGTCTATGTTAAAGATTGTTTCTACGTTTTATTTATCTTGTTCAGCAAATAAAGAAGCCTTTTAATTCAATTGGTTTCTTGGCTGATTTGTCTCTCAGTGTGATTAATCAATGGGAACTAGGGGCCCAATTCACATTTTCACTAAGTCGATAGAAATGTTAAATGTGGTTGCGATGGTTTAGAAGGGGATAAGATGGGGTCACTGACTTAAAGATCATTTCTTCTTATTTTTGTCCCCTAACTTTATTTTCCCCAGCAGGCATTCTGGTAACTGATTCTACTGGTTATGGAAGCCTATAGGGAGCAGAAAGGTAGGTGGCGATTTCTTTTCAGGAGACAGTTTCCATTAATTTTGTGATTTCTCATCGACCACTGATGTATTCCTGTAAGTGATCTAAGTGAAGGTAAATGCTCAGCAATTTTTTTCACATCATATCTAATACTTTCCCAAAAGCACTTGTGACCAATATCTAATAGAATTTACTAAAAATCTAAAACTGGAAGAAGAAAATTTGGGGGGCTATTTTGTTCACCCTCAAGTTCTTCTCTCCCATCTGGTATTTAGACTCAATGGTACTATGTCTTTTCTTCAAGGTGCCTAAGCAGGATGATCCTATGTCAGCCCTAGGAAATCTATTTCAACATTAATATCCCTCATGGCCAAGAGAGAAGTAATTTCGTTCATATATAATCTGGTTTCTTCTCCTCTGTGTTGAAAGCCCTTAATGACCCAGTGTCTTCCCTCAGCAGGGCTGAGGGTATTCTGTCAAATGCCATGATGGATTATGCACTTGGTGACCTTCTCTTCCTGTAAGGCAGAGAGAGAGAGATGAAAAGGTGGGGAAAAGGCAGGGGAATATCCCTATTTGCCATGCCTGCCATCTCTGCAGCAGGAGGTAGGTTCACAGAGGAAAAGCTGAAGAAACTCTCCCCTCCAGCTACCCTCCCTTTTGCCCCTCCCAGCACTCTCCCTTCTTCCAGAGAGGCGTTAGCCAACCTGGAAATGGGAGCAGTGCTGGTACCAGTAGATTATATCCTCCACTTTGAAAGGTTAACAGAAGAAGTAATTATTTTGGGAAAGAAGAAAAATTTCCTCTGTGCTCAGGAGTTGCCATTTTCAGGACTGTTGCAATTTAATAAAAGGGAAAAATGACCTCATTCTTTGCACATCTCCTATGGTACCTCCTCTGACATAGACATGATACAAATTAGAGTATATTCAGTGTTAAATACTCCTGGGCATTTTTCTTATTTTGAGTTTCCCCCCACAAAACAGTTAAGGAAAATGAAGAGCTCACTACAGTTAAAGGAACTCAGTAAGAGGCTGTGACAACTGAATCAAGGGTTTCTCACCTAAAACTGCTCAGGTAAAGAGAACATCTCTTCACCATAAAGAAGCCATGCAGGACAAAGACCGATTTTAGTTTGTCCAAAATTGGCCTCAAATCATGGGGGGGGGGAGTGCGGGGGGGGGGGGGGCTTTGCAGGCAACTCTCTGTGGCCAGAGCCCACTTCGAATTTGTAACACATTTATTTGCAAGAAACACCACCATCAAACCACGGAACAGCAGATTTCAAATAATAAAGTGTTTACACTTCTATATTTGTTCTATCCTACACTGGCATGCCTGTGCGACACCGTCACTACCGTGTACTGTGTGTCTCGTCTTCCCATCAAGGGTGAAAGTTGGACTCTCAGAACCCCTAGCACCTGGCACAGGTCTGGAAATGACTAGGCAATGGTTAATACAATGAGGAATAAATGAATAAACATGAAAGCTGGCATCTTTCTGGTAGGTTTATCCAGAAAGTCTAGTTGATTTTTTTTTTTTATAAGAGTTTTACTCTCTTAGTTTGTGGAGGGAAAAAAGAAAGCACAGGTTTCCCTCAAGGCTATTTCTGATGAAGGCCATGGCAATTTATGGACTGAGGAAGGCAAGGAGAAGATGTGATAGAAAACGAGGGAAAAAACATCGTGAACTTCTCTGGGATGTTTTGGGTTTCTCCTGGGAACTTATTGAGGCAGATTTGGGGTGGGTCACCGAATGAAGGTCTAGATGAAGCTCACTTCATTGTTTAATGTGCAGGAAACGGGAGATGTGAGGTATAAAGTCAAAACTAGGGGAAAATGCAAATGAAAATCATGTTTCCTTGAACACATTCTATAGCTCTTCATTTCTCTTGCCAGCTCATGCTTATGGCAGTTTTCTCTCTGGCCAATATGTCATTTATTTTGGTTCTAGTAAGTCACACACCACTGGAATGCGATTGGTATTCTTACAAACTGAGAGCCATCTGCTCTTTTCTAGACAACAGCTATTCTGTCCTGTCTCTCTCCACCTCCTGCTTTTTTCAGTTTTCTCATAGATTTTCAATCATATGCATTCTCTCTGCGACTAGGAGCCAGTAAGCGCCAGAGGAATTATCTCTTTTGGTACATTTTTTCTCAGGCATTGGGATTTTAAATTGTTTTTTCTTTTGTTGTTGTTGTTCCCTTTCAGAGTTTTGATCTTTATGTAAAATAAATGTGTATCTGTAACACTGGCAGAGTCTTCTGGAAAGCTTCCCCATAGTCCTCAGAAAAAGCATGAGTCACTTTTTAACTGCTGACCATTTAATGTCATAGTATTTCCTCTGTTTCTCCAAAACTCAGGTAAAAATGGTAGTTATCAGAGGAAGCGACAGGTGGCAGATAAAGAAAACAAAGTGATTTTGATGTAAACTTATTCTCCTCCCTGTCTCAGAGGGTCTGATGATAGACTGCTCCGCCCAGCAAGGCTCCCGGCATTTTTAGTTAGAACTTCAGAGGAGCAAACCCTTTCCTGGGCTAGTGGTGTTTACCTGGAGTTTGTGGCTTTGATACCTATGTTCAAGTTTCATTTCTCATTTATCTGTCTGCATGGTGCAGTGGAAACTGTGCCAGACTAAAGTAAGGGAATGTGGGTTCAAATCCAACTCCACGGCAAGTCACAATAGTTCTCTGAATCTGAGTTTCCTTATGGAGGATGCAATTGACACCTTCAGGACAAAGATGTTAGGGAGATTACCTGGGGCGGCATGTGGAAAATCTTAGGATCCGCTGCTCTTCAAGAAATGTCGGTTGAATTTTAATCTGAAATTACTGAAGCTTAGTCCAGAAATGAGACCACAATCTGGATGATTCATCCTACATCAATTATTTGGATTATGCACATAGAGAGAAGCTCAGGGTTCAATTATCTGCATAATTATTTAATTCTGCTCTGCATCTTCTAAACATACTTAAAATTTAACAGGCAATCATATTCTTTCTGTAGGTAATTACTTGCAGGAAAAAATCAAATTTAGAATTGTCTTTTCCATTTTGTCCAAAGATTTTTTCTATTGGAAGAGACAGAACTAATGTAACATGTCAGCCCCATATAAAAATAAACCTGCTATTATACAAAATTCCCTGGATTTATTAACATGCTAAGAATCTGATTAGTAGGATTTTCATCACTCCTCACCCTACTTGTACAAAAAGCATAAAACCACTTTTAAAGTCACCTATTAATCAATTTGCTCTTCTACTTTTCCGTAATTGAGTTTTCTATTAATGCTTTCCTTTTACTAGTCAGAACCATTTATACCATTTTGTATTAAGACTGTTCATGCTTATACTGTTAATCATTAAATAATTAAAGTTGTTTTTAATAGGCACCCTTTAGTTTTCAGACTCTAAGTCTTTATGCCATGATAATTCTTGAGGTCATGTAAGGCTCTGTCTAATTTTATAATTGAGTATTTTAATTTTGATGTATAGATTTGCTATTAACTATTAATGACATAAAGGTGAATTATAAAAATATTCCCACCCTCTAGCATTCATCATCCATAATACATCACCAGTCTTCCAGCCTTCGAACAAGTTACCTTTGGCCTAATATCATTACTTCATCATTTTAGGTCTCATGATCCATTAAAATTAAACCCAGTAAAATACTATATAGTTGCTGTCAAATTATCTTTTAAAATGTTTTTTTTTTTATCCTCACCCGAAGACATTTTTCCATTTTTTGTTCAGATAGAGTGGGAGGGAGAGAGAGGAAGAGAGAGAAAGAGAGAGAAACATCAACGTGAAAGGGACACATTGAGTGGCCAACCAGGCCACATGACCAACCAGGGCCGGGGACAAACTGCAACTGAGGTACGCGTCTTTAGCGGGAACTAAACCCAGGTCTCTCTGGACCTCAGGCCAACACTCTAAAAGCTGAGCCAAACTGGCCAGGGCTAAAATGGCATTTTTATATAAAATATTTAAGTGGTATATTTTATATCTTTGCTTTTCCTCATGTTTATTATAGAAGATCTCTTGAGGTCCAATAGTAGATTCTTTTTAGAGACCCAGTAGGAAAAACTAACACACTCAAATGAGGTAATTGAAAGAATCTCAATAACTGAACTACATAATATGGTACAGGCATGGTTGAGAGAAACTGAAAGGAATGGGAATGCATTCTAGAGCAAGCCATAATGGGAGCCATTACCAATCTTAGGCATGAATGAGCAAGGGGAAGAAGCTGTTACTGAAACCTGAACAGAGTAACTGTGACTAAGAAAAGATCTATGTCTTTGCTGTGGGCATGGTCAGTCCAAGATCTATGTCTTTGCTGTGGGCATGGTCAGACCCTGTAGGTAGGGAACTAAAAGAGTAAATACCCCAAGTCCATTTTCCTGCCCTTCCAACTACTATTGAAAATTCCCATTGAGAACCCCAAGTAGAAGCTAGAGATAAGAGTACCTTTAGATGAAGTTCACAGAAGTCAGCCTCTATGGCACAATGTGGGACAGAGAATGGTAGAACACAACTCTGAAGTGGCAAAGGGCAAATATCAGGTACAGGTACTAAGCACATGGGTCTCAAACACTTTTCATTTGTGATCCTTTAAATTTTACTTATTTTAATGGAACAAACATTGCTGAAACATATATTAGATGAGAACCACTTTAGTGAGTTCTGAGGACACAAAGATAAATAAGCAGAGCTAGACTACGGTGAGGCAAGCAAGGCACCTAGGGCACATTTGCACAAACTTGGGAGTAAGTGCTTCCTTAAATTTTGCACTTGAGGCGTTTCACTTGCTTCATCCTGGTCTAAGCCCCATAAATAAGACTCCATCCTCGCCTTCAAGGATTTTTCAATCTAGTCAAACAAACATGAATAAAAAGAACTATAACACAAACAGTTCAATTGCAAGCACCATGCTAAAAATATAAGAAGTATTGTGAAAGCCTAGATGCTTGAAGACTAAATCTCAATTCCTGAGATCTGGTATGGATCCTCCTAAGACAGATCATCTAAGCTGGGTCTTGCAGGGTAAGATTTTGAGAGATTTATTCAATCAATATATATTTACTGAGCTTCTACTATGTCCCAAGTGCTGTTTCAGATGGTAGAGAAGAGCAGAGTCCAAGACAGAGAAGGTTCTCTTGCTCTCATGGAGCTTATGTTCTTAAGGGAGCAAAAGACAATACAAAAGTAAACAAATAAGAGTATCAAGAAGAGAAAAGTAGTGGATGTTCAGAGACAATTCTCCATGGATGTCTTGCATTTCCTCATGGATATGAGAAAGTCACTAACTTCCCTTTTGTTCTGAATTGTCTTTTTACGGATAAATGCACAGCAAAGATCCTTGGAAAAGAGAGTGTTCTCCTCTGGAGTAGAGTAGGGGTAGATCTGCTTACTGTCCAGTACAAAAGATTTGGGTTCCCTAAGACCAGGGTTCTAACACAACCCAGTGTGTGTGCAGCATTCATGTGGGCCCCTCCACATTTCTCCTACTGCATTTAAGGGGCAAGAAGAAGTAACATAAACATGAAGTTCATGCTGTTTGCTGTGCTGTGAGTAGTAAAGTACTAGGTTGCTGAACCAGGTGTCTTAGTCTGTTTGGGCTGCTGTAATATAATACCATAGACTAGGTGACTTTTAAACAACAGAAATTTATTTCTCACAATTCTGGAGGTTGGAAAGTCCAAGATCATGGTGCCAACAGATTTGGCTGGTGAGGACTCCTTTCCTGGTTCAAAGATGGTCCTGCAGTTGCTGCATCCTCCAATAACAGAAGGGGCAAGGGAGCTCTAATGCGGCCTCTTTATAAGGGCACTAATCCCACTCATGAGGGCTTTATCCTCATGACCTAATCACCTCCCAAAGACCCTACCTTCAAATACCATTATAATGGGAAAAGAGTCAGTTTATAGCACCTGGAGTCTTCTGATAGTATTGATGAAATCATGGCAGGCTACTTATCAGTTTTCAAGTAGAGTAAAATCTCAGACCCTTCATAGTTCTTGGAAATTTTTGGTGAAAGTATAAGATACTGACTGAGACATGGCTTTCTGGCAAAGAAAGGAGGAGGACCTCATGGGCCAGGTTCAGGAATATGAAAGGACTCCATCATTTCAATTTATTTTGTTTATCATATAAAATGGTCTTATTTTGAAATTGCAATCCAACAGCACTTTTTTTCCCCCTCAATTTCGTGGGGTATAGTTTACTGAAATTATTTAAAGTATATGTTTTGACAAGTTTTAGCAAATTTATACACCAGCGTAACTATTGCCACAATCAAGATACAGAGCTTTCCCAACATCTCCAAAAGTTCCCGTGGCCTCCTTTGCAGTCTTTTTTCCCACCATCTCCACTGGGCCGGACAACCACTTGTCTGATTTTTGTCACTATAGATTAGCTTTATCTGTTATAGAATTATATACATGGAATCATCATTATGTGCTTTTATGTGTCCGGCTTCTTTTATAGAGTACAATATTTCTGAGATCCATTTGGGATGCTGAATGCAGTAGTTGGTCCTTTTTCTTGATGAGAATTCCACTGTAGAGATACACCACAATTTGATAATTCATTCACCTGCTGATGTACATTCAGATTGCTTTCAGATGTTTTGAGATTATGAAAAAACTGTTAAGGAAGATCATGTCTTTTGTGGATGTAAGTTTTCCTTTCTCTTGGATAAATACTTAGTAATGGAATCACTGGGTTTCATGTTAACTTCATGAAGAAACTGCCAAATTGTTTTCCAAAGTGGACGTACCATTTTATATTCCTGTCAGCAATGAAGAGAGTTCCATGTTTGTCTACTATTTGCTAACACTTGGTTTTGTCAGCCTTTTTACTAATAGCCATTCTAGTGGGTGTGCACAGGTATCTAGTGATTTTAATTTGCATTTCTTTGGTGAATAATGATGTTGAGCATATTTTATTTTATTTACTTTTTATTGATTAATTTTTGTTACAGACGATTCTCCTTTTTTCCCCCACTGATTCCCCCCTCCCTCTCCCCTCCCTCTCCCCTCCCTGCCCCTTCCCCAGATTGTTGTCCATGTCCACTGTTCATGCATACAGAGCATATTTTATTTTTAAAAAATATTTTTCTTTATTGATTTTAGACAGAGAGGAAGGGAGAAGGAGAGAGAGAGAGAGAAACATTGATGAGAGAGAACATCGCTTGGCTGCCTCCTGCATGCTCCCCATTGGGGATTTGGCCCACAGCCTGGGTATGTAACTTGGCTGGGAATCAAACTGGTGACCTCTTCGTGAATGGGCCAATGCTCAACCACTGAGCCACACCAGCCAGGCATGCATCTTTTTATATACATATTGGTTATCTGTATATCTCCGTTTCAGTATCTGTTCAAATCTTTTGCCCATTTTTAAATTGAGTTGTTTGCCTCTTTATTATTGAGTTCTAACAGTTCTTTAGCTAATCTGGATACAAGTCCATTGTCAGGTGTGGGTACTGTGAATATCTTCTTCCAGTTCAACAGCACTTTTTAAATTGCTTTTATTTCAAAAGAGCTCGCTTGTATTAAACTATATTTTATTTAGTTCAAGACTACTGCTGTTCTTTCAAGGTTATTGTCACATTCATTTGAATAGCATAAAAAAGCAGTGCATTTTATGTACTTTCATTTTTATTTAATGAATTAGTATTTATAAAAGTCCATCCATCACAATACTTTGTCCAATTACATACCTGTGGCTCTGAATGCTTCTTAAATTTCTGATTGTTTCAAATCCTTGGCTTTGGTGAGAATTATTCTAATCACCATAATGAGGTAAATGTCATGTTAGCTGAGTGTGGCAAGGAGGTCATAGCCTACCTTAACATCATTGTCCCTTTCTCCCTGATTTTATCAGAGGAGGCAATATGCTTAGCTAAAATACATTTCCCAGCCTATTTGAAGCTGGATGTGGCCATGTGACTAATCCTGAAGAATATATTGTCACCTTGTTGTGGGAAATAAATGAAGAGAAAGAAAAACATAATAAGGGTTTTTGTTCTTGCTTTTTGTTTGTTTGTTTATTTGTTTTGTAGTCAGTGTCTTTAGGCTTAAGACAAATGCCAGGGGTCATTTTATACTTATTTAAAGACTAATTAGGTATAATGTTATTCTTCTCCCTTTCCCTTTATTTCCCTCTTGTTCTTTCCTTTCCCTCTCTTATACCCCCTGTTTTTTCTCATCTCTCTTCCCCCTTTCTCACGAATCAGAGCTTCCTATTTTATGTATAAGTTTATAATTATAATAGGTAGACTAGAGGTAGTAGGTCAACAGCTCTTAAATAACTTGAAATTGGGTAAGGGGGGATACTGCAGGGTACAGTTTCATTTTGATATTTGGGTCTTCCTTAAACTTCCATTCTAAGCTATTTTATACTTCTTCTCTGGCACTTCATTTGCTTTTAATAAACAACTGTTCCATGGTTCTGACTTTCCATTGCCTCCTACACATCTGTTTGGATTGATATTTTGCTGTTCGTCATGCAAGCATGATTTCACTTTGAAAATGATTTCCTTTTGATGGATGCTCTGGTTGTTCAGGCAAGCATGGTTTTGTGTTCTTAACGATCTCTGTTAGCTGGTCTCAGCACTCCAACAGTCATCCCTCGGGGTCTCAGGCATTCACTCATGCTAGCTCTGGACTTCTTTGTAATTAAATGCCAAAACTGTTGTATTCCTTGGATTAATCTATATCAGGGCTTGGCAAATAATAGCTGGTGGGCCAAATCTGGTCTTAGCTTGTTTTTGTATGGCCTATCAGCTAGGACAGGTTTTTACATTTTTTAAAGTATTGTAAAAACAAACAAAAAACAAAGGAGAACATGCACGAGAGACTGTATATAGTCCATAGAGCCTAAAATCTTTGTATTGAAAAAGTTTGCCTTTGTCTGATCTATATTAATAAAATTAAGTTTTTATGTGACACTCACCCAATCATGAAAAACAGCAAGCCATATATCTTTTTTTCCAACACTCTGTTTGGTATGGTTTGACTATAAACTATGTAGACTATTTTTTTCCTATTTATTTATTTTTATTGTTGAAAGTATTACAGATGTCCCTCATTTTCCCCACTGACTCCCTCCTTCCTGCTCCCATTCCCCTCCTGCCTTCCCCAGCCTAAAGTCCATGTCGATTGGTTGTGTATATATGCATATACGTTCTTTGGTTTATCTCTTCCCAGGAGATACCAGAAGATAGGTAGTGATCTCCCAAGGTAGTTGAAATGGAGATTCAGTGAGAGATTATGATTGAGACATACCAGACAAACAATGGTTGCAAATATGAGTCCCAAATTGAAAATAACAAGAACCAATGCTCCAAATTAAATGCAGAGCTACTTCTCATTCAGCCTTCTCTATAGCAAGCTTCATAGTGAGTAGCAGTACCAAGGATTTATTTATCTGATGATGAGCAACAATTTGCCCAAGAAAACTTAGAGGGAGGTTAGCCAGTACTGTATTAAACAACCCTTTAACTCATTCATGTTATTCATTATTCATATAGCAGAAAGAAACAAGCCTTGGTTACTTGCCTTCTACATTATGACATTTGCAATCAACTTGAACAGAATCTAGTTATTTTTTACAATGAAAAAACTTTGACCATATTGTTTCTCTAATCTACTCCCAATTCAGCCTGTTGTCTCCCTTTACTCACTTCACAAACTCCTTATCTTATGCCACAGACTCCCTCCTGTGCCTTTGCCCAGGTAGGTTTCCGACTGGAATACCCTTCCTCTAATTCTGTCTATTGAAATTTGGTTTATTCTTTAAGCTCCAACTCAAATATCACCTTCACTAAGAAACCTTCCCAGATGCCCTCATTTGGAATTCCTTCCTCTGAGCCCTGGGATCCCAATAGGCCAGGGTCAATTTTTAGGCTTGTTTCCTGGCCTAGGGCTTCCCCACCATGCAAATAGTATAAATTCAAGCTGCACACCCAAATGTGTCACAGAACTAGGGTTTTGATTTCTGGTGACTGTTTTTCAACCCAATGCCCCAGAAAGCCAACAAACTTCCTCAAGGCTAGTTTAGACTAGTAGGGAGTTTTCCTGGACCAATTTCCCCTACAGCAGGTGATGTTTCACAGTTCAGACCTTTATGCCCAGGCCCAGTGAGCCTGACTGAGCCCAAGTTGAACTTCTTGTCCTTGAGATTCAGTCCCTAGGGCCTCCATCCCATACAATTCCTTCAGGCTACTTCTGCCCCACACTGCAATTGCACACTGCTCTGGCTTTGGCTTCTTTTTGCTTCCTACATTTTTACCTTTCTTTTGTGCTGGACTTGTACAGTGGTGTTGTGCTATTTTATCCAGCATTTCTATGTTTGGAAAGCTGTGTGTAAGACTGGGGATGCAGAGAGGGAGCCTGCTCACATCAGCTTATTCTGCCATGTAGCCTGATGGCCCTAGAACAGTATCAAGTTCTGTTTAATTATGGAAGTTGTCACACTTATTCATTCTAAGTGGAATCTGATGAACAGAAATATCCTGAATATGTTTCTTATGTAATATCACTAATTCTTTCACATCTAGATATATAGGGGTCCCACACAATATTGTTTTTTACTTTTTCCAATGAAAGAAATAGATCCTGGTTAGGAAAGGTTAAGTGGCCAGAGATTATTGGGAGAAAAGAGGTAGGCCAAGGGAAATTTTGGACTAATGAAAATATAGTCAATTTTCAATTACCTAGGCAGATGGTACTTTGCCACAATGCAGATAACCAGAAATTTATTTAGTGGCACAGTCAACTCTATGCCAAATTATGTTTAAATTATAATTTAGTATTCTGAGCCCACTCTGAACACTTTTCATATAACTAAAGTATTACAAGTCAAACAAATGATGATTTATATTGGAAATAGCGTGCATTTATAAAGGCCAAACCTAATTTTATAGGTAAATGGACTTGCTTCATGCCATTTCAATCAAATCCACAGGAATAACAGGACTGATGGTTAGAAGCCATATGCAGCAGGCATCATTTTATTTCTAAGTTTGGACCTACAAAAAATTAAGGCAACTTGATCAATTATTTCATAATGCTCACTCTTCATCATCTTATATATATTAAAACTTGAAATAACAAGTATCCTTTCTGAATTTATAGCTCCCAGGGTAAACCCTTGAATTTATTCCTATAATATACATGACTGGGAATATGCCGAATTAAATATTTTTGACAGGCAGGTTGTGTTTACTGCCAAGTCCCCATGAGAACAGACACTTAGTATTGCACTATGTCAGCAAGGAATACAAAAGTGGAGCAAAATAACAGAGGATGATGAAGGAATCCCATATTTTACTCTGCTTCATGGAGCCATGGGGATTTATAGTTGATGGGGACTCAAAGATTGTGAAGTACAGCTTTATCATTTTTACACATGTGAAACTTGACTCAGGAAGGATCAAATGACTTATTCAAGGTCAACATGGCCAGAAGCAAGTCTGCAGCTGGAACCCAGGCCTCTTCTTACCCAGCTCCACAGAAACACATTCATTGTTGGGATACTTTGAGGAGCTTTGTGTAACAGTATTTGAAGATAATAGGTTCTTTTGGAATACATGTCTATATCTTGGCATAATAAGCACTACCTGCGTATGTGTGGCTTTGTTACAGAATGAATCACACCATGGTATACATTTTTTTCATCTAGTTCTTGATTCTAAACAATCTGAATGTTTCTAAACATTCACAGTATAAAAAAATCACAACTCATTTCGCATATTTTGTGCAGGGTGTATGTGGTACTTATGTGTTTTTATGTGGACAGGTTGGGAATTGTGATGGGAAGCTAAAGATGAATAGGATAGTGAAAAAAGAAAGATATTTTCTTAGGTGAACTCTGAAATATAATATGGCAAAAATCAGAGTGTGCATTTTAAGACATAGTTGGGATCCCTGGCCCCCTGGTACATTTGGCGTACACTTTTTTCCCCCCCCAGATTGGCAGATCCACAGCCTCTGTATTTGACACTTGCTTTTTAGCATCTGGCATAGACCTCTACTTGCGAAGTAGTCACAGGACACTTGTTGGTTGATTGACTAATTCTTCACATCATAGAACTGACCAGTTATGAGGAACTGCTCAAATCTTTATTCCACAGTTGAGCAAATAAACAAGCGTGAGGGTATAGGTTTAGACTCACAAATTGCATAGCATATCTGGATACTTTATGCAGTTCTAGTATTGATCTAGGAATGTTTTTAAAACATAACTATGGCAACAATCCCTATTCAGTGGGGGAAAGGAATGTATAAAGAGTATTTCAGATGCTGTCTTTTTACACTCTGAGATGTACCCTGACCTCTAAGTGTTATTTTTACTGAGGACGGTGTTTGGAAAACAAAATTTGTTGAGAGTTACTCATTGACTCTAGACAATATTATCAATTCAAGTACGTCATAGAAAACAGCATCTCACTGATTAAAGATTTTCTACAAAATAAATACTTTCATCATATTTGAAGTTGATAAAGTTATTATTTGAGAACACCATAAAAAAAAGATAATATTTTCAGCCAGTAGCTAAACATTGCTACACAGAATGCATTGCTAAGACATACAGCTAAAGGTGCTCATGAACTTTTTCATGTGACATTCACTGAACAAATATTTATTGAACACTGTCTATGAGAACGAAGAGGGCTAGATGTCAATTCCATTAGCAAGTTACGGGAATCTATCGATGCATTTTGAACATTTACAACCAGAATTTGCTTTTATCATTGAACTAGTCAAACCTCTGCCAAGAAGATCTAACTCAACATTTCTTCCCCCTCCCACAGAATTTAGGAACATTAACCCACTATTTATTTTTGTTTCAAAAAATTAGAAAACTAGGCTGTTTATACACCATAAAATACCATGTAAATTGGAAATTTCCAAAATTTGTTTGAGGTTGAGAGTCAAAATGGAAAGACCATTCAAAATATATGTATGTGTATGTATACATATATATGTACACATATGCATATGTATACAAACGTATATAAGTACATGAATTATCTGGATTTAACCAGATAAGTAAATTACTCAAATGCTGTATAATTTGTTCCTCAAGCATTGTCCTTGGACCAGCAGCACAGGCATTACCCCAGAGCTTGTCAAAAATAAAGACTGGCAGGCCTCACCCTAAATCTACCAAATCAAAACCTGCCTTTAACAAGATCCCCAGGTAATTCCTTTACAATTAAACTTTGAGAAGCATTGCTGTAACAGATTTTAAGATGAGAGTTGAGAGTTTTATCTAAGGGGAAAAAAAAACCCACCTGTTTCAATCATCTATATGATTTTTTTTTTAATTCTCACCTGAGGATATTTTTCCATTTGTCTTTATTGAGAGTGGGAGGGATGGAGGGAGGGAGGGGAGAGAGAGAGAGAGAGAGAGAGACATGGATGTGAGAGAGCACCGACTGGCTGCCTCCCACATGACCCCAACCAGGGCTGGGGACGAACCACAATCAAGGTACATGCCCTTGGCCCGAATTGAACCTGTGACTCTTTGGTTCATGAGCCAACACTCTAACCGCTGAGCCAAACCAGCCAGGGCATCAATCATCTATGTGATTTTAAAGAAGTTATTATGTGGGGGATGAGCAGAATGTTGAATTATCAGGAATAGTATTTCAATTCTCAATGTCTTTTTGTCAGTGTAGATATTGCCATGATGACTGTTCAAAGGTAATTATTCAAGTCTCTTAAATCCCTAATAAATTGAGAGACACATAGCACTGTTCATTATTCAAAGACAAATTATTTATTGTAAAAACAATGATAGGAATTAAAAAATTGAAAAGAAAATTCTAAATCTCACCATGTGGCTTTTCAATGTCAATGCCTTGCCAGTATCTGTATATTCACATATAATATTTACATAGTTGTATCTGTACTAATTCATTTATTCCAAGCTAAAGGGCAAGTGTGGACAAACTTTGAAGGTTAAATGAAAAGAATGTGATGTCTAAAGCTTATCTTGAAGTAACAGTAATCATGATTACTAACAATTTCAACTATAATCAAACTTCCTAATGGCTGCGTCACATCCCATTGAGTTGATTAAAGATTAATCATTCTTCTATTACATGGATCTTCAGATTATTTCCATGTGTTGCTTTTATAAATAATCTAGTAAGAAACACCTTTATACAATAATTCAATTCATTAAATGCATTTCCATAGCATAATTTACCACAATGGAATTACTGGATTCAAGTATATGTAATATAGGATTTTGAAAACTTATGGATAAGTTGTTTTAGAAAAAGACTATAACAACTTATTGTGAAACCTGCATTGTTAGAACATTCGTTTCACCACATCTTTCCAACAATAGAAGTAATTATTTCAAAATTTGCTAATTAATCAGTATACAGCTCATTATTTTTTGCAATGAAGATATTTTAAACTGTCATTAAAATTCACTTTTTCCTCTCTTGTTTTCTTAGACAAAAATTTCCCGACAGGTGTTCTGTGGCCTAAGCCATAAATGGGCTGCAGATGTGTTGATACAGTGTGCTTTATAATTTTGAGTAGGGCTGGATGCAGCTAAAGCCTCCTGGGTGATCACCCCCACTACAAACAGATTGAGAAAAGTTGGGAAGTACAGCCTTATGCTCACTGTTTCCCCTACTTTAGCTCTCTTCTCAGTCTTTTTTTAATTAAAAAATTAACATACTTTATTTTTTGAGCAGTTTTAGGTTTACAGAAAATTGAAAGTACAGAGAGTTCCCATATGGTGTATGGGAACTTCCACCCTCCCCTCCCAACCCCCTGCCTCCAGTTCCCCTACTACTATCATCTCACATTATTAGTGTGGTACATTTGTTACAATTAATGAGCCAATATTGATACACTGTAATACATTCTATAAAGCCTATAGTTTACATTAGGGTTTACTCTGTGTGTTGTATGTACTGTGAGTTTTGACATATATCCACCATTACACTAGCATACAGAAATAGTTTACCTGCACTAAAAATCACCTGTGCTCCACCTATTCATCTCTCCCTTCCCCTGAACCTCTAGTACCATTAACCTTTTTATTGTCTCCATGGTTGTACCTTCTCTAAAATGTTATATAGTTGGAATCATAAAGCATGCAGTCATTTCAGATTGGTTTCTTTCACTTGGCCATATGTATTTAAGTTTCCTCCATGTCTCTTCATGGCTAGATAGTTCATTTCTTTTAATTGCTGAATGATATTCGGCTGCATAGATGTACCATGCTTTATTTATCCATTCACTTTTGTTGTTTCCATGGTTTAGCAATCATGAATAAAGCTGCTATAAACATTTTTGTGCAGGTTTTTGTGTGAACTTAGGTTTTTAATTAATTTTTAGTTAATACTAAGAAGCTCAACTGCTCCCTGGTTGATAATTTGGTAAGAATGTTTCATTTTTTTATTATTTTTTTGGGGGGGAGCATTATCAAAATTCCTTTATTGATTTTTTTTTTGTTCTCTTACTGAGCACTTCTTAATTTGTGTGATTAACATCTTTTTAAAATTGAATTTATTGGGCTGATATTGGTTATTAAAATTATATAGGTTTCAGGAGTACAATTCTATAATACATCAGCTCTATATTGTATTGTGTGTTCACCATCCCAAGTCAAGTCTCCTTCCATCACCATCTAATCCTCTTTACCTTCTCCTACCCCCCCCCAACCCCCTTTCTTTCTGGTATTACCATACTGTTGTTTGTCTATGAGGTTTTTTTCTTTTATTTCTTTATCCCTTCACCTTTTTCACCTAGCTCCCAACCCCTCCCCTTTGACAGCTGTCATTCTGTTCCCTGTATCCATGAGTCTGTTTCTATTTTGTTAGTTTATTTTGTTCATTAGATTTCACATATAAGTGAAATCATATGGTATTTGTCTTTCTCTGACTGGCTTGTTTCACTTAGCATATTAAATACTGTACTACCAAACTGTCTTCCAAAGAAGCCATACTGTTTTGCATTTCCACCAGCAATGAGTGATAGTTTCTGTTGCTCTACATCCTCACCAGCATCTGGTGTTTCAGTGTTTTAAATTTTATGTGTGTAGCGATATATGATATATAGTTGTTTTACTTTGCAATTCCCTAATGACATGTAGTGTTGAGCATCTTTTCATATGCTTATTTGCCATCTTTATATCTTCTTTGATGAGGTGTCTCTTCAGATTTTTGCCCATTTTTAAATCAAGTTGTTTGTTTTAGTGTTGAGTTTTAAGAGTTCTTTATATATTTTGGATACCAGTCCTTTATGTGATATTTGTTTTGCAAATATTTTCTCCTAGTCTGTGGCTGGTCTTTTCATTCTCTTAACCGTGTCTTTCACAGAGCATACATTTTTAAATTTTAATGAAGTACAAACTATCAATTTTAAAAAAAATCCTCACTAGAGAATATTTTTCCATTTATCTTCAGATGGAGTGGGAGGGAGGGTGGGGGGGAGAGAGAGAGAGAGAGAGAAAGAAACATCGATGTGAGACAGACACATTGATTGGTTGCCTCTCACAGGACCCCAACCAGGGTCGAGGACCAAACCACAACTGAGGTATATGCCCTTGACCGGGATCAAACTCATGACTCTTTGGTCTGCGGGCCGATGCTCCAACCGCTGAGCCAAACCAGCCAAGGCTAACCTATCAATATTTTACATAGATTAGGCTTTGTTGTATCTAAGAAATTATTGCCAATTCTAAAGTGACCCAGATTTTCTGTTATCTTCTAGTAGTATTTTTGTTGTTGTTAGTCCTCACCTGAGGATACTTTTTCCATTGATTTTTAGAGAGAATGGAAGAGAAGGGGTGGGGGGAAACATCGATGTGAGAGAGACACATACATTGGTTGCCTCCTGCACACATCCGGACTGGGGCTAGGGATAGGACCTGCAACCTTGGTATATGCCTTTGACCTGGAATCAAACCCATGACCCTTCAGTGTGGGGGCTGGCACTCTAACCACTGAAGCACACCAGCCAGGGCATTTCTTCTAGTAGTTTTATAGTTTGCATATTACATTTAAGTCTAAGATCTACTTTGAATTAATTTTTGTTTTTGCATATGAATGACCAGTTTATCCAAGACCATTGTTGAAAAGTTTATCCTTTCTCCTCTGTCAAAAATCTGTTGACTATATTTGTTGGGGTCTATTGCTGTTCCATTCAACTATTTATTTATTTATTTAGCCAATATCACATTGTCTTGATTATTGTAGTTTTATATTAAATCTTAAAGTTAGGTAGTGTCAGTCTTTTGACTTTGTTCTTTTCCTTTACATTTTGTGTTGGCTATTCTAGTTCTCTTACCTTAGTTTAGGCTTAGTTTGTTGATATCCACACGTAGGATTTTGATTGGGATTGTGTTGAATTTATGGATTAAATTGGAAAGTACTGACAAATTGAAAATATTGAGTCTTCCTATCCATGTACATGGAATATCTCTCCATATATTTGAATGTTCCTTGATTTCTTTCCTCAGAGTTTTATAGTTTATCTCATATAGATCTTGTTAGATTTATACTTAAGTATTTTTGGTGCTAATTTAAGTGATTAAAAAAAAATTTCCAATTCCAATTTTTCCTTGCCTGTATATGAAAAAGCAATGGACTTTTATATATTAACATTATATCCTGAAACCTTGCTATAACAGGACTTTTTTGTTTATTCTTTTGCATTTTTTATATAGCCAATTATTTTATTTGTGAACAAAGCTTTATTTCTTCTTTACCAATCTGTATATTTTTAAATTTCTTTTTCTTGTCTTATTGAAGTAGCTAGGACTTCTGATACAATGTTGAATAAGAGTGGTGAGAGCAAAAAAAAAAAAAAAAAAAAAAAATTTAGCCCTGGCCAGTTTGGCTCAGCGGTTAGAGCGTCGGCCTGCGGTCCGGAGAGACCCGGGTTCGGTTCCCGCTAAGGGCACGTACCTCGGTTGCAGTTTGTCCCCGGCCCTGGTTGGTCGTGCGGGTGGCAGCCACTCGATGTGTCCCTTCACATCGATGTTTCTCTCTCTCTCTCTCCCTCCCACTCTATCTGTACAGAAAAATGGAAAAATATCCTCGGGTGAGGATTAAAAAAAAAAAAGAGTGGTGAGAGCAGCTATTCTTGCCTTCTTCTTGATCTTAGGAAGATAGCATTCAGTTTCTCACCATTAAGTATGAAGTTAGCTATAGTATTTTTATAGATGTTCTATATCAAGTTGAGAAAGTTCTCCCTCTATTCTTAGTTTGCTCAGTTTTTTTAAAAATCATAAATGGTATTATATTGTGTCAAGTATTTTTCTGAATCTAGTGACATAATCGTGTAATATTTCTTTTTTAACCTGTTGATATGATTATATTAATTGATTTTTGAATGCTAAACTAGTCTTGTATACCTTAAATAAATCACACTTGGTGTTGGTGTATAATTCCTTTTATACATTATTGGAGTCAATTTACCAGTATTTTGTTGAAAATTTTTGCATCTATGTTTTTGGGAGATATTGGTCTGTAGTTTTCCTTTTTTATAATTTATCTATCTGGTTTTAGTATTACAGTAATACTGATCTCATATAATTAGTTAGAAAGTAGTCTCTTTGCTTCTATTTTTCTGGAAGAGATTGTAAAGATTTGGTATAATTGCTTCCTTAAATGTTTGGTAGAATTCACCAGTGAACCCATCTGGGCCTGGGGCTTTCTGTTTTCGCAGGTCATTAATTATTGATTTAATTTCCTTTACAGATATAGGTCTGTTCAGTAGTCTATTTTTCCCTCAGTAAGTTTTGGTAGATTGTGTCTTTCATGGAGTTGATCCATTTCATCTAGGTGTTGAATTTGTGGGCATAGAGTTGTTGATAATCTGTTACTATACTTTTAATGTCCATGGGATCAGTAGTGATAGTCCCTCTTTCGTTTCTGATATTAGTAATTTGTGTCTTCTCCCTTTTTTCCTCAGTTAATCTAGCTAGAGGTTTATTGATTTTATCAATCTTTTCAAAGTTTTGGTTTTGTTAATTTTCTCTATTGATTTCCTAGTTTGAATTTAATTGGTTTCCACCCTAGTTTTTATTATTTATTTATTTTTCAGCTTACTTTGGGTTTAATTTATTTCTTTTTCTAGTTTCTTACTATAGAAGCTTAGATTATCAATTTTTAGATGTTTTTTTCCTCTAACATATGCATTCAATGATATAAAATTCCCTCTAAGCACTGTTGTTACTGTATCCCACAAATCTTGATAAGTTGTATTTTCATCTTCACTTAGTTCAAAATATTTCTAAGTTTCTCTTGAGATTTATTCTTTAATTAATGTGTTATTTGGAAGTGTGTTGTTTAACATCTAAATATTTCAGTGATTTTCCAGCTATCTTTTATTGATTTTTTTAATTTAATTTGATTGTGGTCTGAGGACATACTTTGCATGATTTCTATTTTTCAAATATCTATTAAGGTGTGCCTTATGGCTCAGAATGTGGTCTATCTTGGTGAATGTTCCAGATGTGTTTGAGAAGAAATATATTCTGTTATTGTTAGACGAAATATTTTATAAATGTCAACAATTAGATACAGTTGATTGACAGTGCTATTCCAGTCAACTGTATCTTTATTTATCTTCTGCTTACTTGATCTCTCAATTTCTTGAAAGAAGGTATCAAAATCTCCAACCATAAGAGTTTATCTGTGCCCTGGCCAGTGTGAATCAGTTGGTTGAGCATCATTCCATGCACTGAAAGGTTGCCAGTTCAATTTCTGGTGAGGACACATACCAGGTTGTGGGTTCAATCCCTAGTCAGGATGCATATGGAAAGCAATTGGTTGATGTTTCTCTCTCACATCGATGTTTCTCTCTCTCTCTCTGTCTCTCTCTCCCCCTCTCCCTTCCTTTGTCTCTAAAATCAATAATAATAATAAAAAAAGAGTGGGTTTGTCTATCCTTTCAGTTCCAACAATTTTTGTCTCACATATTTTGACACCCTGTTGCTAGGTACATACATGTTTAGGATGGTTATGACTTCTTAAGACATAAATATAGTCTACCTAGCAAGTCAAGAGTAATTGTATAAGATTAATCCAAGATTTTAAAAAAATAAAATATAAGATTATCTTTCATTTACAACCTTAAAACATTGTGCACGGTTTCATCAACTGTATTCTATGAATATAAAAAGAAAAGAAAAGATGTACCACTAAGTCAACTGATCCTAAGTTCTATGTGAAAAATTTCTTGTGAAAAACTTGGAAAGGAGGGAGAATGTCCCTATTATGATATACAATGTTCAGACAAATTATACTGATAGGATAGAGACTAGTTCTATCATGATGCTCACTCTACAAATAAAGGTATCTTTATTAAATAAAATATTAATTTAAAATTCAGGTGACAGGTGTACATGATTCATTTATTTTAAAGGTACAGTAAGTCCTCACTTAATGTTGTCAATAGGTTCTTGGAAACTATGACTTTAAGCAAAATGACATGCAATAAAACTAATTTTACCGCAGGCTATTTGATACAAACAAGAGTTAATATCCTACACTACATTTCTGGTCACAAAATCATCACCAGTCTTCTAAATAAAGTTATAGTTGGAGATTCAAACATTACTCTCTTAGCAACAGAACAACCAGACAGAAAAACCAGCAAAGATATAGAAGAACTCAAAAGCACCATAAACCAAAATGATACAACTGACATTTATAGAACATTCTGCAACAAGAGTTGAATATAGATTCTAAGTTATCACAAAAATTGCAGGGAAACACAAAGATCAGGGCCAATTCTAAAATTCTGTTTTATGTATTAATCAATAGGGCTGTGCACGTATAACCTGAAAAACCATAGCCAGGCACCTTATTCAATCTTAGAAAATGTAGCTTAGACAGCCCTGCAATTAGAGGAATTTGAGAGTACCACATGCTGTCTATCAAGATATCAACAATGTGACATTTATTCATTTCACACAATGCTGATTGCGTTTCTCTAGAACACTATTTAATTTTCAATGGCCTTTTCAACTCTTGTTGTTAAAATAAAAGAACATCTTTTGGGTACTACTACTCTTTCCTTAATACTTTGTCAATTCTTACTGCTGTAAGAAGGCCTTTAGAAAGAAGGGCCTTTGTGGGCAGCTCCAGTAGATGAGAAAATAAATGGGTGAGAGAGGCTGAGGCTGGAATAAAACAAGAAGCTACTAAAGACAAGGGGTCACTCAATCACAATAGATTGAGAGAATATACTATGGCTATTTGAAACCACTATTCCTATGTACAAAATTCCAAAGGGCATCTTATAGTTTCTGCCACAAAATTACTGTATTGTGTAACAATATAGTTTTAAATGATGGTCGGAGAATGAAAGCACAAACAAGGGTACAGTCATTCTGAAAAACAGTACCATTTTATATTCCCACCAGCAATATATGAGTGATTTACTTCCTCTGCATCCTCACCAACATTTAGTATTGCCATTTACATTTTTTAGCCATTGCCCTGGCTGGTTTTGCTCAGTGGTTAGAGTATCCGACCTCAGACCAGAGTTGCAGGTTCGATTCCAGTCAAGGTCAGGTACCTGTGTTCTGATTTGATCCCTGGCCCTGGTTGGGGTCCTGCAGGAGGCAACCAAACTGTGTCTCTCTCACATCTCTCTCTCTCTCTCTCTCTCTCTCTCTCTCAGTCCCTCCCTCCCTCCCACTCTATCTGAAAATCAATGGAAAAACATCCTTGGGTGAGGATTAAAAAAAAAAAATTTTTTTTTAGCCGCTTTGATAGGTGTATTATATATTCTAGATACTATAAAGAAACTTGAGATTTGTGGGGAACCTTTGAATTAAAAAATTAGGGCAGTTTAGGCTTATCTGGAAGTCTGTGTTCAGAGTGCAAAGTGAGGGACCCATCTATTTTGGAGGAATTAGTTGAACAAAACAGGAAAGCAGTTAAGTTGGGTTTGGAATGGGTGTGAGCAGAACAGTATGAAATGGGATTGTGGGAGAACCCTGTTCTACAGTAACTAAGAAATATTAGAGTGTGTGTTCTTGTCACTGACTCAAAAGTAAAAGAAGCTCAAGGTAGGATCAAAACTGGAGTAAGGGTGCCAAACAAAAAGACTGGGGAGAAGTTCTGATTAGAAACTTGCTCCAGCACGAGAAAATTATTTTCCCTTAAGTCTAAGTCCTAAGTTTGATTCCAAAGGCATCAGCTATCCAAATACAGAATGGAGAACTATCTTGACAATAGTTGCATCCTCCCCTATCCCTTCCTCTGCCCCAGCCTCTAATCTAGCACAGGGAAGCCCGGTGCAAAGCTGAAGGCGTGCACACAATCTTAAATCGTAAATACATGCTTGAGCTGCTTTAACAATAGTGTTCAGGTCGGAGAAAGCGCGCCCCTGTGTCCTCTAAGTCAAGCCTCACCTGCACAAAGGGGCGCAGTGTGAGGCTCTGTACTCAAGAAGAATGTGACAATCCATCTTGATACACACGGGGTGGATACTCTCCACGAGGAACTGGAAACCGAGTCCACGTGGAGGCAGTCACGGGAAGAGGGAGTCTGGTTCGGAGAGTAGTGAACGCAGGAAGGAAGGACGTCTCCTGCGAGAGAGGTTGAGCGAGAAGGGCCCGGCAGGGTCTGGCCCAGGCCTCGCTAGCGGAGGGAACGCGAGCGGGAGGCGCGGCAGGCGCGGCGGCAGCACCGGAAGTGCACCGTCGAAAGCGGTCCCGGAGGCGCGACGCCCACAGGCCCGCGCGCGTTCCACGGGCGCCCGGAGCAAGGCTGTCGTCCGCGCCGCGGTGACGAGCTGTGACGCCTTAGTGGTTGCCCGGGTGCGGCGCGGGGGTTGGGAAGCCCGCGGCTCTTCCTTCGACGCCCTTCTGGTCCAGAGCCAGCGGCTGCGACTGAGCCTTGGGCGGCCGTCGGGCCTAGAACCATGAGGCCCGGGGGAGCGGGCTGCTCCGCCGGGCTGCTGCTGGCTGTCGGTTGGTTGTTCCTAGCGGGCCTCCAGCCCGCTTGCGGGACGAACGCCACCGGCGTCCAGGATCGCGGCTTGTCTGGCCCCGAAACTGAAGGCGAAGGCGAGGGCGAGGGCGAGGGCGAGAGCGAGAGCGAGGGCGAGAGCGAGAGCGAGAACCAGAATGAGAACCAGAGCGTGGCTGAGGAGGAGGCCGAGAACTACCCCGAGTCTGAGAACACGTCCCAGCATGAGGACGACGAGGATGGTGAGGGTGGGGGGCCCTGGGTAGGGACCGAGGAGCCCGTGGAGGGCAAAGCCCAGCTCTGTCCGAGGACAGTGAGAATTAGAGCATTACGCGTTCACTTATGTAGAACTCTTTGGTAAACAGGCACGAATTTATACATTTTTCGTTCACGTAGTGGCCTTGAAGAAAGATATGTTCATTTTCCAAGGCCGTGGCAAGCTGACCGAGCCCACAAAAAGATGCTACAGAAATACTGCTAAAAAGACGCTTTATTGTTTAAGTGGCAGGAATCGGGAGTAGCCTGCCACCGAAATTGGAATTATTTTGACCCTCTTTGCAGTTATGTTTTTCCTTCCTGTTGTAGTACTTTTTTGGTTTGTTTTTTTGAAGTTCTAAATTGCTTGAGGTCTTCTTTCCTATTTGCACTATGTCTTGGAACAAAATGGAATTCAGAATTCCCCTCATTGTGACACATTTAGATAGATCGATATGCTGACAGAACTGCCCAGAAGCCCTGCAATAGCTTCTTGCAGCCCCAACCTTGAGCACCTCTGCAGCGTGGTGGTGTTTTATTTCCATGTTCAACTAAGAACCACAAAGGAACAGTGGCCTTAGAAAACGCCTATCAAGTGATCCAGCTAGTGCCTTTGTTAGATAACATGCTAACCAAGGGAGAATGAGCTTGTGCTTGGTACATATTTACCTTATTCTGCTGGCTCATTAAGCAGTAAAACTTGACAAGCTGTTGTACATGTTATATTGATTAGTAACTCACAGGCTGGTTGGTAAAAGGTCAGATGCAGGTTTGCAGCCATCTAAAAGAGAATGATTCCCCTACCTCATAAATGACCCGGCTGAGATTCTCATGTCTCCTGTACATATGGAGTAGATACTATATTTATCAGCTTTTCTTTCATTTCATGATGACAGATAGTGAACCTCAGTGACAGAAAGAAATTGACTATCTGAGGTTAATGGTGGGATCGAGGTTTGTTACTGCCTCAACATTACATTACAGAGAGCTTGGAGAGGTCCTTGACTTTGGAAATGTGAAAAAGAAAAAGGACTGGAAAACAGAGAAACATGTTCTAAAGCATAGTAGCTATTGTTTCACTTTAGTTTTAACGGTAATTGAATTAACAATTTTAGTATTAACCTGGTCAAAGGATATTTCTAGGTTTAAAATGCTAAATGGAGTTTAGGGTAAACCTAGGTGATGGAGTTATAATGCCTTAGATTCAAATTCAAATGCAAGAAAGTTATTTATTGTTTTAGTGTCTCCATTTCTTTACCTGTGACCTTCAGGAAGTCCGTGTACCTTCTGGAATTTTATATATACAATTTCATGTGTAGCTGCTTTTCCTTGGGGAAATTGAGAATCCAGAACTTTAAACAATCTGAGGTGTCTGAGATCTGGATATTTCCAGAACCATTATTACAATTTGGCAAAGTCCCTCTTAACCCTCAGTGGACAGTGTAAAAATACTCAACACCATTTATGTTCCAGTGGCCATTTAATTTTTAATTTTTTTACTTTTAAAGTATTTTACAAATAATTTCAAAAGTAAGAACAAAAGGACACTAAAAACAACTTATTTGGAATTTTAGTAAGAATTTAAATATGGCAAATACCAAATTTTTATTCCATTTTTCCTGGTTTTGAAGATGTATAGATAAAGCACTTTGAGTGCAATTAAAAGCTCATTGGTTGTTATGCATGAATCTGGAATATATCCATCTTACAAATACTGATTCTAGATTTCAAGTACATTTTGTAATAGATTCTAGTTAACTTTATTCTTGTTCTTTTTGCACTTGCATTGTTAAAACAATACTTTTGAAAACTATGAAGGCACATTTTGTTGAAGAGAAGACTGCCATATTCTCTCTCCATATTTGCAAAACCATTTTCATCTTAGATTTATAGACAATTTAGAATTATTAGTCCAATGAATTTATTCATTTCTACATCTATTTTATTTCAGTCACCTTTGTATACACACCTGCCATTGATTTGGTGTTTACAAACCTTATTAAATAAATTTTGTGTATAAACATCTTTAAAAAGGAAAGAATACTGTCTGTATGTATCCTTTTAGCAAAACAGTATGGTCCAACTCATTTTTACAAAATATTTCAGGATCAAGTTCTTCCTGTTGGAAGGACTAACTGGATGAGAATGCCACATATCCTTTTCACTCTTAGAAATATAATGTTCATTCATTGATTCTTGAGTTAGAGATAATTAATCTAGGATATTTATCTAAGATACTATATCTAATTTTGCTTATGCAACCAATTTTACCATCATCATTAGCACCCAAAGTGCTGCTCTCTGTTTCTCTATGTTCATCTTCTGATTCATCTAATAATTGTGAAATGTTTTTCACTGTCAATTTTCTTCTCTTTGCCATTATGGACAAAAAGAAATAAAAGAAAAATTCTAAAATCTCAGTTGTGTTCAATGAAAGCTGAAAATAGACTATAAGAAAGGTGCCTTTAAACTTCTTTTGTATCTTCCTGATAGATGATGTGCTACTTTGGTCAAAGCAATAAGAAAACAAAGGATGATGTAATAGCTGTGATTTATTCACAGTTATGTCATCTTTCTAGGCAATTCTAACCATTCTTCCATTTTATTATTATAGTCTTTTAAAAAAACATAGGAATAATTGATAAGTAATGCTGAAATCTATCATTATGGATGATGAAATGACAAAATGTTTCAAAATATAGGAAAAATCACTAAGATAATATATATATATATATATATATATATATATATAATCCTTTTATACCCCTATCCCTATGCCTTTTATATACCCTTATATGCTTTATAAATATAAGATT
Organism: Molossus molossus; assembly: GCF_014108415.1. Taxonomy (NCBI): domain Eukaryota; kingdom Metazoa; phylum Chordata; class Mammalia; order Chiroptera; family Molossidae; genus Molossus; species Molossus molossus. The sequence continues at coordinate 64,479,795 of NW_023425402.1, read as the reverse complement.
TATAAATTTACTCTTAACCTATTTATCTTTAAATTTATAAAAAGAACCAACAATAGACATACATAATAATTATAATATAGAATGAGTTCTATAAAATTAAGTTTATTCTATATAAACATAAGTATATAGTATTTTCTCTTTTTCCTTATAAGACCTCTAAGAAAGAATAAAAATAATGAAAAATTAACCTGTAAATCAACTTTCAAAAAAGAAACAAAATTAGTATTAGACTTTGATGGTATATACCAACAGTTAACGTATCCTGTCCAAACTTAACGAGAACATTCCAGGATCTGGTCAGAACAAAAAAGAGCAGGATCATTATCTTCATCATTGTGGATGCCAAGCTTTTATCAGCATAGTCTAAGACCCAGTAGATTTTTAGGGAAGCCTCATTATACTCTTAACTCCTATTAAACTCACTATTGAACTCTCATTTTCATTTGTTCTTCTAAAAAATTAAGATAGCTTATGAAGTATTTTGGGGACAGCTGACTTTTCAGCTTACCTACAGGACTTTATTTCTCCAAGATTTCATTTGGTTAGATTTGTTAGATTCTACCCTGTTATTATTAGGTCAAGATTTATCTTCTAACATATTCACTATCCTTCCTAGTTTTGCAGAATCCTCGGATTCAGTCATCATGAAGTCACTATTATCCAAGTCATTAATAAAAATGTTGAACAGTACAGAGTCCTGTGACATATGACTCCTACCACATTGACATCAACCAATTAATTAGCATCAGTGTATCTTACTGTTTAAGAAGTCATACATAAAATTTACTGACATGCAGACCATATTTTTTCTTTTTACTCATAGGTATATAATGGGAAATTTTGACAAATGACTACACTGAAGTCCAGATACATGTAATCTCCCTGACCCACCATTGTAGGCTCCCCATCAAAAAAGAAAGTCAGTGAATGACTCAATACTTAAAGCTGAAAGTAATTTTGGAGACAATCTGATTAAATCTTATATTTTTAAACTTAGGAGAACTTAAGTAACTTTCCCAAAGTAGCATAGGTAGTGAGTAGTAGAGCTGATTAAGTGGTTTTTTTTTTAATCTTTTTGAAAAGAGGGTATATTTAAAAGTAATCTAGTATTCATTCTTCTACCTGTGTTTTCTATGATCAAGATTTGACTTTTAATTTATATCTCATAATGTGCCAGCAGAAAGTATCCAAGCAAAGATGTCAATTGAAAATTGATCATGATAGTAAAAATAGTTTATTTAACAAAGCCAATATTTACATATAAATATCTAGTGCTTACTATATATTCAAGATAATTTTTGTGCATATAAGCATATAATAATGAAAGTTTATAAAAATATTGTTTTGCATTAATATAGAAAAAACCCTTAGAATTATATGAAATCAATTAAGTACAAAGTGAGTGTGAATGATGTTATTCTTAAGTTTTTTCTTAAAATGCTTATTCTTAAGCATTTTAATAGCCGAATCCTTTCACACACATTTCCTCATTTAATTCTCACAATAATCGAATGAAACAGGTTCTCCTTTTAAAATTTTACAGAAAGGTTAACTAGGCCTGACAGAGTTTAAGTAATTTACTCAAACTCAAAGCAGCTAATTAGAGGTAGAAGCAGCAATTTGGCTCCAGCTCTAATGCATTTTCCCAAGTAACATTGTTGCCTCAGGATAATTTTTAATGCCTTTTAAAAATTATCTTCTAACACCTAATTTAATATTTTTTTATTTAAGATTTTAGTCCTAGTCTGAGCTATGAAGAATTGGCTATATATTACAGCTAGCGGGATTCATGCCAAACTTCAGAATGATGAGAGAAAAGAAGCACTGTATTATGTGATTTGAAACCAATACTATTTACTCAAATACTTGTGTCTTTCTAGATTGTCCTGCTAATAAAGTGTTGAAGTAACGTCTTAGGCATAGTAAAATCTAATACAGTATATATATATATATATATATATATATATATATATATATATATTTTTTTTTTTTTTTTAAATCCTTACCCAAGGATATTTTTCCATTGATTTTTTCAGATAGAGTGGGAGGGAAAGAGAAAGAGAAACATCAATGTGAGAGAGACACATCGACTGGTTGCCTCCCATATAACCCTGACCGCGGCCAGGAATTGAACTGAGGTACATGCCCTTGACCCGAATAGAACCCACGACTCTCTGGTCTGAGGGCTGACGCTCTAACTGCTGAGCCAAACTGGCCAGGGCAACACATGATTTTAATGAACTCTTGGTATATAGACCTCTGTTTTGGATGAAAATGATACACTCAAAATTGTTCGGAAAAATAGAGAATTGAAAAAAAATAAAAAGTCTTATGATTGGCTGGCTTTTTGTGTTTTTCTAACCTATGGAACTTTAAACTCATCATGTATTAAACTAATGAAAAACAACGTTTTAATTTATATACAAAGTTTAAGTATAAACTTTCCTTGCAAATTATTTCTTAATTTATTACTTTAAAGGGTTAGGCTTCTTTTGATTTAAACAATAATAGATGTACTAGGAATAGTATTGCTTTTCTGATTTAATAAAACTTTAAACATGTCTGCTTCCTATATGGTAAGTACTTGTATCTCCATCCCCAAGTAAGAACTTTTTACTTAGAAAAGTTTTCATGCGATTAAATAATCTGTCTTTGCATTTTATGTTTAGTTTCAAATATGAAAGTAGTCAGAGAAGTAGAATATGGGATGTGCACCGTTACATGTGGTAAGTAGCATAGAGCACATAAACAATGTTGTAATTTAGGGGGAGAAAGGTAAAAACAGTGTGGCAATTTTTATTTGTAATCTGTGTACTCTCATTGATTTCTTTTTCTAATGACTATAATTCACAAACAAAACACAAACCGATTGCTTTAAAAGGTTGGATATATCAGTTTATAACCTCTAAGTCTTATTTTAAGCAAGCTCCCTATATTTTTTTGTACATACAGTCTTCACCAAAGTAAAACTTCCTCTATCTCACAGATATTCAGAACATGAAAAATCTTGTGATGCATCTCACAGATGTCTTCCCACATACTGTGTTGGCAAATCTACCAATAAATTTGCTTATTTGTAATAGTATATTCTAAATTCTACATTTCTCCAATTTAGATGCCATATCTTAAAGAAGAGAGATATTGGCTTTGTGGGGAAGATAATATTCAAGGATTGTGACTTACTTTGATCATTCCATATATAGAAATTGGACATTAAATCTTTTACATGAGATGGGATTAAAATAATACATGCTCTATAACAGACCTGTATTTCCCAAACTTAACTGTTCACCCTATGTTCCTGAAGGACTTGTTAAAACACAGATTGCTGGGCCTACCCAAGAGATTCTAACTCACTAGACCTTCAGAGGGCCCTAAAATTTTATTTCTTTTTTTAAAATATGTTTGTATTTTTTTTCTTTTTAGGGAGAGAGAGAGAGAGAAACATCAATGTGAGGGAGAAACATCCATTGGCTACCTCCTGCATGCTCTCTACTGGGAATTGAACCTGCAACCTGGGGCATGTGCCCTGATCGGTGATTGAACCGGGACCTTTCAGTCCATGGGACAATCAACGCTCAATCCATTGAGCCACACTGGATGGGCAAGAATTTATACTTCTAAACAGTTCACCAGTGAAGCTGATGCTCCTGGTTAGAAGACGATCTTTTCAGAACCACTATAGAGTAGCGTGCTGAGAAGATAATAGATAATTCACAATGAAATTAAGTTTATTTTAAATAGAATCTGCCTTTGAAATAAAAATACAGTGATGAGAGGGAAGGACAAAAAACAGAGGGTTAGAAAAGAGAAAAACTATGCAGATCTAGATAGAACAATTTTTTTTTTGGTCAAAAATTATACCTGAATTGTTTTTATTTGAGGTAGATTTTGTGTGTGGTGAAATATACCTAACATAAAATTTACTATTTTAACCATTTTTAAATATACAAGTCAGTGACAATAAGCACATTTACATTATTGTGCAACCATTACCACCATACATTTCCAGGATTTTTTCATCATCTCAAACTGAATCCTCCGCACATTAAACACATTCCCTACTTCCCCTTCCCCACAGCCTCTGGCAATCACTGTTCCATTTTCTGTCTCAAGATAGTTTTTAGCCTGTTTTTTTTTTTTATTTTTTATTTTTGTACCTTAATGAATAAAAGTCAGAAAATGAGAAGAATCCATGTAATAAACCTGTGATTACTCATTTGCAATTTATGTCTTTCTTCTGTTGCTTACTTGAGACATTTTCATAGAGAATTATATTTATGACCATTCTAGTACTTGATTATTGTCTTACTCTATTATTTAAAAATTTGTTTCAGAAATTTGATGTCATATTTGTTTATTCAACAAGTGATTTTCTGTTTTGGAACTTTTAGAAAGGTTTTTTTCTACCTTGTGCTAGGCATTGGGAACAAAGTGGTGCACAAAGCAGAGAAAACTGCCTTCAAGGAGTGTATGGTTTAGTTGGGTAGAGAGATAAATAAAAGTAAAATATGTAATATGTCTGATGGTGATAAATTCTAAGGACAAAAACTAAAACAGACAATATTTCACATTTAAAATATATTTTAAATATTCAAAAGTCTTTTTAACTTATAACAATGATTTAAAATATATTTTAAATATTCAAAAGTCTTTTAACTTATAACAATGATTTAGAGGGGAAAAAATGCTTTAGTGAAAATTCTATTGAACTCCTAAAACAATATTTTAGCAGTCAATTTTTTTTCCTTTTTTTGGAATTCACAGGCAGAGGTATTTTTTTTCCCTTGTTAATCCTCACCCAAGGATATTTTTTCCATTGATTTTTAGAGAGTGGAAGGGAGGGAGGGAGGGAGGGGGAGAGAGAGAGAGAGAGAGAGAGAGAGAAACATCTATGTGAGAGAGACACATATTGGTTGCCTTCTGCACACCCCAACTGGGGTGGGGATGGACACTGCCACCCAGGCATGTGCCCTTGACCAGGAATCAAACCTGATTTGGGTGAGTAGGCTGACACTCTAACCTAAGCCACACTGGCCAGGGACACAGGCAGATTTTTAGGTGTTACTTGGACTTACAGAAAATTTCACCTATACACATCATCACAGTGAACTATATTTGGCTAAATAAATAAATACATAAAACAACTGCTTGAAAAATTTTTATGCACTTCAGAATAAGGGTGTGCTTCTAGAGAGGGACCTTTTATAAATGCACGTGGAACCACACTGTACCCATTCTTAGGCATCTCTTTTAATCAAAAGAGACCTTTCCTCTTCCAACCTTCCATTTCCTTATCTCAAGTGGAGTCCTCTCCTTTGTTACTCAATCTTTGGTCCAGAGACCAGCCACATAGCCTGGGAGCTTGTTAGAAAGTCCGAGTTTCAGAACCTACTGAATCAGACTTCGTGTTAGTAAGATCTCCAGGTGATCTGCATGCTCACTGAACTTTGAGAAGTGCTATTGTAAGCCATCTTTAGATTTCAAATTCCCCTTGCCCTTGAGAATGGATTTTATGATTAACATCTAATAGGGGTTGAAAGAGAGAATCTAGTAAGGGAAATCAAAATGGATAGTTCCTTAACCTGTGACTATACAGTCTTTTTATAAGTCATGTTGACTTAAGCAACAGCCAAGCCTGTAGAGAATTTTTATGAGGTTGACCAAATTGACTACAATTGCCAGGAAGCAAAATCTCAACAGATTGAGAAAATGCTCCGGAGAATGCCAGTTTTGCAGCTTATCTTGGAATAAAAGGAAGAGACTTCAGGAGGATACATGAAACCCATTGATGGTAGATTAAGGGGTCAGGAGAAAGCAAACCAGGGAAATCTTTGGGACTGGATAGAAGGCAACATAGTGAAACACGTACTTCTTTTACTTTGGTGAGTGCAGGATAGTAATTAACTACAGAGATGGTATGTGGGGAACAAGATAACAATGAGGGTTCTGTGGTCTTGTGCTCTCATGCCTGTGCTTGTGGCTTGAGGGATCTGGAAAAGAAGATTACTCTGAGGTTTCAAAGATAGGCTATCTTAGACGCAAAAAGATAATAGGCTCACTTAAGGTAAAGATTGACCTTTGTCAAGGAAGCTACAGGTCTAGGGTGTCACTACCCACCATGACTTGCTTTTAGTTAGTATTTTTTATGTTCAGACTATCCTATGTGGTTACTTGAGTTCATAAGGCCCACCATACAGGCCCCCTTGTGCTTGTCAGTTTGGTATGTGACCCCTTTTCTGTCCATAGTTATTTATCACAGGACATGTTCAGTATGTTGCTGAGCCAGCATTTTTTCATCTCCCTCAATTCTGGTGATGAAAGACAAATTCTAGGGATTTGAGATAGTAAAGGCTTGATTTCTTGTTATAAAAATGTGTGGCGATTCTAGAGAGAATTATCTTGTTGGAAATAGAGATTTGATCATTAATAATTTGTCTTGCTATATTTATTACCAATCATAATATTAATAAGCTTCATTCATGTTCAAATGTGATTTTGGAATTTTCTCCAAAGAAGTTCCAAGTTCCCCTACCCCTCCTAGAAGTTCCGTGGTCAAATAAATTTGGGGTTCCTGTATACTACTGTATTTCATTAAATCTAACACTTTATTGGCTGTAAGAAGCACAATTAGACACCTCCAAAAAGGAAATGCTGCCAATTTGTGACATGCTGCCAATTCTAAGATACACTCTGATTTCAAAAATGTTAAAATGTAAAAATTGTACATGTTAGATCAATGAAAGTTTATACAGAGTAGCATGTTAATTTGTTAGCATTTTAAAAGCTTCCCCAAAATTCTGTAGTAAAGAGATCCCTTTAATTTTATTTACTATATTATTTCAAATATGTATAATCATCAAATTCTTTTTCTAATGGTAACAACCACAAGGACAAGTGTTACATGTAACTCACTTTGGGAAATGCTGTTTTATAAAATAATTCAAAATGAGGGGTCTAAAATATTCTAAATATTATAAACCTGAATTTTGGAATTTAATTTCTAAAATTAGAAGAGGAGTCTCCAAAAAAACTGAGATGGTAAAGAAAAAAATTCTATGAAATTTGTTTTCCTAACATTTGCGATTTCTTTTACCAAAGGTGTTGGTATTAGAGAAGTTATATTAACAAAGGGATGCCCTGGAAGTGAATCCAAGTGCGTTGTACGGGTAGAAGAATGCCGTGGACCTGTAGACTGTGGCTGTGAGTTGGACTCTGTTGGAGGGAGACTGAGTGGGAAATAGTTTACTCTGGGGAAATATCCTTAACTTCAGCTTGTCATGTGTGGAATTGATATACTGAAAGGAAATCACAAGAAAACTTAAAATTCCACTTCTCTAGATGTTATAGCTCTGAATAACTTTCTGCTTTTGCTTTATATTTTCAGTGCTGTCTAAAATTTAACATATATTCTCTGCAATATACTGTAACCTTATTGTACTCACAATCTGTGTTCAATGTTGTCCTATAGTGAAATACTTTTGATACTTTGATCATGACATTTTATCAGTAGATTGGTACACCCTAAATTTTAAGTGATGTTTTATATCAAATTACACTACACTGAGATTTCATTATCTCTAATGGGGGTCCCTAACTAGTAAATTGGAATCCACTAGTAGATTCAAAGTATATTAGATCACTGAGTTGGTTGTCCTTACTATACAGACTTCTTCTCTACAGTTTATTTTACAGAAGGAGCAAATAGCTATGGTGTCTTCTACCTGCTTCTTTTGGTGACTTTAACTTAGCATCCATCACTCCTCTCTGCTCTTCTACACTCAAACTCTCAATAATAAGTTTAATAACTTCCAGCATAGAATTGATTTTAAAAGTGGAGATGGCTTTAAAAGTAGTGTTATTTATAAAGTAATTTACAATGCTCAGTGGTATGGATGTATTTAATTTCTCTTTTTTTCAGGGGGTAAACCAATATCAGAAAGTCTTGATAGTGTTAGACTAGAATGTGTTCATACACCTCCTGAAAATCGTTTCAAATATGTTTGGAAACATATAAGGCCAGAGCAAGTGAGTAATGAATGTATGTAATTCGATGCTTTCTAGTGAGTGATAAAATTTGTTTCCCAGTGCTTAATGATTGCCATAAAACTTTTTAAAAAGGCAGTTAGCAAAAATGAAATAAAATCATACAACTTAAATTATTCAGATTTAAAATTTCTTATTATTTACATACTTACATATGTTTTAGGATCAGTTATTATCAGAACTTAAAAACATTCATTTTATATAAAGTATTTTATTTTAGAGGCAAGGTTTCCATTTGTATACATAGACATTGTATTAATGATCACAGTAGCTAACATTAATTGAGGGCTTATTAAGTGCCAGACATACATTGTATGCTTGTGTTTCTTTTAACCCACATAACAATCCTATGAGATAATTCCTAACATTATACCCATTTTACAGATAAAAAACTGAAATGCAGAGTAACTTGTTCTGGGTCACACAGGCAGGAAGTGGTAGGATTGATACTTGATGTCTGGATTTTCTGACTCTAAAATCCATGTGCATAATTAATTACTGTCCTAGACTGAGAGATAAGGACTCTTTTTGTTATAGGAAATAAGATTATTTCCTGATCTTAAGTTTAGGTGAAGAATGTTGATACTTTTTTTCTTTTAAAATAGCAACCCATCATACTTCCAAATGATTCAGCAGTCCTGGAAGTACACAGGCAAATTCACCCCTCAGCTTTCGAGTGTGATACCTTGGATAATAATGAAATAGTAGCTTCTGTTAGATTTACAGTCTATACATCAAATGGTAAGTGCCCAGCAATATTTTGGTTTGCTTATCTCAAACTTTAGAGACATCAAAATCACTTAGAGGGCTTCTTGAGGCACAGATGGCTAGCCCCACCCATGGAGTTTCCAATTTAGTAGATCTTAGGTAGGGTTAATACAAGAATTTACGATTGTATGCCCTTGCCGGTTTGGTCAGTGGTTAGAGCATTGCCCCTCAGACTAGAGTCCCAGGTTCGGTTCCGCTAAGGGCACATACCTCGGTTGCAGTTTGTCTCCGGCCCCTGGTGGGGTTGTGTGGGTGGCAATCACTTGATGTGTCCCTCTCACATGGATGCTTCTCTCTCTCTTCCTCCCTCTCTCCCTCCCCCTCTGTCTGAAGATGAATGCAAAAATGTCCTTGGGTGAGGATAAAAAAAAAAAGAAAAGAATTTACAATTGTAACAGGTTTCCAGGTGCTATTGGCAGACACCAGTTTAGAACCATTGGTTTATATCATGTAGACTTTTCTACAAGGTAGTACTTCATTTCTTTTTCACATGGTAGAGTCAGATGTGCCTCACTTTGGGAAACTGGTATATTCCTGAAATATCTCCAAAGAACAATCCTGTAACTTGGATTATATCCTTACTTTTACTTGTATAACAAAAGTGAAAATCTCATGGGTGCTTATAAAAATTTGGTACAATAAAATAAAATTAAGAAGCATTATGTCAAGGCATGTCTTTTAATAAATTACTCATTTGAAGAAAACATTTTTGATGAAACAATAATAGTCATCTATCGATATATGTCACAAAAGGCAAATTTTGTTTTGAACATAATTTCACATGTTAAAAACTGCTTCCCTTGTGAAATGGATCCATGTGCATGTCCTTTTAATTTAAGATATGTCTTCTACATCCAAATAATGACTTCCTTTGGTTCGGTTTGCTCTTAACCATTTTTATTGTTGTTGTCATCTGTTATGGGGGTGTGGATTTGGTTACAGGAATTTTTAGAATCCAATTAAGGCTCAGGAGGCTTTTACCAGAAAGATGCCCCCATATCTAATTATTCTAAAAGTTACCTGTAATTTTAAAGGGAGTTCATGGATTTCTTCAAGGTATTTATAATCCCAAATAAAGAATTATGCTGTAGTCTAGAGATACCATGCAACATAATACCCTTCATTGAAATGAAAACAAGCTAAACTGTTTTGGGGATTAAAAAAGTAATAAACTGGCCCTGGCCGGTTTGGCTCAGCGGTTGGAGCTTCGGCCTGTGGTACAGAGAGACCCGGGTTCGATTCCCGCTAAGGGCATGCACATGGGTTGCAGTTTGTCCCCTGCCCTGGTTGGTCGTGCGGGTGGCAGCCACTCGATGTGTCCCTTCACATCGATGTTTCTCTCTCTCTCTCTCTTCCTCTCTCTCCCTCCTGCTCTATCTGAACAAAAAAAAAAAATGGAAAAATGTCCTCGGGTGAGGATGAAAAAAAAAAAAAAAGTAATAAACTGTAATTTTCTTTAATATGTTGTATAGTGTCTTTAAAAAACATCTTTCTGATGAAAGCTAATAATCTTAATCCAGTTGTTATTAAAAGGATAATTTTAATAAAGTGCTGTGAAAGGTAAAAAAGGACCAAATATCATCAAACTAAAAAATATCTTGAGGAAGTTCCTGTGCTGTGGGACAGGAGCAGCTGGCTACCATGGTAAGCAGCCCTTCAGGGCGCTTCTGCCTGCCCCGCGGGGAGCTCCCACCATTTTGGAAGATCCTGGGTCTTCCCTGGCAGGAAGCAGTGGGAGCGGCTAGGGCCCAGCAACCTGAGCCGACCAGCACACCTGGCACCATCAGACCAGTGGACACTCTGTGTCAACACAGACTGGTGCACAGTAGTGGAGCTCCCAAGGTGCTGGTTGGAAGCTGCAGACAGCCAGGAGCCCAGCACCATCCCCCATAGTAGCAGCCTGATCAGAGTCAAGACATACCCGCAGCAACAGAGGCTGGGGAACAGACATCCATCCCCAGGCAACAGAAGCACAGACCAGCAGCTGAGACCCATCCCCAAAAACTACAGTGAAAGCTGAGCAGAAGTTGAGCCCCATGGGGCAGAAGCACTCCCCAGATCCCAGAAGCAGGACCTGGGGCTCCACAGAGGCCTGTGCAGTTCAGCAGTTCACAAGAGTGGTGGGAAGCCGGAGCCCAAGAGATACTGGTGCGATCTAGCTGCCCGCCCACGGAACCTGCAGGGTGCTGAAGCACCAGAGAGGCCTGTGCGACCCAGCAGGGACTGCTCCATCTAGATACTCATGGAGACTGTGGGGTGCTGAAGCACCAGAGAGGACTATGTGACCCAGCAGGGACTGTGCGATGTAGTTACTACCTGGCCTGTGGGGTACTGAAGCACCAGGGAGGCCTGTGCGACCCAACAGCCCATAACATATGCATAGAGCCAGGTCCCCAGAGGGATCCAGTTACCCGTGAGACCAAGATAGGCTTAGAGGATGTGAAAATGGAAGCTAAGTGAATAGAAGGTACGCAGAAGATCTCCCAGGAACAAACGGGAATTACAACTAAAATAAAGACAAATCCTCAGAAAAAAGCAATAGAAAAGGAGCAGGACAGGGCCATATAACCACGGACACTGGTAGGATCTGCGGAGGTGCGAGGGGTGGTGGGCTGGGAGCCCAGGGACAGCAGAAGTCTTAGCTGTGAGCAGTGCCCTTGGGGAATAAAGACCAAGCCCACTCCACAGCACAGAGAGCTGGGACAGAGCGCTAAAATAGACACAGCCACTCACCTGGGGGCTACGGCAGGGGGAGGGCAGACTGGGCTGGAAATCTGTGGGGACACCCGGGATTTGGAGGGCACTCAGAGTTTTTGCTGAGTTGTGGCCACAAAGGACAGTGGCCAGTGTGTTCCTTCCCTGAGCTGTGGGGAAAAGCAGCAGCACCCCTCCTCAGAGATTCAGCCTTTCCCAGTTGAAGCAAAGAAATGCAAATTGAGGCTCATTAACAACCAGCATCTATCCCACCCTCTGGAAATCCTCTAATGCAGAACACCAGGGCTACGTTCCAAGCCACTGAGTAACTGAGACTACTAGCCTCCAGGAAAAAGCTAGAGGATAACTGAACCTTTCCTGGGCTTGCAAATCTACCCAGGAAAGTAAGACTTGACAGTGCTGTTTAATGTGGGCCCACCCAGGCTCATCCAAACCCAGTAGAGGGAGCCACAAACAGCAGCACACCAACACCCACGTGGAAAGTTTGGCAGGCTCCAAAACCCACTGAGATAGCTAAAATGGTGAAACAAAACAAATCCCAAATGAAAGAACAAGAGAACTCTATTGAAGATGAGATCAATGAAATGCAGCTAAGCAAACTATCAGAGGTAGAGTTCAGAACTATGATCTTGAGGAAGCTCAACAGCATAAGTAAGGACATCAGCACCATTAAGTAAAGATATAGAAACATTAAAAACCAACCAAGTGGAAATGAAGAATGACATAGTAGAAAATAAGAACACATTGGAAAGACTAACCAGCAGAGTAGAGAAAGCTGAGGACCAGATCAGTGAATTAGAAGACAGGGTAGAAATAATCAACCAATCAGAAAACAAAAAGGAAAAAACAATTAAAAAATAGGAAGACAGCTTAAGAGAACTGTGGGACAACTGGAAACGTAATAATATTTGCATCATAGGAGTCCCCACAGAGGAAGAAAATGGGCAAGGGTTAGTGAATATATTTGAAGAAATAGTGACAGAAAACTTTCCTAACTTGGTGAAGGAAGAAGGCATTCAAGTTCAAGAAGCACAGAGAGCCCCAAGTAAGAAGAACCCAAATAGGCCCACACCAAGACACATAGTAATTAAAATGCCAAAAATTAAAGACAAAGAGAGAATCCTAAAGGCAGCAAGAGATAAGCAACAGGTTACCTACAAGGGAACCCCCATAAGGCTCTCAGCTGACTTCTCAACAGAAACACTACAGGCCAGAAGGGAATGGCATGAGGTAATCAAGATCATGAAAAACAAGGATCTGAATCCAAGACTACTCTATCCTGCAAGGCTATCATTCAAAATAGAAGGGCAAATAAAGAGCTTTCCAGACAAAAAAAAGGCTAAGGGAATATATTAACAACCAGCACTGCAAGATATGCTAAAAAGACTGCTGTAATTAGTAGAAGAAATAGCAAGAAAAATATACCCACACTAAACAAAAATGGCAATAAGTAAGTACATATCAATTATCACCTTAAATGTGAATGGTTTTAATGCTCTGATAAAAAGACACAGAGTAGCTGACTGTATAAGAAAGCATGACTCACACATATGTTGTTTACAAGAGACCCAACTCACAACAAGACTCACATAGGTTGAAAGTGAAGGGATGGAAAAAAAATCTTTCAAGCAAACAGAGAGGAATAAAAAACAAGGGTAGCAATACTCATATCTGATAAAAAAAAAAAAATTTCAAAATGAAGGACATAACTTGAGACAAAGAAGGCCACTACATAATATTAAAAGAATCTATCCAATGGGAAGATATAACCTTTGTAAACATATATGCACCCAATATAGGAGCACCAACATATATTAAAAATCTTTTGGAGGACTTCAAAAGAGAAATCAACAGCAATACAATCAAAGCAAGAGACTTTAACACCCCACTGACATCACTGGATAGATCTTCTAGACAACAATTTAACAAGGATACAAAGACTCTAAATAAAGCACTAGATCAAATGGATTTAATAGATATCTACAGAGAATTACACCCTCAAACTACAGAATTCACATTCTTCTTAAGTGCACATGGGACATTCTCAAAGATAGACCACATGTTAGGGCACAAACTAAGTCTCTACAAGTTCAAAAGGAGTGAAATCATATCAAGCATCTTCTTAGATCACAATGGCATGAAACTAGAAATCAATTGCAACAAGAACATGCAAAGACATTGGAACACATGGAGACTAAATAGCATGTTATTAAACAATAATGGGTTACCGAGGAGATCAAGGAAGAAATTAAAAACTTTCTGGAAACCAATGAAAATGAAGACACAACAACACAAAATCTATGGGATGCAGCGAAGCAGTTCTGAGAGGGAAGTTCATAGCACTACAGGCCTACCTCAAGAAATAAGATAAATCTCTAATTGACTACCTAACCTCACAACTTAAAGAACTAGAAAGCAAACAAAAAGAAAACCCCAGAGCAAGTAGCAGGAAGGAATTAGTAAAGATCAGAGCAGAAATAAATGACATGGAGACCAAAAAAACAATTCAAAGGATCAATGAAACAAAGAGCTGGTTTTTTGGAAAGATAAACAAGATTGATGGAGCCTTACTAGACTCACCAAGAAACAAAGAGAGAGAACCCAAATACACAAAATCAGGAATGAAAGAGGAGAAATTATAACTGACAACACAGAAATACAAAGGATTGTTAACAAATATTATGAACAATTATACAGCAACCAATTCGACAATCTAAGCAAAATGGACAAATTTATAGAAACACATAGTCTTCCAAAACTGACCCAGTAAGAGATAGAAAACTTGAACAGACCAATAACAGTAAAAGAGATTGAAGATGTAATCAAGACTCACCCAGCAAAAGAAGCCCAGGCCTGGATGGCTTCACAGGGGAGTATTACTGAACATTCAAAGAGGAACTAATACCCATTCTCCTCAAACTATTTCAAAAAATTCAAGAAGAAGGATGACTTCCAAACTCATTTTATGAGGCCAGCATAATTCTAATTTCAAAACCAGAAAAAGACACTACAAACAAAGAAAACTACAGACCAATATTCCTGATGAACATAGATGCCCAAATCCTGAACAAAATAGTAGCAAATCAAATCTAGCAATACATCAAAAAAATTGTTCACCATGACCAAGTGGGATTCATCCCAGGGATACAAGGCTAGTACAAAATTTGCAAATCAATAAATGTAATACACCACATAAACAAAATGAAGAATAAAAACCACATGATCATATCAATAGATGCTGAAAAAGCATTTGATAAAATCCAGCACCCATTTCTGATAAAGAAACACTCAGCAATCTGGGAATAAAGGGATCATATCTTGACATAATAAAGGCCATACATGAAAGACCTACAGCCAACATCATACTCAATGGGCAAAAACTTAAAGCATGTCCTTTAAGAACAGGAACAAGGCGAGGATGCCCACTTTTGTCACTCTTATTTAACATAGTACTGGAAGTCTTAGCCACAGCAATCAGACAGGAAGAAAAAATAAAAGGGATCCAAATGGGAAAGGAGGAAGTGAAACTGTGATTATTTGCAGATGACATGATACTATATGTAGAAAACCCCAAAGACTCCATCAACAATTTACTAGCCTTAATAAATGAATTTGGCATACAAAATTAATGTCAAGAAATCGACGGCATTCTTATACACCAATGATGAACTAAGAGAAAGAGAAACCAAAAAAACAATTCCATTTACCATTGCAGAAAAAAAATTAAGATGCCTAGGAATAAATTTAACCGAAGAAATAAAGGACCTATTTGCAGAAAACTACAGGTCATTGATAAAAGAAATAGAGGAAGATAAAAAAGTGGAAGCACATACCTTGTTCATGGATTGGAAAACTTAACATCGTTAAAATGTCCATACTACCCAAGGCAATCTATAGATTCAATGCAATCCCCATCAAAATACCAACAACATACTTCACAGAACTAGAAAAATACTTCAAAAGTTCATATGGAACCAAAAAAGATCTCGAATAGCCACAGCAATCTTGAAAAAGAAGAACAAAGGTGGAGGGATCTCATTACCAGATTTCAGGTTATACTACAAAGCCACTGTAATCAAAACAGCCTGGTACTGGCACATGAACAGGCATATAAACCAGTGGAACAGAACAGAGAACCCAGAAATGGACCCAAGGCAATATGCTCAATTAATATTTGACAAAGGCAGCAAGAGCATACAGTGGAGTCAAGACAGCCTCTTTAATAAATGGTGTTGGGAAAATTGGATAGCCTCATGCATAATCATGAAACTAGACCGTCAACTTACACCATACACAAGAAGAAACTCAAAATGGATAAAAGACTTAAATGTGACTCATGAATCCATAAAAATCCTAGAAGAAAATGTAGGCAATAAAATTTCAGGCATCATACGCAGCAGAATTTTCACTGGTACATCACCTAAGGCAACAGAAACAAAGGAGTAAATGAACACATCAGACTACATCAAACTCAAAAGCTTCTGAAGAGCAAAAGATACAATCATTAAAATGGAAAGGCAACCCACTGTATGAGAGAGCATAATTGCCAATGATATATCAGATAAGGGGTTAATTTTCTATATATATAGAGTGCTGATACAACTCAACAAGAGGAAGACAAAGAACCCAATGAAAAAATGGGCAGAGGAACTAAATAGACACCTCTTCAAACAGGACATACAAATGGCTAAGAGATATATGAAGAAATGCTCAACATCGCTAATCATCAGAGAGATGGAAATTAAAACAAGTATCACCTCACAACTGTCAGAATGGCTGCCATCAACAAATCATCAAACAACAAGTGTTGGCGAGGGTGTGGAGAAAAGGGGACTCTAGTACAGTGCTGGTGGGAATGCAGACTGGTGCAGCCACTATGGAAAACAATATGGCGTTACCTCAAAAAATTAAAAATTGAACTTCCATTTGACCCAGTGATCCCACTTCTAGGAATATACCCTACAAAGCCTGAAACACCAATCAGAAGGAATATATGTACCCCCACGTTCATAGCAGCACTATTTATAATAGCTAAGATCTGGAAACAACCCAAATGTCCATCAGTAGACGAATGGATAAAAAAGCAGTGGTACATGTACACAATGGAGTACTACTCAGATGTAAGAAAGAAAGATCTCTTATCCTTTGAGACAACATGGAGGGACCTGGAAAGTATTATCCTAAGCAAAAGAAGCCAAACAGAAAAAGACAAGTATCATATGATCTCACTTCTTTGTGGAATATAATGAACATAACAGTCTGAGGAATGGGGTAGTCCCAGAGACGTGGAAGTATTGTACAGACTGACAATCCCCAGAAGAGGGGGGGGGGAGAGATAAACCACAGAATTAATATGCATGTATGCATGAGCAATGGACATGGACAACAAAGCTGGGGACAGGGCAGGGAGGGTGGGTGAGGGGAGAATCAGTGTGTGTGGGAGGGAGGAGAAATATCTGTAACAAAAATAAATTAATTAATTATAATAAATAAATAAAAATATCTCATTGAGTCTAGTTCAGGATATCATAGGTTTCAGGGAGCATTCTTGGTTTTTGTCCCCATTCTTGAGATGTTAGGACACTCAGTAGTTAGCTCCTCCCATGATTAGAAAGTGCCAGAAATTTGATAGTACATGAGTTAAGGGTTGGAACGCAGACCCCAAAAGTCAGCCCTTAAATGAGATGAAGTTGGCTTCCCTGTTGTAGCAGTTTAGGGTGTGTGGGATAGCTCTCCCATCTCAGTATATACATTGGTTAACTAACAAAATGTTTTCAGAACACTTTGGATCTGTTATTTTCTTTTAAAATGACAATTGTGTCCCTCTTTGAGTTGTTTAGACATCAAACAAATGTGTTGGCTATAAATTTCTACACTGTGATACTGGCTTGAAACAAATACATAATCGAAACATTTTTTGGGTAAATATGATGTAGTTAATGAAAATCTCCCATCCATTTCTTCATATATCAGATTTTTCACTTCCACAATAGGTGTCCTTCATAGATAGGCATTGTTTTGGATTGAATTATGTCCACTTAAAAAGATACTTTCAAGTTCTAACTCTCAGAACCTCAGAATGTGACCATATTTGGCTATAGGGTCATTGAGGATGTAATTAGTTAAGATATGGCCATACACACTAGAGTGGGCCTTTAATCCAATATGACTGGTGTCTTTATAAGAAGAGGGAAATTAGAACACAGAAAGAGAGAGAGAGAGAATGCCATGTGAAGACACAAAGACACAGGGGAGAAGATAGCCATGAGAAAACAGAATCTGAGACTAGAGTTATGCTGCCCCAGCCTAGGAACATAGGAGCTACCAGAAGCTGGAAGAGGAAAGGAGGGATCCTTCCTCAGAATCTATGGAGGGAACATGGCGATACCAGTACCTTGTATTCGGAATTTTAGCCTCCAGAACTGTGAGACAATAACTTTTCTTTGTTTTTAAGTCATCTAGTTTGTGGTACTTTGTTATGGTGGCCCTAAGAAACTAATACAAACATAAGCTTAGTTTTACTAAAAAAAAATTAGTCTATTTTTTCATTAGAAAATGCAGCCTTTTTTGTTATTAGATATGAAAGTAATCTAAGTGACCCTTGCAAGAAGACTATTGAAATGAACCACAATCTCCATACCTTCATTCTCTACCCTCTCATGGCTAGTAGATAAATGGAGAGGAATTTTGCATTTCTTTTCCGGTTTTAATTCTTCTTTTTTTTTTTTTTATCCTCACCCGAGGACATTTTTCCATTTTTTGTTCAGATAGAGCGGGAGGGAGAGAGAGGAAGAGAGAGAGAGAAACATCGACGTGAAGGGACACATCGAGTGGCTGCCACCCGCACGACCAACCAGGGCCGGGGACAAACTGCAACCGAGGTACGTGCCCTTAGCGGGAACCGAACCCGGGTCTCTCTGTACCGCAGGCTGATGCTCCAACCGCTGATCCAAACCGGCCAGGGCCAGGTTTTAATTCTTAAAGGTGTCGTTTTTTTTTTTTAATTTTTTAAATTTTTTTTCTTTTTTTTTTTTTTAAATTTTTTTTTTAATCCTCATCCGAGGACACTTTTCCATTTTTTTGTACAGACAGAGTGGGAGGGAGAGAGAGGAAGAGAGAGAGAGGGAAACATCGATGTGAAAGGGACACATGGAGTGGCTGCCACCCGCACGACCAACCAGGGCCGGGGACAAACTGCAACCGAGGTACGTGCCCTTAGCGGGAACCGAACCCGGGTCTCTCCGGACCGCAAGCGGATGCTCCAACCGCTGAGCCAAACCGGCCAGGGCTAAATTTTTTTTTCTTTATTGATTTTTAGAGAGAGAGGAAAGGAGAGTTAGAAACATCGATTGGCCGTCTCCTACATGCCCTGCAGTAGAGATCTGGCCCACAACTTGTGCATGTGCCCTGACCGGGAATCGAACTGGCGACCTCTTGGTGCATGGGTTGACACTCAACCACTGAGCCACATAGGCCAGGCAAGGTGTCTTTTATTTGAACTCAAAAAATCCCACATCTTCTAAAAATCTAAAATTATCAAAATCAAAAAGATTTTTTAAATCCAAAAATGTTGGAAACATAATTATATAATTTCTCTATCATACTTGGCACTATTCAATGAGGTCACTAAATTGAGTGTATAACACTAGACTTACTAAGGAAAATGGAAAGTTATACTCCACAGTGTTGAAAAAAAATTTCAGACAAATAAGCAATTGAGATTGCCCATATAGGAGACTACTTCTGATGGAGTGGTACTTATCAAAATTAAAATATTAAAATACAACTTGCAGAAATCATTAAACCTCCTTGGACATTGGCTTACTTATCAGTATGATTCAACAGTTGAATAGGCAAGAAAGCTATATAACTCACAAAGTAAGCAATGGTTGATGTAAATTGGCTTTTCACCAATTTACAATGTATCAATGTTGTAATACATATGGTAGACTGACTTTGTCTTTATTTGAGGAATAGGATAAAGATTTGGGAGAAAATGCCTGAAAATGCTATGTAAATATTTGTATGGAAAACAATGAACTTCAACCCCCTATCTTACAACATGTATAAAAATAAGAGATGTATCATAGCCCTAAATGCAAAAGCTAAATCCATAAAGCTTTAAAAAGGAAACAGAACACCTGTCTGATTCAGGAATAGGCAAGAGTTTCTTGTACATGACTCAGAAAACAATCACCATAAAAGGAAACATTGATAAATTAGGCTTCACCAAAATTATAAACTGTTGTTTATTAAAACAGATCATTAGAAAAATAAATAGGCAAGCCAAAATCTGAAAAAAATTATAAAACATGTACAATCAATATGATCAGTTTAAGAAAAGATCTTGTAGTTTCTTGGAAAACTAAGCATACCTCTACCCTTTGACCCAGCAGTTTTACTCATACGTATTTATCCAAGAGAAATTAAAATGTGTGTTCACAGAATGACTTCTCCAAAAATGTTCATAGCAGTTTATTTATAATAGCTCCAAATTGGAACAACCTAGATGTCCATCAATAGGAAAATGAATAAACAAATTGAGGGATACTACTCATTAATAAAAAAGAAAACTATTGATATATGTGCAAATATGGGTGAATCTCTAAAACATTTTATTGATTTTAAAAGCCCTACACAAAAGAATTACATAGTGTATTTTTCCATTCCTATGAAGTTCAGGAACAGGAAGAACTAGTGTGTGGTGGAAAAGAAAAATAGCACAGTTGTTGTCTGTGGAAGAGGGAGCAGGGACTAGCTGGGCGGGGCTCAAGGGAACTTTCTGGGTGACAGTAATATTCTGTGTCTTGATAGGGGTTTAAATTACATATGTGTGTTTGCCTATATCAAAACTAGACAAAAGTATATTTAAGATCTTTGTGCAATTTACTGTTTGAAATTTTACCACAAAAGAAAAAATATAATACTGAACTATATAGTTAATGACATGCTAGTTGCAGAATTTTGCTAGGAAGTGTACAGACATCAGCAAAGTATGTTGAAATTCATAAAAAATATAAGATGGGGCAAAAGTATGGATAGATTATAAAATGTTGGTGGTATCTAGGTGGTAGGAATACATAATATTTGTTGTCAAAGTCTTTCAACTTTCTGCATGTTTGAAAAGGACATTTTAAATGTGCAGAGCAAGTTAATTAACAATTTTTTGTCCACTGATTCTTTCTGTATATTTCTAGAGTTGTTTTTCACATACAAAGTTTCCATTTAGATATTCATTTCTTTTTTCTCCCAGTAGTAATAATCATCAGGTATGTGTTTTTTTCTCTAGAATTGCAGATGCAAAGATCGAGACGACCAGACACTGATGCAGTCCTAGTTTTTGTGCTGACCATTGGAGTTGTTATGTGTATATTTGTGATCTTTGTACTGATCTTCATAATTATAAACTGGTAGGTGAAGGACTGAGACTGAGTCTCACCCTTGATTGATGTCTTTTTCTCTGCCTCTCCCTTGTCCCATGAATCCAAAGCCCAGTCCATGATGCCTCTCACATGTGTCTTCAAACTGTCCAACTCCTGTGACTGTCCTAGTACAGGCTACCTAATCTCATGACTTGTTTCCAAACTCTGAGAGAGTTTTTAAATGCAATTTTTACAATTTTACATAGTAGCTTTTTAAAAAGTTTATTGAATGAATATCTGTGTTGTCCAGTTGTAGTTATCACAACCTCCCAAACTGGCTATTGTAACCTACTAATGCATTTACATGGGACTATATCTAATACGTATTTGAGTATCACACCCTGTTACATCTGAGGGAGCTACTGTCAATGCAACCGATGTACCACAAACTAAAAATGAATCATGACTAAGGAGGCACTTCTATATAGAGAGCATAAAACATAAATCCATTTTTAGTTTTCCCTTCACATAAGAGATTTTTTGTTTTTGTTTTCTCTCTCAGGGCGGCAGTAAAGACTTTCTGGGAGGCAAAAGTCTCAGCAACTGAGGTACATTCTGAGCTGACTTCCGTGAAACACAGACAGTCATCTTCTTTTCAACAGTCAACAGTAGAACCACATAGACGTGAAGATGATGCTGCAAGTGAATGGAATGAGTGACGTATAACAAGCCAAAGGAGAGTAGAGCATACCAGATTCATTATTGTAAAAATAAAATATATAGTGAAATACTTTAATAATATTGCAAATGACTTACCACAGTCGGAAGGTAATACAATATGAGAAGGGGCTGTTTTAATCAGTACATCTTTGTGGTAGACTTTTTAATTTGTTCTTAACATTTACCATTTCAGGTAATCACTTAGTAACGTTTATCTAGAGGTACAAACACACAACAAAATCTTCCAAACACATTTTTTTTATCACTTTGATCATTTCTAAAGTGATTTGCCTGTTCGTCGCCAAAAAGAAAAATGTAATATTGAAGATGCCTTGCATATTAGACTTTCTCCCTGCTGGGAGGACTGGGCTGAACTTGCTAAAGCTAACCATACTTTAGAATCTGCATGGCATGAGACATACAGAGCATCGCTTGTAACACATGAAATAATAATAACAATGATAGCAAACACCACTTAGTGACTACTATGTGCCAGGCTCTTATCAAAGCACTTTACATTCATTAGGTAATTTATTTATGATTGTATATAGGAAATATGTAAATAAGAACCAGGGAGGAACTGGAGGTGGCTGAGTAAATGACATGAATTTAACATGCCCTGTATTTGTCACAGAAACAGTGAATCAAGGATTTTTAAATAACCATGAAATACCTTCATTGTGTTTGGTATGCAGGAGATAAGATCTTAAAACCAAAGTACTATTTCTGAACATCATCACTGTCTTTTTGTCCTATGTCATTATGTGATACAATGACAGACAACTATCAAACAAGATACCAAGGCATTATATCATTTGATTAGGTAGACTTCAGCAGAAATTAATTTTCTAAGGTTTTGAAAGTAATACAAAATGCACATAATTTTTTCTTTAGATGAATTCCATGCCAACTTCATTGACATCATGGGATTTATCTGATGGTAGCATTAACTCAGCACATCTGTGAAGAAGACATTGTGCATGGGCATTTATACCTCCCTCTAGCAGTCTAGAAACAGGCTATTGTGGAAGTATCCATGCTTTCTATTATAAAGCATTTGTACTGTGGAGAAGCAATGAAAAATTGGCTGGAAAAAGATTTTGTTATCTGTTGTGAGAATTTACTAGAGACTTTAAGTAAAAAAGAAGTTGTTTTCATAGAATATTCCCAAAGAATTGTTCTTTTGACACCCATCCCCCTATCCCAGATAAGGGTGAAAAAATCAGCCTTCCATTTCTTATTCCTGATTAAATATAGTTGTGTAACTTTAGCACAAATGGTAAACATTCCTGAATAGTAATTATTATCGATTCTTATTTTTAAAACCATGAACAGGACTGATTTCCAACTGTATTTCAATGACCATCGGTGTTCAGTCAGGTTAACAGGTTTAGTTGTTAGTGCTGTTTACGGAATATTTCTGGCTGTCTGTCTACTTTCCAGGCATGTGGTAGGACAGTACCTCCTCAGCCCCTCATGGTTGGGTGGGCCAATGTGACTAGTTTTAGCCAATGAGTTATGAGCCAAAATTTCAAGTGTGACCTTCAGAGTAGAACATTCACTGTGAAAACCTCCAGAGCTCACTGTTTGAGCACACAGACCCAGAGAAGAGACCCAAGATAAAAATCTACCTTCGTAAACAGAGGGCAGGGAAAAACTGAAGAAAGAGGCTGGCCACTCCAGTCTGGTAATAGAGTTTATTAAGGGAAACTTACATACAAGGTCTGTCTTGGGAGGCTGCAACACAAAATGGGTCCCTGGGCCATTTATCAGGTGCCAAAGAATTATACATGGTGAAGAAGTGATAGTTACGGGTACTAGTGTGTGCATGCTACCAGATACAGAAATTATTTTACATGCTTAACCAGGTCAGAACAACAACCTGTTCCAGAAACCAGCACATAGCAGGAGGCAGGTGAAGGATGCTAATTTATGTCAGAATGGACATCAATTACATTCAGACCATCTCTAGGGGGGATTTGTGGAAAGCAACCTCCGTTCTGGCCTGGGTCCAGCTTATGGGACAGACAGTGGTTACATAATGGAACAGTCTCTCTTCCATGTTCATCTTCTCTGGTAGAGCAACCAGAAATGCTTAGATCCCAGCATCAGACCCACCTGGCACAGGATCTCCAGTCACCAACAATGAATATGTAACAGGGGAGATAAATAAACCTTATTTTAAACCACGAAGGATTAGAGGTTGTTCAATACAGCAGCCTTCTTAAGACTACTGATTGGCATATACATGTTTTCCAAAATACAAGTTTTCACAGTCAAATGAGTGGAAGACTTCTTGAGTTCAGGACTACCCATCAATGTACTATGCACACTGTGACTCTCCAAGAAAGGCTTATAGGTGCAACATTTCCCAAACATACTGGTGGTCTGTGGGACAAAATGAAAGCATGCATGAATGTTAATACTATACCAACTCAGCAATACAGTTCTTTTTTAATCCTCACCCTAGGATATTTTTCCATTTTTGTTCAGATAGAGTGGGAGGGAGAGAGGGAGAGAGAGAGAAGCATTGATGTATTGACTGGTTGCCTCCCGTACAACCCGACCAGGGCCAGGGAAGAACTGCAACTGAGGTACGTGCCCTTGACTGGAATCGAACCTGCGACTCATTGGTCCATGGGCCAACACTCTAACCACTGAGTCAAACCAGCCAGAGCAACAATACAGTTTTGAGCAGGACTGTCTGATAGCTCTGTCTACGAGAAGTCAGATCTCAGTCAGCTCGACTTTTGTAATGTATAACACACAGCAAATCAGCAATGTACCTTGACCATGGTAGCACTTTTACTGGTCCACACTCACCTTGATGACCTTTGTTTCAATCATCCTACTCCCAAGACCAGGGGCTCCTTTCTCATAAGTACTATGACCACACTGCATTATTTTAAAATAACCAACAAACCTTATATTGAAGTAGATTATAATATGCTCCAGGTTTCCATGAAGTTACCCTAGGTCTCATGAAGACCCTCTGTCATTTACCACTTATAGTCTGTGTGTTGGGGGGATCTCTCCTTGCCATGGTCCATAAAGTCTCCATTGCACACCAATTAAAATTAATGAGGCCAATCACTTCCCTCTCCAAGCAAACTAGGCCAGAGACATTTTCTATTTCTCATCTAATCCTAAATTCCAGAGATCTGTTACTTTTCCTGGTCACCAAAATATCCACAGGGAAAGCCTTGAAGTTTGCACCTGGATCTCCAAGGTAAATAAAGCCAAGCAATTATATATCAAGAGGAGGCTTTCCTTTTGAACCCCAAGCATTGGTCTTTCCATATGCATCAGCAGGATTTGGTGAAGTGTTGAAATAATACCTTGTCAAGAGAATCTTTCATTCAACTAACATTCATTAAGTGATTCCTGTACTAGGCACTAGGAATACAGTTTGTGCAAAAAAAAAAAAAAAAGGAGAAGAATCTTCTTCTCTTGAAGCTTGTCATTTACCTAAGACACAGACATTTCAATTAATCACAACTGGGATGGCGATCTTGAAGGAAACCTGCAAGTTTCTGTGAAGCTGTAGTAGAGGAAATGACAAAGGAGACTTAATGGCTGAATAGGAGTTACCCTGGTTAATGGGAAGAAGGGCCTCGGCAGAGGAAGAGCAGGTATGAAGTCTCTGAGTCAGGAAGAAGCACAACACATCCCGAGAGAAAATGGGCTGAGCTGGAGTGTAGAGAAAGGGAGAAAGAGTTGTGGGAAATGAGGCCGGGAATGCACGCAGGAGCAGGTGGTACGTGTGTGTGTGTGTGTGTGTGTGTGTGTGTACATATAAAATAATATAGCTAAATGACCTGAGAATACATATGAAGGGAGTCAGTGTTGAAATTAGCACTCCTGTTTTTTTTTCTCTACACCATATTTGCCCATATCTTCCTGGAGTTCATTTTTTATTGGCCTTTTGACAAATAACGATTGTCCATCTTTACCTAGATAGAGCAGTTTATACTTTAATCTGTGTTCCTTTGTGTTACTGAAATGCAAGATTGCATTAATTAGACCATAATTCTCTTCCGTAATAGTTCTAGCTAAAAGCTAGTACAGGAGATTAAGAGTTCCCAACAATGACCAGGGTTGGTGGGCATACCTCTGGACAATGGCAAATGATAAGGTGGTTGACAGACACAGTAGGCTACAGTTTTCTACAATCTTGGACATGAGATGGAATAAAGCAGAAAGCATTACTCATCATATTGAAACACATTCCAATTTTCTTCAGTTAACATATGCATAATATTTTAACTCAAAATGATTTTCTTGCTCTGGCTAGTTTGATTCAGCAGTTAGCATGCTGGCCTGTGGACCAAAGAGTTGCGGGTTCGATTCCTGTCAAGAGAACATACCTCAGTTGCGGTTAGGTCCCTGGCCCTGGTTGGGGTTGTGCAAGAGGCAACCAGTTGATGTGTCTCTCTCACATTGTTATTTCTCTTTCTCTCTCTCAACTCTTCCCACTCTACCTGAAGATAAATAAAAATACCCTCTGGTGAGGATTTAAAAAATAAAAAAGTTTTCTTCCCAGAGTAGTTTCAATACAATCTTTGTGTTCTCTGTTTCTGTCTTCTTGATCTCTTAAAAAATGATGTGATTTTTTTATATTTTTGGTTCCACTTTATATTTTAAATCTACTTCTTCAGTCATTTTATGTTATATTCTGGAGGACAATCTTTTTGGAATTCATAACCTATCACAGTTGCGATCCACCATCTGTCTCAAAAAACATAGAACCCATTTACATGGTTATTTAGGCTTTTGAGGTTTGTGCAATTTTATTATCTGTGATCAAGTCATTTGTATGATGAAAAACAGTTTGTCTTTGACAATTTTCTGATTCTTGTTAAAATGAAGGTTGGATGTTGAATATCAAGTTTCCCCACCACTTTTAAAGGAAATAAAATGCAAAAAAAGGAACACATCTTTCTTAGGTATTCAACTTCTACATTTTGTGAAAATATCAAGTGCATTTAAATAAGTGATTCATATTCAAGACATTTTTTTTGTTAAGAAGAAAACTTAAGAATAAGCAACAGTCATTTAAATCATGCTCTTAGAGACACATATATGCTAGTTTATCTTTTTCCATAGCTATGTATTTATAACAACAGACCTACTTTGAAATCAATTCTCTAGGCTCTGTAGTATTTTTACCAAAAATGAAGTACCTTAATATCTGTGATAAGTGAAACTTGCGTGAGCAAAGGTTGAAAGGTGGTAATGCAAGCTGTTGCTTTATGTGACCACTGGAGAATTTTTCCTTGACAAAGTTTCCATAGCTGTGGAAGAGTTATACTGAGCTACCAGTGATGGCCACTGAATTTCTCTTTCACTTACATACATTTTTTTGTGGTGAGTATTATTGTAGAAGACAATAGAAACATCACGGCTTCCTTTCTATAAATTAATCATCTCCCTTTTTTAGACAGATATGATCTACTTCCAGGCATGGCTGAGACAAAACTCAAGGTGCTTTTGGACAAACTGGTTGGATTTAAGCTCTCTCATCAAAGAGGCATTGTCAAATTTGTATTCTTTATGCAGTATCCCGAGGTAACACCAATAAGGACTTTACAAGGAACAGAAATCATTTGACAGTAATGAAATCATGTTCTTCCAAAAGAAACAGTGTAAGGCCCTAGAGGTAATAGGGACAGGAAAGAGTACAGTACAAGCAATACTCCTTTGTATACTCTTGGGGAGAGCAGAACAGCATACAGTTATTAGTGTTAGCAAGCTTCATAAAGGAAGTTGATATGCTGGGATTCTTTGCAGAAGGAATAGGAGCCGTATTTATGTGCATGGGTTGGGAGGTCTGCAGGGGAGGATGATGACAGCACAGGGCATTGGCCTGACGTTATGAGGGCCTGAACTTGACAGTTACAGATGTCAGAGGAGATGACAGAGCCAGAGGAAGGAGTGGGGGTAGGGTGTGGCCTGGGGGCTATAGGAAGGATGAGGAAGAATTATAAGCAGGTGCAGAGTCGTGGGGAGGCTGGAAGGTGAAGAGAAGCCAAAGCAGAGTGGGAGAAATGTAGTCTGAACAGCAGGAAAGGAAAATGGACTTGGCAGTAACATTTGGCAAAGATCAGAGTAGGGAACTGATGAGAAACAGACCAATGAGAAGTTAGTGTAAATCAAGGCAGGATGTGATGAGTGTTTTGGCAGAAGGGAGAAATAAAAAAGAACATATTTTAGGGGAAAAATATTTTAAGTAAAACTAGATATGAGAATATACAGGATATACAGCTAAAGAGAACATAAACCCAGGAACTAAGTTTAATTTCTTTTTGTAGTTACCTTCCCTCTCACCTATTCCCACGTCAGTTAGCCCTTATTTTGTCAAAAATCTTTCCTTGACCTTTAGTGACACGTTTCCTCTTTTCCATCTACCTCTCTGTCATCCTTTTTCTTATGGCTTTAGTCTCTCATATGCCTCGGATTATACATCTCCAACATGAACAGGTTCTCAGAGCTTTGACTTTGCATTTCTGTTCTTGGACATTTCCTCACAGATGCACTGCTATCATTTCAAAATATGTAAAACTGAAGTTTACTTTATATGTATATTTTTAAAAAGCACCTCCTCTGTGGCATCAAAATTCTCTAGTCATCCAGGCTCAAAACCTCACTTCTACATATCCAAGTAGTCAACAAAGTCAGCAAATGTCTCCCTAGTCTCTGTTCTTTCTTTCCATCCTAGCTCAGGCTCACCTTTTCTTTGCCCTTCTAGCAGGTAACTCTGTGAATTGCCTCTGGCCATTCAATGCTCTTCACATAGGTTTTCTATTAAAGCATTGCTTCCATTTCCTATGTGAAGAATTTTAACTTTTATTCAATACTTCCACAATTTGGCCCAAACCCAACTTCAACTTTGTTATCCCTCTTGTATGTATATCTTTAGTTTCAACAAAATCAACCCATCAGCTCCCCTTTAGGCATGTCATGTACTATATATACATCTCTATTCTTATTTTCCTTCAGGTGGAAAGTCTCATTTTTTTCCTTTTTCAATCCCTCATTTTCACTTCCCATTAATCTAAATCTTAGCCACCCCTCAAGCCATTTCTTCACGAAGCTTCCCTTTTATTAAGCTATAGGTTAAGCCATGATAATAAAGAGACCAAACATTTAATAACTCAAATAGGATAGAGATTTATTTTCTTTTCATATGTAGTAATCTAGATGTAGACAGGCGGTCTAGATGGCGAGGCCAATCTTGTCTATGGGATGATTCAGAGATCTTCTATCTTGTTTCTCTATTCATTCACATGGTGAGAGCTTCAGGGAGGGCAAAAGGCATAGGTCTGCATTTCAAATTACAGTAAAGGCAGGAGAAAGTTGAGGATAAAGTAGCTTCCCTTGAAAGGTATGAGTTGGAGGTTGCACATATTACTTACCACTCACATCTCATTGGGTAGTATGACCACAATCAGTTGCAAAGGAGGCTGGGAAATGTAGTCTCTATCTGGGAGTCCTGATGCTAGCTAAAATTCAGAATCCTATTACTTAGCAGAAGAAGGGGAAATTCTGAGGCATGGGAGGTGCAGAGAGTGTTGGGAGAAGAAAGGAGGAATTAGCATCTTGTGCTTACAACCACCAGACCCCACATGGATCTCTACTGCCTCTTATCTTCTGTATTGATCTACTTGCAGTGAATTTATGCTCCTTTACGTCTTCTTTTACATTTTTCTTGTCTTTCTCCCTAAAATATAAACTCCCTGAGAACTCCCACTGAATGATAAAATCTTTGTGTTTTGTGTACCTAGCATAATACCTGGTACTTAGTGGGTATATAAAAATGATCATTCTTGCAAATTATGATGCTGCTGCTAGCTTTTGGATCTGAACATGATTAAAATTTGTAGCACAAGCTGAGGGAGAAGAATCTGTTCTGAACAGTACATTAAACTTTTTGGTGGAAAGAGTGTGAAAAACTCCAGCAGGCTGAAGAGTGGATATGCTGCTCTCTCTAAAGGTGAACACTCACATATAATGAGGCTTAAAAGGGGAAATGGCCCTGGCCAGTTTGGCTTAGCGGTTAGAGTGTTGGCCTGTGGACCAATGAGTCATAAGTCCGATTTTGGTCAAGGGCACGTACCTTGTTTGCAGTTCTTTTCTGGCCCTGGTCAAGGTCCTGCGGGAGGCAACCAGTCGATGTGTCCCTCTTATGTGGATGTTTCTCTCTCTCTCTCTCTCTCTCTCTCTCTCTCTCTCTCTCTCTCTCTCTCTCCCTGTCACTCCCTCCCTCCTACTCTATCTGAGGATAAATGGAAAAATATCCTCGGGTGAGGATTTAAAAAAAAGAAATGGTGGGATTCAATATGCTGTAAGTGTTTCTCAATTTCCCTGCACTAGAAACATGTACAGCATATTGAATCCCACCATTCCCCCCCCCTTTTTTTTTCTTTAATCCTCACACAATGATATTTTTTTTCATTTATCCTCAGATAGAATGGGAGGGAGGGAGGAGAGTTAGGGTGTGATTCAATATGTTGCATGTGTTTCTCAATTTCCCTGCACTAAGGAGGTTTTCCTACACATACACTGAGAAAGTGCAAGCATAATGCTTTCTTCTGGCTGCCATTACTCACCAAGGGCTATCTTGTGTGGTCTGTTCAATGGCTGACTTCACAGAATAAACATAGTTCCTTCTCTTCTTGTACCCATCCAGTGGCAGAACCATGGGGAAGACTGGGGTGGGAGGGGTAGTGGGACTTTTAGATCCTTGTAAACTTCCCCAGCTTCACCAATTCTTAGATACAAATAATTGCCCAGCAGGTGTGGTTCAGTGGTTGAGCATCTACCCATGCACCAAAAGGTTGCTGGTTGGATTCCCAGTCAGGGTACATGCCCAGGTTGTGGGCCCTATCCCCAGTGGGGGTCATGCAGGAGGTGGCCAATCAATGTTCTCTCTCATTAATGTCTCTCTCTCTCTCCCTCTTCATTCCTTTCTCTGTAAAAAAAAAAAAAAAAAAGGAAGAAAAAAAATTTAAAAAGATACAAATAATAGAAGATTCCCCAGTGCTATCCAAATATAGCACTTCTTAACCCCTCCCCCCACTAGAACACTGCCTCTAATTCCTGCTTTTACAGAAACTCTAGAGCTATTATGCCCAGATAAGTAAGGTGTGGGAGCCTTCCCAGAGGCAATGGTTGGGAGGATAGCAGGGGAAGAGAATGATCTGATTGTATGGCATATATTTTATACACATTTAAAATCTTTTATCTAAAAGCACTTCAGCATCATTTGGCTAATCTTCCTAATGTTTTGTGAGATGTCCTCACATGTAATTAACAGACTTGAGGCGTTTATGTCCAGGATCATTATCTCATTGCATCCTTATGACATCTGTGCAAGATCACTGTCTGCTTCCTTTTAAAGACGAGGAAACTAAAGCTTAGAAGAAGTTGAATAAATTACCAAATATTATGGGAGTGTTAAGTGATAAATTTTTACTCTCATCTTCTGATCTCAAGTCCAGCTCCCTTCTGAAACCACCAATTTATGAGAATGCTACATTTAAGATGGCAATAAGATAAACAGAAATTCTGAACATAAATAAGAATGATGTTTTTAAAAAGGAAGACAGAACTTAATAATTGAATAATTGAACACAATGAGATCAATCATGCAGCCAACTGTATTTTGAGGTTAGAAATTGGGTGAGATCTAATAGAAGCTATATTGCAGAATTTTCATACACATAGATTAAAACACCTCCTTACTGCCCTGGCTGGGTGGCTCAGTTTGTTGGAGCATCGTCTCATGTACCAAAAGGTTATGAGTTCAATCCCTCATCAGACTGCCAGAGGCAACCAATCAATGTCTCTATCTTTCTCTCTCCCCCTCCCTTCCTCTCTCTCTAAAATCAATAAATATATTCTCAGGTAAAGATTAAACAAACAAACAAAACCATTACTACGGAAGGCTAATGGGTCATGGCTCCATATGCTATAATTGCTATTGACAAATTTCAGATCAATATATGATTCTGTCAGCAACCTGTAAAGCTAAAATGAGCAGTGCAAGATGGCCTTGATGCAGAGCAAGGATTGGAGGATTTTAGAAAAAAGAAAGAAGGGGATTACATGTGAATAGTCAGGGGTTTTTCACCCTCTTGGTAAGGGACAGGGTCAGGATGCGAGCCCTACAGAGAAAGGCTAGGGTGTGTGTGAAAGAAGTCATGTAAACACAAGGAAATGACCTTTCTACAAAGGAAATGGAATCTAGGAGCATGGGAAAATAACTTACTACAGATGGCCAAGAAACCATTTACATCATTAATAAACAACTGCCACATTTCATAAGCTGACTTCATAAAGGAGTAAAAGGAACATGACATAATTGCTTAATAATTTAAAGGCTTCTGGTGGAATGGAGGGGTCAGAAGAGGCTGGATGACCAGTTTTGGAGGTGGCAATTTTAAATGAGGAACCTAGGCTTCAATTGATGCTAATTTCACCAAGGAGACAACTGGATGACAGTTGCTCTGCTGTGTCAGTGGGAGCACACATAATCTTCCACTGGGTGATTAAGAATGGCTGAAAATAGGCTTCAGTTTTTCACTAGGAGAAAAAGTGTGCCCTTATGTTATTATATTGTTGTTGGTGGCGATTGTGGTGTGTGTGTGTGTGTGTGTGTGTGTGTCTTTGTAGGTAAAGTAAATCACAGGATAATATATTGGGATAATTTTGTTCTTTTTTTAAATCAAAAAGCCTTAAAATGGTCAGGGATTGATGCGAGTGGAGATGACGAATGTACACTTTGGACTTTCATCACCAATGAAAAACAAAAGCATTTTTAAAATAAACTTAGAACTGTCATTAGTACATTTAGATTTTGGTAAAAGTTATTGATATAATTTCATAATGTTGAAATCGAACATTTTTCTGGTCCAAGGGCTCTCCCACAGATATTTTTCTTTCAAGAGACATTCTCTCAGCATGTTGAAAGAAATATAACCATTTATAATTTGTGTGTGGGGGCGCATAATATGACAGGATCAACTGCTTTTTGTTTTATTTTAACAATGGAGATGACGACATTCATGGTGATGCCAACAATATATTGCTTATGCCTCATCTTACAGGGTGCTGTACCTGAGACTGGATCCTCTATATTCTTTGGCAGGGTTGGGGACACAAACCTGAAACTTCTTTTAGAGGTATAGATATGGGTTCCACTTTAAGAGAAAATTGTCCTTATTTGCATTAGGAAAACATCTATTTTGGCTTTGTGGTTAAGCAAAGATGAAGCAAAAGAAAAAAAATTTAAGTGGTAGAAGTTGGGAGGGATGGGTCCCATTGCCCAAGCCATTTTTTCCCTTGAGAGGGGTCATATCCCAGTAGAAGGTGCTCTGAGTCTGGGAGTAAGAGGAAACCTGAGGGGTTGAGGGCTTGGATTGGGTGAGGAAGGAAGTCAGGCTGGCCCCGGCAGGTGCGAAAAAAGTCATGACCTAAGGAGAGACACACCAGTCAGATCTGTGCCCACACTTGGGAGAAGTAGCAAAAGGAAAGGGCCAGCTGGGTGAGGAGACGCCGGCACTGGGGAGGAGGTGATAGGGTACAGTGGGGTAGGTGTGTGGAACTTGCAAGCATTTCTGTCGGTTCTAGAAATAATCAGTGAGGGATTATTGGACTCCTGTGGGTCAGGGGAATTAGGAGCTAGATCCAACACTATCCAGGCCATCATTGAAACAGAGAGATAAGACAGCTGGATGAAAATTTTGACAAAAAAATGCCCCAAACTTTTCCCCTTTGAAAGAATTTTACATATGCTAGTTCCAATCATCACTTAAATAAATATTAATAATTTGTGTTCCTTCTGATTGGTTTATACAATATCTTGAAGCAGCTCACCTCCTATCTTTTTGTTTGTTTTTTTTTTTTTGTTCTTACTGTTTATTTTTTTTTCATTTTTCCCCCCATGGGAAATATTTTATTTTATTTAAAAAATTTTATTTATTTATTCATTTGTTTTTGTTACAGATGTTTTCATGTTTTCCCCATTGACATTCTCCTCCCCTTCCCCCCTGCTCCATCCCCAGCTTTGTTGTCTATGTTTATTGGTCATGCATACATGCATGTAAGTTCTGTGGTTTATCTCTTCCCCCACAAACCCCCTCCTCTGAGGCTTGTCAGCCTGTACTCCACCTCCATGTCTCTGGGTTAATTTTGTTCAGCAGTTTGTTTAGTTCATTATATTCCACAAATAAGTGAGATCATGTGATATTTGTCTTTCTCTGCTTGGCTTATTTCACTTAGGATAATACTTTCCAGGTCCCTCCATGTCGTCTCAAAGGATAAGAGACCTTTCTTTCTTACAGCTGCGTAGTACTCCATTGTGTATATGTACCAAAGCTTTTTTTATCCACTCATCTACTGATGGACACTTGGGTTGTTTCCAGATCTTAGCTATTGTAAATAGTGCTGCTATGAACATAGGGGTACATATATTCTTTCTGATTGGTGTTTCAGGCTTCTTAGGGCATATTCCTAGAAGTGGGATCACTGGGTCAAATGGCAGTTCACTTTTTAACTTTTTGAGGTAACACCATAGTGTTTTCCACAGTGACTGTACCAGTCTGCATTCCCACCAGCAGTGTACTAGAGTCCCTTTTTCTCCACACCCTCGCCAACACTTGTTTGATGATTTGTTGATGGCGGCCATTCTGACAGGTGTGAGTCACCTCCTATCTCTTTTTCATTATTCTGCTCTGTTCAAACAAAGGGTCTCATTCAGGTATGAGCTGGAGCCAGACTGGAGGCTTTCTGCAGGCCGGAGACTCTTTCCCTGGTAAGTTTCCCTTAGGTCAAACCAGACACTTGCAAGGCTGAGACCTCTGAAACTAGATTCTTTCTTTTACTCTAACCTCTAAATTAATGTAATCCCTCATCTCTCCTCTGCCACTTTTCAAAATTCTAGAAGGCAATCAGAAACATAAAATCCAGGGAAGGTAGTACCGGCAAGAGTTATAACTTCAAGGATTCCGCCCCTCCCCACCCCCCATTTTGTAGTCATGGTCCTTTTGGGGAACCTGGGATAAACTGTATAAAAGGTCAAGTTTCCTTGGTGAGCTAATTTTGGGGAAATTTTATTGGCCAGATGGCATCTTCCATGCAGTATTCTAGTTCAAGAGCAACTCAAGAAAGAAAAATCTTCTAAAAGAATTGTTATTCAAGAACATGACTGCATTTTACCTTGACTGCAATGGACCAGCAGAGGAGGGCTGTCTGATGCTACTGAAGTGAGGAACTTTGTACTCTGTGATCATCTGTGGTTTACATCATCACAGATGTGTTCCTCATTGTACTTTGGAGAAGCTTATTATCTAAATTTTACCCACCAGTAAGCCTAAAAATCTAGAAAAGAAACAAGTTATTCTAAATCAATTAGTTGAGGTTAGCCCAAAGAAGATGATTATAGGAAAGTCATTATGCAAATATCAGGCAATCCAATAAATTTAAGGTTAAAAAAATCTTGTATTGAGGAAGAAAGGGGCAGTCTCAAACGTGTGTGTGTGTTTTAACAAAAATGTACTTCCTATGCTATTGTTGTTGCTGCTGTTGCTTTTAGCATTTCCTGTTCTGTTTTGATAGAAGAAAACTTCTGAAACATTATTAATAGTTATCAAGAGAAATGATATGGGATTTCAGGTTAGTGAGACATGGAAATTGAGTCTCTGTCACTTATTTCATGTGTGATGTACATTCTCTGAGCTTATCTTTTATTATCTATAATTATACCGACCTCCCTGGGTTTTGGAGAGGTAAAAGAGATCTGAGTATAGAGCACCCATATTAACAAACTATAGAAATGATCCCTGAAAGTATGTCTTTAGAGCACCCATATTAGACATAATAAATGGCAGCTGTTACTATTACTACTATAATTTTTGTAACTTTACAGTACAAATCCCACACTCACAAAATTAGAACAGTGGAAATATAACACAATAAAATCTTTGAACTACAATTACCCACTATAGCAATTTATAAGTATCAATTTTATTTGCATTATTCTAGTCCCTAAGGAGTACCAGAATTCCCAAGACATAATATTTAGACATTCATATTCACAATATAACTTTCTACTTCAAACAATTGAGTAGGATGACAGCAGCCCCTGACCACCAGAAGCTGGCCTGGCACTCGTAACTAGACCATGTTTTCCTCCTGTTAAACATAAACAATTTTACAGAAAACAATTCTCAGACAAAACCATGAACATTGTCCAAAGCACAAAAATGATCAAACATCCCCCTATTCTGTCTAATGTGAGAGACTGATGAGTCTTTACCAATCACAACTTTAGTCTTGCTTTCTTCTTCTCATCTTTAGATAACATTTATCAGGGTACTCAATTATGAAATTACTGCTGCTGTTTGAAAGCATGCAATCTAAAAGTAGCCCCACTTCCTTAAAATCTCCTCCAATTTGTGAATATACTTTATTACTCTGGGAAGTTTGTAGGCACTGATCTGCTATTTATGGCATTAATTGTTACTGAAGAGGTCTCTGAAGTCAACCTAACTATTTTTGTTTCTTCAGAAACATTTTTCTGCCTGAGTAAATTTAACATTTATTCTTTGTTCTTGAAGATCAGTAATCTTCTCAGGATATAGCTTGGCATTATTATTCTGGATCATCTTTTCTGGGTTGAGATTTTTCTTTCAATTTCTAGATTCAGCTCTACCAATTATTCCAGAAGAGTTTTCTTCTGTTGCATTATTGAATATTTTTCTCTATTCCATATGTTCTGTTTTATTCTTCGAGGATTCCATTCATCTTCATGTCAGATTTCCTCAGATTGGTTCTTGTATCTACCAACCCCTGTCAAATCACATTACTTGGTTTTCCTGTAGCTACTCTCAGCTGCCTGACATGTAGCCAAATCTTCCTCTTCTAATCACAACAACCTTAGATGGGCCTTTTTTGCACAGTGATCCTTATTTTCAGCTCTCTATTTTGCCAGAGGTCTAAGGAAGTACATGCTATCTCTCAATGTCCTTATTTATTTTGACCCAAATTTTATAATATTTGGCAGATATTTTATAGTATCTGATATGAGGTGGTTGCCTTCTCCTTTTGTAACCTTTTTTGTTATTTTGGGTACATTTCCAAAGAAGGAAATTTCATCTTTAGCTAGAAGTATCAAAGTTGTTCATAATAGTTGTTACATAGTCCTGGCACAACGATGGTGTGGCTGGAAATGATAGTTTTCTCCTTGACACTTGTTTCATGCCTTTACTTTGTGTAGAAGTCATGTAACTGGAAGATGACCTCAGTTTCAAGGTGTGGCATGTCCCTAAATATGAGATTGGTTCAAGTTTAGGTATGTGACAGTGAGATGTGAGATGAAGTTTGCAAAGTTTCTAGGGAATATTTTCTCCACCTTAAGAGCAAGCACAGGAAAAAACAGCCTTTTGTTCCTCTGTTATTATTAGCCTGTGTGCATGTGAGACCCATAAGTGATGCAGCCACCTTGAGTCCATCTTAAGGAGGAGGCTAACATATGGTAGTTTCAGAGACATAAGAACCTAAGGGCAAAGAAACTGGATCCACTAAGTTATGCTAACTCATGAGCTTCCCTACCTTTCAACTTCTCTGTATTTTAGCCAATGCCAACGTATTTCATTGTTGTTTTAACATGTTGAGTTTTCTGGCATTTTCAGATTAAAACCATCCTAACTAAAAATAACTGTTAGAAGTTCTTGTCATACCTCACTTGGGTCTGTATTGTGTGACTGGCATTTTACCTAAGTAGAAAGTTCACCTAAGAAACATGCCAAAGCAGTTCAGTAACTACAGTGGCAAAAAATGCCAAGCTTACCTGTTCCTGTTTGATAGAAAGAGTATCTCTATAGTAGGAAGTCTATACTTTGTCTAAAAACTATTCCTTGGGTGCCTTGGACCATAGCATACACACTGAAATGTCCCAGTGAAATTTACAAATTTATTTTCATTGTAACAATTACCAGCAAAGTAATCATAGCTCAAAGGCCTTGTTGGCTATATCTTTGTGATTTTCGGTAATAGCTGTGATTTACTGCCTAAGAAAAGAAATACTTTCAGAGGCAAGGCCTTCATATTAAAGTCTCCAGTGACTAACTGAATATATATATTTTTTGTTCTCCTGAAAATGTTTGATGGAAGTTATGGTGTTCAATAGAGATATTTGAGAACTGTAGAATGACTGAAGAGTTATTATAGAATGAATCACATATGGCTAGAACAGGGTCTTTATTCCAATTCATTCCCTTCCATTACAGCAAATCATATACTGGGGATAATTTTGTTTAAAATAAAATAATGTAATCTTAAATTAAGTTGATTTTTCCATGACCAAAAAAAAAAAAAACTCTGTTGTAATTCCATCCCTGAATGTTTTTACCCACTAACTATATTTTTATATTAAATTATTAATCCTTTTGTTCAATAGCCATCTATTGAGCACTACTTGCTTGTCATATTGCTAGACACCAGGGGGACAAGGGGAAGTGGGACAAGAAGACATAGGGATGACTAAGGAGACTCTCAGTCTTGATGAGCTCCCAGTCTCTGAAGAAACAGACACAAAGAAACAATCCTTCTGAAGGTAGTAAGATCAATAACTAATCTACTAACAACAACTAATTTATGCTAATGTGTTAATACTTTACTGTGTTCACTCTTCTAAGGATATCCTTTTTTTTTTTTTAAAGTAGAACTTCTTGGATAGCATGTTTTAGTTCTAAGCAATGGTGGATAGTGAAGAAGAATTTTGAAGAAAACAATCCTCAAGTAATATGATTCAGGGAGCCACTTCCACTGTCCAGATATACTAAAGACTAGGCAAATACATTTGCATTTATTTTTAGCAAATGGAAATAACAGCGAGTTTGAATTACTATTTTTAATGACAGGCATTTTCAGCTAAACTGAGTTTTCCTTTCCCATTGCAAAACGTTTCTAAACCCTTAACTGAATTTAGAGGCTATATTCATTTCATCAGGTTATTCAAGTGCTAATCATTAAATTAAGGCGGCAATATTATATTCAAACATTGGGGACCCAAGGTGTTAATTCTGCTTCAAAATGTGCCTGACTTGTATTCAGGAAGTAGCTCAGAATATCTAGTTCACATTTATGCATGTGATTTAAAACTCTTTCTGACAGGTTAGAATATATCTTTAAATCCTATTCTCATGAACCATTAGAGTGGCCATTAGAATGGAATTTACTGGGCAGGGAATATTATGTGTCTAGCTTTGGGATTATTTTTATCTTAGAAACTAGCACAGCTTTCCCTCCCATGATTAGCAATGGGCATTAAACAACAGTGTTTTGAAGAGGAAGTAACATATCTCTTGGTAACATCTTATAATGGTAATTGGCATTCAGGGCAATTGATTCATCAATAAGTGATTTGTGGGAATTTTACCCTGGAGAAGTAGTTAGATAGAGCTATCACTCACAAGTCACAGTGCCAAGGTTGTGTGTGTGTGTGTGTGTGTGTGTGTGTGTGTGTGTGTGTGATGATTATATACTATTATAGAAAGTTCAATCTTAACCTCAGGTTTTTCTTTTGAAAATGAAAACCTACAAAAGGAAAGTAGAATTAAAGCTCAGGATAGCCCAAAAATGTATTTGTGAGAGTGCTCAATTTGCCTTTTATTGTGGCTGAGCTCAAAGGCTGGCATCGTTCCTCCCTTCTGTGAAATTAGGTGCAAGGGGAGAAGAAACTCTGGTTTCAGGGGCTTGATGCCCCTGTCTGCTGTCATATTTTCCAGTCTCTTCTACTAGATGTGATTTTCAAATGCGTAATAATGTCTGGGCATATCCAGAACCAACTCTAGTCATAAAACCATACAAGACATCTGTTAAATGTTGGCCCTCTCCCACCTAGGTGATCTGACACAGAGCTATCTCCATCTTATCAGTAAGCCTCAAGGGGTCATTAATAAAGGTGGTCTCCTACCTGGGCTTCACATGGAACACATTTGCTTTACTTTCAAACCTAGTGCTTTCCAGCTTCTTAGCCCTGACCCCAACCCTCTTAAAAGGCACATGGCACTGAGACTATGTATTTCCTCTCCAAAACTTCGAGTCAGGCTGTCTCTGAGAATCTCTGGGTTCTGCTGAGGACTGACTCCCTAGGACTATCTACCTGTGGCCACAGAGAACTTAATTTCACTAACAGATGTCCTCGTCTTCATTGCTTATCAGCTTTTTAATATAGAGACCAAAGAAAACCTGAAGTTTGTCTGAAAGACACAGGAATACAAACAAAACAGCCCTTCTATCTCAGTTAGACTGAGCCTGTGTACAGAAAGAACCCCCATCTGTTCCACATAGGAAGCAGTACAGATCTGACTTTCAATTTGATCAAAGTCTTAGGTATAGCAAAGGAATAATCTATTGAGCTGGCAGACCCACAAATACCCCTATTCATAGTCAACTTGTAGACTATCCACCAAAGGCAGGACGTGTAGGGCATGCATCCTGGAACTCTACTGCCCTGTCTTACGCTCCCGATATCCTGTTCCCAAACCATCAGGTTTTGATACTACAATGGACATACAACTGACTATGAGAATTTTATGAACTCTATGCCTTTGCTTCCAGAAAATTCCCATTCTTTTGTTTCTACTCCACTAAATTACACTGTGCTAACTAACGTTGCCTTCTTCCTAGTGAAGGCTACTCCACTCTACCTTGTCAAAATGAACTACATTTCTCTGTGTCAGTTACTACACAGATAGTTTTATGAGAAACCCCTCTTTACTACCTGTAAAACTTTGGCTGAAAATATTATCCACTGAACCATGCCCTGCCTGCTAGACAGTGCCCCGATAAAACATTTCTCTCAGTTAGATAAGCGGATAAGCTTTTTCTCTTATAATGAATGAGTATGCTTCTTTATCCCAAATGTTATATTTCCATTTTTTTGCCTTTACTTCCAGGAAACTTAAAGCTAAGTTTTATGTTCCTTCTCAGTGATGGTAGGGGTTTCAATATCTGCTTTGCTCCTCATAATATATTCATTCTCTATTTTTATTTCTGTTGTGTTAGATATTTAAGTATTTATCCTTCTTGTGTACAAACTCAAATTATTTTTATAGATAGGATATAAAGACAAAGTGTTACTTTAGAATGATACTTGGGGAAGGTATTTATGTGAATAGGTATAGGAATTAGATCCAAGTGAACAGCCACTCCAGGACTGAATTTAACTTAGCCTACTAATGAAGTGAGTGCCTAGGAAAAGAAAGAGCATCTCTCAAATTATTTTTTTTTACAAAACCATCCTCTTAATTGGTTTTTGGATAAGAGCTAAATATGAGGTGATTTAATAAAGGTATTTAGACCTTTAGCAAGTTGAGTGAAAGAGAATGTGAATCTATTACTTTGGGCCAAAGGAGAGAGAAGAGACCTAATTTGAGAAACTGTCTGAGCCAAGTGATTTGACAGAGTGGGTCCACACTAAAGCATCCCTGAATGAACCCTTACTCTCTGGGGAGAGAGGCTTATGAAGCAAAATTCTTCTTGCCTTAAACCCAGCAGTAGATGCTGAGTCAAGGGGGGTTATAGAGGTAGGGTAGGATGGGAAGAGGAAGAAATCATTGAGTTTTACTCTGGAGAATGGAGACAAAGGGAAGGAAAGCAAGACTGCAGTTAGACAGATAGTCTCCATGTTCAAGTTGTTTAATGATCAATACCTACTTGCAGTCCAGTCTAGTCTCTCTTAGTCTGCCCCTTCATCATCATTTTTAGCAGAAGATAATTCTGAGGCTGAAGGAAACCAAGAGCAAGTGGACCCCAGGGACCAAGTATTTCCCATGTCTTCATGAAGCCCCAGGTAAACTGGCAACTACCCTCATACCACACCCTTCTGGCCCCTACCACCTCATCCCTACCAGCTACCTCCAAACCCTCTGTCAGGAGAAGCTGGGGGGAGAGGAGAGATGTAGATACAGAGATTCCCTTTCTTTTCCAGGGCTGCAGTCAGAGGTAGATGAGAAAATGGGAGGCAGACAAAGGAGAGGCAAGTCTGATCCCTAGTAATACTTTAAGATTAGGCATAAACTTTTAGAGTAATCTGAGAATGCCAAATACTTATCAAAAAAGTAAGCAAAACTATTTTCTCTTTCTAAAAATTTTATTTATTTTTTAAAATTAAAATTTATTTTAGAGAGAGAGTAAGGGAGAGAGAGAGAAAAAAATTGATTTGTTGTTCCACTTATTTATGCATTCATTGGTTGATTCTTGTGTGTGCCTTGTCGGGGAATTGAAACCATAGCCTTGGTATATTAGAACAATGCTCTAACCAACTGAGCTACTGGCAACTACCCTGGGCCAGGGCTACTTTATTTTTCTTAGTAATTTCCTGACCAAGACAATGTGAAAGGGAGCAGCCATAAAGGCCTCTGTCTCTATAGAACTATCATTCCCCTACAGCCACCAATGACAGAAACTGCAGCTTCCTCACCCCTCAATTTGTTTCAAGGTCTTGTCTCTAAAGGGGACTTCAGCACTCATTGTCTTCTCATTTCTAATCCAGGAAGGGTACTCCCACTGGAGATACTGCCAGAGAAGGAGATTGTTTTAACCCCAGTTTATGATGGAGATGGCGATAATTTTTCCCTGAAGGATTCCATTTCTGACTTGCCTACCTTCCCTCTGCTGTGCATCAGTCTATCTCTACCACCAGCTGTATTCTCTTGAGATCTCTCTAAGTGACTTTTGCCCTGACAGCTGCTGGGTTTCTCAACAAAGGACAAGCAAAATATTTTTGTCTGCTACAGAGGGTACCTGGGAATATTTCCTGTTCTTTTCTTACCCTTTCCTTTCCTCAATGTTCATGAA
Organism: Molossus molossus; assembly: GCF_014108415.1. Lineage (NCBI taxonomy): Eukaryota > Metazoa > Chordata > Mammalia > Chiroptera > Molossidae > Molossus > Molossus molossus. The sequence goes on along the minus strand of NW_023425402.1, from coordinate 64,437,319 downwards.
TAATTTAAATAAATCATTTCCAAAATCAGCTCAGGTAGAAAACCTCTATAAAGCATTTATTATCTTGATAATGATGCATAGTTCACAGGTCAACTTTTGTCATTAACCTTGCCATAGTTTGTTTTTTAAAGTTTTCTTCAACATCTGAAATTAGAAATATTTCCAAATTAGATTTTACATGTGCTTATTTCCTTAAATTAGCTTTCATGTTTATTTTGGATAAAAGAAAATAGCAGTATTTTTTAAATGTACCATCTACTTAATTGAATACCCAGAAGACAACCCTCTGTCCTTTTCCCTATTAAACTCAGCCAAAGCAAGCAACTTAAGGTGAAAGACTAGATAAGAGAAACAAGTCCTAATTACATAACAGGTAGATTGAAGATCATCTTCAGGTTTCATATTTATTGCCAACTCTTTGTTGTCTACCCTGGTGTTTTTTTCTGGATTGCATCTTGACATGTTTGCCCAACATGAATGCAAGTAGTAGCACTGAGGCATCTACATAGCAATGCTCAAAAATGTCACTGTGACTTGGTCTGAAAAGCAAAATAAAGATAGGAAAGAAAGAAAAACTAAATTTATATTTATTCTTTAAACCATGGTGCATTTCAGTGAAGGCTTTAGAATGGGTCTCAGGGTCGTCCTTCATTGGTCTATTTATTTTTCCCTGAGACTATCTAGAAAGTATTATAACAGATCTTATTGATGACAAGCTACTCTAGTTTAACATGTTGATGTTAATGGGGTTTACTCTGGATATTAAATATAACCGGATTGTAAAAAGGCCTTAGAGGAAGGAAAGAAATGGACATCTAATCCTTAACTATGTGTTTGTGGTGTGTCTCTGACTACATGACAGGTGATTAGGCAAGCTTGATTACTTTTCTAATATTGAAAACACTTCCCCCACCACTCGTATCATTTTCTTTCTCATATAAAGTTTTCCATAGTTATAGCATATAATTAGTTATATAGTTAAATACAACTATAATTAAATACACAGGAGGACATTTTGATAGACTCAAAATCTGTTCTCAACTTGTGGCACTAAGTGAGAATGATGAGTCATTTTTGAAAACATTCTAGTTTCATAAACATGAGGTTCATTTACTATATGTTCAGTTTTGACTAAGATCCTTCTGGTTCTAAAGCAATACTCTTAACCCACACCATGTTACTGACAGGATACAGTAATGGCATACTACAGCAGATAGAAGAATATCAGGAATTTGAGAAACATGGACTGTATATGTTTTCACTTATTATTTAGGATAGGTTTGGAATATTTTAATTTGTTAAAGAATAACTTCTCAGTTCTCCATTTTATAATCATCTGGAGCTGGTAATTAAACTGGTAACTTCTCTGGGTTTGTTCAATCGCATGCAAAAATCAGGCATAGTTTGGTCATGTACATAATTGACATTGAGTCAAAATGGGAAGAAGCAGTTGGATGGGTAGGAAGGGAGTAGAAAACTTGCCTACCATAGTGGGGCATGTTCATATCCACTACTACTAGTTCTATACATCACTCCTACTAAAGCCTTATTAGTGAAGAACATGCATGCAAAGTCAATGACTTGATATAAAGATAGAGTCTACATGTTCTGCAGAAAATACAGATACCCAGCAAAAAGTGCTTTCTTCAACTCTAAGACATTCATCAGTTTTCTTTAAAAATGTTAAGAATATTACATTAAATGAATATATGGATTATAAGATCTACTTATTTCAAAATGTTAAAAATGGAAAAAAGTTTTTTTTTAGAATCCAAAAAACATATTACCAATTCAATGCCTGACATTGTGCTAAAATGATATGGGGATATAAGAAACATAATATCTATTTGAGTAGATAACATATAAACAATGAATCAATTAGAAAAATAAAGACTCCTCTGGCTGTTATATTAAATAATTAGTTATACAGGTTGTATATCAGTGAAAGTCTGTGATTAAAGAAGAAAATAAAAAGAATCTGAGGAGTGACTAGAGAAACAAGAGGTTAGGGAAGATATTTACATTTGAAAAGGTAAATTAAGAAAAACAAACCCACTGAAGTATCTTTAGTTTATCTGTCTACATATTTCTGACTTTCAAATTTGAAGCTTATTATTCTTTTTTATTAATTAATTTTTGTTACAGATGTTTCTTCTTTTCCTCCCACTGATTCCCCCCTCCCCTTACCTCCCTGCCCTGTCCCCAACTTTGTTGTCCATGTCCATTGTTAATGCATACATGCATATAAGTTCTGTGGTTTATCTCTCCCCCACCTCCCCCTCTTCTGGGGATTGTCAGTCTGTCCCCCACTTCAACGTCTCTGGGACTACCCCATTCCTCAGACTGTTATGTTCATTATATTTCACAAATAAGTGAGATTATATGATACTTGTCTTTCTCTGTTTGGCTTGTTTCACTTAGGATGATACTTTCCAGGTCCCTCCATGTTGTCTCAAAGGATAAGAGATCTTTCTTTCTTACAGCTGCATAGTACTCCATTGTGTATATGTATCAAAGCTTTTTTATCCATTCATCTATTGATGGACACTTGGGCTGTTTCCAGATCTTAGCTATTGTAAATAGTGCTGCTATGAACATGGGGGTACATATATTCTTTCTGATTGGTGTTTCAGGCTTCGTAGGGTATATTCCTAGAAGTGGGATCACTAGGTCAAATGGAAGTTCAATTTTTAATTTTTTGAGGTAACACCATAGTGTTTTCCATAGTGGCTGAACCAATCTGCATTCCCACCAGTAGTACACTAGAGTCCCCTTTTCTCCACACCCTCACCAACACTTGTTGTTTGATGATTTGTTGATGGCGGCCATTCTGACAGGTGTGAGGTGATACCTCATTGTTGTTTTAATTTGCATCTCTCTGATGATTAGTGATGTTGAACATTTCTTCATATGTCTCTTAGCCATTTGTATGTCCTTTTTGGAGAGGTGTCTATTTAGTTCCTCTGCCCATTTTTTAATTGGGTTCTTTGTCTTCCTTTTGTGGAGTTGTATGAGCACTCTACATATATTGGAAATTAACCCCATATCTGATATATTATTGGCAATTATGCTCTTCCATACAGTGGGTAGCCTTTTCGTTTTGATGACTGTAATTTTCACTGTGCAGAAGTTTTTGAGTTTGATGTAGTCCCATGTGTTCATTTTCTCCTTTGTTTCTATTGCCTTAGGTGATGTATCAGTGAAAATTATGCTGCGTATGATGTCTGAAATTTTGTTGCCTACAGTTTCTTCTAGGATTTTTATGGATTCATGAGTCACATTTAAGTCTTTTATCCATTTTGAGTTTATTCTTGTGTAGGGTGTAAGTTGATGGTCTAGTTTCATTTTTTTTGCATGTAGCTGTCCAATTTTCCCAACACCATTTATTAAAGAGGCTGTCCTTACTCCACTTGTATGCTCTTGCCACCTTTGTCAAATATTAATTGAGCATATTGCCTTGGGTCCATTTCTGGGTTCTCTGTTCTGTTCTACTGGTCTATATGCTTGTTCTTGTGCCAGTACCAGGCTGTTATGATTACAGTGGCTTTGTAGTATAACCTGAAATCTGGTAATGTGATCCCTCCAACTTTGTTCTTCTTTTTCAAGATTGCTGTGGCTATTTGAAGTCTTTTTTGGTTCCATATGAACTTTTGAAGTACTTGTTCTAGTTCTGTGAAAAATGTCATTGGTATTTTGATGGGGATTGCATTGAATCTATAGATTGCTTTGGGTAGTATGGACATTTTAATGATGTTAATTCTTCCAATCCATGAACAGGGTATTGAAGCTTATTATTTTTTGACATAACTTTAGAGAAAACATTTCCCTTAATCTCCCACTTATATGGGGAGAAAGACTTCATTCCTCAAAGTCACATGGCAGGTCTACTAAGGCAAACTGTAAAATAATTTTGTTCTCCAAAATAAGATTTAAAGGGAATGTGTTGAATAATAAATACTCATCATTCTCTTTCCTGCTCTCTCTGTGAAAAATGATTAATTTTCAGGACTTTCTGATGGTTCATAATAAATATACATCTACATATGTTCCCTTGGGATTAGGCCATCTGGGAAACTTGCGTATGTTCTTGGGATACTGTATCTTAGCTCTAGTCTAAAGTATTTCTGTTTCTCTATAGCCTACATTTTAAAGTTATAATTGCTAAACTATTCAGCATATTGCTTAATGGTTTTGAAAATACACTTGGCAAGGCAACCAGGTGGCTGAGAGAGGTTGGGAACAATAATGCTGCCAAATTAACTCCATTTCAACTTAAAAAAAAAAAAGACAGTGAAATTTCAGTGTTTAGTGTTGGAAAACACTTTCTTTTGAATTCTAGTTTAGTCTAATAGCATCATATGAACTGTCAGAACCTTTGGAGGTGAGTTCTAGCTCTGGTATTTGTAGAGTTGCCTAGTAGACTCTAAAGTGGAGCCAGAAAGGAGAATCACTGAGCTAGCTCAATAGTCTTGCCTGTGCACAGATTCCTGTTATAGCATCTAGGATAAATACTCTTCAATTCTTTTTGTTGTTGTTTAGTTAGTTTTAGTTAGTTAGTATTTAGCTCGTATTTTTTAGCTGGCTTTATAAATGTGAGATTTATATATAATAAGTTACCAATGATAATTAGTTTGATGAGTTTTGACAAATGAATGCAATTATGTACCCATCACCAAAATCACGATACAGGTTATTTTTATAATCCCCAAAATTTCTTTAGTGCTCCTTGGCAGTGAGTTCCCCTGATTCCTAGAATCATTGGTCTACTTTCGATAGAACTGACCTGAGAAACCACCTCAGCTAAAAGTGTTTTTTTTGTAGGAAGGTTTTTAATTATGAATTCAAGTAATATTTAAATAGCTAAGAGCTATTCAAGTTCAATAGATTTTCTTAAATGAACTTGTGTGTTTCAAGAAATGAGTTCATTTTGTCTAAGTTTTTAAATTTATGAATTCAAGATTTTTAAAGTAACATTCTCTTATTGTTCTTTAAGTGTTTGTATAATTTTTAGTGATGATCCCTTCAAGGTTAGCAATTTTATTTATCTCTTCAAAGGCCCATCTTTTGATTTCACTGATTTTTTTTTCTATATTACTTTTCAATTTGCTATTTCGCTGATATTTTTTATTTATTTTTATTATTTCCTTTTGTTGTCTCTGGGCTTAATTTGCTCTTTTCATTCTAGTTAGGTGGAAATTTATTTCATTCATTTTGGTTTTTCTACTTTTCTAATATAAACATTTAAACCTATAAATTTTTTTCTAAGCACCGTTTTAGCTACATCCCATACATTTTTAATATTCAGTTAGTTAAAAAGGTTTTCTTAATTTCCCTTGTGATTTCTTCTTTGACCCAAGGGTTATTTAGAAGTGTGTTCCATATATTTGGGGTATTTTCTATTATTGATTTCTAGTTTAATTATATTATGGTCAGAAAACATATCTACTGATCCATTATAACTGCAATACTTTTAAGTTTATTGAGACTTGCTTTATCCCCCAGAATATTCTATCTTGGTAACTGTTCCATATGCACTTGAAAAGAATATGGATCCTTCTGTTGTTAGGTTGAATAAAAACCCTTACAAAAATATTGGCAAATCAAATCCAGAATTATATAAAAAGGATAATATATCATGAAAAAGTGGGGTTGATCCAAGGAAGTTGGTTTAATGTTTAAAAATTATTTGATAGATGAAATTGGTTAATAGTATTGGCAAAGTCTCTATTTTAAAATGATTTTTTATCTGTTCTATCAACAGAATTTTGTTCATTTTGTCTAAGATTTTGGAAAAAATGGAGTGTTGAAACATTCCGTCTTACTTGTAGATTTTTCTATTTCTCTTTTTTGTTCTACAAGTGTTTGGCTCCTGTATTTTGAAGCCTTGTTATTAGGTGCATGCACAATTAGGAGTACTATTATCTCTTGATGAATTGACACTTCTGTAATCATACAATGTCTTTATCTGTTATATTCTTTTTTGAAATCTAATTTATATGATGTCAATACAGCCACTCTCACTTTCCTTTGATTAGTCTTCTCATTGTATGTCTGTTCTATCCTCTAAGATTGATTCTGTGTTTTTCAGTCCATTTCTTGTAAAAACTTAACTTTTTAATTGTTACTTTAGGGTTTCAATATACATCTTTAACTTAGCAGAATCTATTCAAATAATGTTACAGCATTCACATGTACTGCAAGAACCCTGCGACAGTATACTTCCATATCCCCTCTCATCCTGCATGCTTTCATTGTCTAGATTTTACTCCTATGTATGTTATAAACTTGAAAATACATTGTTATTCTTTTTTTATTTTAAGCAATCAATTATCTATTAAAGAGATATGTATATGAAAAAAATATTTTATATTTACCATATATTTACCATTCTTCTGTGTAGATCAATCTTGTATCATTTTTCTTTTGCCCACAGAATCTCCTTTATCATTTTTGTAGTGCATATTTAGTTCTAATAAATTATCCAAGATTTTGTCTGAAAAAGCCTTTATTTTGCCTTCACTTTTGAAAGATATTTTCTGTGATATAAAATTCTCATTTGACAGGTTTTTTTCTTTAATACTTCAAAGATGTTGCTCCATTATCTCCTAGTTTAATTAGCTCCTGACAAGACATCTGTTGTCTTTCTTAACTTTGTTATCTGTACATAATGTGTCTTTTTTCTCTGTGTGAATTTAAGACTTTCTCTTTAGCACTGATATTTAGCAATTTGATTATGATGCGACTTAGCATGGTTTTCTGTATATTCCTTCTGCTTCAGGTTTATTGTCTTTGGTCTTTGGATTTACTCTTTTCTGTTTTTAAAAAAATATTTTTTATTGCCTTTTTAGAGAGAGATAGAAACACCAATGTGAGAGAGAAACATTGATCAGCTGCCTCCAGAATAGCCCCCACTGAGGAGCAAGCCCACAACCCGGGCATGTGCCCTGACCAGCAATCAAAATGGACCTCTCAGTCCATGGGATGGCACTCAGTCCTCTAAGCCACACCGGCCAGGCAAGGATTTACTCCTTTCAAGACATTTGGAAAATTTTCAACCATTACTGCTTAAAATATTTTTTACCCCTAATTTCCCCCCTTCCCTCTGCTTTCTTTGGATTCCAATTACATGTACATTTGACTATTTGATATTATCTTGCAGATCAGTTTGTTAATTTGTTATTTTTCTCTGTGTGTTTTATGTTGGATAGTTCCTATTAATATGTTTTTAACTTTACTGATCTTGTTTTGAGAAGTGCCTAATCTACAGTGTTTATCTTAACAAGTAATTTAAAAAAATTTCAGGTACTGTATTTTTATTTCTACAATTTACTTTTTTTTTAACTTTCATTTTATCAATTCAATCTTTGCTGGTAAAACCTACAGAATACTCTAAATCATGAGACATAATAAAATCGATGGAACCTCTAACTAAATATATACATTTGTTCATCAAATAGGCCTAAGTATTAGAACATGTATCCTATTATAAGTCAGAGACACATAAAAACTCTTTAAAGGTTTGAAGATAATTACCATGCCTGATCAAAAGTTTTCTTGCTTCCAGGCTAAAAAATTATCCTCTCTTTATATGTCCCCTTTTTTCAGATTCTTCATCTTCTTTTTCTAGGCACTCTAGGTATCCCTCCAGGTGTTGGCAGTCAACTTAAAGTGACGCCTTGACACTGAACACAATGCTAGAGTTCATTCTGATCATATCCAAGAGAACAAGAGTGTCTTCTTCCATGTTCCAAACTCTAGTTACATGTAAATATAATTCAGGATTCCCTTGCTTTTTTCCCCCCTTGTCATATCATGAATCACACTGCACTTAAAATAAACTAAAATCCCTCTATCCTTTTCACACATATAGTTATTTAGTAATTTCTTTTGTATCCTGTACATGTATTTTTGAAGTTTACTTATGTCCATCAAATTTCATCCTCCTTAATAGGCTCTATTATTTCTGTTTCTGTCTAAACAAATACGATCTCTAAGAAATTCAGCTAAGGTTGGTTTCTATTATTTGTGATCCCTCAGACATGGATGCCCCTAACAGCCTTAGCAAATTGGCATGTTATCGCAGTATCTATTAATCTGCAAAATCCCTGAGATCAGAGACTGTTTGCTCACTCTCTCTCCCTTTTTGATAAATCCCCAGTGCCTATGAATGTGCCAGACATATAGTATGTGCTCCATAAATGTTGTTTATAAACCTTGAAAGTTGAGTCAATCAAGGAAAGGGAAAATACCATTCAGAGCAGTTAAATTTATTTCTTTGTATCTGTTTGCATATCTTGGGCTGCAATTCTCTCATATCAATGTTAATTTTGCCCTTTCCTATCTGACTGGTATTTCTTCTTGACAGAGAAGACAAAAGCAAAATAGAAGTTGAAACATTTTACTTTCTTTCCGTCATTCAGGATTTTTCATGCCATTCATTCAAATCAATGGAACAATGTTTTACTTTATCTTCTTGTTCCAAATACAACTTTAAAAAGTCTTTTGGGTTGTCATGAGCAATATCCACAAGGCTCAAGTCATTCCAATATGTTGCCTTCTTTTTGTTTGTGGTATGTTAAAAATGGCTGTAAATTCTTTGTCAGTTCCACCAAGACATGGGAGTTCTGTTTCAAACCCCTTGAAACTGGGCTAGACTTGGGACTACTTGGACCATAGGGTCTCCAGGGCAATGATAGACTACAAAACTGGAGATGCCTTAGGTCCCCGAAAATGTTATGGAGTATATTCATACTTCCTCAAGCCTTTAAGACTTTTAATTGAGAGTGAAACATAATTCTATTTTGTTAAAGCCATTGTTACATGGAGCTGAAAACCTAATGAACAGAACCTCTTTGTTAACTGACATTCTATCCAGCATAACAATTAAAAAAAAATTTTTTTTTTCTTTATTGATTTGAGAGAGAGAGGAAGGGAGAGGGAGAGAGAGATAGAAACAGTGATGAGAGAGAACATCAATTAGCCGCCTCCTGCATGCCCCTCACTGGAGATTTGGCCCAAAACCTGGGCATGTGCCCTCCCCGGGAATTGAACTGACAACCTCTTGGTGCATGGGTCGACACTCAACCACTGAACCACACTGGCCGGACTAGCATAGCAATTTCTAAGTAAATTCCTTAAGTTTGAATATCATCATTGTTCTTTTATTTTATGTTTGTCCTTTAAGTATTGAAAAGAGCAGAGAAGTGAGATGCAGAGTTGACTCAGACAAAAAACAACCTGGCAGGTATGCCTATGGAACATAGGATTTTAGGTCTGCTCTAAGAGTTCTAAGGGTTTCCTGATTTTATTATGAGAGAATTATGACTTTTATGTTCATTTTTTGTTAACTTCTCTCTGGAAACCATTCAATCTTATGTAGAGCACTAGACCCAACAGCACAGTAATTGAGTGTTACATTTTCCTCCAATTATTTCTTATGTGTTAGCCTTGTTTCTCTCATATGGTAATATGAGGAAGAACATATCTTATATTTTCTATAGTAATCATATTACTGAGACCCCTGCAAGGCACATAATAAAACTGAATTATGTTCAAATGTCTGATATAGTCTTTGGACATATTGTCATTAAGATGGCTTATGTATTTTCCTTTACACATCTCCTTCTAATGCTAAATAATTTTTGTTTATGACCTCTTTGTCATTTGTAGAAACCCTTTTCAAAGGGCACCATACATTCATTATGCATTTGAGTATTTTTTTTATTATTCTTACTATCATTTTACCTTTTAGAATTGTGAACATGGTAAATAGCTAAAAAAGGGAATTCATCATATGTTGATTAAAAATTATATTTCCTTGAGAGAGGAATTACATTTGTCTAAGGATTTTTTTAAACTTCAATATAAAGTCATATATTTTTAAAGCACCTAGCAACATCAGTAATCATCTAGTCTAATCTCTAACATTCAGACCAATAAATGGAGACTTGGTATATTTTCCTCCAATAAAATAATATATATAGTTAAGAATACAAGACAATCATGTTCTAATCAAAATTATGCATCATCAATAAAAATTTATCTTCAATTTATTTAAAATCTTAAATAAAACCTTAATAGAATAAAACAAAATTTTGAAAAATAGAATAAATGCTTTGAGTTGCTTCTGGCAAATACTAAATAATCAGATCCTCGTTCATGATTAATATGTTAAAATGTACTTCAGTAATGCTAATGTTATGGCAAAAACAAGCTTAGATCATTTTCCTGGTTATTATTCTTTTTTGTTCTTGTTAATCAGCCTTACATCAAAAATAGGTGCTATGCTAGAAGGTATCATGGAAGTATATATAGGCACTGTGTTGGAAGCCAGGTAAAACAAAACCTAGTCTCTTAGATATAAATAATAACTGTCAAGAATATTAAAAGTAAAGAAAGTTTAAGCTCTGATTACCTTTTTGTGTTCATGTTAAACTTTTCCCCTTTATGAGCACTGTCTTAGGAATTATTGGATTGCAATTTGACAGCTCTTTCAAGCAAGAGATTGCGCCTGAGGGCTGTAAGTTTCAAACAATTAGGTTACTCTTCCCTTCACTATTTTTGAGGCCACAAAGAATTTTGACTCAATTTCTCTCTGTACCTCTACTTAATTTCTACCATCCTTCGCCTCCTGCTTCCTCAGCACCATCTCCTGGGGCTTCCTCTGCTGCAATTGCATAAACCTGTCCTGGCTGCTCTAAGACAGCATTATCCTGTCTCGTATGCTTTTGTGATCTGCCAAGGACAGTGCTTGGAGCTGACTTCAGAATGTATGTTGTGACACTAGGCACAATTCAGTTCATTAAACAAATAAAAGTTTAACATTCAGTTTCTGCATCTTTTATTCCCTTTTTGCCCTCCCTGGTATCTCTCCTAAACATGTTTCCTCCTCTAAGAATTTAGGTGTTTCGTGTCTTGTTACTGTATAGACATTTTCCGTTCAATTAGGGACAGGTATGAAGTTACTTACATCTTAACTATGTCATTCATACCAATGGTCACATAATTCTGCATATTAAACCCTTTATTCATGGAATAAAAATGTTGGCTCACTGCCTCCTGGGAAACTGCTGAGGTGTCTTTTCAAGTCAATCAATCCAGCAAGTTGGAGTATTTTAGAGGGAAAGTAAGTCAAGTAGGAAGGACCAATCAGCTCCCAGTTTCTTTCTTTTCTTGATTCATTCTTCTTATCACTTTTGCTCTATGCTCAGTTCTGACATCCAGGTAGCCATAGTTCCAAGCTCAGCCTCACTGGACCTCCTGGCTTTCATTGTGCCACTTCTAGTCAGCCTCTCACCACAATCTTCCCATCTCACATGTGAAATGACCTTTGATCTACTGCCTCGTTCTGCCTGAAACACCTAGTTTTGTCTTCTAACCCCCAAGCCTTCCTGTAGGACTTAACATAGAGGGCTACAGATCTGTTAGGTTGTGGATGAGGAAAGGAGTAGTTCTGGAAAAATGGAAGCATAGATACTTGTATCTGACTGGTGTCAACGGTGGTGATGGTAGTGGGATGATAAAAGGAGGACGCTTATTAATAATAATTGATGACAATCATGATCATTACACTGAAAACCAACATAATACTGGGAACCTTCTAATAATAAGGCACGGTAACTGAAAACATGAGACAAGAAAAAGAAAACACTAATGTGGTATAACAAAACAACAAAAACTCAGCTATTTGGAGCCCTTAAGTATTAATAATAACATGTACTTAGTGAGCAATTGGCAATAAGGCAGAAATTTTGCTGCCTTCAGAACAGAGCAACAAAGGTTAATCATGTCGGGTTAAGTACCTTCTCTCCTGCTAATATGCTAGTAATGTTAATAATAATAATGATAATTGTTGAATTTACTGACTGTTGTTATGACATTGAGTTAAGTATTGTGCATTATGTTATTTAACCATAACACCACAACCCTCATCTGCCAGTATAGCCAGTACTATTATTATCTCCTCTTTGCAGATGAGGAAACTGAGACCTAGAAATGCTTAATAAATTATCTAACATTACACAGCTAGTACATAGTAAGCCAGAACTTGAACCCAAGGTCTATTTGATTGCAAAGCTCATTCTAGGCTGCTTCCAACTGTCACAGGATTATGTGTAATATAACAAGCTCCAGGTAAGCTGTACTGGGATTAAACAGGAGTTACTTGATGAAAATGGTGGAGATTGAAAATGAAATGTGTGGTCAGAAGCCTTGGTCTAAGATCAGGTACTGCATTGAAGACAAACCTAAAATCTAAACTTCCTAGCAATGAGTAAGAAAGGAATCATACTTTTTGAGGTGGAGCTCTCTTTAATTGACAAAAACACACAAAGTGCATTAACATTTCATTCATTCAAACATTTTCTGTGAGCCTGCACAACCTATTATTTTGTGGGGGTGGTAGGATTAAAAATAATAAGACCAAGTTCCCTGCTTTGAATAAATTTATAGATTAAGGAAAAGATAGCTATGTGAACAAACAATATCAACATCATGTGATAAGGTAAGTACTGGTGTTTTGGGAACATGGAATAGGAGGTTATAGGCCATCCTGGAAGAGTCGGAAGGTTTTTCAGGAACATGTGATTCCTGAGTTGAATTGGGAATGACCAGCTGGATGTTCCAGGAAACAAATGGAGGGAAGACCATCGCAAGCAGAAAAACCCAAGTGAGAAGGTCTGGATATGAGACTGTGGCTTATTCTAGAACATGGCAGGAGCAAGGTACAAGATGAGGATGAGGAAGTGGATGGGAAACAGTTTATACAGAGTTTTTTATGTAATCCAAAAGAGTTTAGATCTTACCCTAAAGACACTGAAGGAGCCAGTGGAAGGTCACAAGGAAGTGAATGATGGTGTTTCTGCTTTACAAAGCTATTGTGGAAATAGATTAGAGAGAACAAAACCACAAAAATCCAGTTAGAAGTCTTTTGCAGGAATCCAGGTGAGAAGTGATGAGCCTGACCTTAGAAGACAGAATTAAGTAGAGAAAAGGTAGAGGTGAGACATAGCAAAGAAGCAAACCTTATTGGTTGTGGGGGTGAGAGTAGGCAGTTATCTTGGGTAATTGGAGATTCCATTCACTGAATCAAAAGGAGCATCAGACCCAGGAGAGTGGGAGTATTAACAATGAGTTTGATTTGCATATGTTGGGTTTGAGATGCCACTGACACAACCAGGTCAAGCTGTGCCAGAGGCTCAAGAGAGAGACCTGGGCCCATTGATGTGCAGGTGGTAGTTGAAGCCATGTGAGCGACTCCTGGTGAATTCAAACTGTCCTTTAGATAAGCAATATTGAAACACATAATGAACAAAATTGCCAAAAACGGTTTCACACATGATGTAAAACCATTGATCACTCTTGTATTCCCACATTCACCTTTAATAAAAGGTGACAGCAGAACATTAAATCATAGTCATGTGAAGATATTTCTCCTAAGAACTAAAATAATATGATTTAGGTATGTAGTGTTCTAGTCATCCAAGAGTATGAATCATTAGAATCACCACAAATGCTTCTGAAAATTCCAAGATGGCCCTGGACAGTTTTGCTCAGTGGTTAGAGCATCGGCCTGCGGTCCAGAGAGACCCGGGTTTGGTTCTCGCTAAGGGCACGTACCTCGGTTGCAGTTTGTCCCCGGCCCTGGTTGGGTGGTGTGGGTGGCAGCCACTCAATGTGTCCCTTTCACGTTGATGTTTCTTTCTCTCTTCCTCTCTTTCCCTCCCACTCTATCTGAACAACAACAACAACAACAACAAAAAATGGAAAAATGTCCTCCAGTGAGGATAAAAAAAAAAATCCAAGATGTTCTCATTCAATTAACCTAGGCAAGGGGCCCAAGTTTATTACTGACTTATTTATTTATTTTTCTACCCAACGTAACTTTACCATGCAGCTTGAAATAAATGATTGGTGTGATGTCCCTAGATAATTTCTCCAGAATATTGGTTATTTCAGATAGCATTTAGACAAGAATTCTAAAGCAAACAATTCAAGACTAGGTGAGTCATACACTTTAGATTCTAAGCATCTTGTTAACAAAGATGATATTTTTGCATAAAAATTAAATTTAGCCAGATGGAAAGTGTTTGTCTTCTGCATAGAAGTGCTGGAGTGCGGAGAGGAGGACCAAGACATTTCTTAAGAAGCAGCTTTAGCCGTAGTCAAATGCTCATATAGCGGAACTGATGCTTCAGGGTTGTGCCACATAAAGCAAGTGAGAGCAGACCTTGACAGAAATATTGTGAAGGCAAATTCTCATATATATTATTTATAGATTGCCTGTGAAATAAATTAAACATCATTAAATATATTAAACAATGAAATTATCCTGATTTTAATTTTATCTCTGATGATTCAGAAGATACACTGGGATCAGAATGTCATGAGGTTGGTATTACAAACATCAGATTATATTAAAACTTCATGAGAATTCTGTTTAAAAATATCTGTTAACAAAGTTTGCTGTATAAAATACCACTGAAACTTTTGCTTCTAGCCATAAGGAACTGGCTTGCAGAAGATCATTTCTTCTATAAAGAACAAGTAGAAACGTTGGATAAAACACTGCCCTGCCCTTAAATAAAAACCAACCAAAAAACAAAAATGATTTGAAAGTCACCAGAAAAATACCAAGGTAGCCAGGACTAAAGATTCAAGATTCTGGAGAAAAGGGAACCTGGAGATGAATTCAACATTCTCCATTGTTTTCCCTTTCAGGAATGTGCTGACTCATAAGTGGTATTGGTAGAGAGAAGAAAAGATAAATAGAAAGTAGCTGCCTGAGGACAGATAATATGAGAGTTTTCAGCAGTTTTATAGGACTAAGAAGATAAAAATTGGAGTTCAAGACTAGACAGGGAAGAGAAGCCCTGAAAAACACCCTGGCTTTTCATCAACCCTGAAGGAGTACAACCCAGGAGTATGACCAAACTAGAAATAGACCAAGCTTTATCAAGGGTAAAACCTAGACTCAGTTAGCTTTGTCCCTGATTGGACTAAGGCGATTGTCTCCTGCTCTAACTGCCAACCAGAAACTACAAGAAAATTCTCTGCGGATGTAAATAATATCACCTGGGTTTGCAGTGCTGATATAAAGTAAATACAAAGAAAACTACACTTAAGTAAGTATATCCAGTAAAATTGCTGAAAACCAAAGATAGAAGTAATATTAAAAACAGCTAGAGAGAGAGAGAGAAAAAAAAAGACACATTGCCTTGAAAAGTGCAAAATATGAGACCTACTATTAACTTTTCAATACAAAAGATGAAATCCAGAAGGCAATGCAAAGATATCAGTAAAGTGATCAAAGAAAATAACCGCCAACCAGAGTGTCTTAAACTCTAGGTGAGTGCAGTGGAGGAAAGAATGGTCTTTTCAATAAATGCTGCTGGGCCAATTGGATGCCTAAATAGAAAAAAGTAAATTTTGACTTCTTCCTCATATCATGTATAAAAATTCCTTCCAGGTGGATTACAGATGTACGTATAAAAAGGAAATATTTTCATGACTTTTGAGCATGCAAATACATTTAAAAGAGGACACAAAATGCATCTACCATAAAGAAAACATTGATTGATTTCACTATATTAAAATTAAGAACGTCTGTTAATCAAAACCACCATTAAGAAAGTGAAAAAGCAAGTTGCAAAGTAGGTTAAGGTACTTGTGATTCATAAGACTAAAAGGGACTTATATCCAGAAAATACAAACAATTCTTTCAAATCAAAAAGAACAGCTCATTAGAAAAATAAGCACATGACTTGATTGTTACTTCCAATAGTGGATATCCAATGATCAATACACAGATGAAAATGTTTTCTACCTTGTTAGTCATCATCATGCAAATACAAAATAAAAGCTCAGTAGTATATCAGCAACCACTAACTAGAACATGTAAATGAAAGAAGAGTTTACATGGAAGAGTTTACCCAGCTGGTGAGGGTGTAAAGTATTTGGTAGCATAGAGTACACCGTTGGTGCCCTATTGAGTCTTCTCAGTATTTACCACTCCCATGCATACCAGGCTGACAGTTTTCAACAGCCAATACCCATAGACTCTGTCTGAGGACTTCCTCTGGGGATCAGGATGTGTTTGGCCTGCATGTGGGGCAGGCCAAAGAGCTAGGGAGTTAAAATCTGATGGAGATAGCCTCAGTAAGTGACTGGTGAAAGTTAGATAAATATCCCTACCCTTCACCCCTCGGTTAGGATAACTCTGAGGTCTGTCCTGCATTACCTCTCAGAGTTTCACAGTGGGATCAAGCTTCTGTTGTCTACAGCAGGAATCAGCTCCATCCCTCTAGAGTAGTTTCAAACTCATTTCTGTCTGGGGTCCAAGGAGTTTCACTGATCCTGGACCAGTTTCTGATGCATATATTTTGGCTTAATATTCCTGTACCATAGAGATGGTACGAATCCAGACCTCTCACGTACATGTGTCATGGGCCTGGGATTTTCATTTCTCATGGACAACTTCTATCCCTCCTCAGTTAAAGTCCTGGACAAACAGCTGGCTTCTTTTTGTTTCTCTGTGCTAGTGGACACAGACACAGTTTTTCAGAGACCGACCATCTTATGAACAAGCAGCGTTTTGGGCTAAGAGCCCTACGCAAGGCATTCACTTCCAGCCTCACACAGGCCCACACTCATACCTTCTGTCCCCAGCCCCTGGACTTTAGGGCCCATATCTGCTCTGAAACTCATCTGGGCAGTGGTATTTACTTCTGATTACTATTTTGGCTTTGATTTCTTTCTTCATTTTTACCACATAAAAATGTTAGTTTCTTTTTTTAGGTCAGCTATTACAATAGATGCTGTTTTCCCATATCTTTTTAGCACTAGCTCTACATGTGGAAGGCCACACACTGGCTTCACCTCTGACTCTCTGCCTGAGAGCTTCCTATTGGCTACGAGCACACTCAGCATGCAGGCAGGCCAAGCTAGAAAGACCAGAATCTGTGGCCCCCACCGCAGCTCAGCCAGTGACAGAAGGGGATTTGGTAGATAAATACCCTTGTTTTTTCACTCTCAGTTGGGCTAACTCAGATATGTTCTATTAAACTCCAGTTGCTCACAGTGATAATTTATTTAATAATGCACTCTTTAAGGACTCTATTTTATTTCCTATGTCTCCATTTCTACTACCAGTGCTTTCTGGGATTACTGCTTAAATAAACTATTGGCACTCAAATCTTTATCTCGGGGACTGTTCCTGGAGCATGGACACCATCAACTGAAGTTAATCATACGTCTTACCTGTGGCCCCACAATCCTCTTCTGAATATATGTGCAGGGTGGGGCAAAAGTAGATTTACAGTTATCTGTCTGGAAAATAATACAATAATTTATGAATAATATTACAAGAATAAACTCTGTTTTGCATACTCACAACTGTAAACCTACTTGTGCCCCACCCTGTACAATGAAAATGCATACATATATATGACAAATAACATGTACAATATTATCTATAGATGTACATTCAAAATGCTCCAAGATTAACAACTGTCCATCAACCATAAAGTGGATACATAGATGGTAGCATATTCATAAAATGGAATACTACACCTCAAAGTGAATGAACGAACTGTTACTAAACATGAACACATGGATGAATCTTGCAAACATAATATTGGACATAAGAACCCAGACCCCAAAATATACACCCTGTTTAGTTCATTGCATTCCTACATCATAGTATTGGTGCTGTATTGTTATTATAAACTATATAATACATTGAAAGTGAAATATCTTGTACTTTGCTTTGAAAAGATAAGGATATCTTATTAAAAATGATCCAAATCATTATCATGTATATGAGGATATTTATTATTTTTACAATATGAGGCTTAAAAAAGTATTCCTTTATTTATTGGTGTACATTATAATGTTAATATCTTAGTGACCTTTTTTCCCTCAGCCTCTGATTAATTACATGCATACAATGACATCCTGCTATGTATGTGACTCTCATTTTAATTGATGCAATTAAAAATAATATGGCACTGACTTTTCAAGTTGAACAAGCAGAAGTTAATAAATGGATGGTTCACATTTTAAGTCATCAACATATTAAAAAACAACCCGGGCAATTGCAGGTAACTTTTGGTTGAGATAATTGGTTTGCTGCTCCAAATTGAATCCTTTGGGGTCAACAATTTCTTTAGTAACCATGTTAGCATATTTTAATACCTGTTGAATCTGGAGACTCACTAATATGCTTAGTGAATGGAATTGCTATTTACAGTTATTAGCCTGTTCAATCTTCATTCTAGCTATAAGATTCTGAAAACATTATTAAAATCCCATTGCACTAACAGAATCTCTGTAAGTGTTTAAGACCATTCCGCTATAGAGCAAGCAGGAAGATATAATCCCTTCTTTTAGAGAGAACCTTTTCCTTTTAGGCCTAGGCTCATATGGAATCACATTACACAGCTTTGAATTCTGACCCCATTACTTAGTAATAAGGTAGCCTTGGACTAGTTACTAACCTCCCTGTGCGTTAGTTTCCTCATCTGTAAACTCAGAATAACAACAGTACAAGTTAATAAGATATTTAAATAAATGTAATGCTCTTCAAACTATACATGGCATATAGTTAGGCACCTTCACTTATTCAACTCATATTTATTGAGCATCCACTATATGCCAAGGCACTTGGATACATCAATAAGTAAAACAAAGATTCCTGCAATAATGGAGTCTATTTATATTCTAGCCAAGGAGACAAGCAATAAACATGATAAATAAGTCAGTCACGCCTAGAGTGTGTTAGGAGAAAACGGCAACTATAGGAAGAGGCACATGCAGAGTAGGTAACGGGATCAGGCTTCGACACATGAAGTGGCCAGGGTGGGTCTGCTGAGAAAGTGAAATCTGAGCCAAGTCTTTAAAGAGGCAAAGAGATTCAGCTAGTGGGTGTCTGGGGGAAGCAAGACTTAGGAAGAGGAAACACCTGGGCCAAATGTGCTTGGTATATTCAAAAAACAGCAAGGAGGCCAGTGTGGTTGGTCATGGCTCCTTTCAAGGTTTCAGTTCTTGCCGAAATTGCCTAGGATAGAAGCCATGAGTTGTTTGCCCAATCCAGGTAGTGTGAGATCCAGCCTATGTGAACATGTGTCCCAGGGAATGATCAGCCCTGTCACTCGGCAGTGGAGGCAGTGGTAGCAGATGTTAGCTGAATTTTTCTCTCCTCAGAACCATTTTTATGTTGGTGTGAGCAGACCAGTCCCTACCAGCCCTGTGGCTAGTAGTAATTCAAGGAGGAAGGTCTGCTAGACACTTTCACACCTCACCAAACCACTTCCTGAAGCCACATTAGGGTAGGGATAGGGAGTCCTCTTAAATGGGGAAGAAGGGGCATGGTATGAGAAAAAGAAGAAAGTTCTTTGTTCTGTCTTCTCTCTGTATGTTCCAAATCCCTACCCTATCTTTTCAAAGCACATTTCTAGCATACATATGATGTGCATGGGTTGCATGTATGTGTGTGCAATTTGTTGTATGTCTGTGTGCCTTTGGGAGTTTAAAGCAATGCCCGCTGCTGGAGCTATGATGTCTTTGTTCAGTTGTAAATGAAATAATTACCAGTGGTTTTCACAAATTACAGGCATAAGTTAGCCAAAAAGTTAACAGGACACTCCAGAGGGCACAGAAAATTTAATTGCCTCTCCTCGCTTGTGCCTGGCTTTTGGAGAATAACCTCAGCTGCTTTCTGAAGCGTGCCTCACTTCATGCTTTTCCAGGTCACCAGCCAGTTTCTACTGCTGAATTGATTTTGTTCCCAGTTTTCTGTGCATATTAAACAGGATGTGATGACTCATTGTCTCCCAAGTTCTTTGAGGTTCATAACCAAGATAGATTCTTTAGCTCAAATCAATGTGATTCTACTCTCTGCCTCTCCATGTTCATGGCTATATTGTCTTTTTGTGCCTTGGGTGCCACACATCTGGAAAACTGCAATCTTCCTCTCAGAACACCCTGCCTGCATCCTGTCCTCCTTCAGAAAGTTGTGGAGAGTTTGGCAAATGTGCATAAACAAAGGCACCAAAATGCTTTTGCTGTTTCAGTCATTTTACAAATAATTTAATAGCCTACAGATTATTTAAAGGCAATCTAGCCAGAGTTCTCAGAACCTCCAACCCTATTTTAGTGCTTGTTGCTATGACAGTCTTTGGGCATATTTTCCCATCCCTCTGGGCATGTCATTTTTTTTATTTTTTATATCTTATGTCAAATTTTTGTTTGACCACCCTAACTATTGTGGAAAACATGATCTTTCTTTTCTCTCCAGAGTGCCAAGCTAATCCTGTTCCAACCAGCAGGATTACACTGAAGAAGCTTACCTTTTGTAGTAACATCATCTTTTCCTTGGCTGTCCCAACCCCAGCACCCCTCCCCAGTAGTTACTGAGCATCCACTATCTGACAAATGTTCTTCCTTCCAATCCTCAGAGCCATTTATCAGAGAGGTTAGGCAATACTAACCCTTTGTTACCAATGAGGAAACTGAAATGTGAAGCAGGCAAGTTATTGGCTCAAGGCCACTGAACTACCAAGTCAAAGAGCTGGGATTGAAATCTAGACCTTCTGCTCCATAGCCCCATTCCTGTAGTGCCTCTTCCACTAGATGGCTTTTGATTTGCAAAACATCCTCTATCATATATCCATTTGCTTTCCTGGATCTCTAGAATAGATTCTTTCAGAGACTACTCCAGCCTGTCCCAACCATACTTGTGAGTGGAATAAAGAAGAAGAGTACTTAGACAGCCTTATAGATGCAATACCAATCAACTCCCCTCTAGAGAAAATTCTAGTATATTTGATGTGGCTACACAGACAGTGTTTATTAGAGAAAGTACTTAGTCCATTCAGATCTCAGGGACTGGAGAGTCCATTCAGATCTCAGGGACTGGATCCTCTCCTTCACACTGGAACAGGATTAGCTTGGCACTCTCTGGAGTACAGGAGGAACACAAGTCTTCTTAAGCCAAGGTTTTAGGACTTTAGCAGTGCTGAGGGACAAGAGGGGGGAGAGGGTGGCATCTATACCAGTTAGAGGTTGACAGCAATGGCTTTAAATGAAGAACAACCAGGGAGCCAGCAATCTAATTTCTCATCTTTTACACCCAGCTGCCAAGGCACGCTCTCTTTTAGAATTACTTAGGTTTTAATGGGAGCTGGTCTTTATGGGGCATATATGTGTGCATATATGTATGTGAGTGTGTGATGGGGTGTGTGTAGTAGTAGTAGTAGTAGTAGTAGTAGCTCTCTCTCTCTCTCTCTCCAAGAGAGTGAAATTTGTGAAGTTCATAAAACATTGGGCAAACTTAGGCCAGATATGCAGTGCCTCTCTCTCTACCCCTGTTCTTTATTTTCTATTGACTCAGAGGATTGAGACCTTTGTTTTCAAAGCACCCTTCTTTCCTCCATGCTCTGGCTGAACTTACCTCTTACTTGATTTACCTACTTCCCTTTCAATCTCTTATACATGTTTTCCCACCTTGAAATGCCTTTATTTGTGAATCTGTCACTCTCTCGTGTTATAAAACTTAAAAAGAAAGCTGCATACAACTCACAACACCTCTCTTCTTCCTCCCCCCAAATCAACTGGAATGTTCTCTTAAAGATGATCATAATCTCCTCATCATCCTCCTGATGGTTTCTGCTCATTCTTCCTGGGCTTCCTGCAGGTTTCGGTACTTTGACAATTGTTTTTCATTACTCTTGCCCTTGTTTTGAGAGTGTCTTCCTCCCCACCTTCTGACACCCCCCTTCCCCATCTCAGACCCATCTGTCTCCCTCTTGCATCCTCTGAAACCCTGGCTCTGTGTGAATCTCTCTCATCCATTCTCAAGCACTCAAACAAGATTGCTATGATTTACATGTCTAGTTCTATCCTTTCTCTTGACTCCAGTCCTGCATGTATAACTATTAAATATTTCCACTCCATGTCCCATGATCATCCTAAAGTCAAAATGTCAGAACAAAGACATCATCTTATTCTACAGATGACATAGATTTTCTGTGACATCTTTTCTATGAATATTTTTCTGTCTCTTCTCACTCATGTCTCCTAGTTCTTTCTTAATCTATCTCTAATGTATTTTCCTTTTAGAGCTAAATTCTCTGTACTCTGGGTGCAATTTCTATCCACTTTGTTTCCATGCTTCTACCAGACTAATCTTCCTGAAAGACTTTCACTCATCTCCTCCAAACCCTTTTCTAGATCCTCACTGCCAACATAGCAGAGCCCATATCTCCTAGCCTTGCATCCAGAGTGTCCTCACCAAGGTGAGACTGCCTCCCCAACCCTTCCAGCCCTAACATCCATTTCTTTCCTACATAAACATACACATCTGGAGTTTCTCTGATACTCACTCTCCAAAACTACCTTGCACTTTCCTCTCCTATTCTCTTTTCTTCTCGAAATGCCTTTCCTTTAAGAATACTACTACTCCATTTCATCCTTCTTCCTCCAGGATATGTTCTAATTCCCCAACTGGAGTGGCCTGAGCTCCCATGGATACCCTAGGGTATTCGGTGTCTCTATCACTTATGTGTTATTACACATATGCCTCAATTCCTCCCTATGCAGTTCTGTAGTGTACCTTGGTTATTTCTAAAAAGTGTTTTTTCTTCCCAACTACACTGTCAGATCATGTTTACATTCTCTGTGACACTTAAGATAGACACTTTCACTTATTAATGAAATAAGACTAGCCTCCATTGTGTGTGTGTGTATATAAAGTTAGATGGAGAGGTTGCACAAGACAATTCATTGAGATGTGGGAAGAAAAAACTAAAACTTCAACTTGTATATATTTTTTCCACATTTATTTTAAATTTCTATTTTTGAATGTTTCATAGTGAAATATTCGAATACAGTATGTATATATGTAACATGTATATGCAGTATTCACTATAAAAATATACCTGAGAGTTGTCTTAGATTGGATTCACTGGAAACAGACTCTGAGGCAAAGAGTTGCATTCAGAAGGTTGAATGAGAGAATTCTTGGGAAATACACCTGCCGGGAAGGGAGGAGGCAGGACCAAGCAAAAGGCTAAGGTGATCTGTGATGTGCTTGTAGCTGAGGCCACAGTAGATCCTACTGCCAGCTTTGAAGCTGGGAAGACCCTTTGAAGTTTTCCTGAAATAAGGTAAGGGGGCTGGCCTTCCTACTTCCACACTGGCCAGTCATTAGCCCTGGGCCCTCCCCTTGAAGGAGCATACCTTAAATGAGGCAGTTCCCTCTAGCTGAAGGCAATTACCAGTGAAAGATGCAACTGTGACATTAGCAACCCATATTTCCATCACCAGGACAGTATGTGCATCAGTCATGAAGAGAGGATCTAAGGGGAACTGGCACATTCTCACATTTTTCATTCTTTCCTTCTCTCTCTCTCTCTCTCTCTCTCTCTCTCTCTCTCTCTCTCTCTCTCCAACTTTGGAGACCCCTGGATCAGAAGACTGATAAGGGAAAGTGGAGTAGGAAAACTAACATTGCTTAAGGCCTCTCTGCTTTCAGGCACTTGGCCAAGTACTTAACATACTCTTCTGCTCCATTTCAAAGCATAAAGAGCAAAGAATAAAAAGTGATGAACATCCTTCATACGTGTTTCATGCTGCCAGGAAAGTGAACTATGCATTGAATTTGGTTTTCTAAAGATGGACTTTATGATTCACATGAAGATGACTCAAGAATGAATAGTATTTAAAGAAAGATGATACCTATTTCCATCAATGGCCACCACCCAATTTGTGAGGAGACAATTTCTACTTAATTATATTCCCTCTAATGTTAAGTAAAGGTGTCATTCAGCAAAGCCTATTATTTCCACTATGTAGGGGAACAGATATTGAGCTGAAAAATTGTTTTGCTGAGAGTTTGCTTTGCACAATTATGGGATCCTTTCTTATTGATGAATAACATCTCACTTTATCTCATATCTGCAATTTCTTCTAAAACTCTCAAAGACTGAGAACGTTCACTTCTTAATCCTTTTCTCTCTGGTCCTTTTTAACTTATGTGACTCTTCAATTCCTTTTCCAGTCTATACTGGCGGACACTGCAGCATCGTGATGGGAGTAAGACTCCAGTGTGGGACAGATTCAGGTTTGTTTGTCCAGCTACACCTCCAGGGGTGAGTGGCTGACTTCCTTTCAGCATCGGTTTCCTAATCTGCAGCAAGGAGAGAAGATTAGTACCCACCTCCCTGGTACTTTATTAAAGATCCACTCTAATGGGGTCGTGATACGAATTCAAGAATATAAATCATCTAAAGTTCTTAGCCAAGTGCTTGGCTTATAAAACACACAAATTAAATATTAGCTCTTTTTACATTTCTGACTTTTTTCCTTTGCTTTTCTCATATTTTTAAATATCTGTCTCCCTGTTCCCTAGGAGATCATAACATTATGAAATCTTAGCACAGAAGAGACCAAAAGGGTAACCAGCTTGTCCGGCCCATCTCCCTCTTACCTGCCATTTCAGCATCTTTACACTTTCTCTTATTCCCCTTCCTGACTCCACTTTTAATAGCCTCCTCCTTCACATTTTCAGTGTGAGCACCAGATTGCACTAGGGATACACTCCTGTTTCTTGATGCCTAGAGGACATCCAAAGGCTGGCCCACCCGGTGGTATTGCACCCTGGGCACCTGTGAGAGTCCAGCCTGACTTCCTCAGCCCCTGGTGTGATTAAAGCCCATGGTGTCTGACTGCTGCACTGGGAGCCATGCCAAGTGTTAATCCAAAGTGAGACAACTCGTGATCATGTTTTCTAGTGCAAAAACAGTACAGGCTCAGGCCAGCCAAAGGGATCCATTTTACCCAAATGCAAAGAGAAAGGGTTAGGGGACAACTACATGAGCCAATAACTTCATGTTGCCTTGTGACCCTGAAGCTATCGGTATAAAATTATTCAGCTTTTTTAAAGTCCTGGTTATCGATTTCTTGTCTTGGTTGCTGACAATTGCTGAACTCCTGGCTCGACAAATACCCTGACTGGCTCCTCCTCCACATTCAACTTTATGCTCTAATTTCTTGTTTTCTTTTCTTTCTTCTTCATGAAATGAGTAGGCCAAATGTCCTCCCATGTTTTTCTTAGGCCAAGTTTCCAAGGAAGACAAGCTCCTGCCAAAATGCCACAGCTCACATCACACACACACATGCACACACACACACAGAGAACAATCCCCAAATCATACCTTTCTCCAAAGGCAAAAATGACTCTCTGCCCACTTGCTCTGGGAGCCTTTTCCACCAGCCTCTGGGTCCATATTCTGGATCTCACTCATCTTGTGCCTTTTGCTGCTTTATTTTTGAAGAGTTACTCTTAGAGCCCATTCCAGGAGGTCTTGAGTTCTCTCCAAGGCCAGATACTTTCCAAGGTTTTTCAAACCTCAGATTCTAGGATTCTGCAGGAGTTTCCCTTTTCAGCCTCCCCAAGTGAGCAAGATTTCCTGTTTTCCTGGTGCATTTATCAGGATGCCTGTCAGTTTCATTCTGGTGCTGGGCAGGAGGTAGAAAAATCTCAGTGAAGAACAGCTGTTAACCAATCCTCTCTGACCTCTGTGGCCCTAACTGACCCTAGAATACAGTCCGGAGAGATTCATGGTGCAGAAATGCATATGCATTTGTCATTCTCCCAGAGAAGATTTGCAGAGCCTTGAACAAGGAAACAATCATGTTTCGTTTTCTTTCTTTCTTTTTTTTTTTTTTTAATGTGGTAGCTTTCTCAAACAAACATTCCCATAGAGCATGGGTACCTTTTTTTTTTGTGGTCATTTTAGCCGTAATCAGAACTATAATAATATACAATTTTATGGCACCCTTTCTCCAGGAATCTCATTGCACTTTATAAACAGTAACTAATTGGAGAGGGACTGCTGTGTATTTATTTAATAATACAGTTGTATCTTCTGTTTTAACAAAATGTTCGGTTCTCTAATGTTTATTGTCAATGTAATTTCCTTCACGTAATACAAATTAATGAGGAGAGAAAAAAGCAAATTTGTTTTTCATTAGTTACTAATCTAAGTATTTCCAAGCTGATTAATCTGAGTTCTTCCAGCCACCCCCAAGCCCCTCCCATGCACTCAACTGATCAACCATTTTTCTTCCTAAGAATATCATTTGCAGTTAAATGTTTGTTTTGATTTCCTAACCTATAGTAATTTTCCATTTGTTTATACATCTACATTTTTCACAGTTCCCTTCTGCTCTTCCTCCCTCTTCCACAAACCCCATGTGCACATGATACAGACGCATTTATGCCCTTCCTCCCTCATTTCTCCAGCAACTCCCTCTTCATCTAGCCTCTCAGAATTATGCCTTTCTTTTTCTTTCTTTCTTTCCTACTTTTGAATTTAACTCAGTGGCCTCAAGGGTGATATCTTTCAATTTGGAGTTATCTCCAAATACACACACAGACAAATGATAGCTTTCTGCTACTGGGGAGATTATTAACTGCTCATATAACTTTATCACAGACTCTTTTTGTATCTGACAATTGCTTGTAAAATTTATATTTTTCCTCCAATTCTCCAACAGCTTTTCTATCATCATCACACATCTTCTCCTTTACTGGACCCATGGGCAAAACCCAATTATTGATTGTGAAATAAACAGTTCTCCAGAAGGAGAGACCTCTCCTTTCAAAGCAATTTCCTCCCAGGGCTGTCTCCATGGGCATGTGACCTGTGAAGTTGTATAGGGTCCCATACTTTGAAGGGCCCCATTCTTGGTTTAATGCTTTGCTGTCATGGTCTTAAAATTGTTAGTAACTTTTCAGCAAGGGGAATTTTATTTTCATTTTGTAATAGGCACCACAACTGTGAGTCAGTCCTGCTTCCTCGATAGTACTGTTTCTTTCTTCTATATAGAGGTCCTGGAACCCCAAGTGAGCTGATGGGATCAGACTGGCCCATTGGCGTGTATTATGGTCATGGAGGAGGCCGCAATAGGCTTCCTTCTCCAGCCGGGACTCTCCACCATCCCATTTACCTCCCCTGAGAGAATCTCCCTTGAGTCTTTTAGGTCATCTGGTGACCTTTACTCCAGCACATACTTTTCCCCAGTCATGGACCTCATTTTTCTCCCCCTAGAACTCCTAATCTGAACTTTGTCTCATCCCCTCCACCTTCATATCACTCATCCTGACCAGGTGATTGCGGTGCTGATGCAACTGGGTGATTCAATGGCAGAGTGACTGATCCTGGTATCTAAGAACTTCTGAATTCAAATACTCAGCACAGCCTGAAAAAGGCCTCCCTGATAGTGACGAAACTGCTGTCTAGAAGCAACAAACACCTAGAGGTGGGCTGACGGGGGAAAAGGGAAACAAATACTTCTTTAAAAGGGGATTCATAGACGATAAGAGAATCCACAGGAACCAAAATAAATAAATAAATAAATAAATAACTGGGTCTAAGGAAGAGGCCCATGCTCATCACTTATGAAGATATATGCAAACAAGTATGTAATATTACATTAAAGGAGAAAGAAAGGTGTCCCCGTGAGTATAAAACTGATCAAAATGTCAACTGTCCTCTGTTACTTAAGATCCCATCATGAAGTAAAAGCTGAGACTCTACTGGAAAGCAAACCTGACAAGAACTGGACCATGTCCTTCAGTTATAAACACGCAAATACACACATATACATGTACATACTCACATAAAAATGACAATATTCTAGTCCACCCAACTTAAATTCCATTAGCTGTTCTTAGAGATCAGGGTCTTTATCTTTTTTCTTAGGTACTGACATTTATCACAGTATCTAGGACTTGGTGTGTGTTTTCAAAATACTAGCTCCTTCTTTTTAGTGTCTGTGTGTTCTGCATGACATGGGCATTCTTAAATTCCATTAGCTGTTCTTAGAGATCAGGGTCTTTATCTTTTTTCTTAGGTACTGACATTTATCACAGTATCTAGGACTTGGTGTGTGTTTTCAAAATACTAGCTCCTTCTTTTTAGTGTCTGTGTGTTCTGCATGACATGGGCATTCAGTACAGATTCAGTAAGATGTGAAGAGTAGCGAGCATGGGACATACTGCTCGGCCTCAAAGTTCTGTTTTGCTGCTGCCAGCTCTGTAGCCTTGGACATGTGTCAAAATGTCTCTATACCTCAGTTGCTTCATCTGTAGACAGGTTGTTGTGAGGATCAGATGGGTTAACATACTTAAAGCACTTAGAATACCTGGTACTAAGCACTCAATAAATGTCAGCTATTATTATTGTTGTTGACTTTCCTCCCCACCGTGTGAGAAAACACAGCTGAACTCTGCAAAGTGCACAGAGAGACCCTGCTTTGGGGGTCCTCAGAGCCACACTTCCTGCTTTAGGTAAGGGCTATCATTTTCCCAGGGTCCCAGAGCATCCTCGCCTCTTATGGAAGGAGCAAGGCTTGATATGAATGTACAGCTGAGCGCCTTCTTCACTTTTTTTCACCTTCCAGGGAAAGGTGGTATATTCTATGTTTATTTCCTGAGGATATTTGCCAGAAAGAATGTTTCTGGCCATTCACAGCCAGAGCAGACTACAGAAATATGACTGTGCTGTGCAGATAATGTTATTTCCAGATATTGATAAAGCAGTTACAGTGGTGAATGAGACAGCTAGATGAGGATGATATATCCAATGCATAAATAAGAACAAAATATATTACATTTGGGGAAAACCTCTCTGGGAAATCAGTGGGACCAAGTGGTGAAAACACTAACATAACTGATAGGACTACAACACCTGAAGAAAGTTAGGTGCCTTTCTTTTCCCATCTCTGCAGCCCCTAAAAAGCAATAAAATCAAACCAATTATACAATAAAACATTTAGAACGTATTAGTTTAATCTGCTAACACAATGATAGACCTTGGTATTTTCCATTGCTTATAGTTTCTTTGTGGAAAGAATTCACCCCACTAGGTGACAGCTGTCCTTGATACTAAAATAACATTCAATCTCTCTTTTTTCTCAGATGCAATCAGGGACATTTGTGACTTGCTTTCATAGTGCCTAAAGCACTTAGGTTTTTAATTGATTATTTTTTTAAAACAGCCAAGCTTACCATTAGAGAATTCTTTGAATTTTCAAACAAAGCCCAATGCCACAGAAACCCTGCAGAGTCCCAGAATAAGGCCACATTATATTCCAAAGAAAGCATTTGATTTCAGGAACAGCCTTGCTAACATTCATCAACAGCATCCTTCACTGCCCCCAGTAGATGAGCATAAGTGGACTCCTGCTGGATGAGGTGGTCATGTTCAGCAACATTCCAGATTGTCATGTTCTGTGACCTTCTCTCTCCACACAGGTATCTGGTTCCCACACTGTACTAATTGACCATTGTCAGAGAGCCCCAAAGAAGTCAAATTATAGAAGGCAGAAGTTCTATGTAGAAACCAAAGAGAAGAAAAACAACCTCTATGTTCCAAACTGAATTCCTTAACCCCTTCTATCTGAAGGAGATACATGAGAACACTTGTGAAATTATGACAGCAGAATCATCCAAGTACATTTGCCCCTAAACACTGCCTTGCCAACAGTTGAATGGCCAGTTGCTTAACCTAAGCATTTGTAATGCTTTTCACTGGTAAAATAATAATTATAATGATAATAATAATAAAAATAATAATAATAAGTTAAAAGAATAGCTTCCTATCCTAACATTTCTTTAGATCACAGTTGGGAGACTCTCATTCTGTTTTGTTTTTTGTTTTGCAGCAGCCCATAAGCAGGAAGGGACAATAGAGATATAACATGCTAGAAATATTTAACCCAGTGCACTGTGACACTAATGTAATACATCTCAGACATGGTAATATAAAACTATTTGCATTAGCTCTCCCAGGTTGCTGGCAATCACGTTGTGACAAGTGTCATCTTCAGCAAGAGGATAACCTTAAACATTCAATTTTGGCACAAACATCTTTTATAGTATGAGAAATCCCAGAGAAAAAATAAGTGCTTCTACATAGATCTCCCTTGCAGACACTGACCGAAGGCAAGGAGAGGACAAAGGCTGACAAATTAACAAGATGTTTTTTTTTTTTTTTTTTATGAATTTTTATTTATTTTTTTGTTACAGATATTTTACCTTTTTACCCCATTGGCACCCCCCACCCCACCCCCTCCACCCTGTCCCCGGCTTAGTTGTCCATGTCCATTGGTCATGCATACATGCATATAAGTTCTGTGGTTTATCTCTTCCCACCCCCCCACCCCCCATCCCCTCTTCTGAGGGATGTCAGTCTGTGCCCTACTTCCATGTGTCTGGGTCTACTGTATTCCTCAGACTGTTATGTTCATTATATTCCGTATATAAGTGAGATCATGTGGTATTTGTCTTTTTCTGCTTGGCTTCTTTCACTTAGGATAATACTTTCCAGGTCCCTCCATGTCGTCTCAAAGGATAAGAGATCTTTCTTTCTTACCGCTGCATAGTACTCCATTGTGTATATGTACCACAGCTTTTTGATCCATTCGTCTACTGGTGGACACTTGGGCTGTTTCCAGATCTTAGCTATTGTAAATAGTGCTGCTATGAACATGGGGGTACATATATTCTTCCTGATTGGTGTTTCAGGCTTCTTAGGGTATATTCCCAGCAGTGGGATCACTGGGTCAAATGGAAGTTCAATTTTTAATTTTTTGAGGTAGCACCATATTGTTTTCCATAGCGGCTGCACCAGTCTGCATTCCCACCAGCAGTGTATTAGAGTTCCCTTTTCTCCACACCCTCGCCAACACTTGTTGTTTGATGATTTGTTGATGGCGGCCATTCTGACAGGTGTGAGGTGATACCTCATTGTTGTTTTAATTTGCATCTCTCGGATGATTAGTGATGTTGAGCATTTCTTCATATGTCTCTTGGCCATTTGTATGTCCTGTTTGGAGAGGTGTCTATTCAGCTCCTCTGCCCATTTTTTAATTGGGTTCTTTGTCTTCCTTTTGTGGAGTTGTGTGAGCTCTCTGTATATATTGGAAATTAACCCCTTATCTGATACATCATTGGCAATGATGTTCTCCCATACAGTGGGTTGCCTTTCCATTTTGATGATCGTTTCTTTTGCTGTGCAGAAGCTTTTTAGTTTGATGTAGTCCCATGTGTTCATTTTCTCCTTTATTTCTGTTGCCTTAGGTGATGTATCAGTGAAAATTCTGCTCCGTATGATGTCCGAAATTTTGTTGCCTACATTTTCTTCTAGAATTTTTATGGATTCACGGGTCACATTTAAGTCTTTTATCCATTTTGAGTTTATTTTTGTGTATGGTGTAAGTTGATGGTCGAGTTTCATTTTTTTGCATGTAGCTGTCCAATTTTCCCAACACCATTTATTAAAGAGGCTGTCTTTACTCCACTGTATGCTCTTGCCACCTTTGTCAAATATTAATTGAGCGTATTGCCTTGGGTCCATTTCTGGGTTTTCAGTTCTGTTCCACTGGTCTATATGCCTGTTCTTGTGCCAGTACCAGGCTGTTTTGGTTACAGTCGCTTTGTAGTATAACCTGATATCTGGTAATGTGATCCCTCCAACTTTGTTCTTCTTTTTCAAGATTGCTGTGGCTATTCGGGGTCTTTTTTGGTTCCATATGAACTTTTGAAGTATTTGTTCTAGTTCTATGAAATATGTCGTTGGTATTTTGATGGGTATTGCATTGAATCTATAGATTGCTTTGGGTAGTATGGACATTTTAATTATGTTAATTCTTCCAATCCATGAACAGGGTATGTTCTTCCACTTTTTTATATCTTCCTCTATTTCTTTTTTCAATGACCTGTAGTTTTCTGCAAATAGGTCCTTTACTTCTTTGGTTAAGTTTATTCCTAGGTATCGTAATTTTTTTGGAGCGATGGTAAATGGGATTGTTTTTTCAGTTTCTCTTTCTGTGAGTTCATCATTGATGTACAAGAATGCCGTCGATTTCTTGACGTTAATTTTGTATCCTGCTACTTTGCCAAATTCATTTATTAAGTCTAATAGATTTTTGATGGAGTCTTTAGGGTTTTCTATGTACAATATCATGTCATCTGCAAATAATGACAGTTTCACTTCCTCCTTTCCAATTTGGATCCCTTTTATTTTTTCTTCATGTCTGATTGCTGTGGCTAAGACTTCCAGTACAATGTTAAACAAGAGTGGCGAAAGTGGACATCCCTGTCTTGTTCCTGTTCTTAATGGAAATGTTTTTAGTTTCTGTCCATTGAGTATGATGTTGGCTGTAGGTCTTTCATATATGGCCTTTATTATGTCGAGATATGATCCCTCTATTCCTACATTGCTGAGCGTTTTTATCAGAAATGGATGCTGGATTTTGTCGAATGCTTTTTCAGCATCTATTGATATGATCATGTGGTTTTTATTCTTCATTTTGTTTATGTGGTGTATCACATTTATTGATTTGCGAATATTGTACCAGCCTTGCATCCCTGGAATGAATCCCACTTGGTCATGGTGAATAATTTTTTTGATGTATTTCTGGATCCGATTTGCTAGTATTTTGTTCAGGATTTTGGCATCTATGTTCATCAGGGATATTGGCCTGTAGTTTTCTTTCTTCGTAGTGTCTTTTTCTGGTTTTGGAATTAGAATTATGCTGGCCTCATAGAACGTGTTTGGAAGTCTTCCTTCTTCTTGAATTTTTTGAAATAGTTTGAGGAGAATGGGTGTTAGTTCTTTTTTGAATGTCCGGTAAAACTCCCCCGTGAAACCATCTGGGCCTGGGCTTTTGTTTGCTGGGAGAGTCTTGATTACCTCTTCAATTTCCTTAGTTGTTATTGGTTTGTTCAAGTTTTCTATCTCTTCCGGGAATAGTTTTGGGAGACTGTGTGTTTCTAGAAATTTGTCCATTTCGCTGAGATTGTCGAATTTGTTGCCATATAGTTGTTCATAGTAGTTGTTAACGATCTTTTGTATTTCCGTGGTGTTGGTTGTTACTTCTCCTCTTTCATTTCTGATTTTGTGTATTTGGGTTCTCTCTCTTTGTTTCTTGGTGAGTCTAGCTAGGGGTCCATCAATCTTGTTTATCTTTTCGAAAAACCAGCTCTTTGTTTCATTGATCCTTTGAATTGTTTTTTTGGTCTCTATGTCATTTATTTCTGCTCTGATCTTTACTATTTCCTTCCTTCTACTTGCTCTGGGGTTTTCTTTTTGTTTGCTTTCTAATTCTTTAAGTTGTGAGGTTAGACAGTCAATTAGAAATTTTTAACAAGATGTTTTGAAGCTAATACTCAGGAGTGCCTGTCCTTCTGATTTCCATTTGTAAATATTTTCTCCTTTCTCTGTTTGTAATGAAATTTGAAGCTAGTAAGACTTTTGATTGGCTTTAGGAGTTTGTTTTTGGGGGTGAGGGTGGGCACAGAATTTCCCTTAATTGAGTGTGATGATATGCCATTTGCTCTTAGTTTATTCAGAATGTGTAATAAAATGTTTGGTGTAGGATTTATGTCTACATTTACATTATCCTATTATTATTTCATTGGTGTTCAAAAATTAAAAGGGGTTTGATCTCCCTCCCTGTGCAGAAGATGGCCCCGGGACTCGATGTGTTGAAAAGAACCAATTCCAAGTGAATAACATGATCGTCTTCCATGTGGGCTTGTTATTTTTACATGGAACCCAGACACTCAGAACACATTGCATTTGGAGATAGTTTTCACCTCATGGAATGTCTAAAGTATAATAATAGGGGTCAACAAAGACAGAAAAGGTATACAATTTCTATGATGAGCATATAATTTTTTAGTAGACTCACAGATCTTTAAATCATTCTCTTGCAGTTTAAATTTGACTTGTATTCCTAATTTCCTCCATTCACTGGGTGAGTGAGTGATGTGTGAGTGCAGAAGAATGGAGTTAAAGCAGAAAGATGTAGAGTGGAGATAAACATCTAACTGTGATTAGGCAAGAGAGAATGATTCCTGTGGACAAAGATGGCTTTGGGTAAATTCAAGAGGTTTGAGAGAAAGGTCAGAAAATAGCTGGGTGTACAAGATTGCTTAGTGTATTTTAGAATGGTAGATATTAAAAAAGGATGGAGATGTGGGAGAGAGGAAGGGAGCAAGGTAAGATACAGGGAAATAAACCTAGGTCTAGAGCTCCCAAAAGAGCAAGTTGGTGGTATTTTTCAGGACTACCTGCCCGAAGGCTACCTTTGCCTTTCCTAGGTATTGACTGGATCCTTAGGGCTCAGTTTTCACAGCATTAGTCTAAAACTAGAAGACCTGAGTTTTTCAAACTGGCAAGGCAAATTACTATTCATGAGCTTTGAGGTAAGTTTCTTAAACTATGTTAATCTACAAAGTTACCTAGTGTAAGAAGACCTAATCTTTCTTGCGATATTATGTAGGTCACTTGAGAAAGCCTGTGAAATTATTCTAAAAATCTAAAGTGGGACTTTCAACAACATGGAAGACTAAGAAGGGTGCAAATTCAAGTGCTGGAAAAATATTTCTCCATCAATTATTTAGTACAGAGCTCAGCTCAAAAAATGAAAAGGAAATCCTAAGTGATGGAAATTAAGAGAGAAACCAAAACCAGAGAGGTAAATAGGAGATGATACCACTTGCCTAAGTGGGTTTCAGATCAGATACGTACCTACAATCCAGAGGTTGGGAACCAGAGACATGGCCTTGGATCTGTGTGAGATTAGAGAACTGAAAAAGAACTCTGTGCATAAAGCGTGGAGTCTTGAAAACCTGCACTATTTGTCTAAAGAGAGCTACAAAAACTTTTCCTGCCAGCTCAGAAAAACAAAAATAAAGCTTACTATTTGTTTAAGGCCTTCAGGGAAGAAGGAAGGTTGCTTAAGAAAAATTTAAAGCCACATCTGGACTGTGCCACATATAGGTGTAGAGTCTGAATTTACTCTACGAGGGTGGTATGGAAAACTTAAACCATGAAATTAGCATTAGAAGCTGATTTGGAGCTATTGAATGACTTCAAATCCCTAGTGAAAACACATCTGAAAGGACTCAAAGTGTTTTATTTTTTTTCTCCACATTTAGAGCAATCAGGATCTCCAGGGGAAAATAAGCTTTGCAGAAGACGAGTTCACAAATTAAAAAATTACAAACCACACGAGGAAATGAATCACCATGAAGGAGAGTCAAGACATAAAAACAAATGAAAACTAGCTACCCAAGTCTTGAGCATAATAAATATGAGACTACATAGGTTTTGAAAGAATTAAATAGAACTTCTGGACATAAAAACAATAGAGATTAAAACATTTAAATGCTATGAAAAGTATTTGTATGATGAGAGGTTATATATCAGAAATAGATGTTTTTATTTTACACAATAATGGGAAATATTATTAGAATAAGGGAATTTTATGTGATATTTATTCATGTCTACTCTGAAGATCTATATTAAGTTCTGCAGATACCAAAATTAAGTTAAGATGCAGTCCCTGACCTTGTAGAACTCATATTCTAGGGCCGACCACAAAGATGCAATAAAATGTTATAGATGAATAGAGTACAATGAGGATATAAAAGAGAGAGTGGTCAAGTCTATCTGCTGGGATTGGGTGGAGGGCAGTCAGAAAAAACTTTGCAGAGTTGAAAATACTTTAGTTGAATCTTAAAAGATGGTTGGGAGTTTTCCAGCCCCATAAAGAGAGAAAACCATTATAAGTAAAATGTGCATGGTTAAACCACTTGGACAGTTATATGTCAAAGCTTGTTGAGAGACAGACAGGTTGTGAGTTCTTGGTCGATATCTAGGGCTGCCTACCTCAAAAGAAAGTCAGGCTGCTGAACTCACTGGAATTTTAAACAATAGACACAGCATCTTTGAGGTTGTATCTAGTCTAAAGGTAATTTTTTTCATGCCTTAAAATTTGTTTGTAAGGTGGTTGTTTAGCATTGGAGGAAGTTTTCTTATAGATATCTTGTTATCTATGGTCATTAGGTAACCATACTGTGCCTGTAGAGTAGCATTAATCATGCTGTTTTTCACTAGATATAGTCACTATTCACATAGGACAAGGAGAAATGTATTTGGATGCCAAGAATACATCCCTTTCCCTTAATAACAGGGTCACTAAAAGCAATATTTGCTTACTCAGCATTGGGTTGAGGGAAGGGTGGAGAAGATGCATTCTTTCAACAAGGGTATAGTGTTTTTTTATACTTCTATGTCTCTATAGTGAAAGAAAATAGTTATCAAATGTATGAATGCCTCTCTTAGTGTTCTGCACTGGAGACTGCAAGCATTTTGATGAGTGGGTAGAGGTGGTGGGTGCATTGGTTCTTGATCAATAGGGTAGGGGTTGGTTGTCGCAGAGCCAAGATACACCCCATGACACAATAGAAGTCATCAAGGTAGAAGGCAACTATCCCAATAGATTTTTCTGTTATTTTGGGAACAGATGTTGAAGATAATAAGGAAAGATGAAAATGATTAGTTTTTAAGTTTCAAATGATTGACCTACTGCCCTTTATGCATAGTTTCTTATGAACTCTCAAATGGTACAGATGGAGAACACTAGAGGTAAAGAAAGGCTAAGTAACTTATCCAAGGTCCCAAAGTGGTAAGCAGGGTTTGAACCCAGGCACTCTGACTCCAGAACCTCTACTCTTTTTAAAAGTTAATTTAGATTCCAAAATGGTGATGGAGTTAATGGAAGCTACACAAACCATCTCCCAGAACCAAACTGGAATTACAACTAAAATAAAATAATTACAACTAAGACAAATTGTTGGGAAAGGCAACAGAAAAGCAGCTTGTGAGGACCATATAACCAGGGACACTTAATCAATCCTGATAGGATTGCAGAGGTGCAAGAGGTGGATGCTGGGAGCCCATAGACAGCAGTGGTCTTAGCTGTGAGCAGTGCCCATGGGGTTAAAATCCCAAGCCAGCTCCAGGCTCCAAAGCGCAGCAGGCCAGAACAAAGCACTAAACTAGCTGCAGCCATTCACCTTGGGATCCAGCAGAGGGAGGGTGGACTGGACTGAAACTGTGTGGGAACACTTGGGATTTGGAGGGTGCTCAGAGCTTTTGCTAAGTTGCAGCCATGCAGGACGGTGGCGGTTTTACCCTTTACCAGGGTTTTAGGGAAAGGCAGTGGCCCCTCCCTCAGAGATTCAACCCCACCCAGGTCAGCCAAAGAAATGCAAATTGAGGCTCATTAACAACCAGCATCTGCCCCACCCTCAGGAAATGTTCTTACTCTGAACACGAGGGAGTTTTTCATTCAACTGAGAACCCAAGGCTCTTCAAGTAACCAAGACTAATAGCCTCCAAACAAAAAGCTAGAAGATAATTGAATTGTCCCTGGGCTTGCAAATGTACCCAGTAAAGGAAGACTTGACAGTGGTGTTTAACATGGGTCCTCCCACACTCATCTAAACTCAGTAGAGGGAGCCACAAACAGCAGAACACCAACACCCAGAGACTTCTACAGAAGATGACATAAATGCAATGCAGATAACCAAGTTATCAGAGGTCAAGTTCAGAGCCATGATCCAGAGAAAGCTCAAGAGCATGTGTAAGGACCTCAACACCATGAGTAAAGTTATAGAAGCATTGAATACCAACCAAGTGGAATTGAAGAATGACATAGCAAAAATAAAGAACACATTGGAAGAACTAAACAGCAGAATAGAGGAAGATGAGGACTGAATCCGTGAATTAGAAGACAGGGTAGAAATAATCAACCAATCACAAAACCAAAAGGAAAAAACAATAAAAAAACAGGAACACAGCTTAAGAGAACTGTGGGACAACTGGAAACATAATACTATTCGCATCATAGGAGTCTCCAAAGAAGAAGAAAATTACAAAGGGTTAGAGAATATATTTGAAGAAATAGTGACAGAAAACTTTCCTAACTTGGTGAAGGAGGAAGGCATTCAAGTTCAAGAAGCAAAGAGAATCCCAAGTAAGAAAAACCCAAACAGGCCCACACCAAGACACATAATAATTAAAATGCCAAAAATTAAAGACAAAGAGAGAATCCTAAAGGCAGCAAGAGATAAGCAACAGGTTACCTACAAAGGAACCCCCATAAGGCTCTCAGCTGACTTCTCAACAGAAACACTGCAGGCCAGAAGGGAATGGCATGAGGTAATCAAGGTCATAAAAAACAAGGATCTGAATCCAAGACTACTCTATCCTGCAAAGCTATCATTTAAAATAGAAGGTCAAATAAAGTACTTCCAAGACAAAAAAGGCTAAGGAAATACATTAGCACCAAACCAGCACTGCAAGAAATGTTTAAAAAAACTGCTCTAATTAGTAGAAGAAATAGAAAAAAATATATAACCACAATAAAAAAAAAATGGCAATAAATAAGTATATGTCAATAATCACCTTAAATGTAAATGGTTGAATGCTCTGATAAAAAGACACAGAGTAGCTGATTGGATAAGAAAGCATGAGTCATTTATATGTTGTTTACAATAGACCCACCTCACAACAAAAGATTCACATAGGTTGAAACTGAAGGGATGGAAAAAAATCTTCCAAGCAAATGGAAAGGAAAAAAAAGCTGGGGTAGCAATTCTCATATCTGATAAAATAGATTTCAAAATGAAGGCCATAACTAGAGACAAAGAAGGCCACTACATAATATTGAAAGGATCTATCCAACAGGAAGATATAACCTTGGTAAACATATATGCACCCAATATAGGAGCACCAACATATATTAACATCTTCTGAAGGATTCAAAGGAGAAATCGACACCAATACAATCATAGCAGGAGAATTCTCCACCTCACTGACATCAGGGGATAGATTTTCTAGACATAAAATTAACAAGGAAACACAGACTCTAAATGAAGCACTAGACCAAATGATTTAATAAATAGCTACAGAGAATTACACCCCGAAACTACAGAATTCACATTCTTCTCAAGTGCACATGGGACATTCTCAAAGATAGACCACATGTTAAGGCACAAACTAAGTCTCTACAAGTTCAAGAAGGTTGAAGTCTAATCAAGCACCTTCTCAGACAACAATGGCATGAAACTAGAAATCAATTGTAACAAGAACATGCAAAAGCCTTTGAACACATGGAGGCTAAATAGCACATTAGTAAACAATGAATGGGTTACTGAGTAGATCAAGGAAGAGATTAAATACTTCCTGGAAACCAGTGAAAATGAGCACACAACACAAAATCTATGGGATGCAGCAAAAGCAGTTCTGAGAGG
Source organism: Molossus molossus (assembly GCF_014108415.1). Taxonomy (NCBI): domain Eukaryota; kingdom Metazoa; phylum Chordata; class Mammalia; order Chiroptera; family Molossidae; genus Molossus; species Molossus molossus. Next base: position 64,398,144 of record NW_023425402.1, on the reverse strand, counting down.
GAAGTTCATAGCACTACAGGCCCACCTCAAGAAATAAGAATAATTTCTAATTGACTATCTAGCCTCATAACTTAAAGAACTAGAAAGCAAACAAATAGAAACCCCAGAACAAGTAGAAAGAAGGAAATAGTAAAAATCAGAGCAGAAATAAATGACATGGAGACCAAAGAAAAAAACAACAACAACAAAAAACAGTTCAAAGGATCAATGAAACAAAGAGCTGGTTTTTCAAAAAGATAAACAAGATTGATGAACACTTAGCTAGACTGACCAAGAAACAAAGAGAGAGAACCCAAATACACAAAATCAGAAATGAATGAAGAGAAGTAACAAGTGACACCACAGAAATACAAAAGATAGTTAACAAATACTATGAACAATTATATGGCAACCAATTTGAAAATCTAAGTGAAATGGACAAATTTCTAGAAACACATAGTCTCCCAAACGGGACCCGGAAAAGATAGAAAGTTTGAACAGACCAATAACAACTAAGGAAATTGAAGATGTAATCAAGACTCTCCCAGCAAACAAAAGTCCAGGCCCAGACGGCTTTACGAAGGAGTTTTACCGAATATTTAAAAAAGAACAAACACCCATTCTCCTCAAACAATTTAAAAAATTCAAGAAGAAGGAAGACTTCCAAACTCGTTTTATGAGGCCAGCATAATTCTAATTCCAAAACCAGAAAAAGACACTACAAAGAAAGAAAACTACAGGACAATATCCGTGATGAACATTGATGCCAAAATCCTTAACAAAATACTAGCAATCGGATCCAGCAATATATTAAAAAATTATTCACCATGACCAAGTGGGATTCATCCCAGGGATGCAAGGCTGGTACAAAATATTCTCAAATCAATAAGTGTGATACACCACATAAAAAAATGAAAGATAAAAACCACACGATCATATCAATAGACGCTGAAAAAGCATTCAACAAAATCCAGCACCCATTTCTGATAAAAACGCTCAGCAATATGGAAATAGAGGGATCATATCTCGACATAATAAAGGCCATATATGAAAGACCTACAGCCAACATCATACTCAATGGGAAAAAACAGAAGCATTTCCCTTAAGAACAAGAACAAGATAGGGATGCCCACTTTTGCCACTCTTATTTAACATAGTACTGGTAGTCTTAGCCACAGTAATCAAACATGAAGAAAAAATAAAAGGGATCCAAATTGGAAAGGAGATGTGAAACTGTCATTATTCGCAGATGACATGATATTATACATAGAAAACCCTAAAAACTCTATCAAAAATCTACTTGACATAATAAATGAATTTGGCAAAGTAGCAGGATACAAAATTAATGTCAAGAAATCGACAGCATTCTTATACACCAATGATGAACTCACAGAAAGAGAAACTAAAAAATAATCCCATTTACTATTGCAGCAAAAAAATTAAGATACCTAGGAATAAACTTAACCAATGAAGTAAAGGACCTGTTTACAGAAAACTACAGGACATTGAAAAAAGAAATAGAGGAAGATATAAAAAAGTGGAAACACTTTATTGATTGGAAGAATTAACATCATTAAAATGTCCATATTACCCAAAGCAATCTATAGATTCAATGCAATCCCCATCAAAATACCAATGACATTTTTCACAGAACTAGAACAAATACTTCAAAAGTTCATATGGAACCAAAAAAAGACCCCAAATAGCCACAGCAATCTTGAAAAAGAAGGACAAAGTAGGTGGGGTCACAATACCAGATATCAGGTTATACTACAAAGCTACTGTAATCCAAATAGTCTGGTGCTGGCACAAGAACAGGCAGATAGACCAGTGGAACAGAATAGAGGACCCGGAAATTGGCCCAAGACATTATGCTCAATTAATATTTGACAAAGGTGGCAAGAGCATACAGTGGAGTAAAGACAGCTTCTTTAATAAATGGTGTTGGGAAAATTGGACAGCTACATACAAAAAAAATGAAACTAGACCATCAACTTACACCATACATAAGAATAAACTCAAATTGGATAAAAGACTTAAATTTGACTCATGATTCCATAAAATCCTAGAAGAAAATATATGCAACACATATATTTCAGACATCATATGCAGCAGAATTTTCACTGATACAACACCTAAGGCAACAGAAACAAAGGAAGAAATGAACACATGGAATTACATCAAACTAAAAATCTTCTGCACAGCAAAGGAAACAACCATCAAAATAGAAAGGGAACCCACTGTATGGGAGAGCATAATTGCCAATGATACATCAGATAAGGGGTTAATTTCCAAAATATATAGAGTGCTCATACAACTCAACAAAAGGAAGACAAAGAACACAATTAAAAAATGGGCAGAGGTTTGGACTGGCAAGGGTGTGGAGAAAAGGGGACTCTAGTATACTTCTGGTGGGAATGCAGACTGGTGCAGCCACTATGGAAAACAATATGGTGTTACCTCAAAAAATTAAAAATTGAACTTCCATTTGACCCAGTGATTCCACTTCTAGGAATATACCCTAAGAAGCCTGAAACACCAATCGGAAAGAATATATGTACCCCCATGCTCATAGCAGCACTATTTACAATAGCTAAGATCTGGAAACAGCCCAAGTGTCCACCAGTAGACGAATGAATAAAAAAGCTGTGGTACATATACACAATGGAGTACTATGCAGCGGTAAGAAAGAAAGATCTCTTATCCTTTGAGACGACATGGAGGGACCTGGAGAGTATCATCCTGAGCAAAACAAACCAAGCAGAGAAAGACAAATATCACATCATCTCACTTATTTGTGGAATATAATGAACATAACAGTCTGAGGAACAGGGTAGACCCAGAGATGTGGAAGTAGGGTACAGACTGACAACCCTCAGAAGAAGGGGTAGGGGTGAGGGAAGAGATAAACCATAGAACTTATATGCATGTACGCATAACCGATGGATATGGACAACAAAGCTGGTGATGGGGTGGGGGGTGTCAATGGGGAAAAAAGAAGAAACATCTGTAACAAAATAAATTAATGCCCTGGCCGGTTACTTCAGCGGTTAGAGCGTCAACCTGTGGACCAGAGAATCCCGGGTTCGTTCCCACTAGGGGCATGTTAAAAAAATAAATTAATTAAAAAATAAATTAATTAAAAAATGAATTCACCAAAAAGTTAATTAAAAATATTTTTCAATTACAGTTGGCATACAATATTGTATTAGTTTCATGTGCAGAACATGGTGATTAGACATTTAAGTAACTTATGAAGTGATCACCTCAATAAGTCTAGTACCCATCTGACACCATACATACTAATTACAATATTATTGACTATATTTTTTATGCTGTACTTTACATTCCTGTTATTACAACTGTTTTTGTAACTAGCAATTTGTACATCTCAATCCCTGTTTTCTTTTACCCATCCCTTTACTCCCTCCAATCAGGCAACCATGTATGTTTCTGTTTTGTGTGTTCATTTATTTTGTATTTTAGATTCCATACACAGTAAAATCACATGGTATTTTTTTTTCTCTGTCAGACTTATTTCACTTAGCATAATATCCTCTAGGTCCATCCATGTTGTCATAAATGGCAAGATTTCATTATTTTTTATGGCCAAGTAATATTCCATTGTGTATATGTACCACAACTTCTTCATCCATTTGTCTGTTGATGTGCACTTACAGAACCTCCACTCTTAGTCAGCTAAATGTCCAGTCTCTGGATGTATGGACAAACTAATGTGCCAGCATTTTGCAGTTGAACCTGCCAAAAGAGGATAAGTGTCTTTGATGTTTTGCACTTAACTTCAGTTATTCTGCAAGTTCAGATATGCATTCAGTGAGATTGAGGGCATTTTCAATGCATTGGTTTAAATTGAAATAATTCTATTGGACTATTTTTCTTCCCTCTAGTCTCCATGTATTTTCCCCGCCTCATTATCTCTTTACAATTTAAGGAGGATATTACAGTAGCTAGAACACTTTAATTCCAAGATCTACTATGTATTTGTGCATGACCTGAAAGGAGAGGAATTCTCAGGTGATTCTAGTATCTACATTTGTAAATGGCAGTGTCTGCATCTGCAAATGGCAGGTAATAGCTTTTGCCTGATGGGTTCTTGAAAAGTAATTTGTTTGTAAATGACTTCTGGCTCTTTGGGTCAAAGAATTAAGTCAATTAAAACAGAAATGAAAGATTCTGACATAACAATTATTACTGGGAAATAGAAGAATGTACCTATAATAAGAACCAGGAAGATCAAAGGGCAATATATTCAATGGAGTGAAACTAGCAAATTATTAGAAAAGACTTTTCAAGTAGAAGAAAATGTCATATATATATGTATGAATAATGGCATTACTAACTTTAAAAGAATACAGACCTTCTCACATTGAAGCCCATCAAAGCCATCTTTCAACCATTATTATTCAGAGACAATGACTTACTACAATGTTTATTTAGTAATTGAAATTCCCAGTGCAGAATAAGTGCTTATTTCATTGATGAAATTCTGAAAATTTAAAAGACTTTAAACTAAACTGATAAAAGCAGCCTGCTGACCTCCTCACAAATGAGATCAAGATGTGCCCAGGAGAATGACCAGAAGAATCCATGGCTGACCTGAAGGAGATGCTGACAACAGATCAGAACTACAAAGTAGACATGTATTATTTAAAACAGGCTTTATAGAGTATCATCAATTATAGGCTCTCCTTCCTAAGTAACATAACCTTGTAGCTTTTAAATCTGACTAGTAAAACTCTAACAACTGATGAAGAAAAATCCTATCATTTCACATTCAGGCAGATTAAAAGAATCCAAGACTTCTTGCTACCCCTTGTTATTCAAAGCCTTCCAACTTCCTCCAAATACTTAATGCTCCAAAATACCCTGTCTAATATAATGCCAAATTAAATCACAGCTTCTTCAGACATTCCCAGAAATGTGCCAGAAGTAGTTGAAGGATGTGTTAAATGATTTCTTTCTTCAGTCCTTACGGTGGCTGGGTGGGGTCTGAGGGGAGTGGTTTCCAGCCTTGAGCAGCTTCAGAAGTTTAACATAATGTTATGTTCTATGTGTGCTGTGACATCTTTTAAAAGTTGGGGAAGAACTCTCCTGAGCATTGCAGTCGGATACTCTTATTATGAGATTAGCTAATACCAATTTAGGAAACATTTATAATAGTGCCCAGCATGTAGTAAGTGAAGGAAAAGTGCTTATTAAAAAATACATAAAATTGAAGCTATTATTTTTAAAACTTTACACTAAGGTATACATGACTTATAGGTTCAGTATGTCGTTAATCTGAATTCATTTCTAATTGGAGGAATCACAGCTTTTCTTTCCCTGCCTTGCAAACTAGTGTTGTACAGTGTACAATGCACAAGATCAATGCTGTTTCTTAGCAGAAAGTCTCATGTCACCTCTACCTCTCTATCCTAACACCATTACAAGTAACTTTATATCTCATGGGACTTGGTAAAAATAGTCATTTTGGGAGGGAACAGTAAATGTTGGCAAGAAAAGCATGGATATTCCAAACCAAGGAACTATGACCATAATGGCAGAGGATCGCGGACATATTGTGAATCATCGCAGCACTATCCACCTACCTTCCAAAGGGTTTTGAGTTGCCTTCCCAGAACAGGCTGAAAATTTGCACAAGTGTTTGTTGAATGAATAACATATTAGTGAACAAATAGTCAAATTCTAATAGATTCATGTTCATTAAGGAAGGAACGAAGTAAAATGATTTTGTATTTGTATAGTGCTTTATTCTGGCTAAAAAGTCAATGACAATGTACCAATAAGCAATTATACCAAACATCCTAACATAATATTTGAAAGCTGGGAATCACAGTACAATCCTGTTTTTGAAAGTCAAATGTACAAGTTAATTTTTCAATCTATATTCCCAAAATTGAGGCCCCAAATTAGATATCAAATCAGCACTGAAATAGTAGTATCAGTTACATGGAGAAGTTTCAAGTATACTTCTAAATCCACAATTTTTTTTACATTCAGTGCCTTCAATTTTTTTCATATATATATATATGACCTTTGGAAAAAAGTAATATCTATTGAAGAGTTTGACATTATATACGAATTCTGTGCACAAAGATTGACTGCTGCTGAGTCACCCAGGAGGCTCTAGGAAGAGCTAGGTGGCACTGAATTTGATCATAGAAGACAGAATCATATTTTAAAAATAATTCTCTTAGCAATTCAGCCATATAGCAGAGGTTTGCCACTTATTTTTTTCAGTGTTGGCTGCAAACACCACACATCCCTGCAGGCTGTCAGCGCTCCTGGAGGAAGGTAGGGAAGGTGGAATAGAACAAAGGGGTGGGCACTCCTGGAGGTTCGTGGGAAGAGACCATCCATCTGACATTATTGAAAGGCTATCTCATTTTCTAAACCCTCCCAAATAAACTCTTACATTAATATAGCACTTTACAGACTTAAAGTGTAGCCACTTTATGAAGTGATCCCATTTAATTACAATCCTAGCCCATTGGCCCTGCTAGGCAGCCAGGAGAAGGCTTGTTGGGACCTCATACAGTCAAGATCAAACTCAGCTAAAAGTCCGGCCTTGAACCGGGCCTGGCATCCTTTTCTCTGCAGCACAGCAGCTTCAGGGAGTTTCTGTGGCTTTCTGGAGCCACTGTGAGACACAACCTAATGCTGATGGCCGTCCCGGGGGGTCCTGGGAGAGAATCCAGGGTAGCATGCAAGCCGACGTGTAGTCTTCTTGGCACGCAGTGGACATGGTGAAATCATTGCTAAATGGAAGTAAAGTCCCCTCTGGCTTGCTTCTGCCTTGTTTATGGTCTTCTTCTTGTTATTTAGGAGCTAATTATGCAGTCTGCTGAGTGTGTCTTGGCTCCCAGGCCTGTACTGCCTGCTCTCTCACCGTTTGCCTGCCTGTTGTTTCTGTCACAGAGAGAGGTCAGTGAGAGACTGCATCAGACGTTAATCAGCCTCCTCCGCTTGTTAGCATCAGTGGAAATCTCTACAGAATGTTTCATATTTGGCTATCAAGGATTTGGACATCTGGAGATTATTTATGGATTTCACTACTCACTCTGTTCCATTCACATTACTGGGAATAGCAGAGGTTTGCCTATGTACCTAACACAATTTCCAGTTTGCAGAGGGGTGCTATGCCCTGGAGAACTGAGCATGTTAGTTCATATCCCTCCATGGCAAACAGGTCTTGGTTACAACATATAAGTATGCAAGAAATGCTTGTATAGGACTAAAGGGTAGGGTGGGTTGAAAAGTTTTAAACTATAGGACCATCTCACTTTGAACAACAGAGCTACTTCTGAAAAGTTATTATGAATTGGATTTATGAACATTTAGTTACATTTTAATCCACCAGTGGAGCCAACAACTCAAGGCACACCCTGCTATGAGCTCTTTTGCAGGTGCAAAGTATTTTTGTGAGGAAATAATTACCTCCTCATTTGTCTGTTTTATGAATTTGAATTTGAACATATCAAGTTGTCTTAAAACACCTAAAAGAGCTAAATCTGCCAAGATGCTTTTCATTGACTACCTGGTAAATGAATGAATTCATTCTCTCATGGGAACATTAGAAGCTGTCTGGCTGTTTCTACTTTCTTTTTTCAAATACTTTTTATTGATTTTTTTTTTTTTTTTTTTTTTTAGAGAGAGTCAGGCAGGGAGACATAGAAACATCCAGGTGAGAGAGAAACATGGATTAGCTGCCTCCTGCATGCCCCCTACTGGGGATTGAGCCTGCAACCTAGGAATGTGACCTGACCAGGAATTGAACCAGGACCTCTCAGTTTTTAAAGAACCTCTTCCTTCGTCCTTATCTCTCTGTTCCCTGAAGAATTTCTGTATCTCTTCAGGCAAACCAGGCAGTAGGAGCAGTGCATGGGATGACTTTCAATCCACTGAGTCACACTGGCCAGGTGGCTGTGTCCATTTTCAAAACTGAGTAGTGCTTATTGTAAATTGGACAAAGGTTTTTAATGAGCCGCATCTGATTAGATTCCTAAAATTTTGAACATTCTTTCTCTCTATATAGGAGAAAAGTGAATGGACCAGTTCATATAGTCAGGTTTAGAAACTTCTGCTCTATGCAATGCTAAATCTATTGCTTATTGTGTTTATGTATATTTGGATAAGAAAGACCTGTTTGTTTTTATTTTAAGGTTCTAAATGGAGTATCTTTGCTAATACTTTAATCCCCTGCTTACAGAATTTTCATTAAGACCTAAAAAGTAGGAATAAACTAATTTTCATTTATACATTTCATACTCTTTTCTTCTATTTATACCTCATCTTTGCTCTTCTATCCTAGACAAAAGCTAGTGTTTTTAGCTCTCATTTTTTCAGAGGATTGCTCTGTCTTTTCTGTCATTTGTGCAGATGGCTTCAGAGTTCCAGCACAAACATATAGTGCCATGAAAAATAAGCCAAAAAATGTAAGTCTTTAAAGCATAGTAGAGTTGATTTTGCCTACAGTGTTAGTTTCTTTTGGTCCACTGCCTGACATCCATTAGGTATACTCTGAATAGCCTAGCCCTGGACACAAAGGAAAGAGCTTGCTTTCAGTCTGGTTTGTACTATTTACTGTTAGAGATGAGAGCAAATGAGAATAAAAGCATTAAGCCTTGTTGCCAAACCCCTTGGTTCATGACTGTTCCTTGGATTTGGTTTTCATTCTCATCTTTGCATCTAAGGTGAGATGTCATATTTTGGTTACATGTCTAATTATTTTTAAAAGCAGACCTGGAAGAGCTTTTAGTTGTTCAATTTTAAGAAGGCTGGTATGTGCCATCTAGAAAAGAGAGCCATCGAAGCTGATTCCATCCGTGGGCACTGCATTTTAACCATGGTATTGTGTGTTTCTAGCTTCAAGCTACCAAGGTGGTCTGTTCATGGAGCCTTGAGAAGCTTCCTGTTCTACTGCAGGCATCTCCTGAGGTCACCTTGTTAAAAAATTTACTCTCATAATCAGTTTCTAAGAATCAATATTTTTCTTCCTATTTCCCCCAGCTTGGACATAATGCAATTAGAACAAAGGGCTCTCAGGCTTCAGGATGACCAGAATTGTTGCTAAAGGAAACACTGTCCAGCGGTTCTCCCTCACATAACAACTGTCTTCCTCCTTCCACTTGGACGTCACAACGATGTGAGAGCTGGAATGTTCAACCAACAGGCTTGGCACTGGGACACTAGGGGGGACAAATATCTCTAGAAAGAGCAACCTGTACCAAGATCTTTGATGATGCGTCCTTGTAATAACCACAGGCACTATCGCATTCATCTCTCCCTGGAGGCTGTCCCCAGGAGATAATGGCATTTTGCAATAAGTGTGACCAATCCTGGGTAATTCAAAGGGCTATTTGGATTTATCTAATTTTGATGAACAATGCTCAAAAAAGTAGGGGTTTCCCCTCTGTTAAGAAATGTAGGGCATTTTCTAAGGCTTTCCATCTCTAATTCCTCAATCAGTGGGAAGTTATTAATACTTGAAAATGTTTGCATTGGATGACCACGTAAGACACATTGCTTATAGCTACCAGGTTAGAAAGACTGGGATGTAACAAGACAAGCAATCGGAGACTGAATTGAATAGCTAACAGGTTTCTGTCCCTTTCTGGAATAATTAGATATTTGAATGAGGCACAAAGCAGAAAAATTGTTGTTCAGTTTATAAATGTAAGTAATGAAATCTATAAGAAAAATGTATGGCAAAGCTCCCCCTCCTTTAAAAAGATACAAAATTTATTTGTGTAGATTTTGTGAATATACATATGGTGAAGTTTTTACAAAAACTGTGAAATATGCAATTAATTTGGAAAAGGATTAATGCCAGAATATAGTTTAATCTTTACTTCCTTACCCACAGCATAATTCTAAAATGCTTTCACTTTTCTCCTTCCCTTTAAAAACTTAACCTCCTGAGTGAAAAACAGTCAATGTTATTCAATATGAAAGAAATAATTATACTTGAGTCATGTGCAGGGTTGTGTTTCTTTGGACAGTTTTTAAAGAACCTCTTCCTTAGTCCTTATCTCTCTGTTCCCTGAAGAATTTCTGTATCTCTTCAGGCAAACCAGGCAGTAGTAGCAGCAATAATCTTGTTCACAAAGGGGCAGAAGGCCAGAGGGTTGAAGCCCCAAGGACTGGCGTTCAATACTGTCACTGTCATCCTGAGATCAGAGGGTTTGCCCCAACCCAGGTGACTAATGACCAGGAACACTTTGTGACTGATGACTGCTCTGTTTGGGGAGCTAATTGAAGTCCCTCAGTTCCTAGTGAATAATGCTCTTTCTAGCAGTGACAGTAATGTCATCAAGAGGGAAAATATGTGGCCAGCTAATGAGGAAAGAGGACATGAAGTCCCCATCTCCGGCCCCAACCCCGGGTTCTCTACTGGGCCAAGCAGGAAGTAATACTTTATAGGATGCTTTGTAAAAGTCTCTTTGAATTAGCAGAACTAGGTAAAAGACTATCTAAACTTTGACCTTTTTGACTAATATTACAAATATGCTCAGGTCTCCTCAAATCACTATAACGTATACCAAGAACAATCGACCTCCTTAGCATCTATAGCCCTTGGGGATCTGGGTCCTTGCCTACATCCTCATTACTCTCCTGTAGGTACCACACCCCAGCCACAAGAGATTGTGTGTCATTCTCTGGACACAGCATACTCTCTTCAATCTCTCACCTGTATCCCCACTCCACCAGTATTTCTCTCTCTGTAACATCATTTATCTCCATTTTAACTTTTTCTCTGTTCCTGGCTAGCTCCTACTTAATCTTCAATACTCAGCTCAGTATCCCCTCTTCTTTCTAAGTCAGTTACATGTGCCTTTTCTGGTTTCCCATAGCCTCGCCTATTTTAACATTGGTTGCATTGCATTGAGATGATCTGCTTAAGGATTCATTCACCTTCTTTCATTAGGTCTTAGGTAAGTTGATGACTTTTTTTGGTGGATGATCAATAAATGTTGCTTGAACTGAACAGAATAAGTGTACAGTACAGTTTGCTAAATAGAAATTGGCTTGTGGCTATCAATTCAGGAATGTAGTGGCTAAGAGCAAATCCAAACTCTACCACTTACTAGTTGTGTGACCTTGGACAGATTATTGTCTGTCAAATGGCAATGATAATAATATGTTACAGGCTGGTTGAGAGGTTTAAATGAGATAAATGTTAACCATTATTATCAGTGCCAAGTACAAGGTAAGTTCTTATATCTCATTGACTAGTGGTGTTTCCTAGATGTCTTGTTCTACATAAAAGTTAAAAATTAAAAGCAAGGTTTTTTTTTTAATTAAAAGAGTTAAAATGAAAACTTTGCTATAGAAAGAGGCCAAAGAACTGGAAAAACAGACACTGTACGTGGGATCAGGAATATATTTGTAGCATCCAGCTCTGGGGATAAAATAAATCAAACTTCTCCTCAGCCACTGTTTCAACTACCCAAGGTGAGTGATGATTCATACTAGGCAAGTAATAAAAAACACAGATTTAATTTATTTTGACATCCAGAATGGATGTGATAAAGTTTTCGAACTGCTGCCCTCTGGAGAATGAAGGAAGTAAAATGCAAGCATCTGGTGAGAGCCATGCACCTCCTCACACACAATGCCAGGTGGTGCGATAAAAGAATCCAGGGTGCAGAGCCAAAGGACCTGCGCTTGAGCTCTAGAGATTCAATTTACTACTGACTTTCCATATGAACTTGAGCAAGATACCTTACCTCTTGGTCTTACATATGTGGAAGTGTACTACAAAACACTAGAACCTCGGGCATTGTTTTTCACTAGGCATTCTGGTAAGTAAACTTCTTTTTTTTTTAATAATTTTTTTTTATCCTCACCCGAGGACATTTTTCCATTTTGTTCAGGTAGAGTGGGAGGGAGAGAGGGGAACAGAGAGAGAGAGAAACATCGATGTGAAAGGAACACATCGAGTGGCTGCCACCCGCACGACCAACCATGGCCGGGGACAAACTGCAACCGAAGTACATGCCCTTAGCGGGAACCGAACCCGGGTCTCTCCAGACCGCAGGCCGACGCTCTAACCGCTGAGCCAAACTGGCCAGGGCGTAAGTAAACTTCTTCATCTTGGCATTTCCTAGCACAAGGGAAGTTTTCAATAAATACCTTTGGAATATATGGCTTTAAATGAATAATGAATGGGTAACTAGAAGCACTATGGTATAATAAAATAATATGAGCTTTGGAATCAAGAAGGCCTGAATTCTAACCTTAGCTAGGTGGTTTTACCTTACTGAGTCTTTTTCTCACCTATTATATAAAGCTAATTATATGTATGCATTATAGGGTTGCTCACGGATTAAATAATATGCATATACATAAAGTGTCCAATAAAAAGTGCCATTATCAATGCCTGCCACTCAGTAGGAACCACAAAATGTATCTTCTTTGTTCTTGATTATTAGCTAAAGAACTGGTGTAGACATTAATTGAATAACTAAGATAAAATGAATTATTTGAACATGAATTAATCCTACTTTACATTGGTATGGTCCGGTGAAGTTTTCAGAGTTCTTCAAAACCACTTTATATTGTCTGATGCTACTGATATTTTCAGAAATGGCATTTTTACTGATGAGAAAAGCAAACCAGAGGTTATAGCTTGTCCAAGGCCAAACAGCCAGAAAGTAATTGATCCAGAACTATATTCTGGGCCTAATATGTCTTCTCCAGTGTTCTTTTCCAGCACAACAGCTGCCTCTGTCAATCAAAGCTGGGTATCTTTGACATTTGTCATGATTCTGATGTTAGCCAAAAAGATTGTGTACTGGATAAAGAACACTGGAACGTTTTCAAGTGGATCACACTTATCCAAGGATGTGAGGAATTTTATTGTTATATTGCTGTTATCAACTGACATCTGCATTAGTCATCTCCTTCTTAGCATGAAGAGAAAGAGTATTAATTTGCTCTACAAATATTTTAGCACTCATGTTCAAAGCAATAAACGATGTGCTGTAATTAATACTGGGAGTCTCAGAATCTCATTTTTCTCTTAATCCAAGACTGCACCTATATTTTTAAGTACTTTTTTCATTTGTCATTCCTTCCTACCATTTTCCTTTCCTTTGGGTATGTCACAGAGAATTATGTATCCTTTAAGTTCTATATACTCATTACTTAACCTTACCCAGAAACATCTAAAGTGGCTAAGACAGTAGTCGCCCAATGACTTGTACTTCTGAGACGTTTAGAGACATGCTCATTCCACATTTCATCACTCCTAAACTAATCAGATATGTACATTCCAAATTTTCCTTACCAGCATTCTAGGGACAGGGAAGTTGAACAATGCCAATGGGTATTGTTTACACCCTCTACATTCCAGTATGGAGCCAAGAACTTTACATGTTATCACCTCCATTCCAAAGAAACTCTGCTCATAGGGTAGTTTAGAGGTGAGGGTGGAATTTTTCCAATTTGAATTATCTCTGGGGAGATTGTGGAGCTTCTTGTATACCTTAATTGGTTTTCATTTTATACATTATTCTAAATGTGTATTTTACTATAAATAGAACACACATTATTGATTGGGGTTTGATTTCTGAGTTTCAAGGTGCTATGTAAAGATACTGAAATTAAGTATCTTACTCCCATCTAGTCTCAATATAAAATTTAAGAACTAAGAACACGTCATTTGCATTTTATTAGACACATTCAGCTTAGCCAGTGTTTACCTTAAAAAAAGGAAAATTTTAGCCCTGGCCTGTTTGGCTTAGCGGTTAGAGCATCCACCTGCGGTCCTGAGAGACCCGGGTTCGGTTCCCGCTAAGGGGCACGTACCTCGGTTGCAGTTTGTCCCCGGTCCTGGTCGGTTGTGCGGGTGGCAGCCACTCGATGTGTCCCTTCACATCGATGTTTCTCTCTCTCTCTCTGTTCCTCTCTCTCCCTCCCACTCTACCTGAACAAAAAATGGAAAAATGTCCTCGGGTGAGGATAAAAAAAAAAAAAATTAAAAAAAAAGGAAAATTTTAAATTTTGATTACAGTTATAAAAAATAAAAATAATCTACTTTTTGCTATTTGCCAATTCATTATTTAAAAATGTAAAACCTTCTTTCAAAATTGACTGCAGACATACTTTATTTCACACAGTTAGTAATGTGTAAACGTAATTGTAATGCTTTTATACTTCATTATAAAGTTTTAAAACTATTTTCTCTTATTGTTCAAGTAAAAATTGTGAGTTTTTAAAGCTACATTGAAAAGTAATCTCTTACTTATATGCATATATGCATAACCAATGGACATAGACAATAATGCTAGGGGTGGGGGGTGGGATGGGGAGGAGAGGGTCTAGGGGGGGAAAAAAGAAACATCTGTAACAAAAATAAATAAATAAAAATTGGAGGAAAAAAAGTAATCTCTTTCACATGGTTCAGAATATATGATGTTTATAAATTCTTTAGACATATATTTCACTAAATCTGCTAAATTCCAATTTAATTTATACATTGTAAATAGTATATTTGTTTAATATAATGCAAAGTCACTGAAGTCTGATAAAATAATGCTTTAAAAAGGTATGGCAGGCTTTTCCCCTGTATTATGTAAATGATGGCTTTTGCATGTTTTTCCTATGTTGAAAATGAATATATTAATTCAATCTGTCCCATTTCTCAAATAAAGTTGTGCTTTTTGGGAACTGATAATCAGCTGTTTAACAATCTTTTAGAACATAAGTCCCGAATGTTTTAACATCAAACTGTGAAATAAGGCAGAATTCAAAGGTATTGTTTGTTCTTCATGATAATCTAGAATTTTTATTTGATTCCAGGTACCTTTGGACAATAGACATGATGGGATGTTTTCTTTTGTAATTAACAATTTGTAACAATTAATTTTGTAAATAACAATTTAATTACATCGTTGAAATAAAATATAGTGTGGTCTTAATACATTGTAAATATTACAGAAGTACTACTTTGCTATAGTAATTTAATGACTGAAGCTACAGTGAATAACGATCTTACTGGTACTTGTGTACAAAATATTATACAGATTACTAACAAAGAAACTGCAGCGGTTGCAAGGATGTTACCAGCTCAACAAACATCTAACAATACAATATTCTTCTAAGAGGAAAAGTAATAATGTTAGAGTTATAGACAATAAAGAATTGTTTTCCATTTGAAACATTGGAAGAATCCAGATGACCTAGTATCTCCATTTATACTGTTACAAGAAAAAGATTTCCTTTCTTGGGGACTCCAATCCCCCAGCAGCCTAGTGCACTAAATTTACGTGAAGATAGCTTTTAGGATGCTACAGCAAAGTAAAGAAACATTTCTATCTGAAAATTACTGATTCATAGGCCACTGCTTAAACATCTGACTTTTTTTTTTTTTTAAACCTATTTACATACATTCAGCCCAAATCAGTAGATAAAATGTTTTGTCTATATTACAATAGGCATTGTTAACATTTCATCAGAAGGCCGGAACAAGACAAATAGCCATTGCCCAGCATTTAGGAGATTTGAAAATATCATACAAATATACAGTTAGATTGTGAGAAATCTAATTTTGCGCATGATATTGGTGGTCCCTTTTACAGACATGGAATGGCAGAAATTAACTGTTAGGGCAGTAACTAGAATGCTCCTCATCCAGGGCCTAATTCTCATCTGGTAGTCGAGCCTGTTTCCTGCAGGGTGAGGGTAGGTGGCCAAACGCCTTCACACTTAACGCCAGATAGATCTGACTTAGAGTGATGGGGAGGCTTGGGAATCATCTCAAGTGTGGGCATATGTCTGCAGCTTCTCCCAGATCCATGCTTCTTTTACATATATTTCATATGTAATAAAAAATTAGAGGTTCTTGGAAACAGCCCTCCTTGTCTAAATAAAGCTGTTGGTCTAGGACTGAAAGATTCATCATTACTCTGCAGAAACTGAGCAGGTTGGAAATGTGGCCCTTTCTGAAAATGTGTGTGATGGTGGAACGTGTGGTCAGGACAAATGTATTATCCTCAGAGGAAAGTAGATAACTCTGAAGTTGAACCTTTGAAAACTTATTGAAATCTAAACTATATTCAAATTAATAGGTCTAATTAAGGGACTAATTAATGAATGATGCTAATTAATGGTAACTCTAATGGGTATATTCTGGGGAGAACATCTGAGTAACCTGGGTTAGGAAATGATATTAAAGGTGTCAAAGGGAATCTATCTAATTAAAATGTTTTAAGGTGAAGGTGATAGAACACATACATGATGATATGTCACAGGTATTTCTTAGAGTATCAGTAAGCACCAAGTTTAGTGCTGTCAGCCCCATGGTCCCTTCATTGATTATACACAATTTAGATCTTGAAAGCACAACACATTATAAAATCTACATTGCATACACACAAATACAGTTTCAAAAATGAATCCTGGAGTTTGTTTTGTTTTGTCTTCTTATCAATAGAATTTTGTTTTCTTCACCAGGTTTTCATAGCTGTGAGAAGAAAGCTGGTACTACCTGGCAAGCTCTGAGACCTGTGGACTAACATTCAGGATAATGCAGAACAAAAGAGTGGCATTTCTTAAATGAAAACTAGACCCTGGTGAGTTTTTTCTCCTTCAGTGGTTCTCAACCTGTGGGTCGCGGCCCCTTTGGGGGTCAAACGACCCTTTCACAGGGGTCGCCTAAGACATAACAGTAGCAAAATTACAGTTATGAAGTAGCAACAAAAATAATTTTATGGTTGGGTGTCACCACACATGAGGAACTGTATTAAAGGGTCGCGGCTTTAGGAAGGTTGAGAACCACTGTAAGAGGTCTTGTTAATGCTCTCACAACCTGAGCCCTTATCTGCATATCACAGAGAGGTAAAGTAAGGGAACCAGCAAGTGGATTTGAGCTATGTACACAGATGATTAAAAGTTTCTCAGCTTGGTCCACAGGCCACATTCAGCCTGAGACCATACACTGCAAGAAGACCTCACCAGGCTGTCCAGGTATCTAAATACCTATACAGTCATCAAAAATGTTAGCTCTCCACTTCGCTTCATGCTATGCGGGCCTCTGGATCCTGCAGGAACCATGCTTTATCTGTATAAGGAGAAGGGTGTAAGTAAAGTTTGCCAGAGTTGAGTGGTTTCTTAAGCAACAGCAATACTTACTGGGAAAGGGCCTAATTCTGAGCACCATTAAGGAGTCACAGACCAGGGCATAAGAGGAAACAAAGCCATGCTTATCTTTATGCTTCAGCAGATCTTGGTAACCAGGACCAGAGAAGAGGCCTATCCTTAGCCCAAACCTGTACAGACACAGCTGGGTGCTGGTTGTCCCCAAGGGCATCTGGGAGAAGCACAGAAGCAGCCATCCATCACCCAGGCCACGATCACGCATGCGTCAGCTCCTCACTGCTCTTTTCTGTCTCCCCCACACACTGACAGGCCTCCTTAGCCACATGTGCTGGAAGGACCCGGTCTTCTAACTTCCACAAGCCGCGTAAAATGTTACTCAAACTGGGGTCACACTGCCTACAAACACATCTGAAAAATGTTACCATTGAAGGTTTTTTAGAACCACTTCCTGTATAATGACTTATATCTCCATGGACTTGATCCATACTAGGTGCTCAGAAACCAAAACACTCTCATCTGACATTAACACTGTAAATACAGAATTTCCCTTGAACGGTTGTCACTGATTATTCCTTGCTACAAACTGGGCTTATGGAATACCTACAGGTCAATTTAGTCGATTTTGACCCAACCTCTTAAAGGCAGGAACGGGGGAGGGGTGAGGGTAGAGGAGAGTTCTGAATGCTCATGGTCAAGGTTTCTGAATGAACTCAATTTGAGAAACTGAATTCATGTACAAGAGTGCAGCACATGGTACGGTTTACACTTGGTCACAGTTTTCTCACTTTATGACATTACTGTAACAGTTACAGGAGAGAAATACACACATACACACATTTATATTCACATTCACACACAGTATACTTTTACTGATCCAGACAATACTTCTTTTCAATTAAGAAAAAATGAAGCTGTTATTTGGCCACCCAGGCATAAAATCTACTCAGACCTGGAATATAAGAATACAATACTCTTCAAGTAAACAGCAATTGCACAGTGATAACAATATACATTAAGATTGACACATGCTGTCTTAAGAAGTCCAGTAATAGCTAAAGACTACAGAAAGTCAGAGATGTCAGCCTAAAAAGTCAATATGCCTCCTTTCTTTCATCTTAATTGTAATCCTTCACCCAAGAGAACAGCTTTAGTTCAGAAGATAATACATGTCCTCGTATGAAAATGCAGAGCTAATAAATTTTTAAGTGTCAATAAATTCTGCTCAATACTTTGAAGAGTCTTCAAATTCTTCTTGTTGTAGTAACAGAAAAAATAAACCTTTATGGTTATTTCCAATGTCAAATTTAAATAGAGATGTTTGAAAAAATATTAAGGTTTCTAAAGTTATATCATGGGCATTATTCTTTAAAAAGGTGGTCTCATTGGCATATATCAACTGCTTATATTCCACTGTTTTCATAAAATTCTACTTTCCAGTTTTGCTGAACTAGACAAATATAAACAACACATAGTGAACACTGATACACATCTCACAGGACACAATACATTTTACAAAATAGCTCTACATTAGCACTAGAACTTTTAAAAATGGACAGCTCTGACTGATACTGAAGTACAGATACATTTCACATTATAATGAACATTGTGGTTACAAAGGCATTGCTCATTTGATGGCATTTTTCTATTGGTACTTAGACTTCAAATGGTGTAGGAGAGGTTTCCCCCCTATTTCACTGAGACTCTGAAGGACCTTCCAGTCACTTAAGCAACAGGCTCTCTTCACTGTAAATCTCTGGAGAACTGAGCATGAGAATCTACACTATCAAGACATTAGTGAACAGACAGCCGATCATGGTGAAAATCACCTTTTCAGTGAGCATGATAAACTTAAAAAATATAACCGATGAGACGACAGACACTTCTAGATTTTGAGCTTTAAAAAAAAAAAAAAGAATTTCTTTTCCTGTGCAGCCCAGGAGGCGCCAGGCTCACACCGCCTCAGCAGACGTGTCTGTAGACACAGACATGGTCACCTTGGCAATCTTGACCGTGCTCTTGATGCAGCTCTCCGTGGCCCTGTGAACGCTGGCGGTATTGTTTGCATGTTTGTGCAGGCAGTCCGACTCTCCCATGCTGTTATCAAGAGGCTGTGCGGTGCCTTCACACGAGGGGAACATACTCCGGAAGGCATGTCTCAGGTCCTTGCTCCTCAGAGCATAGATGATGGGGTTCACGGTGGAATTCAGCAGGCAGAGCATACTGCAGAAGGCAAACACCGTCTTAATGAGCTTGTTCATCTTCCCAAAGACATCATACACCATGATTGCAAGCAGAGGGCCCCAGCAGATGATTAAAACCACGAGGATCAGGACCAGGGTCTTGGCCAGCCTAATGTCCATGCGGGTTTGGTCCGGCCGAGTCACCTGCACCTTGCCGTCCTCGGACGTGTGGATGATGATGCTCTTCTGGGTGCCACGCTGAATCATGCGGACCGCGTGGCTGTGCGCCTTCCAGAGAATGTACATGTATGCATACACGATAAACAGCAGCAGCACACTGGTGACCCCGATCCAGAACATCAGGTAGGTTTCGTCAATGAGTGGGAAAATGTCTGAGCAAACAGATTGCAGTTTCTTGCAGTTCCAGCCCAGGAGAGGCAGCACAGCGATCACAATTGCTATGGTCCACATCACGCAAAACGCCACCACGGCTTTGGGCCTGGTGACGATTCTCTTATAGGCCAGGGGCCTATGAATAGATATGTATCTATCGATGGCTGTGAGGAACAGGCTCCCCACCGAGGCAGTGAAGGAGGCTGTGACGCCGCCCAGTTTGAACAGAAACACATTGGGGCTGTCTTTGCGGTGGAACACGTGGAAATCAACGAAGCTGTAGACAAAAATGACACTCCCCAGAAGGTCTGCCACCGCCAGGCTGCCGATGAAGTGGTAGGAAGGCCTGCAGCGGAGGCTGCGGGAGTGCAGGATGACGCACAGCACCAGCAGGTTCTCCAGGACCGTGAAGGTGCCCAGTGTGAGGGACAGCACAGCGATGGCCAGCTGCTGGCTGGGGTTCAGAATCATGAAGCACTCCATGTCCATGAAGTTCTCCCCACACTGAATGTTCTCATTTTCCTTGTAGGATGAGAGAGACTTGTTGTAGAATTCAGTAATGTTCACCTGGTCTGCTGGGACTAACTGGGGGCTGTCTCCTGCAGTCATCTTTTCCTGGAAGGGACTTCCCCTGAAAGAAGTTAAAGGAAATTTCTGCGGGAAGTACCCTAATTTGGATGCCATGTCGCCTTTGATATCTTCGTACTGAATGTCATTCGAGCCCACGTAGAGGAGGTCTGTGGTGATGGTGCGGAAGGTGGTGTCTGCAAGGCCATCTAGGATCGACTTCATAACCTCTGTCTTCAGTTAGGCCCAACTCAAATGACTGAGAAAGAGACTGGCAGCAGAGAACCCTAACAGAGGAAAAACAGATAAGCCGGGTGGTGAGAAAACCAGGAGAATTCAAACAACAAACTTTCAAAGAGTACCATCCTGTTATTTCACTCCGATCTCTGAATACAGGTCAAATCCTTGCCAAATACAGTCAACAAAAATGAGTCAGTCATTCAGTTAAAGAAAAGACACCCAGAAGTTGCTGATGTGGCGTGCACCAAAAACACATTTCTTTCATTATTTAAGCTCTCTGGATATGAGTCACTGTGTGAGTCCTTTATGGATCACCAGGGTCTGACGGTCAGGTGAAGAGAATGTGTTGTGGACGTGGTGTGCATTTCACAGCCCTGCTAGGAAGTGTTACCACCTGGCTCCTCCAGTCACACACACCCAGTGTCCTAATGCTGCTGGTGGTGGTGGGGGGGGCAACAATATGTCACACATCTCTGCTCTTGAAGACTTGAATCACTTGTCACACAGGTAAGACTGAATGCGCAAGACAATGAAAGGACAAGACGGGTGGAATCAGAGACTGAATTGTGTGGTCTGTGTGTTGGGTGTAAAGGGAGAGGAAGAAACTGCTAAGACTCAAAGGAAGCATGTGGCCCTAGCAGGGAAATTTGGGTTCTAGCCCTGGCTCCATCAGGCAAGTTTTTTCACCTAGAGGTGACATTTGGACTGAGCCATGGCTGAGAAAAACTTATAAAATGTCTACACCAACCAAGAAAACTGTCACGAAGGGCTTTTGCTGGGGCTCAGGAGAAGATCCCCCAATTTTTTTTTAAATCCTCACTTGAGGACATGTTCTTATTGGTTTTAGAAAGAGAGGAAGAGAGAGAGAGAAAGAGAAATATCAATGAGAGAGAGAAACATCAATCAGCTGCCTCCCATACAAACCCCAATCAGGGATTGAACCCACAACCTAGGTAGGTGCCCTGACAGGGAAGCAAATCTGAAACACTTTGGTGTATGGGGTGACGCTCCAACCAACCGAGCCCCCAGCCAGAGCAAACCAAGACCTTTGTACTGGAGAGCAGTGAGAATGGACGGTGCTTCCGGGCAGGTCCCCATGAGTGGTGTGGTGGCACCAGCACGCTGAAGACAGGAGATGGGTCTCACTGTTCAAGGATTTCCATGGGACAGCACTGGAAACAAGGGCAACTGACGGGACAGGACAGCTCGTAAGGGCTCTTCAGTTCTACGCTAAGCAACATGGTTTTGTTTAAAAATAAACCGTCAGAGAATTGGTTTTACTCTGTATAAATGTTTGTTTAAAATATGGCTATTAGGCTTGTTAGTTTATAAAAATATTAGAAGTACTGAGTGATATCTATAGTAATCAAAATAATCATAATCAGCAATATTTATTTACTGTCTTCTTGCTGCTCCTAAAAATATTACACAGTACTGGAGGGAAAAAAGATATTATCTCGGAACAATTTAAAAGTTCTGAGTCCTGCTAAAATACAGAGATCCTATCTGTCTGAATTAATAATTCATTTATTCATCCTTTCAACAAATTAAGGAGCACCCATATGTGCCACGTACTGTGCTAGCCACTAGGGATACAACTGCATCAAGAAGGAGTCACTGAGCACATGAAGTACAGTGTAGCAGAGGAGACAGGCAGCTGACTCCATAAGTATGAGAAAGTGTGGGGACAGCTACAATGGGGTACATACAAAATGCTGTGGGAGCAGCCAGTCTATGGGATTGAAGGAGGCTTCCCCAAGAAAAGGATGCTTATGCCCAGGGTATAAAGGATCAGTGTGGGTGGAGACAGGATATCATATCACTTAATCCTGAGTTTATATACTTATTCCCATAACTAGAATGTAGAATGTTATTTTTTTCTTTTTAAAAAAATGTTTTTATTGATATTTTAGAGAGAGAGGAAGGGAGAGAGAGAAACATCCATGTGAGAAACACTGATCGGCTGCCTCCTGCACGCCCCCAACTGGGGATTGAGCCTGCAACCTGGGCATGTGCCCTGACCCGGAATGGAACAGGGACCTCTCAGTCCATGGGATGATGCTCAGTCCATGAGCCACACCAGCGGGGCTCTTTTTTTCTTATGTGATTCACCAGCCTAATAATATGACAGAAGATGAGAAGGAGAGGGCTGGGCTCCCTTAGAAATGTTCACATGAACCTAACAGGTGATAGTTGCATTTTACTAACTGGTTCATTAAAGCAGTAATTTAATAATATTTAATTGCCTTTTCTTAACATTAAAGGAGAAAATGGTAATTAATTTGATAGATATTTGACCCCAAAACCAAAGCTTGAACCCATTTCCAAGCAACTATGGAAGCCAGTCCATCTTCTTTCAAATAGATGACTCTCCTTTCATATTTCCCAATGAAAGACTAATGTATTTGAAATGTTGGTTATTTGGAGTTACATTTAAAATTCAAAAGGTATAGAAGGACATAGCAGGGTCAGTCTCGTCCTCAGAGGCAAGAAGTTTCTTGTTACTCCTTCTAGAGATAGTCCATGCATATTCAAACAAATGGGTATATTCATTCCCCCTTTACTTTCTTTTTAACAGGCTCTAATATACTATTCCTAGGATTCTGCACTTTGCTTTTCTACTTTCGAGAAGACAATTCCACATTAGACCACAAAACTTCTCTCTTTTTAGCACCTGCCTTAAGTATCTATTAGATAAATGTGATCAGCCTCCTATGAATGGAGGTTTAGGTTGTTTATCATCTCTTTCTAGTACAAATAATGCTGCAGTAAATTACTTTCTGTCATGTCGTTTTTCACATCTCTTGCAGTATTGTGAATAATCTTTGTAGTTGTCCAAGCCCCTATCTCGGATTTATCCTGGACTCCTCTTCCTTCTTGGCCTCTATAATCAGGTAGACCACTAAGTCTTGTTGATTTTCCTTTCTGAAGCACTAATGGAGAGATTACTATGTGCAGGTGGCATGTCAAATTATTTATTTTCACAATGGTCTTGTGAGATAAGTGCTGTTATTATCCCCACTTTATAGGTGAAAAGCACAGAGAGGGTAAGTAATTTGCCATTTGCACTAGTAGGTGGCAGAGCCAGGATGAACCCAGGTGCCCCAGCTCTAGAGCAGTGCTGTTCCATAAAGAGGTAATGTGAGTCATGTGCACACTTCTAGTTTCCAATATCTAGGTTAAAAGAAACATGTAAGGGGGGAAATTAATTTCAGTAATATATTTTACTTAACCCGATGTATTGAAAATAATATCATTTCAACATGTGGAACTAGCCACATTTCAAGTGCTTACTAGGCACACGTGGCTAGTGGCCATCATATTGGACAGCACAGTCTAGAGCTGCTTCTAACATTTATGAGACACCATCTCTCTACCCTAAGGCAGGGATGCTACTCTCTCCCTTCATTTCCCCACTGATGCAGAGAACACTGAGTTAGGAGTTAGCAGACCAAGGTTAGTTTCAGACCCGTTAGTCTTTCAAAACTTCAGTATTTCATTTGTGAAACAGGAAGGAGGAGGAGGCCTAAATCATAGAATTGTGTTGAAAATTAAATATTAAAAAAAGCACTTCACATAGTGCCGGGTACAAAATTCAACTCTTCAATAAATATCAATTATTATCATTACTTAGTATTATGGCTCTTGGCCATATATTATTAATATATATTGAGATAATTCATTGCCCTAATTAGATCACAGGCTGTTTATTCAATTTTTATTTTTGTCTTAGCACTTAAGGTTCAGAGAAAATAGAAGATATATACATGGGTAAAGGAAGAAGAATGTCTATTTGCATAATCCAGGCATTTGAGAGACTACATATATTCTATCATTAAATTTTCATGACAACTTTATCAGGTACTTATTTATAATTCTCATTTCAGAGGCAAGAAGACAGAGGCCATTAGATGTTAAGTAAATTGTCCAGAATATGAAAAATTTGTAGCTGAACCCAGGTCTCTCAGACTCCAGAGTTTCTGCTTTTGGTAGTTTTAAGGATTAACAGTAACTGAGACAAAGCCATTTTGCATCTTCTAGTCAAGTCTTCTAGCTTCTTACAAATACAAATTGACACATTTTGTCAATCTGTAGTAATTAAGACTATCTCCTACTAAATCACTATTTCCTATCCCTGCCCATCTTGTCAAATCTGCCTACTGGCATGGCCTCAAAGACTAAAATTAGTATTATTTGTAAGAGCTATAAAGTGAAGAAAAAGTATCACAGACCTTATTTCCATAACGCAAAACACCTGTGCCTATGATTGACTCTACATTAAGATCACCACATATGTGATCACAATTTCCTATTTTAATGTGACCAAGCACTTTCATTAAAACAAACTAGCTTGTTAAAGTATAAGCTAGAGCACGGTGTGTTTATGAGATACAAAATAATTTCTGTCCAATGTAACCCAACTTTAATTAAAGAATACAGTTTAAAAATACACATAAATTTTATGCAGTTCAAGGATCTCAGTAATGTCCAAATACCACTGTGCACAGGCTATTTTAAGTTAATGAGATCATGGCAGGAAAACTGTTCTCTGCATTTCAGTAATTCTTGCCTTTATTTCTACATTTGGATTATTACAGTAATTTCCACCTGCTTATTTTTTGCACTGAGAGTTCATTAGTAATATAGGCTTTGGGGGTTGCAGCTGCCATTAATTTTGTTTTTGTTTGCTACTGGGAAAATTATAATTGGAAATTTCTAGCAAGATGCATAGATGTATCTATTAAAGAAGCAGTTAGTTTTTATTACAGTTATAGTAAAAGAATGACTGAATGACATTTAAAGGGATTTTCCTTGAATTCTGCTTGAACAAAACCAACATATTCTAATAATGTAAGCTATAAATCATGTCTTTATAATAGCAATAATAAAAACATTTTAATGTATTGCACCTATTATATTTTTTAACTTCAATTTTTAGAATACCACCATTTGTTTTTATTATCCACCTCACTATATGCACACCTGCCTCTCCATCCAACCTCTCTCCCCTGCAAACTTATACATCAACTACTAAGCTATGGTATCATCCAAGAAATTTTATGGGTATGGCAGAAGCATGGAGTTTTCTTTCTTTCTTTTTTTTTTTTTTTAATGCATGGAGTTTTTTGTTTGTTTGTTTTTAACTCTACCCAGAGTCTATATCTTTGTTTCTATAACCATTAAGTGTATAAGACATCCATATTCTGATCAGAATGAGCATCGAGAAAGTCCTCAAAACAAGACTTCAAGTAGCATCTTTTCTGTATCAGTATAATGCAATAGCATGTTATTTTATTCTTCATTGCCCAGCTGGAGACCTTCTTTGTTGCAGAGAGACATTTCAATAATTTAGATATTTATCAGTGATGTATCTGAAGTCAAAGTCCTTTGCAGTTCTGGCCTGTACAACATCTCGGGGGGGGGGGGGGGGGGCACTAGGCAGTATTTGCTTCCTGCAGGTTGTCCTGTCCAGGAAGGCAGAAAATCCACTGGAAACATCAGAAGGACTGGTGCTCCCAATGTAGTTACAGATTGTATCAGCCCACCAAGCTCCTTCTCTAAAATTCTGAGTTTCTAAATGCTTTAAGAGACAATGCCAAGCTTGTATTCTCTAAATTGACAGGAGCCCAGGATATCAAATGCAGAAATCCCAGGCCTTGGCTTAACCCTATTTCCCCCTACTTTCTTTGTTGTTTCTGTGTTGTTCTGTTTGGCTGGATCCACAGAAGAGCCTTGTGAAGAGTTCAAGAGAACAACGGTGCCAGTGGATATATTTGTTTGTTATTTTCTATTCACTTCTGGGAACAAGTCTGGTTTCTACTAATTTGATCAAGAAAAATAACTTGCTAATGTATTTCTTTAAAGTTAGTAGGAAAAATTTTAGTTGGCTCATAATTGTATTATGTCTAAGTCAAGTCCTCAATATACATGGCAGGTCTCATAACTCAATGAATAATATTTCTGCTATAGTTGAATGGGCAACCGAGTCTTTCCTAATTCTTCCCTAACTATTAGAGTTTTGGAATTATTAAAATAGTTTGGTAACTTTGTGCATCATTTTTTATAGCAGTGAGAAATAAAGAATTGACTTACTTATCCTGATAATTCAGGCAAAAATACATAATCCTTCTTCCTTGTATTAATGTCAGCTTCTTTTACCATATATAAAAGAAAATCCCATTATGCTTGAAATGCTTGGTTGGTTCTCAATGCTTTAGCTTTTCTTTTCTTTTGTTAACAGAATAGAAGTTATTAATAAGCACTATTTTCTCTGGTCTATTCTTACTAACAAAATGAGTGTTAGATTTTTCATAAATATGTACCAACTAATATAAACCAAACAGACATTAAGATACTTATAAGGCTACATTTTTTTATTTTAACCTGAAGTATGCTTAATTGTTAACATTTAAAAGCTTGTTAGGACAAAGAATTTTAGGGCTCAAGGAATTAAATCACTACATAAGTGATCACTAGCAAGTGGTCCCACAAGAAAAGCCAATCATACAGGCAAATAATGATACAAATGAAATGATTTGCTGATTTTTATAACTAATTTCATTTACCATTTGATTTTGCTCTGCTAATTTGATGTTTCCCACTAATATTTGCTATTTTTTTCAGATACTTTTCTACATAATCTGAAAGAAAGTAATGCAGCCTTATGGATGCAGCCTTAGCTTGAAATAGAACATACGAAGTTTTCAATTCAGTAGAAGCCTGTTCCATATATAAAATACTCCATAAGATTGTCTTTATTGTGCATATGAGGTTTGGTCATTAAAAGTCAAAAGCAATCTATTAGTCTGGTCTGTAATATGTAGAACCCATTAGATAGGTTATCTTCACAGTTCATTACCAAAGACAGCGATCATTTTGAGTCTGCTACATGTTGTCCAATGATGCAGCGTACTTTTCTGTTTCCTTGTTCATTCTTCAATAAGGAGTATTTTCTCTTTGAACTCATGAACATACAAGTTAAATCCAACTAAAAACAAAGTCATAATTCTCCAGGTTCCAATCTCAAAGAATGTGGGTGCTTTAAACACACAATGCAGAAAATTTCAATTCCTAAACATTTCAATGAGAAACTTTTGAATGTTTATGTGCCAGGTATTTTGCTAAGCATATATATTAGTTTTGTGTATTATTTACATGAAATGGGTGCTATTACAATCCTCATTCTACATATGAGAAAACTGAGAGGAAAAATGCTTGGTCCAAGATCTCCAACCAGAGGAGCAGAGCTAAAACTTCAAGTAGGCCTGCATAATTCACAGTCTTTGCTCTTAACTTTGAGGTCTAAGAACCATTTCATAAGACACTCTTCTTTCCATTTCTAAGGAAGGGGAAAGAGTTGATTTGGGGAAAAGGAGATAATAAATAGTACATAGTGATTTTACACAGTGATCGACTAAAATCTGGAGGAATGATCTGCTGACTGCAAAAAGGATGCCCATGGCACTTGCAAATCATCCTTGCTCCACAGTCTTCAGGGACAAAGTACAACAATTAACTATAAGCTATAAATCTCAACTATGGATTAGCACCTTATTTGCAGTGACCGTTGGCAAGTAAATAAAATCTAACTTGGCATTACCACTATTATTTTATGTTTTCTTCATTAGTCAATTGTAAGAATTGTGGGGAGTAATGACAGTTTTCATAACACCAATAAGGAATGAAGAGGGCACCTTGTTTCAGTCTGAATGACTGTTGTTAGTAAACAAGCTTTAAACATTTATTCTTTATATGAAGAAATTTAAACTCAATGGAAATGGCTGTACTTCCCACTTTGAGCAGTGTAATTTTTTTAGGCCCAGAGGGAAGAAGACTCTCCATGGCTAGTTCCTAAGATCTTGGCTGAAATCAGGCAGAAGAAATTCTGTAAACCATAGTAGGGCTTTAACAAGAGAGTATTTGTGATAACTCATGGAGCCCAAAGGGCACAGAGCTTTTACTACAGCAATATGGTTGATGGATATAAAGTTAAAGATGCTTAGATGCTTCATTTAACACATTTTTATTGTGTGTTTACTCTACGCTTAGTACTATAGACATTGTATATCCATGTATCATATCTGTGTAATGAATATGGGTCAGGAAGCAATGGAAATGATTGTCCATTCTACCTCATCCTATCAAATAAAGTCCACCCATCTGCCATTCCCCTTCCAAAGATGACAGAAAAGGTTTGGATATGAATACCTATAATAGGCATTTGATGATATTTCATCATCAAATAGTATTGGGTTATATAAATCCCTTTCCTATATATGCTCTGAGAGTTTTTCCCAGTGACAGATGATGGGCACTGCTGAGTCATCCTATAGCAGACTTTCTTGTTTCTCAACCCTTCAGATGGTGAATCTTGATGGTAGAGCCCTGTCTTATATGGCCTTGTTTATCCTCTACCTGGCACAAAGTAGGTACTCAACACCTCTTCACTAAATGAATACTGGTGTGCACTGGAAATGTGGCAGATCTTTCTTAGCAGAATGGCTTTAAACTGTAGATAGTTTTCCTTGGCATAAAGTCAGTTGATCAACAGAAAATTAAACCTAAGTCTTGGTCTCATACAAACTTTCATCTGAAAAAAAACTGCCCAAATGTAAAAGTTCCATAAAACTCATGCACAATGACTTATCCCAGGATCTTTTAGCTCAGTATTAAATAGTAGTTATAATGGCAGCAAATGGCAGTTACGGTCAAAGATCTGATATTTACTTTTTGTTCTTATTCTTGTTTAGCCACGTATATATTATGATTTGCAATGTTTAGCCACATAATGATCCATAAAGAAATCTTTGTGACATTCAACTCTAAACAAATCTTAGTTATATACTGTTGATAAAGACCTTTAAAGACAATATATAAAATTATTATAATAGACTTTCCTTCCCTCAAATGCATGCTGTTATGCATTGCTCTTTCCCAAATGGGTTTCTCCATGCACAAGTGTCTTTTCATGACTTGTCAAAAGAAGTGATGTGAAAATTCAACCACTAGATGGAGTGGCTTTAATAAGTCCTGAGGAATCAATTTGTCATTCTATTCAGGACATATTTCTTGCTTTGGTTGAGCAACGTCTCCTCCTGTTACAACATTTTATGCATTTTATACAACTAAGTTAATTAAAACCTAAATAAAAAAAATGTGTTATGGAAAGTTAAAATGCATTATTACTACAGCCTAGAAAAACTAAATTTCAAATTGCTTGTCTGAGGCAAAAGGACATTGAGAAAATTTAATACATTAATAAAAATTAATTGTGAATATTTGGAATTCTGCCTTAAGAAAGTAATTAAGAATGAGTAAGGAAAAGTAATTGTACTGAAAACAAATTATATATTTATGCCAAGATATGGTTAAAAGTAAGAAGGGAATGTCTCAGGAGCCCAAAATCAATTCTAATAACAAATTCAACTCACTTCTATTTTATGAAACATTTAGCTTTCCAATTTTCAAATATGAAATCACTAACAGAGATCATAACTCTGTGATGAAAAAGAATGAAAAATTATCTTCTATTATTACAGGGTCTAAATTAGAATATTTCACAAGAGAAGTGAATATTTGTTCAAATACTCATACAAATTGAGGATACAGCAGCTTTCTAAACATTCAATTTCCTTCCTATCATTTTTCTCACTCAAATAATTTGAAATAAGTTTCTATTATGGTGTAAATTCAGGGTTCTGTTCAGACATGATTTTAAAAACTACGTGTTTATGTGTCACCAACTTAAGTTCAAATGTTAAATAAAAAATTTCAGTGTACGCTAACAATGAAAGATATCAACAGAGAAATGTGCTTTCAAGATGCAAATAATGATGTTCAAACAGAACTTGAAGAACTAGGTTTCAGTAATGATGCACAATATGCTTTGGAAATGTAGTTATGATTAAGAAGAACGTATGCTGACTGGATAGAAGTATAGAATTTTTATGCTATTGAAACCATGAGGTAGTTCTATTGTACTTATTCAAGGTCAAATCCTTTCTAGGGTTTGCATGACTCAATTACGCATTTTTGTATGGAGCTGAGTAACTGAAAGGATTCAGAAAAAATATATATATAGTAATAATATCATGAAGGTAAAGAATTGGGAAATAAGACAGGGTAGAAAAGGCTGGGAAATTCCAGTGTATGAAAACAGTTTGAAAAGCCATACAGTTACTTTATAGTCAATGACTCTCAAAAGCTCCTCTGTCTCCAGCAACTTCAGCATCACTTAGAAACTTAAGAGAGATGCAAATTCTCAGGATGCACTTCAGAGCTACAGAAACAGAAACTCCAGGGCTGGGGTGCATCTGTTCTAGCAAGGCCTCCAGGAGATTCTAACACAATCTCAAGTTTAGGAATCATTGTTAAAGACTATGGCCATAAAAAAGACTGAGGGGGCAGGGGAAAAATAGAATTAACCTTTAAGAAGAACTGAGGTTAGCTAGCAAGACTATTCTTTGAGTATAGGTTTTTCAATCATTGAAATGGATTGCTAAGGGAGTCTGCTCATGATGAAGTAGTCTCTCACAGATTTTTTAAATTGAATTTATTGAGGTGACATTGGTTAATAAAATTATATGGGTTTCAGGTGTACAATTCTATAATACATCATCTGTATATTGTATTGTCTGTTCACCACCCCAAGTCAAGTCTTTTTCCATGTCCATTTGTCCCCCCTTTACTCTCTTCTACCTCCCCTCACCCCATTTTCCTTTGGAAATAACCATACTGTTGTCTGTCTATGAGGTTTATTTTCTTTGCTAAATCCCTTCAAAACCCCCTTCCCTCTGACAGACATCAGTTTGTTCTCAGTATCTATGATTCTGCTATTTTTGTTAGTTCATTTTATTCACTAGATTCCACATATGAGTGAAGTTATAGGGTACTTGTCTTTCACTGACTGGCTTATTTCACTTAGCATAATACTCTCCAGGTCCATGTATGCTATTACAAAAGGTAAGATTTCCTTTTTTTTTTTTTTTTACAGCTGAGTAGTATTCCATTGTGTACATGTACCACAGCTTTTTTATTTACTCATCTACTGATGGACACGGGCTGCTTCCAAACCTTGGCTATTGTAAATAGTGCTGAAATGAATAGGAGTGCATATATTCTTTTGAATCCATGTTTCAGATTTCTTTGCATATATTCCCAGAAGTGGAACTGCTGGGCCATAGGCATTCCATCTTTAATTGTTGTGAGGAAGCTCCACATGGTTTCCCATAGTGGCTGCACCAATCTGCATTCCCACCAATAGTGCACGAGGGTTCCCTTTTCTCCACATTCTCACCAGCACTTGTTGTCTGTTGATTTATTGATGATAGCCATTCTGATAGGTGTGAGGTGATATCTCATTGTGATTTTAGTTTGCATTTTTCTGATAATTAGTGACACTGAACATCTTTTCATGTCTATTGGCCATCTGTATTTCCTCTTTGGAGAAGTGTCTATTCAGGTCCCTTGCCCATTTTTTTTTTTTTATTATTGGATTGCTTGCTTTTTTGGTGTTGTTTTACAACTTCTTTATAAATTTTGGAAATTAATCACTTATTAGATATATCATTGGCAAATACATTCTCCCATTCAATGGGTTGTGTTTTCATGTTGTTGATGGTTTCTTTTGCTATGTAAAAACTTTTTAGTTTGATGTAGTCATATTTGTTTATTTTTTCTTTTGTTTCCCTTGCCCAAAGAGATACATCAGAAAAAAAATGTTGCTATGAGAAATATCCGAGACTTTACTGGCTACGTTTTCTTCTAGGATTGTTATGGTTTCGAGTCTAAGATTTAAGTCTTTCATCTATTTTGAGTTTATTCTTGTGTATGGTATAAGAAGGTGGTCTAATTTCATTTATTTCCATGTATCTGCCCAATTTTCCCAATGCCATTTATTGAATAGACTATCTTTACCCAATTATATGTTCTTGCCTGCTTTGTCAAATATTAATTGACCATTAAGGTGTGGGTTTATTTCTGGGCTCTCTATTCCATTCTATGGATCTGTATGTATGTTTTTATGCCAGTACCATGCTGTTTTGATTACTGTGGACTTATGGTAAAGGAACCACAAGAGACCTGGAATAGCCACAGCAATCTTAAGAAAGAAGAACAAAGGTGGAGGAATCATGCTACCTGTTATCAAACTACACTACAAGGCCACAGTAATCTCACTGATCTTTAAAACCACGGCCTTTCTATTTGGTTGGAATAGAAGCCGGTAGTCTAGCCTGAAAATAAGCACAAGTAGGGAACCTCTCAGCCTACAATTCAGGGCTTCTCTGCACTGTTTCAGGAAATGTACTGTTACATATCTTGTCCAGTAAGGACAAATGACCTCAAGGTATAATATTTATGTACTCAGTTTGCAGGCATAAATTAAGAACTCTACCCTATTTTCTCCTAATTCTATTGGCAAAGTCTATGCAAAGTTTTATAGGACTGCTAACCATTTCTTTCAACACCATCATGAGGGAACCCATGGTTCCTGGGCATAAAAGAACAGGAAAAAAAGTAAAAGTAGTTAGTATTCCAGCTGGGTTTTTTTTTAAAGATGGAAATGTCTGTTTCTGTTCTTCTGTTCCCAGAACTATAAAATAATGTATCACAGGAGATGAACCCAACAAACCACAAACTAAAATGGAAAATTTGCAATAGGCTCAAGTGTTGCAGATCCACTGCAAATGATCTTACAGAATTACCCGGGTAATTATGCAACTTGCATTGCTTATGCATGGCAAGTACCTTACGAAAGTACCTAAAAGTTATAAATGTATGGAAATGTATCCCAAAGCACTAAAATATATGACTCTGGCCAGACTGTTCTCTCTCTGATTATTTTGTCAATAAAAAATGGACCATAGATTCCTCACAATTAGTTTCCTTAGCTGAGGAATGAAATCATTCAAAGATTTCCCTTTTTTATTTGTAAGAACGTAGACATAATTTCCAAAAGTAGCTGTACATTTTCCAAAGCCAAATTCCCACATGTGCAAAGATACAGAGTTTTTGGACGATCTTTTGCTTACTTTGGCTATGTGTTAAGTTATTTAGTTTTGCTTCTTCTCCACATGCATATTGCTTGTTCACCACAACGCATATAAAAGCTGGAGAAAACGTTTACAAATTCTGGTCGCAATGCATTAAAATGAGATGAAATCTGGTCCATTTAACAACTCACACCAGAATAAACCAAAATACACATATCATAGTGGCATTAATTAAGTCTCTCTTATAAAAAAATAAATCAAATTGATTTATTTATAAATATAGCTGGGTTAAAAGCAAGCATGAGTGACAATGGCATACTACCTATGATGTGGGTTCACTTGCTATATTAAAAACACTGTTTTCAGTCTCTTGACCAATAGAAATCAATGTTATGAAATTTCCTAGTACAAATGTCCATATGTGAAAGTAGAAATTCTTTTTAAACATAATGGAATTCGCCCCGGCTGGTTTGGCTCAGTGGTTAGAGCATCGGCTTGCGGTCCAGAGAGACCCAGGTTCGGTTCCTGCTAAGGGCACGTACCTCGGTTGCAGTTTGTCCCCGGCCCTGGTTGGGTTGTGCGGGTGGCAACCACTCGATGTGTTCCTTATACATTGATGTTTCACTCTCTCTCTCTCTCTCTCTCTCTCTCCTCCCCTCCCACTCTAATTGAACAAAAAAAGGAAAAATGTCCTCAGGTGAGGATAAATGTAATGGAATTCATCACCAAGTTCAATGGGCAACTTATAGCTTAATTCATAGAACCCATATTGATTCCAGCCATCTTCTAAATATATGGTCTAAAATAACAAATGAAGAAATGATACAAGAAAGAGGAGAACCCTCTCATTTTATCTTAAACTTTGACAAACATTACTTTCTAATTGTACATTATTTTAATTATATTTAAATATACTACTGACATACAAAATTTGTGAAAGCATTTGCCAGTATATTCAACTACCACAACAGATTGCCTGGCACATCTTTGAAAAATGCCTCTGCTTTTCTTTAAAAAGCAATAGCATGGAATTTGTTAGTTGGAATTAAAAAAATAGATATTACACTGTCAAATTTAGATAATTATACTGCACTTTATCGCCTGAAGTTAAAAAACAATTTAAAATGCTATTCAGAGTTGATATTGGTGGTAAGGAATCAAGCCAAAGATATCAAATTTCTATTCAACGAATCCAAACTCTAAACAATTATGAATATAAGAGTAGAAAAATAACACATTAGATAATACAATATTGTACTTTTAGGGAAAAATGATTTGTCATCTGTGGTAGGAAAAGGGAGAACTTACTTCCCTTGTTACATTAAAAAAAATACAAAATCTACTTTAGGAATCTTATTCAAAAATACAGAATATAATGCAATAGCACAGTGGGTTAAAAAGATTTAGCTAAAAAATATTGATTCCTACCTAACCAGTCTCAACTCACAAATTCAAAAACAAAAGAAAAGAAAACAAACAAAGAAAAACTCTGAAAGCTTTCCTGAAGTGCAGGCGTGAGAATCTCACCAGCTGGGGCTAATACAGAATTCATAGTGTTCTGGAATAACTACTATGACTCTGTCAGGCCCATTTGCTCGGGTTTGGTGAGTAAACAATCCTTTCCTCAAAAACCTATACAAACACAACTGTGAACCTCAAGAATTCCGTGGTCACTAAGTTATGCAATTAACCATGTTCCAAATGAAACTTTTAAATTAGAGGATATTCCAAAATTATACATTAATAATCTATATGGAAAATATCAATGGAAAACTAGATACAAAATTTTTGTCCTAGAAAAACTATTACAATGAAATGTAATACTTTATTTTTTATGAGGTACCCTGTTCATTGAAGAACTATGACCCAGGAAAACTTTGGGCAAATATTTTATGTTACAAACTAGAGGTTCACATTGGTTACTTTATATGATAGTTTTGACCTATTACTACTGATAATGTCCTAACTTACCTATTATCCATGCAGGCCTGTTTGATATAGAAGTTCATCTAACATCAAACCATTTGAATAGTATCAAGAGAGAGGCACTGGAAAATCACTAAACATAACCCTCCCTTCCTCTGGCCTCACAAATTTTCTATAGCTGTAACTTACTTGTGATAGCATTGTAATTTGTTATAAGTAACAAATGTTACTTTGTTCATGTGTATCATGTGATATAGTAATAACTTTGTATATTTTCTTCCAACTTTCCTTCAGCTTTCTCCCCCCAAATAATAAGCAATTAGCAAGATTGGTGAAAACTGTTAAACCCATCAATTAGCTTTTATGATAAGACTATGATCAAATGTGGTTATGCCCATCCTGGCATCTTTGCAAGGTTCTCAGAACACATGAGACTAAAACAGTATTCCACTATGGTGTAAAATAAGAACAGCCTTGTTTTGAATCAAGCTGGATACTTTCTTTTGCCTTGAGTGTTCAGTGTCCATCTGTACAGCTGCCCTAAATTTGGACACTTCCCCAAATCTATAATATTTATTTAAAACCTAAATTATATGTTCAAATATGTTTAAATATATTTTTTAAAGGTCTAATTTTCTTTTGGTCATGATATACCTCTATGAAAAAGTTAGTTCATACCTACGCATAAAAGTGCGGTATAGAATTTGATTATATATATATTCTGGAAGACATTTATTGTTTCTTTTAATTCAGAATATATCAGAGAAATCAGAGTTTATCTAAAAGATGTTATAAAGTTCATCTGATCTAATTAAATGGCTATCAAAACATTTACTAGTAATTCAGTGGCAAAGTGTTGACCTGCCCCTCAAAAACAGCATTCATGCAGTTATAATAGAAAGTTAACATTACCAAAGAACTGGATTAGGAAAAAGCTGGAGATTTGGGGGTGGGAGTGGGGGTGGGGGGAAGATGAAGTTAAAAATTTGCCAGTATAGAGTACATCAATTAGTCTTGATTTCCTCTTATTCTTTAACTTCTCCACCAATCTTCAGTCAAGAAAAGAAAAATCAGCAGAGCTTGTGGTCCCTCAAAATGTACATATGCAATATATAAACCTGGTCCCAGAACAGTTTTTCAAACACTACTGGGCCCAGGTTGTTTGAGAGTCAAAAACAGAATTATAAATAATTTAAACTCAAATGCTGGTTTCATTCTAATTTGTTGGTTCAATTAGAAAATGATGAATACAAAAATAGAAGAGCCAGACTTACACTGGTGGAGACACGGCATCCTTTTTTGCAGGAATGAAAGCTCTCATCTGTGTTCATCATGCAACTGAGCTAACATAATTACCCCCTAGAACAACAGGCAGCAACCTAAAGGACAGGATCCATCTTATTGACCAAATTCAAGATGCTGTAACCAAATCTCATTTTATTCATCATGTGTTGGTAAAGATTTCCAAATTCAATTTATTACTCTTTTTTGCAGCATTCCTGGAGAGCTAATTATGAGAAATAATCCCCTTTCTTATTAGGCCAACTGTTTTCTGGGGAGAAACATTTGGTAAGCGTGGTAAACTGTAAACTACTGTTATAAGTTCCATTTCATAATAGTTTATTCTTATACAGCTAAGTATTTCTATTCTAAATCCAAACACTAATCTGCAAGACAACCAAGGAGCCTATCTAAATTTCCTGGTAGCTAATGTTAATTCTGAGTCAAAGCACAGAAGAATGTCACACAATTGTTTTGAAAGAGTTTTTCAGGCTTTGCCTTAGTAATTAATAAGCTGACACTGCATACTAAACACTTATCAACACTAATCAATGGGGCTGCTTCTTTCTTGAGAAAACAGGTACACGGATTCAAGAGTTTTCTTTTGGAATAGACTGAAATATGCCACAAATATAGTGGTTCTTCTGGAGAATTTCATTCCCAGCAGTTTCATCTTGGTAACATTTAACAATTTCACTATTTTAACATTTTGAAATGCCAAAAAGAACACATTGATCCTGCAGCTAGGCTTATTAGAGAAGAACAATCTCACAGGCTAGACAGGGAGGCACGCAGTCCACTGGGAAAAGGGTAACAGAAAAAGACAGAAAACAGTGATAACAAACAAAGCCGAGCACTACTCCAATGTGAGATCACATTTTCACAAGAATGGAAAACTTCACACTAAATTAAATACTATCACCTATGCTTTATTGAAGGGACTAAGCATAACATTCTTTCTATATGCACATATACTGATACTATCTGTTAAAACTAACAACGAGTATGTAAGCATAGTCATTTCATTTTTGAAAGGTCAGAACAGCATTTCCCCCCTGTGGCATCATTTTACCCCCATGAAGACCTAGAAACACAATGAGACCTCTCCCTATCAGACACTTGATACATACCTCAGCCAAGACTGCTCCTCGCCTGGAGTGAAGACATCTTTGGAACAAAAAGAATCCTTTTACAGTAAGTTCTTTTGAAAACCTAAAATGGATTAGTTTTTAAAGACCATGTGCATCCTCAAGCCTCCTGCCCAACTATGGTAACTGCTGTTGTGCCTGCAAATAACTGCCTGCAGCACACAACGTTTCAAATTCTGGAGGTATGTGGACACCGTTCATGTATGGATATAATCAGAAAATAATTTGTTTCACTTAGGAAACTATACATGGCCTTTTATTTGGATAAAATTGCTCTAAACTGAGTTAGAAGAATGGGGGAGGGGAAAGGAGTACCAGGAAAAAGGAGGACCAAGAAAAATCAATCAGTCTATCTTTCCTTGCAAACTGTCAGCAGGGTGGGATTAGAAAAGCAACACTTTAAATCAGATAAAGTCCTATGGGAACCTTAAAGGTTGGTTGCTTTGAGCTTCTCAATATTCTGCAAAATAGATTGATGGCAGTGGTCACCCACTGATACTCAATGTCTACTCAGTTCCTGCTAAGAAATTACATTCCCCCCATTGTTCAAAAGATATTCACTTGGTAATAAAAATAAGAAGTTATGGGACCACAGAAATATCTTTTAACACCTTTAAAAACCAGTAAATCCATTCTAATCTCTTGTTTTAATCACCAGAGGATGCTTAATATATCAAGAAAGCAACAACAAAGGCAAAAATGATACTTTTTTGAGGGAAAAAAAAGAGAGAAACAAAATGATTAATAGGTGACTAATTTTCCCCCTCATCTGTTCAAATTAAAACTAAAATTAGATACATGCATGTTGCTTCTAAACTTTCAAATGACCAAATGACAGCGTCTCATGTCTATCACAGCAAACACATTTGCATTCAGTAGGTGATCCATTTATGGTTGTGAGCCTTAGCAAGAAATGTCTTTTAAAAACACATCATTTTTTTTCAGCTAATGGCCACTTCTGAGTTAAATGGTTCCATCAACATTCAAATTTAGATATTAGTTGCATGTCCATTTATTTATCTCAAAGAAGAGTGGTTCCTGTAGCTATATTTTTCAACATCAAAAGTTTATTATTTGACATACATTTCTTTATATGACATTTAGTAATTTACTTTAGATAGTTTCCCGATTTGGTGCAGAGATCAGTGCATTTCTCGGGGAGACTTAGGTACTGATATGGTTTATAGACATTAAGCACCAACTCAAGCGCCTGTTTTTCAAACATGCACAATTACACATTTTCCACAAACAGACATCAATGCATACAGAGAGCCAGGTGCACACACATTCAGTAACTAGTAAATAGTAGAAACCTCCAGAAGTAGCACAGTTAACAGGCTGGGGCTACATAGCTAAGTAAACACCAACGCACGATTCCCTCACACGGAATAAGAACTCTACGATGGACACTTGGGGACCACCCAAGGGAGAGGGAGGAGGGAAAAGTATTTGCAAACGCAAGTCGGCCAGGTCTTACCCTTCGCATCACCTGGTCCTCAGATGGGAAGCTCCCTGGGCACCTCTCGCCCGGCACGGGGACTGCTGCTCTGCTAGAACAGAACGTCCCCCTCCACTCCACGGAGAGCTCTGCAGGGAGCGGAGAAGCCCCGCCCGGGCCAGGGGACGGCACTGGCGCCGCGGGAGCCTGGAAGAGGCGGAGGCGGAAAAGAAGTGGAGAAGGAAGGGGTGGCCGCGGGAGTAGTGGGAGGGAGGCAGCGCCGGCGCCGGGATGCGACGGGGTGGGGTGGAGCGGGATGTGCCTCAGTCCGTCGGTCAGTAAGTCAGTCAGTACGCGCTACGAGCGCGCCGGCGTCCCCTGCCTGCAGCGCCGGCAAGCGACAAGCATCGGGACTGGCGCCCCCTCCGCCGCGAGCCTCGCCCCTTCCCCGGGCTCTTCACTGGGTCCTCCCGCTCGCCCCGCCTGGCCCAGCGTGGGGCCGCCCGACTCTGCCAACCGGGTGTCCGTCGCCTCGCCCAGCTCGCGCGGCGCCTCCTTCTCCCTCCGCTCGCGCCCTGTCTCTGGCTCCCTCTCGATCCAGTCCCATTTATGAGGCGCGGTCCCATCACGTGTTAATGAGCCTTTGTCCTGCCCCGGCAGCGGCAGTGGCACAGACCCCGCCGAGGGAACTGCTCGGGGAGGGACCCGCGCACCGCGCAGCGCGGTGCCAATGGCTCCAAACTTTGCTGACGCGGGGCACTAGCCGCGAGCCCGCCCCGAGGCCAGAGGGGATGAGCCTCTCCGAGCCGCATCACCAGCTTCTCTTCCTCCTCTTCCTCCTCCGCTGCCGCGGTCCCCAGGGTGCCCACTTCCACGACCGGGCTTTCCTCCCGGATACCCTCACACCCTGGCCGAGCCAGGAGAGAACAGTGTCTGCGCTGCCCCCAACCTCGGGGCCATTAATCACTCGCGCCCGGGCTGCGCGCAGCACAACACCTTGCGCAGGGGTTACGTCTGGGGCAGCGGGCTGAGCCGGAAGGGAAAGGAGAGCGCGAGGGGACAGGCCGAGGCTCCCGGGGCCCGGGGCTCACTCCAGCCCCACACCACCTACGCCAGGCCACCCCGCCCCCCGCTGCGGGCAGAAGTGAGCCGGGCCCTGGGGCAGGCAAAACCGTGGGACCGCAGCTCCCGAGCTGTTTGCTACCTGGCGGCTGACGCCTGGCCACCTGTCCTCCGCCCTCGAGGCACCGCCTGGCTTCGCGCCGGGCGCCTTACAGCGGCCGTCCCTGCCCCGCGCGGACAACTCGGAGCGCCCCATCCGCCGGGCGCCGGCTGCAAACAGTTGGGCTCCGTAGGCGGCTGGCTTTCAGCCTCCCTGCCCCGCGCGGCCCTCCCCAGCCTCCTGGGGCCCCGATCTCCGCACCTTCCCGCTGGAGGAGGACTGCTTTCTCCAGGGCCCGGAGGGGGGTGCGGGGGAAAGGGGGGTTCCTGGGCAGCCGCAGGTGCCGGGGGATCCACGGTGAGCCCGGGGCCGCGGCAGGAATTAGGGGACATGCTCATTAATTGGTTCCACTATCAGCCGCCTACTGCCTCCCATGTGCACGGATCAAACCTTAATTGGTCTTTACATTTATCATGGTGAATTGCAAACCTACAAACATGCCCCAGCCGCTGTTTCAGCAGAAAAGGCGCCCCCCACTTCCCTGCCCCAGCCTCCTCCCCCTAAGCCTGGGCAAGGTTGTGGCGGCGAGGATCAGGGTTATTTAGACATCTTAATCTCTCGTGAGTTGGGTAGGGGGAGGACTGCATGGTTTCCACCTGATGGAGCCACGTCACTCTGGCCCCAAGAGCCCCGCGGAAGGTACTTGGTTCGGTTCCCAAATTTCCTCTCGGTGGTCGCCTCGGCGTTCATTTTATGACACCTCGCCAGGAATCGCAAATTCTGTCCCAGTCCTCATCCTGCACCCCATCTAGTTCCCAGCTCCACTCTGCTCTGGCCTAATCGCTAGTAATTGAAAGGCAGGATCTAGACAGCTCTTCTGGCTATGATGAGGACGTCTTTCGGAAAAAGCTGGGAAGCTGGGCTCCTGGAGGGCTGTCAAGCAACAGGATTTCACGTGGGTACCACCACCCTCCCTTGCAGCCAAGTGATCTGTGCTCTTGGGGTGGCCAATATGTTTAGCACCCTTCAGATGCACAACACTGACACATCCTGGGGGTGTCCCTACAGGGCTTTCTCCCAGTCATCAACCTATCCTTCAGTGCTCAACTTCAAATCTGTCGGTAGGAACCATTTACAACGTTGGAAGGAACTCCATGGAAATCAGTCTCAACTCAGCCACACACCAACTTTAGCTTTTTCATAAAGAGGAACAATGTAGTTACCTTAAGTGTCTCTACGTCATCCCAAATCTCTTCTGATGCAAGGTGGATTTCTTCACTGAATTCTATGAAATTCCAAGCAGAAGCCTAGGATCTAAATGGTTTGAAGTCTATTTGTTGAGTGACTGGCTGCAGTGAGCTGTGGACAGAGCCAGTCATTAAGAATCTAACCAAGTAGTGGCTACAGCAGCTATAACTGCTTAGCCTGTTTTTCTGTTGTTCCTGACTGGGATAAGGCTGGAGCCCGGCAGCTCAAGAATTGTACTGCCTTTCCACTTCGAACTCAAGGATAATGCTCAGTGATGGAGTCAAAATTTGACTTGTGACCTGGCGTTTGATTACTACAAGAGAACGCTTTGTGGAAACTGAGAGAGTCATTATGTTGTGTGGAAAATGCCGTTCTTGTGGACATCTTCAAAATTTCAGGTCTGTCCTGGGCTCCTCAGGGTGTTAGACTGCCAGTCAAATAGCTGCTATACTTTTTTTCTCAGAGGTGGAAGAGGGGCAGACAACAGCGTGAAAACAAGATGTTCTGTAGTGCCTCAGAGTTTACGTTTTGAAAGGATCACCTTCAGATGGCAGGGGATGATTTAGTTTCCACATGTGGTTGGCCTTCTACTGTAGTCCTAAGAGAGTCAGTAAGAATGACGAAAGCAAGCTGTCAGCATCCCTATTAGCAACATTAGTTGAAGGCACACACACATTTAGCACAAGACATTAAATGGCCTTTGGTCACCACAAACCTAGGTCGAATTTGAACCCACGACCTTCTGAGGAAAGAGTGTGGCAGCCCTTAATGGACTTCACTGGTCCCTGAACTACTACATGTGAGACTGTCTGGTTTTTTAGTTCTTTATCCTTTTAAAATTAGAACAGGGCTGTGTATGATGAGCCAATTTACTGACATTCTGTGTAATTTAGGTTGTTCACTCAGTAAAATGTAGAGTATGAGAGCACAGCAAAGGCTGCATATTTCAACTTCAAAGAAAGGTCTCTGTTCCTGCTCAGCATTAACAGCTACACTGGACATAGACATTAGAGAAGCCCGTCCTGCCTCCCTGAGATAGCTGCGGATCCCAAAGGAGCTGTACTTTAAGGTTTCTTCTTTCTACTTGTTATGGTTGGTCATGCCTCTCTCCCATTCCCCAAAGGAGTGGTCTGTTAGGAGTGATGAGTAATGATTTTTTGGTTTGGGAACTGGCGAACCAAAACATTGCTCTCAGAATTTGGGGAGTTCTTTCTGAGTTTGGCTCTCGTGTCTTATTGGTGTTTAGGTGTGGTGCTCACACCACAGGGCTGGAAA
Source organism: Molossus molossus (assembly GCF_014108415.1). NCBI lineage: Eukaryota > Metazoa > Chordata > Mammalia > Chiroptera > Molossidae > Molossus > Molossus molossus. Next base: position 64,355,191 of record NW_023425402.1, on the reverse strand, counting down.
GCTCACCGATTAAAGACATTTTTGAAATGGTAATATACACGATTTCATTCTAATTCAGAGTATTGCTTTAGCATTTTGACAACTATTATTGACTCTCCTTTGAAGCATTAAGGCATTTTGTTTTCCAGTGGCTCTGTATTTCTAGACGGGAATTTGCTTTTTCATTCCCAGTCTAAAGGGTAAGTGTTAGCAAGCCTTCGAACCAGGCTGGGGCTCTGTCATCCTGAGTTTTAGATCTGCAATGCTTGCTCATAAGATGCTCTACCAGTGATGTGAGCAACCTAAAGAACCTCCCGCACCACTTCTGCATGTGTCTCAAGAGCTATGAGCTAGTGATGGGAAATGACATTGTTTTTCACTCTACCATCAGAAATTAAACGTCATGAAATTTGTTCTAGATGGAGAAGCTAGTTGCCAGGGTAGGGAAAGAATGGGTCAGGAAGAAAAGATGATGAGCTTCTTTGACCTAGGGGACACTGTGTTATGTTAGGCACAAAGAGAATCACAGCCGCTTCTCAGTGATCTTTCCATATAACTAAACACATGCTCATTAGGGCTTTTCTTTTCACCTTCTCACCTTCTTTCATTAAACCCCACTCTTTAACGTCCCAGCTGAGCAGCAGCAAGGAAGGCTGAGAAATGACAGGAAGGCATTTTTCCTTTGTTCCTATGTTTTGTTTTGTTTCTCATCACCAAGCAGAGGATTGGTAATGAGGAGATGGATCATCCTTTCATTTCAAACCATATGAGGAGCATGTTCTCACAGATAATAAACAAGCACATAGTGCAAATAAGGAGAGTGAGAAAACAGGTTAATAAAGCTTTTGTTCCCTCTTGATTAAACTCTTGCAAAATAGTCATCAAAACTCTATAATTAAAAAGACTACAAAATTATTTGTCTAAATATTTCTTTTAAAAAAAAAAATAGGGCAAGCAGCATCAGTATTATGATGTGGAAATGTGGCAAATAATAGAAAAATAGCACTAAAAGATGTGTGCTTCTTAAATAGTCACTTGGCTGGCCTTCTGAGTAAACTCTCTTCCTAGTGTACTTCATGGCTTTATCAACTTCAAGTAGGAACTTGAAAAAGAAAAAGAAATGACCACTGTCTTGGGTTATGAGGATGAAATTAAATAATAAGCACAAAACTCCCAGCCTGGTGCCTGGAACTTGGGCTCTCAATAAATGATTGTCCTTTTATTTCTCCCACCACCACTGCTATACTGTGGCCGCATTTATATTTCAATGTCTGGAGAGGACCACAGTATGGCTGGAGGCTTTTTAATTCTCAAACCAGAGGGTGGGCAGCTGATTCATAAATACAGTGCTCACATTTTGAGGGTTTCTTGGGGCTCAGCTGTGACTTCTTTGCTGTCGCTCCCATTCTAAACAGATGCCGTCGATTATCTGCTTTACACAGTGGTCTGGATGTTCTGATACCTTGAGAAGTCCCCATTATCTACTCCCTGCAGTTCACTAGCTTTCCCTTGAAATGCAGCTGCCAGTAAAAATGAGAATCGGCAAAAGCCAATGGGGTGTATGATTAGTCTTGTGGGTTCATTGTTTTGTCTGTTTTATCCAAAACATGTTCAAGAAACCAGGTATATCTCAGACTTTATTGTTTCAGTAGCATTGAAGAATTGAAAATAAATTGTTTTCTAATTTTTGTTTAAAGAACTATTGATGTAGATAAGATGAGGTGAGATTTGGAAGCAGAACATCTGGCAATATAGATATAACCCCCAGCTGTGGCACTGATGAACCAGGTGATCACCGAGCAGTTCTAGACCTCACTTTTCCATTCTGTGAAATGAGAATAACGTGAGTCTGTCTGACTTCTTTTACACAGTCTTTAGAATGTCTAATAAGGTAATAAAGGTAGAAATACATTTAAAAAGCTTCAAGAAAATTTCAATGAAAGATTTTATTACCATTTATAATGTATCTGATGTAATGGTTCACTGAATTCTCAGTTGTATAAAATTACACAGGGTATTTTAATCATTCTGCTCATTTCAAGGGAAAACAATAAACAAATTGTGAATCTGAGAGCTTTGAAGGCATTGATTTTGTACCTAAGGGCCAGAGAAGGATGTAATGTACTGATAACCAAGTTGAAGATTCTTAAGTAAGAATACTGGATGGATGTAATGGATTATTAAGTGTATTGAAAAGAATGTCTCTTTAAGCTGGTAAAATGTCTGATCAACCTGTGGTTATTGCTACTGCATGCTACAGATTGTTGTCCAGTGGAGGTTACTTTTTCAACTCAAGAGGACATAGTTTCTTTATACATAAAAATCAGGAAACTGTGTGATTTATTATTCCTTTTAAAATATCATTTTTTCTCTAAACTGTTTGCTGAGTGTTAAAGGCTGCATAACTCATATTCTCCCTATAGTAGGTATTGAGTAAAGTCAGGGCAACTCATTCTCTGTGCACTGTGTGGTTCTCAGGTATCAGAAGAACACTGGTAAAGGTTGAAGTCCCATGCAAGAAGTTAATTTAGAAGCTGTTAATAATTTGCCGGATATGATCTCATGTATCAGCTCAGTACAACAGTTTAGAAAAAGAAGTCATGTGACAATTTTATAGTGTCAAAGTTACTAAAGAATATATCGGGAAAATAAACCATCAGTAAATGACATTAAAAAAAAACCTCAACTTTCGATTTTTCTATCATGATCTTTTATGAGAAGAATTCTAATCTCAAGGCCAACACCTCCAGTACTCTGAAATACTCTCCTTTGTCACCTTCCAGAGCAGAGATTTTCAACTGGTGTGCCGCAAGAATTTTTAAAACATGCAATACCTGACTTTAGTCAGGGGCACTGACCTCCTTTTCATTAGACTGTCAAATTAAAAGATTGATAACAGCCAACACAATAGCTGCCCAGTGTGAATTAATAAAAATTATACCTATTTTTTGGTCAGGTCAGCAAAAAATATATTTTTCGGTGTGCCACAGGATTTTAGTAATTAGTTTATGTGTGCCATGAGATGGAAATGGCTGAAAATTGCTCTTCTAGAGGAAGCCTTTCTTAGTTCTTAGTTTCCCTTCTCTAGTTCTTTCTCCCTTTAATAGGTGTTTTTGTTAGTAAGAAACCTGTTGGGTGGGTGGATGGGCGCAGATATAGAAAAGGAAAAAAAATTAACTGAAGGAAAAATGAAATAAGAGGAAAGTTGAAAATAAGAAACATTTCTCAAGAATCTCTGAAATGCTAAGATTGAGAAACTTGAGATGGTATGTGAAATTTGTGATCTGACACTTTGCCTAATACAAAATAATAATAGTACTCGGATTTCACAGGCAGCTCTAAGCATCTGGCTTTAGAGAATTCCTGGAGTCTCCTGCTAGGTGGGCCCTGACTAATTCACTTCTGCTCTAGAAGACCTCAGAGAAGCAACCAGGTCTAGGAACAACCCTGAAAGTTAAAGCACACTGAGAAAAATTGTGGATATTTAATTTTATTTGATTGAAAAATGATTCAAAGATAATACAATGTCAAGGCAACAGTTCATTACAATAATATGTTGGGGCTAATGTGCTCAATTGACTAGGTCTGTGAAGTAATCCATGGGTTCAATACTGAAGTCGATCATTGCATTCTCAGTCTTTGTAATTATTTTTTTAGTAAAAACAGAATTTAAAAACTAACGTTTTAACACCAGTTAAATGTGCTCATTATAATGAAAATCTATCTATTAGAAAGGAAAAAGTCAAACCCTGCCTCATACCCTTATCTTCCAACTCTTTACCCAGAAGTATTTACTGTTAAGTGTGATACTATCCTTTAATACATTATTTGCATATATAATTAGTTGAGTGAATTAAAGGAGAAAGTCCTAGAAATGGAATTTTGGAGTACAAATTTTGTGTATTTCAAATGTTAAAAGAAAATGCCAATTGCATGCTGAGCCCTTTAAATGGACATGATCAACCCATATAAACACCTGGCTGGAGTGAAGTGAAAACCCAATCTGGCCCCATCTCTATGACAGCACTGGGCCAGCTTAAAGGTAGTAGGCCGGTGCTGCCCCCAGGGCTTTGGAATTTTGTGGGAGAATGGGCATTCTGTGGTCATCGCGGTTGGGAGGGTGGACAAAGCGGCTGGCACATTAGATAAGCTGCAATGCATGGGGTGGTCTCACACAGTGAAAAAGTGACCTGTGTTCCATTTACAAATGTGTTGGTGGGCATTCATGTTAGTGAAGAATCTTTATTATTCTTAGCCCAAAGTCTAACTACATTTTACATATAAATTCATCCAAAGGTTTTTGTTGTTTTTACTTTGTCATGTTTTTAATATACATTGAATTTTCCAGGAATACAACTACCATGTAAATTGAGAGTTAAATACTTCGAAAAATTGCATCACTGTGGCATTTAAATCCTACACCCACTTGTCTTCATTGGTCTCTATTTAGAACCAGTGCATTCACGGCGATTCTGTGTGTAATTTGATTATGCCATCATGGTGCCCAAGCTTACACATAATGATATATGTGGATATTATAGAAATTACTTTCTCTGGTTCTTTTTATGCTTTACTTAGGGCAAGCGGCTAATTTTTTTTTTTAAATCATGTGTGTAATAACTGATATTATCTATATATTTTATTTCACTTGAGTGATAATTATACAGTTGTCACCCCTTATCCTGGTTTTGCTTTCTATGGTTCCAGTTACCTGCAGTCCCCACTGCGGTTTGAAAATATTAAATGGAAAATTCCAGAAATAAACAATTAATTCGTTTTAATCTGAGTAGCATGATGAAATCTCGAGAGGCCTGCTTCACCCCGCCAAGGATGGGAATCATACAGCATCTCCACAATGTCTATATCATTCTCCCACACCCACCCGTAGTTACTCGGTAGCCGTCTAGGTTGTCAGTGGCGGGATCCCAGTGCTTGTGTTCAAGTAATAATTATAGTAGCAAATGCTAGCTCACCATGCCTACATCATTCACCTCATTTCACCTTGTCACACTGGCATCATCTCACCTCATCAGAAGGAGGGTAAGTCCAGTACAAAGATACTTTGTGAGAGAGAGACCACATTCACATCACTTTTATTACAGTACAGACACACCTCATCTTATTGCACTTTGCTTTCCTGTGCTTCACAGCATTATGTTTTCACAAATAGAAGGCCAGACCCTCCACCAGCAGAAAGGTTAGGACTCAATTTATTGTAATACTTGCTTTATTGCAATGGTTGGAATGGAACTCACATTATCTCTCACGTATGCCTCTATATTGTTATAATTATTCTGTTTTATTATCAGTTATTATTGTTAACCTCTTATTTGCCTAATTGATAAATTAAACCTTATCATAGGTATGAATATATAGGAAAAAACATAATCTATATAGGATTTGGTACTATCTGTGATTTCAGGCATCCACTGGGCACCCTGGAGTGTATCTCCTGCGGATAAGGGGAGACTACTGTACTACAAACTATTTGTCACAAAGAGGCCTTGTGTCTGGCAGGGGGAAAACATTCATGTTCCCCGGTTCAGATGGGAAGCACTGACTTGTGTGGCTTCTGGTTTTCAAGCTCCTCTAGGCTTGCTCAGGCTCTGGAATCCTTTCTTCACCCTACAGGCTCCAGAGCCCACAGCCAGAGTGTTGCTCCCGTCTCACGGAGCCACTACAGACAACCAGCCCAACGGGGACGATTCTACCCAGTGCTTTCCAAAGGTACAGGCAATCTGTGGGTGGAAGAACTTTCTGTTCCTAGGAGAAAGCAAATTGGTCAACCTTGGGCCATGAAGCACAGTGAAGAAGAGTAAAAACATGCAAATACTCACTACTGCCCTGAGGCCTACTGAGTATCTAGAGAATGTGCATCACTGGTCACTGGATAAGAGGCTGCATAGGTCAGTGAAAATCCTCATCACTACTAAAAATAGATCAGTAGTAAAATCTTCATATACAAGCAGAGAATATTGTTGTTGCTACTATTAGTATTTTTGTTGGAAATACTGCCATAAATGTTTTTCTCATTGTAAAAGTAATAAATGCTTATTATAAAAATTTAGAGTATGAATGATAAACTTGAAAGTAATTTATAATTCCATTATACAGAAATAATCATTAATATTTAGTATGTATTTGTTTAAACTGGTTTCCTTACCTATACACATAATTAATTATATGTGTGTATTTTACAATATCATACAATCTGATTTTACTTAAAGGGGACAGATTACCTAAAAATACACCCGGATATTTATGTAATTATACATGTTAATGCTACTAATCTGCTCTGTTCCTGTTACTTTTTTCTTTATGGTTGTTTAAAGTCCATCTCAACCTTATCATACTTCTAAAAATATTAAACAATTTTTTTCTTCTAATTCCTCTAAGAGCACATTTTTCATGCAGAGAACATTTCTGTTATTTGTTACACTCCACCAGAACTTAAGCTATTAAAGGAAGAGTAGGAACCATGCAACTTCAAACTAGCACCTACTCAATAAAAGTAAATGAATTAAAATATGTATCTATCTATTCCCCCAAATATAAGATATTATGTATCTTATATAGGAACATCTCCCATAAGAAAAAAACATTTTTGTTTGTTTGTTCATTTGTTTGTTTGTTTATTTTGTCATGAACAAATTCACATTGCATGGAAATGTCAGGATTCCATCTGAGGAAGTTAAAAAACTATGATGTGTAATTAGACTGGATAGTCAGGGTGGCAGCACCTTGATGGGTATTCCATGGGCTAACGTCTGACCCTTAATTGGTCCCCTAATTGACCTAGATTCCCCTAAGAGATGTTGTCTTATGATAACCAAACTCATAAGAGACTGATGTATATAAGCTGAAATGACAATGGTGAGGACTGTACACTTGTGCTTTTTCTGACCAGCATAGTCTCTCTCAGGGCACAGGAAGTTAAATTACTATCAGATGGTAGTTAGCAGGCATGAGAACAGAGGAAGGGATGTCGGTGACCTTACCAGAAGCTGTTATGAAGCTAAGAAAGCCTAACACACCCATCTCTCATTGCAAGAACCTACTGAGGGAGTCGAATAGCCATCAGCTGCTTAGGGTACCTGTCTCTTGGGCCATAGTCAGAGAATCAGTTCTTGTTCAGGCCTCATGCAGCTTCCCCACCTTTTCGTAACAGAAAAAGAATATATGTGATATAAGTAAGTTATGAAACATTAATAAAATAAATACTCATGATCATAACTACCCAACTAAGAGCCAGTATTTGTCCACTTTTCAAAATGCATATTTGTACTCCTTTCTTGGCCCATGTGCTATCTCCCCATCGGAGGACTGATATCCTGAAATTAGTATTATCGTGACTTGCTTTTTTCCTTTTTAAATACATTTTATCACCAAAAATACTGTTTTCAATATTTATAAAAATTACATTGTACTGGTGATTGCTTATTTCACTCAGTATTACGTAGATAAGGTTTATCTAGTTTGCTTATTTAATAGTTATATTTATTTTTATTTCTGAAGGGTATATCTTTGTGTGAATATACCACAGTTAATTTAACTGTTTTCTTTTGAAGGATGCTTGTTGCTATAGCTATTCTTGTTCAGGTGTCCAGATAAGAAACAAGAGTTTCCCAAGGATAAATATATCTAAGAATGGAAATGCTGGGTTGTAGTGTATGGGTATAGTCAACCCACGTTGGTAATGCCAAATTATTTTTCAAAAATGCGTGTGTATTATACTCTCCTATCTTCAGTATGTAATAGTTCTGCTTGCTTCATGTCACCATCGAAGCTTGGTCTTCTATGACGTTTTTTTCTAATTTAGTAGGTATAAAGTTGTATCTCTTTTCGGCTTTTTTTTTATCCTCACCCGAGGACTTTTTTTTTTTTTTTTGCTTTTATCTTCAGATAGAGCAGGAGGAAGAGAGGGAGGAAAAGAGAGAGAGAAACATTGATGTGAGAGAGACACATCGAGTAGTTGCCACCCACACGACCCCACCGGGGACAAAGTGCAACCCACGTACGTGCCCTTAGCAGGAACTGAACCCTGGACTCTCCAGTCCGTGGGCCAACACTCCAACTGCTGAGCCAAACTGGCCAGGGCTGGCTTTTTCTTGATTTACCATTGATGTTGAATATCTTTCATATATTTATTCACATTTCTGTTTCCACTTCTGTGAAATTCCAGTCCATGTCTTTTGCTCATTTTTATTGCATATGTAGAATATAGTAGGTTTTTTCTCTTATTGATTTATAGATGAGGGATTATCAGAGAGAGAGAAATAAATTGATTCTGGATAATAATGTGTTATTGGTTACATGTGTTGCAAGTATCTTCTCCCATTTTGTGGCTTGGCTTTTTACTTTCTTTACAGTCTTCCAATAAACAGAAATTCTAATTTTGTCCTTCTTCAGGAGTGTGTTGATTATACTTCATTCTTTACTTTTCAATATAAATTGTAGAATCAGTTAGTCAATTTTCTCTACATACCTTGTGGAGATCGTGAAATTATATACAATCCATAGATTAGGGAGAATGAACATCTTTATGACATTGAGTCTTCCTCTCTAACATGTACAGTTCTATTCGAGTCTTCTTTAATATATTTCAGTATTTCACAAAGGCCTTGTCCACTGTTGGTAGATTTCTTCCTGGGTGTTTTATATATTTTATTGCCAACATAAATGTCTCTTTTTGAAAAAAGTACTTTTTTTCCTGTGTACTTATAGAAATGCAATTAATTGTATATATTGATTGCACATCCAGTCTACTTTGCTAAACCTTATTTAGTCTGTAACTTCTTTTAGATTTTCTGTGTAGATAGTCATTTCATCAGTAAGCAAGGGTTGATTTGTTTTTGTTTCTTTCATTTGCAGTCACTCTGCTTTTATTTCTTTTTCCTGTTACCACACTATCTAGGATTTCCAACTCAGTGTTGAATAAAAATGTTGAAAATGGGTGCGCTTGTTTGTTCTGATTTTAGAGAGAACTTTTCTAACTTTTCACCATTAATAATGATGTTTACTGTATGTTTGGTAGATACCCTCTATTGTGTTAAATTTTATCAAATGCCTTTTCTTTATCAATTGAGAGGGTTATATGATTTTTCTTTTTACCACATAATTTGAATTCCATTAAAATATTTTTTTTAGTATTAAACTACCCTTGCATTTTCCACTCAGCTTGGTCATCATATATTTTTTTCATACACTGCTGATTTTATTTGCTAATATTTTCTTTAGAATTTTTGTAACTATGTTTATAGGTAAGACTGTCCTATAATTTTCCTTCCTTATACTGTCTTTGTCTTGCTCTAGTAATCAAGATTTATTACCTTTATTGGCTGAATAGAGAAGAATTTCCTCTTCTATCTTCTGAAATACTATATAAGATTGAAATAGACTAGTTTGTGTGTTTTTTTTAAGTTCCTTAAATTGCCTGCAAAACCATCTGGGCTTGGTGTAGGAAGATTTTAAACTACTGATTCAATTTCTTTAACGGTTACAGACATTTCTGGCTTTCCATTTCTTCTTGATTTAGGTTGGTTATGTTCTTATAAGAATTTAATATCATATACTTTTATAAATGTATTGGCATAAAATTTCTTTAAGTTATGTATCTTTTAAATTTCTGGTATATTTGTAGTAAGTCTGCTCATTATTTCCTAGTGTTGTTTATTTATGTCCTATCTCTTTTTCCCTTAATCATTCCTGCAAGAGGTTTGATTTGAGAGATTCAGAGGCCAGGAATTTTAAGAAATTCCACAAAAAGCATCAATGTGCTGCATCATTGACATTTCCTTTGGTGTACTTATTTTTCTCTACAAATTTTTAACAGGTCAACCAAATTATTATCGCACAACATGCTTATGCTATGAATATAACAACCTGTTAAATTTTTGCTGTTTTTCTTCCTTCTTCCTCCTATTTCTCTTTCTTCTTCATTTTTTGATGTAAAGGTCATCTTTATTACTGGATAAAATCATTTTGGACTTTTAATTATGAAAGAAATACTGGACATAGAAATATTTCTGGTGTATAAAATGAAAAAATCAGTCTTTCTCCTTGCCTCATACCCAGTACCAAACTCTAGAAACAATCATGTCTATCTTTAAAGACATTTTATACATATGTATAGATATATAATCTTACTTCTTACATAATTTTGATCATATTATTTATGACTTCACCATGCTTTTAAATTTAATAATAGATCATAGAGATTTTTCTTTATTAGTAATTACAGCTTTATTTTATTTTTATGTTTATATATACAATTTCTTTTTTTTTTTTTATTTTTTTTTGATCCTCACCTGAGGATATTTTTCCATTTTTTGTACAGATAGAGTGGGAGGGAGAGAGAGGAAGGGAGAGAGAGAGAGAAACATCGACGTGAAGGGACACATCGAGTGGCTGCCACCCACACGACCAACCAGGGCCGGGGACAAACTGCAACCGAAGTGCGCGCCCTTAGCGGGAACCGAACCCGGGTCCCTCCGGACCACAGGCCGATGCTCTAACCGCTGAGCCAAACTGGCCAGGGCTATATATATACAATTTCTATTTTGATTACCATTTGCATGGAATATCTTTTTCCATCCCTCCACTTTTAACGCATGTGTGTCCTTATATCTAATGTGAGCCTCTTTTAGACAGGAAACACTTGGATCTTATTATTATTTTTCTCTATTTTTATGGCTGACCCTATTACAGATATCCCCATTTTTCCACTTTGTCCACTGCCACCCAGCTCCCCCACTTCCCTCTGGCCATCACCACACTGTCGTTTGTGTCTATGGGTTATGTACATATGTTCTGTGGTTAATCCCTTCACCTTCTTTCCTCCACTCCTCCAGATCTTTTTTATTCTTAATCCACTTAGCTACTCTATATCTTTTGATTAGAAATTTTAATGTATTTGCATTTAAAGTAATTACTGATGGGGAGAATTTACTATTGCTGTATTGTCATTTTCTGTTTCTCTTATAGTTTTTTTGTCTTCTTTTCCTCTCTTGCTGTTTTCTTTTGTATTTCATTAATTTTTTTTTTTTTTTAGATTGATATACTTTGATTCCTTTCTTGTTTTCTTTTTTGTTTAACTTCTATAGGTATTTTCTTTGTGGTTATCCTGGGGTTTACATAAAATATCTTATGGTTATAATAGTCTATTTTAAGGTGATAATAACTTCCATTATGCACAAACACTCTACAGTTTTACTCCTCCCCCAAACACACTTTGTTATTGATGTCCCAATTCACATATATTTATATGATGTAGTCATTTACATATTTATTGTAGTTATATTTCATACCTTTATCTTTAATATAATATAAAATATATAGGAGCATCTATCTATATATAAGTATATATATGATTTTATAATAAAAGTATTCTTAATATTTTTATGCTAATATTAAAAGTGATATATTGGCCATAGCTGATTTGGCTCAGTGGTTAGAGTATCGGGCCTGCAGACCAAAGGGTTGCAAGTTTGATTCGGACAAGAGCACGTACTTCAGTTGCTGTTCGGTCCCCAGTCTTGGTTGGGGTTGTGTGGGAGGCAACCAGTTGATGTGTCTCTCTCATGTCGATGTTTTTCTCTCTCTGTCTCTCCTCCCCACTGAAGATAAATGGGGAAAAAAAATATTCTCAGGTGAGGATTTTAAATAAATAAATAAAACTGATATATTGTATTAATTAATAAAATAATAATTATATTAAGACAGTATTCTATATTTGTCTATATATTTACCTTTATCGATGAGTTTTATACTTTCTTATGCTATTTGCTACTATTTAACATCCTTTTATTTCAACTTGAATAAATCCCTTTAGCATTTCTTCTAAGATAGTGATGATAAACTCAGATTTTGTTTGTCTAGAAAAGTCTGTCTTTTTTTTCAATTTTGAATGACAGTTTTTCCAAATACAGTGCTATTGGTTGTCGGTTTTTTCTTTCAGCACTTTGAATGTATATTCTTACAGTTTCCTGGTCTTCAAGGTTTCTACCAAAAAACCTACTGACAGTCTTATAGGAGTTCCTTTGTATGTGACAAGTTGCTTTTTTCTTGCTACCTTTAAAATTATTTTTTCTTTGACTTTTGATAATTAAATTATAATCTGTCTTGATATGGGCTGTTAAAAAATCTATCTTATTTGGTTGTGGATATGGATATCCATTTCTTTCCCCAGATTTGGAAAGTTTTAAGCAATTATTTATTTCAATAAGTTTTCTGCCAATTCAATTTTCCTTCTAAGACTCCCATAATGCATATATTGGTCTGCTTGGTATTTTTCCATCATCCCTTAAGCTTTCATTATGCTTTTTCTTTTCTCTTTTGCTTCTCTGAATAATTTCAAATAACTTGTCTTCAAATTTACTGATTCTTTTTCTGGCTATTTCAGTCTGCAGTTGAACTCCTCTATTAAATTTTTCAGTTCAAGTACATTCTTTAGTTTTAATACTTCTATTTGGTTCTTTTAAAAAATTTTTTCTTTGTATTGAGACTCTTATTTTTTTCATGCAATGTATTTCTGAACTTGTTGAGCATTTTTATGAAGGTTATTTTGAATTCTATGCCTGGTAATATCTATATCTCCATTTCCATTAGGGTCAGTTATGGAGTTAAATCTTGTTCTTTTGCTTGGATTGTATTTCTGCCCCCCTTCCCCCCCGCCCATAACTTGTCCTAGTATCTGTCTACACATTAGAAAAAACTGCCACCTCTCCCATACCTCATGCAGTGGCCTCTTACAGAAGACCTTCACCAATCAATCCAGCCAGATCTTCTGTGGGCTTCTCAAAACTTCATACTAGCTCAAGCGACCATTTTTGTTATCAGCAACCCCCAGGTATCTAGAGTATGTCAGGTTTTCTCAGCACTCTGAGACAAGCAAGATAGAAGGCAGTGCCTTGGACAGAAACTAAGAAAGTTGGGATATGAGTATTTGGTTCAACTCTTTCCTCCTCTGGGAAAAGCTGGGAACTGCAGCTCTCCTCCTGATCTTATGGTGCTGTGTTGGGGGTGGGGATTATAGTAAAGGATGTCTCTGACTTTCCTGCCTCTTTCAATGTGGCAGGTTATATATTCACCTGTTGTGTAGGATCCTCTCTTTTAATTTCTGGATTTCTTATAAAGATAATTTATTATATATTACTGTTGAATTGGTGTGTCCATGAGAAAGGGGAAAGGAGAGTCCATAGCTTCCAAGTCTGCCATCTTGCTGAGTCACTTCATGCTTCCTCTCAATTTTTGACTTATAAAATTCACAGCTATTTTCTTAAGTGCATTTATGCTTCAACTTGCTATATTTCCTTAATAAATTAAATTGATTCTATAAGAATTATATAGTGACCTTATTTTCAGTAATGCTTATTGCTTAATACTTTTTTGTTGTCTGATATGGTATAATTACCTCCGTTTTCTTTTGGTTAACATTTTTCTAGGATACTTTTTTTTCCCTTATATAACCTTGTATTTCTTATAAGGAGCAGGTAACATTTTTTAAACATCTGGTCTGAAGATTTCTGTCTTATAACCAGTAAGTATTGTCCATTTACAATAATCGTAATAATCGTTATGTTTAGACTTGTTTCTGACATCTTTGTGCTATCTACTTGTTTCTTCACATGATCCCTTTGCTTTTATTTTTATTATGTTTTTATTTTATTTTCTGTACCTTATTTTATTCTGTATCTCTTCTTCTAGTGGAAGGGCTGCCTATAAAATAGCTATTTAATATAATGCACCCCTTTTGAACAGGCAAATTAGAAAAGGGGGATTTTATTATGCATTTTGCTCCATTGATTGATGAGTGAGATCTTTGTGATTGAAAAGGCTCACCTTTCTCCTGATTGACATAGCACCAAGACACACAGCATCAGATATGAACTCTCAATTGCCATTTGATATCACTTGTGTGCAGGAGACACACTTTACAGTCATAAGCAGCAGATTTTTTCAGAATTAAGCATACCACTTTAACATCTATTTTTAAATCAACAGTCTAAAGTTAATTAATGTCTTACTATCACCTTGACAAATACATAGACCTTAGAACCTTTTAATTCTAATCTCTCTGAATTTATATGCAATTTAAAATCAGTTATATGATTATAACCCCACAGATTAGACAGCATCATTATTAGTGTTATCATTTTATACAGACAATATTAATTTATATTTACCAATGTATTTTCTGATTTCTTTGTATGTTATATATTCTCATATCTCAGACTTTTCTGGTAGCAAAGTCCTGAAAAACACCTTTATTTAGACTATACTTAGTCTGAGTTCAAACCCTGGAACTGTTATATACTAGCTTTTTTTACTTTGACCTTTAATATCTCTATAAAATGTGGATAGTGATAGTGCCTAGAATTATTTTGAAGCTCAATTAGCTAATAAATATAAGGAACCTGGCATATAGTGAATACTATAATAAGTGTTAGGCATAGTTTTAAATTTTAAAAGTTCCTTTACCTAAAGTCTGCTAGTGCTAACTTTCTCAGTTTTTGTTTGTTGGAACTATATTTCACTGTCATTTTTTGAAAGACAAATTTCTTGGAAGATAAAATTTAATTGAATACACAACTCACTTTAAAGGTAAACTATACTGTTACTGGCTTTCATTATTGTTATTGAAAAAGTGTTTTGTCCAGTTGTCATTCTCTTTTAAATGATTTATCTCCTCTCAGGTTACTTTTAAGACTTTCTATTTTTCCTTGCGATTTCTTTTAGTCAGAGTTCTACAGAGAAACAGAACCAATAGAATATATAATTGGCTCAGGGAATTATTATGGAGGAGGCCCAGCTTCTGTCTGCCAGCAGGAGTCCAAAGGCCTGAGGACCAGGGGGTAGGGAGTGGTGGTGGTATAAATCCTGGTCCAAATTTGAAGGCCTAAGAACCAAGAGCACCAATGTCTGAGGGCAGAAGAAGATAGATGGCTCAGCTCAGAGAGGAGGCTTTCCCTTCTTTCATCTTTTTGATCTATTCAGATCCTCCACAGATTGATGCCCAACCACACTGGAGAGGGCAATCTGCCTTAGTCAGTTTAAGAACTCACATGATAATCTCTTTAGAAAATATCTTCACAGACATACTCAGAAATATTGTTTTACCAACTCTCTGGGTTTTCCTTTCCCCAGTCAAGTTGACACATAAAATTAACCATCACAAAATTCTGCATTTTCACTACAGTGCTTCTAAATATAAATTTTATTTATTTAGTTAGTTAGTTAGTTATATCATGTTTTCTATTTTTGTGTGTTCACATCTTTCACCAAATCTGGAAGTTTCTCCAACATTATCACTTCAAATATTGTGTGTCTGCCATGACCTCTGTTCTTTTCATCTCTGGGATTTTTATTAGACACAAATTAGACCTCATTTTATCTTCAAAATCTCTTACCTTCTCTTTTGTACTTTTCAGCTTCTGTTTTTCAGTGCTGCATTCTGAGTAATCTCTACAAATCTATACTTACATTAATTGATTTTCTCTTTAGCTGTGCTTTATTGAATGTTTCTGTTCATTCAGAGTTCTGTTTGTAAGTATAATTTGTATTCATACACATTGTATTTAGTTCTTCAAGTGTACCTGGTTTTTAGGACAATCTCTTGAGGTTTTCTTCTCATTTTTTATTTTATTTTATTACTTAAACATATTAATCACAATTACTTTACATCTGTTATCTAAGTCTTTGATGGCTGATCATCTTTTATGCGTTGGTTTTGCTCACTTTTACTTATTGTATTTTGTTCCCCATGGTTTGGTGATTTTTAATTGAGAGATTATATTCTGTAGAACTTAATCTAAGGAAATCTTGAGGACCTAATTTGAAGGTGCTATCCTTCACAGATAATTTTTTTTTTGCTTTTGTTTTTACTGGAAACCAGGCAATGCTACTGATTTAGATCTACTTTAGTCCTCTTTGAAGGTCCTGGCTTCATATAAAAATTTGGGGTCCTGCCTTCTTACCTAGCAGGATGCCTAAGGCTTAGTTTTCAGAAGTTAAGGTTAATATTTTCATATATATATATAGATAGATAGATAGATAGATAGATAGATAGATAGATAGATATGGTGTGTGTGTGTGTGTGTGTGTGTGTGTGTGTGTGTGTGTTTTCAAACTATGCTATGTAACTGGTGTGTTTTTTTTGTAGTTTTAGGTACAGGAGAGTGCAAGGACAAGAGATATATGATCTACTATACAAATATAACCATAGTCCAGACTCCCATATTTTCAGAATTAACTTAAATATTGTGTTGAATTACATAATTAAAATACAATTCAGTTGCACTTTAAATATTTTACTTTCTTTCTTATTCTCCTAAGATGATTTATTACTGTTTACTGGCTTTCATTATGCATATAGTGAAAATCCTTTCTCCAAAATGATGACTATCTATAATATTTATACAAGATCCTGAAATTAAAAAAAAACAAAAACAAATCTCTAATCATCACTAAAATGTCAGCTCCATCCACCAGAACTCAAGTTCTCTGAGTGCAAGATTCTGTGTGTTTTGTTCATCATTTTAATTCCAGCACCTAGAACAGTGCCTAACAGGTACTTAATAACATGTATTGAATTAATAAAATAATACATTCTATAAAGAATCACTTCCTTTTTTAGAGATTATAGAAAGATGTGACAGATTTATTTCACCATACAATTATGTTTGTTTCAAAGGTCAGAAACCTTATCATACAAACTTGTTTAACCCAAATCTACTTGTCTACTCTAACTGTTATGAAGAACCAGTATTGTGCTGGATTACTTTTACACAGGAATATTTTACAAAGTTATGGATATTTTTCTAAGTGAGTATAATCTAGGAATCATAAAATCCCTCTATAACATTTCATTCTTGATTGGTTCTATTTTATTTTTCTCAGTCAGTCTTTCTACTGCAAATGAAATCTGTTACTCTTGTTTCTCCTTCTAAAGCAATGTGGAAAACTAAGTGTCGCTTCTTCTTTTGATACTGATAAGAGGGTATTGCAGTGTTTTGGGGGTTTGGTACATCAGCTTGGTCACCTGAGTTTAAGACCGGTGTGCCCTACAGTGTGACAGGCAATCTTCCTTGAGCCTATGCCATAACTAGTATTTTTGCAGTTTTATGTATGGAAGGAGAGTGCAAGTATCAGTAGACTGATGACTTGACAATGTTTCCAGCCTACTATCTTTTCTCAAAGGTACCTGTTTGAAAAGCTGGTTCCCTATCCATTTGGTGGCTAACATATCCCACAGAATATCACTTACCACAAAAAAAAAAAAAAAGGTCCACACAAGAGTATTGATTGATCCTAAAAGAAATAGAAAATAATAGGCTTTATTTCTGTATTTCTTCACTTATTTATCCACTCTTTGGGAGATGTTCACTGAAAATTATGTATTCTTTGAAACTTTTACTCTGTTACAGTCTTGAAATAACTATCATTTTATAAACTGGAGTAGATGCAATTATAAACAAGATGGAGTCCCTGGTCTTAGAGATTTTATAGTGTGTTAGGGGAGATAGATGTGGATGCAGGAACTTACACGAAATAGAAGCCCTTGAGTTGAATATAGAGTGTTATGGAAACACAAGAGAAAAAATAACTGATTGTTTCTGGAATAATGGGAGAAGATTAGGAAAAGTCCTCACAGGAATGAGATTTGGTCTTGGTTTAGAAGAATAAAAAGCAGTTCATCAGACATTTTCATAATAGAAAACTCCATGTGTATTCTCTTTTTGATGTTCATTTGGAAGAAAGAACCTCCCGGATCTTCTCAGGTAGACTGTGCTTGTGTTCAATCATTCTGAAAGATGAGGACTTGAGTACTTCCTCGACTTCTGCTTATTATTTTCACTCACTTCCTTTATTTTCACCTTCAGTGCAGCCAGAGATCATGTGGGTTTTTTCTCTCCCATTTTTAAGTCTTTTGTATCCTTTACCTACTGAAAAATATCCTTATTTACTTCAAATGAGGAAACAAAAGTACATTTTAACCATTAAGTGCTATGCAAATCATAGATGGGGTTATAATATTATAATTTCATATACTGTATTGACTTTTAGGATAAGAATACAGAGACTTTGCTTAAATGGTAAACAAAGTCATATGGCTAGAATGGTGAAAATGAGACTTTGACATACTCTTTCTTAAATTTATTTACTCTGTTCTTGACACCGCAGTGCCTCCCATGGTCTATTTGCAAGTCAGATAACTCATCTACATATTTGTTCTTTCCAAGTACAGAAAGAAAGAATATTGTTCAGGACTTAATAAACAATAGCATTTTAATAAAAATGACACTTTGGGATTTAAAAACATTAAATTAATGTTTTCTTTAAACCCATAATTTTGTTGAGTTGACAATGTATTAAAATAATACATATTTAAAAGTTTAAATTTTTTTTAATATGGAATTTTCTTTCAGTAACAACTTTAAAACTCATGAATGTTGAACTCATTCGTTCATTTACCCACCCATCAATTTTTTTTTTTTTAAACCAGATACTGTGATAGGAATACAAAGAGGAATAAAACCTGGTTTCTGACAGCAACTCAGGCTCCAGGTCATTTATGACTTTCTTCCTGCTAAATTCTGCTAAAATCTTCTGAAGCATTTTTCTCTTTATTTATTTATTTTTTTACTCCAGACCCTGATGCCTCTCTGAAGAAACATTTGGACAGAAATTCATACCAATCTCTGATAGACCCTAACTCAATTTCTTTTTTTTTTTTTTATCCTCACCTGAGGATATTTTTCCATTTTTTTGTACAGATAGAGAGGGAGGGAGAGAGAGGAAGGGAGAGAGAGTGAAAAACATCAACGTTAAGGGACCTAACTCAATTTTTACTTAATGGTAAGCAATTAAGTACCCTCTGAATGACGGTTAAACAGAAGAATATCATATTGCCTACAAATATATTCTTAAATAAAAGAAAAGCAGGGGTGGGGGCTGTAATCTAATTCAGAGAACTGCCTTTTTCAGTAAACAGGTTTAAAAAATATCTAGTTTGTCTTCTTACTAAGATCGAATAGAGAATGGAATTTATACAATTTTAATAAACAATTATGAAAATCCTAAGCAATAAAGGATTGCTTGAATTTGAACAACATGACCGCCAAATTTAAAAGAGATAGCAGACAATAGAAGGGAAATACTGCAGAAAAAAAAATTAATTAGCACAGTAGAAAAGAATTTGCAGAACTTTTCCAGAATACAGAGAAATGAATAAAGGATTGAAATGATGAGGGACATAATTAAAAATATGGAAAAAGATCATAGAGATCCAACCAAGGAATATAGAATTCCCAAAGAAGAGAACTGACTATGTGGACCAGAAACAAAGATCAAAGAGTTAACGGAAGAAAATTGGATGATTCAAAGAAACTCAGTCTAAACATCTAAACATCAAAAGTATGAATAGTACGCTCCAGCAAATGCCATAACAAAACATTACTTAACAATATTTAACCACTTTCAGTTCTTAAGGGTATGTAAAAATCCTAGACATTTTCAGCACCCTACCCTCTCAGACACACACAAAATAAAACCAACAGCCACCCACCAAGTAATCTACTGTATCAGTTATGATCCCTGCAGGAAACAGGAACCACTTCTGATGGTTCAGTGAAGAGGTAATAAAGGCATTACTTACAGAGGGTTAGAGATGCAAAGAAGGAAAGTGAGGCACCCAGAGATTAGCAAGAATGAGAAAGAAGCTCTCTAAACCTCTTGGGCTGAAGGAATGAGGGGAGAAAATGGAGTTAGCAGAGTTTAATGAGCTGCAATCCTGGAGGAGGAACATTGTGTGGGTACTAAAATTGCAAAGGGACACAGCTACTATTAGCATTGAGTAGGGGTGGAGAATGGGAAACCGGTAAATTTTCTGCCCTCCTGCCCTCTGATCTCCTGCTGGTATCTCCCACTGGCAGAACAAACCAGGAGAGCCAGCAAACATGCCAACAGAGGCGAAAAAACAAAACATTAAAACAGCTGGTCAGAGAAGGGTAGAGAAACATGGAATGGATCTGGAGGGTGGGATGGGATGTGGATAAGGAGAATAATTGGTATATCCAACAAAGATCAAACAACTAGATCGATTGAGAAATATTCACTTAGCTTTAGGGAAAAAAAGAAAGACTGTAGTACACAGATTCTGTATCCAATTACTTTGTTGTTCATGTGTGAATGAAGTGAAAAGATAGTCAAGCATAAGCATGGGCTTACGGAACCTCCCTGGGGTTTCAATGAGTACAAGAGAGACTCAATCTCTGCTATCAGTGAGCTTGTAATCATGTTAAAACTCAGTTTGTAATGAACAGTGCAATGTGTTGGGAGGAAAACCTTTTCTACCAGCTTAGGTCCGACAGGTCAGAGGCCTGCAAATTAACTGACAATAGAAGGATTAACAAGAGAAGATGCTTTTATGCACATAGGAGTAGCCTATATACATAGTAATGCCCAGAACACCTAAGGGTTATATATCAGTTTAATAAAGGCTGGAGGGGGATGTGGGGGTGACTAATTTAAGGGCTTAAAAAATGGAAGGTTCTGCTGAGCCTTGTTTACACATTTGGGGTTTTTTTTGGTGTTTTTTTTTTTGGAGTGTCCTGGTGCCTAAGATCAGCACCTGCCTGACTGGAGACCTCCCTGGAGGGGGAGATTGTGGCAACTGACTCTCATAAAGATCTGTTCTAGTCAGATAAGGAAAGTTCAGATAAGCATTCTTTCTGTAGCTCAGATGTTTTCACTTTGAGGTAATCTCAGTACAAGTTTGGTGAATTGTTGGTCTTCCCTTGGCTATGGAAGCAGAAACACAAGGGACTGTAGGGAAACCTACTCCAGAAAGGGCGGAAAGAGACTCCTGATCTTAGTTGAGACTGGAAGATGAGTAGATGTTAACAAGGCAAATCAGCTCAGAAGAAATCTAGGGAAAGAGATCAGCTATATATACAATCAGATTAGCACTCAATGTGTATCCAGCAACCATGATACAAGAGTTCATTAAAATGGTGTAATTGAACATTCTAAGAAAATGTTCACGGAGAACTTTCTTAGTCCACGTGGGCTGCTATAACAAATACCAGAAATCAATTGACTTATAACAACAAATATTTATTTCTCATAGTTCTGGCATCTGGGAAGTCCAAGATCTAGGGGTTAGCAGATGTGGCATTTGGTGAAAGTCCACTTCCTAGATGGCCATCTTTGTGTTGTAACCTCACATGCAGAACGGGTGAGCTAGTTTGTGGAGTTTCTTTTTATAAAGACACTAGTCCCGAGCACAATGGCTCTGCTCTCATGACTTAATCTCCTACCAAAGGCCCACCACTTAATACCATCACATTGGGCATTAGGTTTTAACTTATGAATTTGGGGGTATAGAAACATTCAGACCTTAGCAGGAACTGATGGCATATCTATATTTAAGAAGCATTTACTGATCACCCATTAAGTATTAGGCACTAGTGACACAAAAACATGCAAAATACATTCAATTACATGTCTGAGTAGTCGCAGAGGGAGGCAGGTGAACAGAGAATTAGAGCAGCTTTTCTTTCTTATACTGAGAAATGGTTGACATGCGTTACTATAAAAGTTTAAGGTGTGCAATGTGATGGTTTGATTTACATGTATTGTGAAAGAATTACCACAATAGGTTTAGTTACCATTCATCATTTCATATAGACACAATAAAAATAAAAGGAAAAAATATTTTTTCCTTATGATGAGAACTCTTAGGATTTACTCTCTTAACAACTTTCCTATATATTATATAACAGTGTTAACTATGGTCATGTTATACAGCAGTACATTAACTATGGTCCTACTTATCTTATAACTGGAAGCTTATACGTTTTGACCACCTTTCTCTAATTCCCCCTTCCCCCACCCCTCACCTCTGGTAACCATAAACCTGATGTTTTACTAGGAGTTGTTTTTTTAAAAACTAGGTTTCACACATAAGTGAGATCATACAGTATTTGTCTTTCTTTTTCTGACTTATTTCACTCAGCATAATGCCTTCAAGTTCCTTGCATGTTGTTGAAAATGGTAGGATTTCCTCATTTTTTATGGTGGAACAGTATTTGTGTGTGTGTGTGTGTGTGTGTGTGTGTGTGTGTACAATCTTTATCCATTCATCCATCAACGTACACTTAGGTAGTTTTCATGTTTTGGCCATTGTAAAGAATGTAAAGCAGCTTGGTATGACAGCTGTGTTCAAAGCAGCATGAGAGAGTGCAGATGCTGGGAGGCACCCTGTCTTCTCTGTGCCAACAAGGGGTTGGATTTGGTGTGTTGCATTTGGCCCCCACATCATCTTGTCCTCAGAACTTTAGTGTTATGTTTAGAGGGACTCCAAATAAAGTGTCACTATTAAATTTGGTGTTAATACCATCTTTGTCCATGAGAATAATATACTGAGACATGTCAGCAAGTTGGCAATATTAATTCTATTGTGTCCATTTCTTTCACCCCTTTTCCCTGCTAAGCTTCATCACAGTAAGATAAATAGTGTAGCTAGCACTATTAAGTTTCCCATAAACTTGAATACATAAAGTTACTAAGAGAATGTTTTGTCAAAAATATTTTTTTCTCTTACTGTTTATGCAAATGAAGAAGACATTGGGAGTTCTTTAAACTATTATACATAAAAATAGATATCTTGTATTGGCATGTATTTTAGTAGACATTATATCTGACAATCTTTTAAGAGACATACAAAGAAAAAAAAGCAAAAAGAAAGCTAATAATCAAAAAAGGTACTTGGTAATAAAC
Source organism: Molossus molossus (assembly GCF_014108415.1). Taxonomy (NCBI): domain Eukaryota; kingdom Metazoa; phylum Chordata; class Mammalia; order Chiroptera; family Molossidae; genus Molossus; species Molossus molossus. The sequence goes on along the minus strand of NW_023425402.1, from coordinate 64,332,433 downwards.
TACATACAGCCTGAAATTCAGATCAGTAATTAATTAGAACTGTTCAAAATTACTTCACGCTTGGAAAAACAAGAATTCTATTATATTTATAATTAAATTTACAATTAAGTATTCTCATATCATGTATAAAATCATGTCTATATAATGTAATTTTATATTATTTCTCAGTAAAATAAGAAAAATGCAAGAGAAAGTTAATGTTTAATATACAGAATTTTAACTCTCAGATACTGTCCCTTTGTGGGAAAATGGAAACTGGTCAAATAAGAAATAGGCTGATTTGGCTTATTTTTAAGTCATGAAAATAGTGTGATTTTTTGGCAGCTCTGAAAATAGAGTAATCTCTAATGAAATATATGCATGAAGGGAGCCATTAAGACATATTTTATCTTCTTTATCTAGGCTTGTGATAAAATGTTCCCTACTGGTAAAAAATAAATAAATAAAAATGCTATGAATTGAAGAGCTGAGCTTTCTGTCAAGGGACTAATGATTATTGTATTAAAATGTAAATGGAGTGGTCTTGAGTGCTTTAAAATTTGTGAGAAAAGACTGTGGAATTGCCATTATCCTGTCATTGCTGTGGCTCCCCCACAGGAGCCATTGTAAAGGAGAGGGTGGTGAACTGAACCTCCCAGTGCCAAGATGCTCCCTGCAGAGTGAGCTGGTGAGGAGACAGCCTGGCAGCATCACCAAGCATTCCAGGATTTGGAGATACCAAGTTAGAAAGCAAGAGCAGGGAACACATTTTAGAAGGCCAGGTGAGAGAGAAAGATCTAGACCAGGGGCAGAGACCCATGGACACTGGCAGAGTGGGTGAGAAGGGACTGAAAAGACTGATTTCTTTTTTTTTTTTTAGCCAAACTGGATCAATCTAGAGCTAGGCTCAATTAGGGTAGGACTTTATTCTCCCTAAAGCAGACAAGGTACTCAAAAGCAGTAAATTGTTGTTGGATTGGGAAATAAAAATGGAATGAAACAGAATAGAGGTCCCATGGCACTCTGAAACTGTGTAAAAATGTATGTCTCTGCATTTTTTTCCTGGGGAGATCAGATCCTTAGCAGGCATCAAATTCTCAGTGGGATCAGTGACTCCTGTCCTCCCTTAGTCCTTCTCTCCCTCCAAAAAAATAAGCCAATGACCTAGAAATGAAACTTTACATGTAGGAAGTTCCTATCGTCTGAAAGTGAAATGTCAACAGTGACCACATGAAAGCATTTATTATTTTAAATTTGTGATTAACCCAAGATTATATTTGTGGTTTCCCCCCCCCTCAACTATGTTGTTTATTCTTAAATTCCTTCACACTGTGGTGAAATCTAATTGTGCATTTGAGATAAATGTGTGTTAAAATAATGGATAGGATGGAATGAACGCATGTCTTCTGGGAAGAAATGAAAATCCGGAGCTCAAAGATTACACCTGTAATCTGCCCCTACACACGTCCTCCTCCTCTCTCTACCCTCAGTCCCCTAGCCCGGGTATGGTGCCAGCAAAAGCCAGATTTTCCTGCCCATATTCTTTTAAGTTTTTACTTGTGAGATTCATTTTCCCTTTTGATATATGTATTTTGGCCTTTCTCCCTCTGCCCACGCCCTATTTAATGTAGAGTGACAAAACCTGGGTACCACACATGAGCAGGATGTCGTGTTCCATGTGGTATTTACTGTCCCCGTCAGGTTGGGTTTGCTAGGCGGCTGGCAGTCCGGGCCTCTGACAGCTGCTCTTTGTGCAGGTTTAGATCATCTGGTGCAGTGCTCAGCTGCTTTCTCGGGACAGGGAGCATCAGAGACCACACAGAAATGGAAATGGAGGGGACTGAACTTTGTGACTGGGCTCCTATTAGATCAGTTAAGGATTTATTCATCATCTAGCTGGAGGGAAAACGCGTACGTGTTCTCAATAATTATAAGTTAAATGCCAAAATATAGGCACGCATTGCTGGCAGTGCTTTTAATGATAGGATGAAAAGCTTTCAGAGATGAGAAGGTAATGGTGGGGAGCAAGAGACTGTGACAAAAATAGAGACTTCATAATTTGTCTCTCCTCCACACTCCTGAATTAGAATGTATGGAAAATTGACTCTGGGGTAAAGCTATTTCTGCTTTTCTCTGCTCTCATCCATTTGAAAATGGATGAAAATGCCTTGTACAGATGAAAATGCTGAACTACTATCAACCATGATGTAACAATATAAATGAACAGGGATGCCTAAAAAGTATTTTACTTGAAACAAATTTGATATAACTGAGAAATTTGATAAGGTTGGAAATTAATCAGCCTATTATTCTGGAAACAAAGCTAGTTAGGCTAAGGACGCAGTGCATAATGTAGAAAAGAAGCTTTTTGCCGCTCCAGAAATACTATTATTCAAAATAGATTTTCAAATTTTTCAAGATGAAAACTGATACTAGAATTTTATGTGCACATATCTCTCATGTCTTAAGACTTTTAAAGCAAAAAAAACTTAATATACTCCCTAAATTTTATGTTTCTTACAAAGAATGCTGAATTAAATATATTTATTTTTAGTGGCACAGACTTTTCCAAGATTATTTTGTGTACTCTCTATTTTATATTTTTACAAAATAAAATTGTATATATTCTTTGTCTTCAAGATGACTTTAAAATAATTTTATGTTATGGGCAGTTCTATTCTTCATAAGTTCACTTGTAAGGTTTTGAATATGCCCTGCAACTGGACAATTTGTTTAAAGGAGGAAACTTGTATCAGAAGAACAATTATTCAAGTGCAACTAATTTCCCATATACTATCTCCTACTATTGTAGTTTGAAGTTTGAAAATATTTAATAATGTCACCCTAAAAGTATGTTAAAATAGTCTGTTCTGGGGGTGGGGGAATGGATGAGATGAACCAAAGAATTTATATGCATGTATGCATAACCAATGGACATAGAAAACAATGCTGGGGGATGAGGGGGATGGGGAGGAGGGTGACGGGGGAAACATCTGCAACAAAAATAAATTAATAAAAATTGGAAAAAAATAGTCTGTTCTAAAAATCAGATCGCTTGAGTATAATAGATTAAAAGCATTTATTATATTTGTTTATACTCATAAAATAAATATATTTTGTATACTCACTCTCTCTATTGAAAAAGCCTTGAAACAGTGACAAACCCAATAACAATGAACACCTGTAGGACACCTGTGGTCTCTAAATAATAATTTCCTACTAAAATAAACCATGGCTTATTGGAGTCATTGCCAATTTCAGGTTAGGGTCAAGATGAAATTGGCATAGCATATGTGAAAGCTAGAAAGCTATTAAAGTCCATTGGAATCATGTTTTAAAAGTTTAGGAGCTAACTTGAAGAAGCCCCCACCCACCCACACAAAGGTGGGATCATTGGAACATCAAATAAATTATATGATCAAAATAAAACACATCAAATATATTTAAATTCATAAGTTCATAATAACACTATGAAAAAAACTCTTTGGCCAACTTTGAAGAAGATCAGGGAATGAATTTACTATTTTTGGAAATTGATAAATAAAGCAAAAGATTCAAGCATTTATTTTGGCTTTCCAATAAAAACTAGCCTGGTGGTTCAATGGTTGAGTGTCGACCCATGCACCAAGAGGGCGCCAGTTCAACTCCCAGTCAGGGCACATGCCCAGGTTGTGGACCTAATCCCCAGTGGGGAACATGCAGGAGGCAGCCAATCAATGTTTGCTCTCATTGATGTTTCCATCTCTTGCTTCCTCTCCCTTCTTTTCTCTCTAAAATCAATAAAAAAAAAAAAACATTATTGAAAAAACACTATAACATACTATAACCAAGTGTCTGAAGAAGATAAGTTTCTTTTTACAAAATTCCAACCAATAATTATTGAAGGAATAGTAGAATATCGCCATTTTGCAATCGTTAGTGAAATAATAAATCTAGGCTATGATTATTAAGAGCTGCTATTAACACAAGAGACAACCAGATATGTATGACTCCTGGTGGAAGTACACACCACCAACCATGAAGGATTACTGTCAAAACTTGAACCTGAATCCAATCAGCTTCTATATACAGCTTCCAAATGATAGGTAATACATAGGATAGAGAAATATCCTGACATGGATACAATCAGCAAATCCAGAAACTCTACAGGCCAAACAAGAAAAAGTTCTTTTCAATAAACAAATTTTGAGGGGAAAGGAATGGGAGAGGCACCTATAGATACATGAGATTTGAGACATCCACCAATTGCAGTGCTTGAAACTTATTCTATGATGATTTAAACAAACCATTTTAAAATTTGGAAGTAAAGGAAAAATTTGAACACTAACAGGATATTTGATGATATTAAATAATATTAATTTGTTTAAGTGTGATATGTTATTACACATTACATTTTCAAAAGAGGCTTATCTTTTGGAATTATATATTTGCAGATCAAGTTTGCTTCTAAACAATGCATGTGGTCAGCAGGGACTAGAGATGTGAGTGGGGACAGAGATGACACAGGTGTGGCCATCAGTTCATGATTCCTGAAACTGGGTGCTTGTCCATGAAGACTCTCCATTGTACTCTCTCACTCTTGTATATGTTCGAAATTTTCCATAATTAAAGGTTAAACAAGTATTTTAGAGATTGTTTCTTAAAAATTGTTTTAATATCTTTTCTTCCTATGTATATGAAGTAAGAAAAAAATGAGCAAGTAAGATCTCAAAAGAGATGGCTCATAAATCTTACTTGTAATTAGTAAACTGTGAAATCTAAGTTCTTTAAAAAAACAAGAAAACCTCTTTTTCTTCTGCCAAGACTTCTGTCAGTCATCGTCAACCCAAACAGTGAGAGAACATATGCACTTTTGCAATTTTTGAAAGAAAATAAGTTCCCTTGCATTAGCAAGCTATACTGTTGCAACATCAAACATATTCTTACTCTTGGGTTCTTTCTCAGGAGTTTCTGAAAAGTAAGTATAATAATTTAATAATGTTTGTACACTGAAATGCCCATTTACTTAAAAGTCTTCAGAAGAAAATTTTCAGAAGGAAGTGTAAATATGCAAACTGAACTCAAAATTTCAAAATGCCACACGGGAAAACTCTCTGTGTGTATTTATTTATTTATTTATTTATTTATTTATTTATTTATCTATCTAACCACAAACTTTCTTTTGAGTGCCTATTGTATTAGGTAAACAAGATTAAATCTCTGTCCTCGAAGACTTCAAAGTCTTTAAAAAATCAATGGTTACAAATTATGGTTATAAATATTATAATAGTGTCTGCCTTTTTCATCAACTTGCATTAGCACCTAGCAATATCTGTCATGTAAAGAATCTAAATAAATATTTTATAGATGGGCAGGTGGATGAATGGTGCTATGGAGGGATGTGGTGAAAAATAAATAAGAGAGACAAATGAAGGAAATCAAGAAGAACCAGGAATACCATGCTAGCAAAATAATCTTTATCCTGAAGACTAGGGTTTCTTTGTTTATTAAAAAACTATTTTTTATAGTGGTTTTAGGTTCACAACAAAATTGAGTAGAAGGTACAGAGATTTGCAATATACCTTCTACCCCCACATGTACACAGCCTCCCCCGCTGTAATCATCCTGCACCACAGTGGTACGTTTATTACAATTAATGTATCACCCAAAGTCCATAGTTTACATTAGAGCTCACTCATGGTGATGTGCATTCTCTAGGTTTTGACAAAAGTATAATAATGTGTATCTACCATTATAGTATCATACAGAATAGTTTTACTGTTCTAAAAACTCTTCTGTGCTCTGCCTATTCATCCCTTCCTCCCCTAATCCCTAGCAACAACGAATTCTTTTCCTGTCTTGCCTTTTCTGGAATGTTGTCTTATAGTTGGAATCCTAAAGTATTGGACCTTTTCAGACTGGCTTTTTTCACTTAGTAATATGCATGTAAGTTTCCTCCATGTCTTTTCATGGCTTGATAGTTCATTTATTTTTAGTGCTGAATAATGTTCTATTATCTGGATATATCACAGTTTATTCATCTATTCATCTAAAAGGACATCTTGGTTGCCTACGAGTTTGGCAATTATGAATAAAACATTTACACGTGTGCAGGGTTTTGTGCAGGACATAAGTTTTCAATTGATTTAGTAAATATCAAGGAGTGAAATCACCAGATCATACACCAAGAGGATGTTTACTTTTGTAAGAAACTGCCAGTCTCCCAAAGTGGCTGTAGTATTTTGCATTCCCATCAGCAATGAATGAAAGTTCCTGTTGTTCTACAGCCTTGTCAGCATTGGGTGTTGTCATTGCTGTAGATTTTGCTCATTCTAATAAATGTATAGTGATATCTTGTTGCTTAAAATTTCAGTTTCCTAATGACATATCATGTTAAGCATCTTTTCATACCCTTATTTATCTTCTGTGTATCTTCTTTGGTAAAGTGTTTGTTCAATTTTTGCCCAACTTTTTAACTAGGTTGTTAGTTCTCTCATTGTTGAGTTTAAAGAACTCTTTGTATATTTTGGATGACAGTCCTTTATCAGATGTGTCTGTTGCAAATATTTTTTTCTCCAACTTGTGGATGGTCTTCTCATTCTTTTGACATTGTCCTTCACAGAGCAGAAGTTTTTTTAACTTTAATAAAGTCCAGCTTATAAGTTACTGCATTCGTGATTGTGCCTCTGGTGCTGTACCTGGGAAGTTATCTCCAGAAACAAAGTCATCGAGATTTTCTTCTATGTTATCTTCCAAGAGTTTTATAGTTTTGCATTTTACATTTAGGTCTATGATCCATTTTGAGTTAATTTTTGTGAAGGAAGAACAAAATGTTTGTGTCTAGATTCATTCTCTTTGCATGTTTCTAGCTCCATTTGTAGAAAATATTTAGGAGGAATTTTTGGAAAAATTATTTTTCTTAAGAAACCAAACAAGAAACTTGTAAATGGTCTTTTATTTAATGTCCAAGATTTAAAAATACACTGTCATAATCAAATAAGAGTCTAACTTACCAATATTGAGCTTAAAGCAATTAAGTTCTCTAACCCAGGCCTCCAGAAAAAAATATTCTAGTGTCGTCAAAACAGAGATGAACTTCATGGTTTTCAGTTGTCGTATTGGGTGGAGCATATTATAATGAATTTAAATGATATAATTGAATTAATGAAGAAACAATCACATAGATTTCTAACTCAAAACAATACAAATATTTTTAAAAATTAAATAATGGAAAACTGGATTCAAAATCAAATTATTGTTTATAATAACTTAAAAATAACAACATGGGATTTTTATTTTATTGTTTAAATTAAAATGCAAACTATAAAATATAATTCTAATAAAATTATTTGTAATTAATAGCATCGACTTGTTGGTGCCACTCAAAAACTACAATAGATGATATAACTCCATCATGCTAAGGAGAAACTAAGACAGACATTACCATTAAACACAGTTCATATGATGCCTTGCACCCAGATTGTAAAACCTGAAGGTCGCATGTACTTCTAGGTGCATATAGATAAAGATGGTCTACAGATACATCTTTCCCATGACACCCTAAAAATATTTAATAATAATTTCCTAAATTTGTAATTACACATTTACTTGCTTATGCTTTCTATTTTCATTGTCTCCCTCCTCTAGCCAGACTTAAGCTCCATAAGGTCATATGTCCATTTCACTTACCGTTGTGTCATCAAGGCCTCTGACAAGCATCAGTCGCTGCTTGTTCGTTAGAGAAAATGGAGAATGAGACAGGCAGAGGAGGGCGTTCCAGGCAGAGCTAGGCACGAACAAAGGCCCAGCAGGAAGATGCGGAACATGTTAATGTGACGGCCTTATACGGTTGTGACATGATCAAGTTTTCCATTCTTTACCCCGGCATTGGTGAGGTACACAGGGCTAAAAAATTGACAGATACCAGGTAAAACTAAAAATTGGAAGGTATGCTATCTTCCATGGCAGAGGATCAGCTGTGAGGTCATTGTCATGGCTGAGGAAGAGGGTCCAGCTCACTCCACCCCGAGATGTGGTCTGAAGTGACATGAGTGTCATCCTCCAGCCCCACACATGGGTTTCTGTTCACTCTCCAGGGCACTTCCCAAGGAAATAAGGATGGAGCTGTCAGGGTACAGATGCCCACGGTGGCAACCTCTCTGGAGCAGGCAGGGAGTGTGAGATGGACACAATGGACAAGATAAGTAAGCTTCAATAGGATAGAATTTTATTACATTTGATCAAAAGTCATTCCAACACACTTAACACAGCAAAGGAAAGGTGCATGTAATCTTTAAAATAACTTTATAATAGATGGACATATCAAGAGTTTCACACACAAGAAAAAGCTAAAGTAGTTCATCACCACCAAACCAGTATTATATGAAATGTTGAAGGGCCTTCTTGAATGCGAAGAAGAACAAAAATATGAACAATAAAATAGCAATTAATACATATCTATCAACAACTGAATCTACAAACAAAATGAGCAAGCAGAACAGAAACAGACTTATAGATACAGAGCTTCCCAGATGGGCGGGGGCTGGGGGGATGGGTGAAAAAGATGAAGGAATTAAGAAGTACAGATTGTTTGTTAGACTGATGAGCCTCAAAGGGAAGGGGGGGAGAGGAGAGAAGAATGGGATGGACCAGGGAACTTCCATACACACCAGTGGATGCCAGACAGTAGTGTGGGGGAGGCAGGAGGGAGGCGGGATTGGTGAGGAGGGGGTCAATGGGGACAAAAGTGGGGGACATCTGTAGTACATTCAACAATAAAGATGAGTTAAAAAAATAAAATAACTTTAAAAGATCAAAGCAGAACAAAGCTAAAGTGAAATTCTGAGTGTACAGAGAGGTAGCATTTGCAGCCTTAGTTTTATGAGGGGAAACTTCAAGGCAATAATATATCACTGGGTCATTTTAACTGCAGTGTCTAACATAGCTTCAACTCTAAACTTTAAAGTAGCAAGTGCAAAGAGAGAGTCTCTAAAAGTTATGTACATGTTTATGTGCTCCAGTAAATTACTTATCTTTTCTGATCTTAAGAGTTATTACAGTTTGACAATGTCTCCAAGAAACCTCCAGTTTGATGCCATATACGTAGGGCCAAATGAAAGGTGCGAGGTGGTGTGGGCTTCGAAGAGAAAGGAAACTTAGACTTGAACTTGGTTACAATAAACGCTGAGGCAGGGAAGACAGCGGGGTGTGTCTCACAGTCGAGTAAGCCGGAGTTCTCCACACACATTCTGTGCAGAGCAGCAACGTCCACCATGGAATCCAGAGTTCGAGTTGGCTACTAATAATACCTTCTGTGATAATGAGGTCCACAGGATTCTAATTTGCCTTGGTTTTCAGGCGATATTTATGAAGAAGAATAAGAAGGTTCAAAGTCCAGGAAAACTAAACACTGGTCTGCCCACCCACGGCTGACACAGTACCATGGAAGGTGGACAGCTGTTCCTGAATGCTGCCCTGGCTGGTGTGTGCCTGGGGAGTTACCTCTGGAGCAGAGAAGACCCCTCGTGTCTGACCACTTATCCATGAGGTCTTATTCCTTTAAGTGCCTGCATGAAGGGCCCATGAAGGGCAGGCCAAAGTGCTAGGGAACAAATGCTCTTAGAAGCAACCCTCAAATAATAACAGCTGGGAGTTGGTGGGTAAATGCACCTTCCTGGGACAATGCCGAGGTGTGTTGTAACCTGCAGGATGGAGCTGTGTGAGCGCACAGCAGCTCCCTCTCACTCCTTCATGAGATATGAGTCACATACCATACAATTCACATTTAAAGTGCAAAAGGCAGTGGTTTTAGTATATTCACAGAGTTGCATATCCATCATCAAAATCTAATTTTAGACCATTCTTGTCACCCCAAATGAACTTTGTTTTGGCAATAACAAAAAACAAACATTGCCCTGGCCAGGTGGTTTAGTTGATTGGAGCATCATCCTGTACACCAAAAGGCTTCGGGTTTGATCCCTGGTCAGGCGCATACAGGAGGCAACCGATAGATCAATTGATGTTTCTCTCTCATGTTGATATCTCTCTCTCCTTCTCTTCCTTTCTCTCTCTAAAAAAAAAAATCAATAGACATATCCTGGGTTGAATATTAAAAATACCAAAAACAAACATACAACCTATATATGAGGTCCTGTGTCAAGATCTGTGCCAGGTGCTAGACCATGTGAGTGAACAAAAAAGACATGTTCCAACCTTTGTACAACTCAAATCCCAGTGTCAGGGACAGGCACAGAGATACAAAAATATGGCATCAAGACAATTGTAGGCTGTGGTAATAAACAGGGTAAATGAGAAAAATAAATGAGGTCAAAAGTATATCATAGGGTCAACAACATGCAATAACATGCAAGTGAGATTTTTTAAAATATTGAAGAGGCATCAGGTAGGTGCCAATGGGAATAAGAATGTCCCAGACTCAGGGAACAAGAGCAGAGGCTCTGAGGGCTGAGTGGAGAGTGGTCTGAGTTGACTTTGGAGAACTAGGAAGAGGCTAGATCCAGCAGGGCTTTATACACCACAGGAAGGAGCTTAGATTTTATTCTAAATGCATTGAGATAACACTGAAATATTTTAATTGTTAGGTACCATGACCTAACTTATACTTTTAAAATAGTTGTCTAAATGCTCTGTAGAGAGTGTATATTCAGCAGGCAAGAGTAGAAATAGGAAGACTGGATAGGAGGCCATGGCAGCTGTCTGGAAAAGAGACGAGGTTGACTTGGACCAGAGGTGGCTGTGGAGAAACAGGGAGTAGATGCAGTCAAATATATTTCAGAAACAATAGGAGATGAAAAATCAATGCAGTACGTAGTTTTCTGTAAAGTGGAGCAGAAAAATGGAGTGGTTACCTGGAGTTAAGGGTGAGATGCTAGACAGTGAGAGGTGCTTGAGCACATGTGTGATGTTGGTGAGAACACGTCAGATGCGAGGGCGAGAGTGCGGATGCTGAGTGATTGGGTGAGAGCCGGGTGAGTGAGGTCCCAGGTAATGTAGCTAGTCAGTGGCAGAGCTGGAAAGGGATCCAATCACTCCCATGCCTGACAGTGTTCTCTGAGGACTTCTTAGGGATCCTCAAACCCACCCAGAGGGAGGCTGAGCAACTCTTTTCAGACCTTGTCCCTCTTAACCTGAGCAGTGCTTATTTGATTTTATATTTTGAGATTACGCTTGAACTTTCATTTGAAGAAAGTGATCTAGGCTCATTAAACTTACAGCACTATACCATGCTACTTGCCAAGAAGTAATTTGTTAGGTAAATATCTCTCTAATTTTGAAAGTATTCAAAATCAAATCTAGAGGAAGTAATGCTTTCGACTTTTTGTTGTTGTTCTTGTTCTCTAGAATGTCAGATTAGCCAGGACTGGTAAAACTTGAGTGTGTGGCAAAGAACTCTTAAGGGTCCATGAGTCCAGGCTCTAGCCAGTTGGATTTGTTGGGTGGACTCAGGCTAAAAAGGTTGCTAGTGCCTCTGAGCAAGGATGTGGGGAGGATGGGGCAGCTAGAGGAACCTCCACTTGTAGGCCATGCAAACCACTTTGGAGACCCAGGGTCACCTCCAGGAAACACTGGACTCCCTGCCAACTCCTTCAGTAGAGAGAAGCTCTTTCCAGAGCATCATTTCCAGACATTACTGAATTTTACTGAATTGACTTTGCTTAAATATCTCTGTATAGGTGAGTCCAACATGTACAGATTGCTGGGAGGAACATCCTGACATTGACTTGGGTAGGCCCTTGTGTAGGACTCTGCTCTGCCCTTTCTCTAATGCTCTTCTCACCTCTGTTCTTCAGAAGAACCTGTCCTGGCCCTGCAGGAATTGTCAGAACATCCTGGATATTATTTTATTCAATGCCATGAGGCTGTGGGGAAACTTACACAAGTCATCTGCACACACACACGCACATACATTCCATGTGATAGAAACAAACAAAAAAGATATCCCCTTGCAATAACATATGAATAAAAGTGTTATTGACTTATAAATTGTGTTATTTAGCAAAGAAATGCTTAACAATTTACTCAGTGAATATTTAAGGAGCATACCATGTGTCAAACACCACAAGGAACTGGCATAATAAGAAACATTGTGATTCCCATTGTCTTCTGGAAGAGACATATAATGATGGTAGTGGGTAATGAATGCTATAATGGAATCAATTATAAAGAGTTATAGATGCAGCCCTGGCCAGTTTGGCTCAGCAGTTGAGCGTCAGCCTGCAGACCAGAGTCCCGGGTTTCGGTTCCCGCTAGGGGCACATACCACCAAAAAAAAAAAAGAGTTATAGATGCAGAAAAGCAAGTGAGTAACTGTCACAGAAACTCAGTGATGGCTTCATAGAAGAGGGTTGACTGAGCATAGAAGTTTACTAGGTAGAGAAGTAGCAGAGGTTTTCTGGATTTATGAGGAAGTGTACAAAGCCATAGAGGCCTTGATGGAGTTGATGTGTCTGAGACATAAATACTTCAGGGTACCTTGGGTGTAGCATGTCCAGAGACAGGTGATCTTGAGGCTGGGAAGGGAGTTTGGGTCTAGATAACTGCTTTCTATGCTAAGGGTACCAGTGAAAATTTCCAAGCAAAGAAGAAGCATGATCAGACTAGAATTTTAGTAATATCTCTCTAGCAGAAGAGGCATAAAATAAACTGGGAAATCTAAAGGAAACCTATGGTGGCCTGAAGGTGCCAGGTAAGGCCATGGCAGGGCAACAGCAGAAGGGTAGATAGAGTGTGAGACCTAGAGGAGTAGGAATTGAAAGGCCTAAAGGAATTGGATATGGAGGGTGAAGGAAGAATTGATATTGACTAGTTTTCTGCTTTGGTGACTTAGAGTCAATCACAATGCCATCAAGAAAGATGATAAAGGGCCATAACCGATTTGGCTCAGCAGTTAGAGTGTCAGCCTGTGGTCCAGAGTGACCCAGGTTTGGTTCCCACTAAGGGCGCGTACCTCAGTTGCAGTTTGTTCCCTGCCCTGGTTGGGTCATGTGGGAGGCAGCCACTCAATGTGTCCCTTTCACGTCGACGTTTCTCTCTCTCTCTTTCTTCCTCTTTCTCCCTCCCTCTCTATCTGAACAAAAAATGGAGAAATGTCCTCAGATGAGGGGGAAGAGAGAGGGGAGGGGAGGGAGAGAGAGAGAGAAAGAAAGAGAGAGAGAGAAAGAAAGAGAGAGAGAGAGAAAGAAAGAAAGAAAGAAAGAAAGAAAGAAAGAAAGAAAGAAAGAAAGAGAGAGGAAGAAGAGCTGGTTAACAGGCAGAGAGGAACAAGCTTAAGATTTAATAATTATGTGTGTAAACACAACAGCACAAGTGTTTTATTTAATATCTACATGTAAGATGTTATCAAAACATTTATCTTGATAGTCCTTTTGGTCACCATCCATTTTAAGTTCTTTTCCTAGTAGATAAATTTACATTGACTCTTCTATACTCATCTGTCTTCTTAAAATCTGGGAGCAAGACGAGGGTTATAATTCATAGAGGAAGGGAAAAATCACCCATGAAGAATGGAACCCCCGCCTTCAGACACTTTAGCAGTATTGTCTGACCAGGAGTTAATTGACTATGGATAATATCACAAACAATTCCTACTGCCACTAGACTTTAAAAAAATATATTGATTCTGTTATTTCCACATCAAAGCTTGTAAATAAGCTGTGAGTTTCACACCATTTAAGAAGCTCCTGACATTTTTGAAGTTCCCCTGGGTTTATAATGAGAGTCTATCGAGGAACACTGATCTCTAGGAAGAGAAAGGAAAATTCCTTGCAAATTTTTGTCTAAATGAAATAACAAAAGGAACGCTTGCTATTAAAACTATTCACAAAATAAAAGAATAATAGTGGTGGCAGGAATTTGGTTAAGAGGATTTGGGCATAATGAGCAGAAAATTACGAGTGATGGATCTGTTACATACATTGTCTCAGTGCCTAAGTAAAAAAGAAGGTGATGAAATTATCAAAGCCATACTAATCATCAATCTAGATAATTTTTTTAGTGGTATGTTTTGTTTAATTATCCAAACTAGCCATCTAGTGGCTTCAGATCCATAATGAACCATACGACCCCCTGATATATTCTTGTTGAGTAAACAAATATTTCATCTTTCTTTTTAAACAATACTGTACTTTTGATATGCTACCTTAATACTGATCTGTCAGTGTATGATTGCGTAGGTGGACAGTTTGCAATGTTTCATCAGGTTCTTGAACTAGAATAAATTTTTGAGAAATCATATAATTCATTTTTAGTTTGTATCTGAGAAATAAATTTGTTAGCTTGCTAATCATTTTTCTAAGAAAAGTCCCTAAGCATGTCCGTGCTGTTTGTCACTGTGTATCCAGCACTCAGCACAGTGCCTAGGGCATGGTAGAGCCTCAGTAAACCTTTGATGAATAAATGAATGAATGAATGAATGAATGAATGAATGATGACTTGCTGCTCCAAATATTACCATCAGGAGCTCGTTATTCACTGATTTTCTTCACATAGTGTCTTAATAAGGTGATCATATACTTTATAGTCCAAACCAGGACACTTTAGAGAGTAAAAGGGGTGCTGTTAATAATTACAACAGGGCGAGAGGCATAAATCGGGACATTTTCAGGTAAATTGGGACATATGTCCACCTTATACATAGAGGATTCTGAAATGCTAGAGGACCTGAGAATATTTTTCTTGCCTATATTTCATGACTTGTCTATTTCTTTGACAACTTACTTTGCTTGATATAATTGATCTGACCTTTGGAGCTAATTACTGAGTGCTCCCTAAAGTGAAGAGTTTTTTCTTTATTTTTTTGCCTTCCAATGTGAATTAGCATTAAAGTGGCAGAACAAAAGCTCTGTAAGAAGAGGTAAAGAGCATTTGGGGTTCCTATTCTAATTCTCATGCCTTGCTGTGTTTCACACAGACTTGGCTTAATAAATTCTTGCTAAAAAAAAAAAAAAAAAAGAGTTCTGGTTTCAAAATGGTAAAATATAGAACATTAAACACTATTCCCATATAAAATTTATATGTATGATTAAAATACACCTCAAAATATATATTGGCATAATAAAAATTGAGTGAAACTTTTGCTTGACAAAAAACAAATGAAACCTTGAAGATTTGAAAATGACGGCAGAGTGAATAGAAGCTACACAGACCAACTCCCAGGGCCAAACTAGAATTGCAACTAAAATAAAGACAAATCATCAGGAAATAGCAACAGAAAAGCAGCTTGCGAGGACGATATAACCAGAGACACTGACTCAATCCTGGTAGGATTGCGGAGGCACGAGAAGGGGTCTGGGGTCCTGGGAGCCTATGGACAGCAGCGGCCTTAGCTGTGAGCAGCGCCCTCGGGGTTAAATTCCCAAGTGGCTCCACAGCGTAGAGCCAGGACAGATGCTAAAATAACCACAGCCACTCACCTTGGGCTCAGGTGAGGGAGGGTGGACTGGACTGGAACTGTGTGGGGACACTTGGGATTAGGAGGGCACTCAGAGCTTTTGCTGAGCTGCGGCCACAAAAAAACGGTGGCCATCTTACTCCTTCCCATGGCTCTGGGGAGAGGCAGGGGCCCCTCCCTCAGAGATTCAACCCCACCCTGTGGGCCATTGAAATGCAAATTGAGGCTCATTAACAACCAGCATCTGCCCCACCTTCGGGAAATCCCCTCACTCTGAACACCAAAGGAAGTTTTTAATTCAACTGAGAAACCAAGGCTCTTCAAGTAACCTCAACTAATAACCTCCAGGTAAAAAGCTAGAGGATAACTGAAGCTTTCCTGGGCTTGCAACTCTACCCAGGAAAATAAGACTTGACAGTGGTTTTAATGTGGGTCCTCCCATGCTTATCCAAACCCAGTAGAAGAAGCCACAAACAACAGAACACCAACACCCACAGGGAGAATTTGGCAGGCTCCAAAACACACTGAAATAGCCAAAATGATGAAAAAAAAAATCCCAATGAAAAGAACAAGAGACCTCTACTGAAGATGAGATAAATGAAATGCAGTTAAGCAAGTTGACAAAGCTAGAATTCAGAGCCACGATCTTCAGGAAGCTCAACAGCATGTGTAAGGACATGAGCACCATGAATAAAGACACTGAAACATTGAAAATCAACCAATTGGAAATTAAAAACCACCAAGAAGAAATGAAGAAAGACATAACAGAAATAAAGAACACATAGGAAGGTCTAAACAACAGAGTAGAGAAAGCTGAGGGCCGGATCAGTGAATTAGAAGATAGGGTAAAAAAAATCAACCAATCACAAAACCAAAAGAAAAAAATAATTAAAAAAAAACCAGGAAGATAGCTTAAAAGAACTGTGGGACAACTGGAAACGTAATAATATTCACATAGTAGGAGTCCCCGAAGAGGGAGAAAATGGGCAAGTGTTAGAGAATATATTTGAAGAAATAGTGACAGAAAACTTTCCTAACTTGAAGGAAGAAGGCATTCAAGTTTAAGAAGCACAGAGAGTCCCAAGTAAGAAGAACCCAAACAGACCCACACCAAGACACATAGTAATCAAAATGCCAAAAATTAAAGACAAAGAGAGAATCCTAAAGGCAGCAAGAGATAAGCAACAGGTTACCTACAAAGGAACCCCCATAAGGCTCTCAGCTGACTTCTCAACAGAAACACTACAGGCCAGAAGGGAATGGCATGAGGTAATCAAGGTCATGAAAAACAAGGATCTGAATCCAAAACTACTCTACCCAGCAAGGCTATCATTCACAATAAAAGGGCAAATAAAGAGCTTCCCAGACAAAAAAAAAAAAGGCTAAGGGAATACATTAGCAACAAACCAGCACTGCAAGAAATATTAAAAGGATTGCTGTAATTAGTAGCAGAAATAAGAAGAAAAATATAACCACACTAAACAAAAAATGGCAATAAATAAATACATATCAATAATCACCTGAAATGTAAATGGATCGAAAGCTCCAATAAAAAGACACAGAGTAGCTGCCTAGAAAGAAAGCATGACTTATATATATGTTGTTTACAAGAGACCCACCTCACAACAAAAGACTCACATAGGTCGAAAGTGAAGGAATGGAAAAAATTCTTCCAAGCAAATGGGGGGGGGGGGGGGGGGAAGCTGGGGTCGCAATGTATTATAACTCTTCTGGAGGACTTCAAAGGAGAAGTTGACAGCAATACAATCATAGCAGGGGACTTCAACACCTCGCTGACATCACTGGATAGATCCTCTAGAAAAAAAATTAACAAGGAAACAGAGACTCTAAATGAAGCACTAGACCAAATGGATTTAACAGATATCTACAGAGTTATACCCCAAGACTACAGAATTTACATTCTTCTCAAGTGCACATGGGACATTCTCAAAGATAGACCACATGTTAGAGCACAAACTAAGTCTCTACAAGTTCAAGAAGATTGAAATCATATCAAGCGTTTTCTCAGATCACAATGGCATGAAACTAGAAATCAATTGCAACAAGAACATGCAAAGACATAAGAACACATGGAGGCTAAATAGTATGTTATTGAACAATGAATGGGCTACGGAGGAGATCAAGGAAGAGATTAAAAACTCCCTGGAAACCACTGAAAATGAACACACAACACAAATTCTATGGGATGCAGTGAAAGTAGTTCTGAGAGGTAAGTTCATAGCACTACAGGCCTACCTCAAGAAGCAAGAAAAATCTCTAGTAGACTATCTAACCTCACAACTTAAAGAATTAGAAAGCAAACAAAAAGAAAACACCAGAGCAAGTAGAAGAAAGGAAATAGTAAAGATCAGAGCAGAAATAAATGACATAGAGACCAAAAAAAACAATTCAAAGGATCAATGAAACAAAGAGCTGGTTTTTCGAAAAGATAAACAAGATTGATGGACCCTTAGTTAGACTCACCTAGAAACAAAGAGAGAGAACCCAAATACACAAAATCAGAAATGACAACAGAGAAGTAACAATTGACATCACAAAAATACAAAGGATTGTTAGCAAATTTTATGAACAATTATATGGCAACAAATTTGACAACCTAAGCAAAATGGACAAATTCCTAGAAACACATGGCCTCCCAAAACTGTACCAAGAAGAGAAAGAAAATTTGAACAAAACAATAAGAACTAAGGAAATTGAAGATGTAATCTCGACTCTTCCAGCAAACAAAAGCCCAGGCCCAGATGGCTTCACGGGGGAGTTTTACTGAACATTCAAAGAACTAATACCTATTCTCCTCACACTATTTCAAAAAAATCAAGAAGAAGGAAGACTTCCAAACTCATTTTATGAGGCCAGCATAATTCTAATTCCAAAACCAGAAAAAGACACTACAAAGAAAGAAAACTACAGGCCAATATCCCTGATGAACATAGATGTCAAATTCTTGAACAAAATACTAGCAAATTGGACCCAGCAATACATCAAAAAATTTATTCACCATGACCAAGTGGGGTTCATCCCAGAGATTCAAGGCTGGTACAATATTTGCAAATCAATAAATGTGATACACTACATAAACAAAATGAAGAATAAAAACCACAGATCATATCAATAGATGCTGAAAAAGCATTCAACAAAATCCAGCACCTTTTTCTGATAAAAACGCTCAACAATCTGGGAATAGATGAATCATATCTCAATGTAATAAAGGCCATATATGAAAGATCTACAGCCAACATCATACTCAATGGGCAAATAATAAAAGCATTTCCTTTAAGAACAGGAACAAGACAAGGATACCCACTTTTGCCACTCTTATTTAACATAGTACTGGAAGCAATCAGACATGAAGAAAAAATAAAAGGGATCCAAATTGGAAAGGAGAAAGTGAAACTGTCATTACTCGCAGATGACATGATATTGTACATAGAAAACCCTAAAGACTCCATCAAAAACCTACTATACTTAATAAATGGATTTGGCCAAGTAGCAGGATACAAAATTAATGTCAAGAAATCGACAGCATTCTTATAAACCAATGATGAACTCACAGAAAGAGAAACTAAAAAAACAAACCCATTTGCCATTGCAGCAAAAAAAAAAAAAAAAAAAAAAAAAAATTAAGATACCTAGGAATAAACTTAACCAAAGAAGTAAAGGATTATTTGCAGAAAACTACAGGACATTGAAAAAAGAAATAGAGGAAGATATAAAAAAGTGGAAGCACATACCTTGTTCATAGATTGGAAGAATTATCATTAAAATGTCCATATTACCCCAAGAAATCTATAGATTCAATGCAATCCCCATCAATATACCAATGCCATATTTCATAGAACTAGAACAAATACTTCAAAAGTTCATCTGGAACCAAAAAAGACCCTGAATAGCCACAGCAATCTTGAAAAAGAAGGACAAAGTAAGTGGGATCACAGTACCGGAAATCAGATTATACTACAAAGCGACTGTAATCAAAACAGCCTGGTACTGGCACAAGAACAGGCATATAGACCAGTGGAACAGAACAGAAAACCCAGAAATGGACCCAAGACATTATGCTAAATTAATATTTGACAAAGAGGCAAGAGCATATAATGGATTAAAGAGAGCCTCTTTAATAAATGGTGTTGGGAAAATTGGACAGTTACATGCAAAAAAAAAGTGAAACTAGACCACCAACTTACACCATACACAAAAATAAACTGAAAATGTGAAAAAGACTTAAATCTGAACTGTGAATTCATAAAAATCGTAGAGGAAAATGTAGGCAACAAAATTTCGGACATCTTACACAGCAGAATTTTCATTGATACATCACCTAAGGCAACAGAAACAAAAGAAAAAATGAACACATAGGACCACATCAAACTAAAAAGATTCTGCATTGCAAAGAAACAACCATCAAAATGAAAAGGCAACCCACCATATGGGAGAGCATAGTTACCAATGATATATCAGATAAGTGGTTAATTTCCAAAATACAAAAAGTACTCATACAACTCAACAAAAGGAAGAAAAGAACCCAATTAAGAAATGGGCAGAGGAGCTGAATAGACACCTCTCCAAACAGGACATTCAAATGTTCAAGAGACAAATGAAGAAATGCTCAACATCACTAATCATCAGAGAGATGGAAATTAAAACAACAATGAGGTATCACCTCACAACTGTCAGAATGGCCGCCATCAACAAATCATCAAACAAGTGTTGGTGAGGTTGTGGAGAAAAGGGGACTCTAGTGCGCTGCTGGTGGGAATGCAGACTGGTGCAGCCACTCTGGAACACAATTTGGTGTTACCTCAAAAAATTAAAAATTGAATTGCCATTTGATCCAGTGATCCCACTTCTAGGAATATACCCTAACAACCCCAAAACACCAATCAGAAAGAATATATGTATGCTCAATTTTATAGCAGCACTATTTACAATAGCTAAGATCTGAAAATAGCCCAAGTGTCCATCAGTAGATGAATGGATATAAAAGCTGTGGTACATATACACAATGGAGTACTATGCAGCTGTAAGAAAGAAAGATCTCTTATCCTTTGAGATGACATGGAGGGACCTGGAAAGTATTATCCTAAGCGAAACAAGTCAAGCAGAGAAAAACAAACATCACATGATCTCATTTATTTGTGGAATATAATGAACATAACAGTTTGAGGAATTGGGTATACCCAGAGACATGGAAGTAGGGTACAGACTGACAATCCTCCGAAGAGGAGGTAGTGGGGGGAGGGAAGAGATAAACCACAGAACTTATATGCATGCACACATAACTGATGGACATGGACAACAAAGCCGAGTGTGGGTTGGGGGGAATAGGGAGGAGGGTGTCAATGGGAAAAAAAGGAGAAACATCTGTAACAGAAATAAAATTAATGAAAATTTTAAAAAAACACACACACAAATGAAACCTGCAAAAATGGAAAGCACATGGTTTCACATGAACTGGAAAACGCTTCTCAGAGCATGTATAGGAGTGGCACCAAAAGAATGCCACTGCTAGAGGGGGTTAGAGGTAAGAAAAAAAGGAGGCAATTGGCAAGGATACCAGAGTGGCATCAGACAGACAGATTCACACCACACACACACACTCACACACATACACATTCACTCACACACACACACCAGGCATATCCATTTCTATGCAGGGTCAGTAGGAGCTTAGGATAGCATGTCCAGGCAGTTCCCCTAGGTGTCCTCAATGCCCAGAGGAACCAGTAGTGTCCTACTCACCGAAGGCCTGGCTCCTTTCTCCATCACTGGAAAATAAGCCTCAGCAGCAGCTCCCTCTTCCCCACAGGTGGTACAAAAAGAGTTAGCAGAAAATATAATAGGAAATTCAGCTACCAAAACAAACTCATTAAAAAGATGAAAATATTTTCAAAGTTTGAGGAACATCAACACCATAAAAAGGTGACCTTTCTCTTCTCAGAAAAAAATAAAAATAAAAAGCAGAACTAGACAAATGAAATAATTCATACTAGTGGAAGTAGTGTAGGACTCTTAACATAGCTTATTTTATATCATTTGGGAGATAAGGGAAAATATCACATTCAAAAACTAGGATGAGTGATTATAAAAAAGAACCAATTAGAGATTGTGGAAGTAAAATAAGTAAACCTTTTAAAATCAGAAAAACTCAAAAATGGGCTGACTAGCAAAATAAACACAATTAAAGATCACGTTAGCGATGTGAGAACCTGCACTATGAAATTATACCTGAATGTAGCACAAATGGAAAAAGTACAAGAATAGCACAAAAGCCCGGCTGGTGTGGCTCAGTGGTTGAGCACTGACCCATGCACCAAGAGGTCGCTGGTTCGATTCCCAGTCAGTACACATGTCCAGGTTGTGGGCCCCATCCTAAGTGTGGGGCACGCAGGAGGTGATCAATCGATGTTCTCTCTCATTAATGTTTCTATCTCTCCCTTTCTCTCTCAGTCTTTCTCTAACATCAATAAAGGGGTGGTGATGGTGGTGGTGGGGAAACAGCACAAAAGAAATGCTGAAAAAATTAACATAAAAAACAGGGCTGGAAATCAATATCAATTCATGAGGAGTCCAAACTTAGAGAATATGGAGAATGAAGAAGGAACAATACTAGTGACATAAAAGCCAAAATATCTAGACCTGAAAAAAAGACTTATGCCCTAAAATTGTCAATGAACAAACACAACAATAGGACCAACAGTGACATACCTATGGAGTGCCTAATTCTAGACACTCCATAGGTATGTCAAGACTAAATGGAAAATCCTAAAAGATAGGAGAAAGCAGGGGAAAAAAGACTACCTACAGAAAAATTAGAATCATAAGACACCATACTCAGCAGCAACATCATTGGCTATAACAGAGTATCAGAGCATCATCTTCAAAAAGCTGAGAGGAAATAGCTTTGAGTCTCTAATTTTATCCACAGTGAAACTGTCACTCAAATATGAGGGTAGAGTAAACCATTTTAGATGTGCAGAATCTCAGAAAGCTTATTACTCATGGATCTTTTCATAAGAATTACTAGAGGATATACCCCAGAAAAAAGAAAATGATCCCAGGAGGAAGCAACTGGAGGCATTGTGTAATTTTACATTGATAATAAAATAAAACTTATGTCTAGGGAAGTAGTGTTTGATTTTTTTTATTGTAAACATGAAATTAGATACAATTAGAATTCTTTAATTTGCTTTAATTATTCAATAAGCCACAAGTTCATAAAGGTAAAAACTGACGAATAATCAGAGGCCCAGAATCCTCTGATTAACCAGCTATTGCTCTTAGAGGAGGCTCCACTTCTCCTGATACCAGAGGAGAGGGAGTCCAGAGGCCAGGACCAAAGCAAGATCTAAACTTCCCACAAAGATATTGTGAGAGCCAACGTACTACATGATCCCTGACAGAAGCTCTAGCATAGCTTCCTGAAGATCTATATTTAGAATTGCTGTCAACAGCTAGTTCTTATGCCCCTACACATCCTGGATTCTGGGCCAATAAATTCACCCTTTTGCCTAGTTTGTTCAAACTAACTTTCTGTCATTTGCAACCAGAAGAGTCTTGTCCAGTTCAGTGCCGTCCCCTGAACAGGTGCACAATAATGATCACTAGATACAGAGGAGCAGGCCAAGAACTAATTCAGCATGTGATGTGGCTCCGGAAGAAGGAGGTGAGTAGACCAAGCCAGAGCATCATTGTGAGGCAGAGCACATTTGTGGGGATGAGGGCACACCATGTGGAAGAAATTTTGCCAATAGGAAACAAATAACCAAGAACCTGGCAGCAGCTCATACCAACAGGGCACAGCAGAGGTGACAGTAGGTCCCAGCAGGAAATGGTCCTTTATCTAGAAATTGAAAAAAAATAAATAAATACTTGAGGAAATCTATTTTGAGTATTGTAGGATTTGAGACTGCTATTATCTTTCTGTGGTCTAATATTTGATTTGCATTGCTTTTACTTTCTCTTAATAATGCTCTTTCATTACTTGGTGCTAGCATACTTATATGTGAGCTTATGTGTATAATTCCTGAGGAGCAGGAGATAATTGGTGTGTCAGCCTGTTGGTTTCCTAATGAAGAGACATTCTCAAGTTTCTGGGTGAGGAATCAAAGCAAGAAGAGTGTAACTGCAAAGGCACTCAGGGCATAAGAATCTCTGACCAAGATTCACTTCTAACCTTTAGGGTTGCTTTCTTTGGAGCTTACAGTTTTCATTTGTGACAACAACTAGTACTTCCTTTATGCCAGTTTCAATGACTTATCAGATATTTCTTATGCATTTTGTTTGGCCTCCGTTTCTTCACTTGTTTATAAGTGGTAATCAACTTTGATCTAAACCAGGAGCATGGTATAGAAATGATATTTAACAGGGTGTCAGAGGGCAACGCATCCTGTTTCAGTTTTGACTGAAGTGCCAGAAGAAAGCCAGAGAGAGAGAGTGTGAGACAAACCCTCATCTGAGAATTTACAAAGAAAATGATAGAGAAACACTTAGAGGACCGCAGATATAAATAGAGAAAAATGCTTGAAAAGAGGAGAAAATTTGGTGACGACATTTCTTTGAGAGAACTATTGCCATTCTGTGAGCCTAAGAAAGGAGGGTGGGTTTTAGCTCTATGACCTCAAGCTTCCTGAGAGAGGCTTTTATGGGATGACTTGGAGAATTTTGAAATATATTGGGAGTTGGGAGACACAAAGACTGATGCCTGAGAAAGTTGAATATCCCTATGTCAACAGGGGCTGTATTGAGAGTAGACTTGAACTTCCAAAGTTTGCTAAGTCAACAAATATGTGAGTGTTTCCTGTGTACCAGATATGTGTCACGTGGGAGACAAATTGCTGTGGGGTCATTTTACATCTTGTCCTAAAGGACCACCCAAAGGGGTGGAGGATTTCTAGTAACAGGAAATTGGAGGTGAATTCAGAATTCCTAGGAGATGTAAGAGTTGTTGCAAGTGACAGCCTGGAAGTGAGATGCATCTACCCACATCACAGGAAGTGCAATCCAAAGGGTCAACCGTGAAAACATCTCTTGGGAGAAAGAGTTGATTATTCTCACCAGCCAGGCCCAGAGAGCATGAAGCCAGCTTACAACAGTACCAATGTGAACAGGACCATTTCCGTTCTCCAATGACTCATCCTCTTTCTACCCTCCCCATGACTCCCCATAGAGTGTGCAAGAATTAGCTAGTAAGTGGGGGTAAGGGAAGGAGAAGCCCAATGTGAAAAATGAACAAAAATCCATCCTGCCCCATTTCCCCACTGCAGACTTCCAGCCTGAAGCAATTTCAAGCTAAAGAAAGAAAAAGGATTTTAATTTTAATGCTAAATAAATTTAATTATTTGAATAATATCTTAGACTGGATTTTTTGTTTTTGTTTTTTATCCTCACCCGAGGACATTCTTTCCATTTTTTGTTCAGGTAGAGTGGGGGGGGGGGGAGAGAGGAACAGAGAGAGAGAGAGAAACATTGATGTGAAAGGGACACATCGAGTGGCTGCCACCCGCACAACCGACCAGGGCCGGGGACAAACTGCAACCGAGGTACATGCCCTTAGCGGGAACCGAACCCGGGTCTCTCAGGACCGCAGGCCAACGCTCTAACCACTGAGCCAAACCGGCCAGGGCAGACTGGATGTTTTGATCATTGAATTAAGATTGTTTTGGGGACTTCAAGTGACTATAGGTCTATCTGTTACTTAAGAGTGGGTACAAAAGCCAGGGTTCCTGACCAAGTTTCTATCCCTCGGCAGGTTAAAATTAACCCCAGTTAATGCTTTAAAAAAAAAAAAAGTTGTATTTTGTGTAACATAGTAGTTGAAGTAACAAGTGTAAAAGCAAACAAATGTAATAATGCCTGAAATATGTGAGCAATCTTGTCAATAAGCATAAAGATGTCATGCTAATGAGTCTCAGATCTAGTCAGCCATTCTTTCAGATGTTGTGGTTATTCATGAGCTTTATAACTTAAATCAGAGTTTACTTTTAGAAGTATGATGACAGGACAGACAATTAAGACCAGGAAGAACAGTTAAAGGACTTGGTTTACTTAACAGGGAGAAATAGTTCTTAAAATTTTTGTGTCACTAAGAGTTAAAGCATCAAAGCCATGAATTCGTTATGTCAGATACACTTGGATTAAATACTTACTGACATAGAGCTGCACTAAGTGATCCAGAGAGCTTCAGGTATGACAATAGTGAGGAATAAAAAATCATAGAAGCATCATGTATCCAAGAATCATAATTGATAGCCCGTGATTGGTTGGTCTTTAACATCCATTTATTGAGCAACTATTATATGCCAGGCTCTGTAGATAGGAGGCAGAACGGTACAAAATGACCAGAGTTAAGAAGGAGTAAAAGTGGACACAAGAGGGATGAGAGCCATGTGGGAACTGGGACAGCAGTACAGGGGAAGCCATCTTAATTCATCTCTATTTAATGGACTAGCTAAATTTACAAACCCTCTTATGCCCTCTGCAAAACATACTAACTGTGGCCTTAAGTATTCTGATACACTTTCAGTTCCTCGCTAGCATGCCGGTGCACTTCTCCTTCATCACTGAGTTTTTTGTTGTTGTTGCTCTTGACCATGGTTAGTTGTGTTTATATTCCAAATTTATTTATGGCAGTCATACTTACTATTGTAATTAAATAATTTAAAAAATAATATATAATACAGTGAATATGAAAACAAGTGTAGTTAATGCTTTTGAATGCTTTAAGAAGATACAATAAAGACTAGTCATTTAGCTCTGGCTGGTGTTGCTCAATGGTTAGAGCATTGAACCACACACTGAAGGGTCATGGTTTAATTCCCAGTCAAGGGCAAGTACCTGGGTTGCAGGTTTAATCTCTGGTCCTGGTTGGGGCACATGTGGGAGACAACCAAGCGAGGTCTCTCTCTCACATTTCTCCCTCTCTCTCTCTTCTCTTCCTTCCCTCCCTTCCACTCTCTCTAAAAATCAGTGGAAAAAATATCCTCAGGTGAGAATTAACAACAAAAAAGACTCATTTTAAAAAAGCATAATAAAATAATCCAGATTCTTTAATAGTTCTTGAAAGTTTATGACTAAATAGCAGAATGTACCTGCCATTCTCTTACCTTTTCTATCCCAAATGTTATGTAAATGAGCCAATTTTGTAGCTCTATTCAATACCAAAACAGAATAAATGCTGGCAGAAAACATACTGTCATTTTCTCACATAGATGAGCACTGTCAATTGCAAAGCCATTGTCTTGGCCACCAGCTAGGAAAAGTAATAACCTCCAGAAATTCTATTATTTATGTGCCAGTAAGGCCATATGACCACTACAGGGCAAGTCTTTTAGCATCACCCACCACATACTTCATGTCAGTTCATTCATTCATTCAATTAATATTGATTGAGCTCCCATAGGGAGACTGGCAAAGAAACAATGCCTCTTATTGAACAAGCAGGGGAGAAAATTCTGTGACTCACCTGACTGTATGCTTTCAAGGAGGAATCCTGAAACAAGATATAGCTTGTGGTGGCCTTTCTCTTCTGTTGAAGCTCATTGTGCTGGAAGGTTTACTAGCCTAAGACTGCTTCCGGGGTTTA
This sequence comes from Molossus molossus, assembly GCF_014108415.1. Classification (NCBI taxonomy): domain Eukaryota; kingdom Metazoa; phylum Chordata; class Mammalia; order Chiroptera; family Molossidae; genus Molossus; species Molossus molossus. The sequence goes on along the minus strand of NW_023425402.1, from coordinate 64,305,464 downwards.
GCATTTAATTATTTGTATCCAGTCTGGCCAGCTCTTTGTGCAGAGGACAGGTTCCACTGCAGCACAATGGAATGTTGATTACAAATGGGCTTGCAGATCTTCGAAGTGGTCCCCAGCCTAGCCGGCAGTATAGAGCTAATAAGCCCAGCCCAGGTGACCCCAAATGTGTAGAGAGACAGCTGGTTTTTATGCATAAAGCAAGCTTTATCATCAATTTCTATAGTATTGATTAATTTCTATTCATATGCTGATATTCAACAAGCTTCAAAAATTTTAATGCTAATTTCCCATGACACTCAATGTTTACAAAGTGTTGAAAAACTCTGATAAATATTTATGACAGAGACTACATAAGATTATTGATTTTCAAGTAATTCTGTTTCTATTTCTAAGATGACTTAGACACTTCATAAAATTATAAGTCAAACCCTTCTCTATCTCAGAGGGGTATTTTAAAGACTGAGACCTTATTCACATAGCACTTATTACTTCTTTATGGAAGGAATTAAGTAAATGAAAGATAAATTGACATAAGAATTTGTAAATATTCTTAATAAATTTGGGAATTTGAAAACAATTCCCCCTCTGTGTGCCATAAATTTCTAACTACATGAAATACAAAGTCTTAAAAAGGCATTGAGAATTCACCCTATTTATCTCACATCATGTGGCTATGAGTTTTTATTTTGAGCAAACATGATTAGGATAGACAAAATTAGAATGGATGTTCCTTCCAACAACTCTGTGTGTTGTCTCAAGTTAACTATTAAAGAAGAGTAAATTGAATTGTCCTTATGTTTCTTACTATTAATACTAATTTAAAATTCTCTTAGTGTTCTTTCTCAGTTTGGTGAATGCCAATCTATGCAGGATTAAACTTTATTTGTAAGAACACCGAATGCTTACCAAATGTTTATTTAGTGATGAGAGGGAGGACAGAGTGGGGATATCCAGAAACTAGATACTCTTAGTGATTTGTAATCCACACTGGCCCTCTCATCTGCTTATTACCTCACTTGTTCTATGCAAGTTGTTGCTTAGGGAAGAGAAACAGAGGAGTTGAGAAATTCTTCTATTTCATTCCTGACTCTGTACCTCCAAAAGAAGGGTCAAGAGGAAGAGAAAGCAAGCATGAGCATGGAAAAATTAGGCTACCCTTTGTACTGATGGTGTCTTGTACCTCTCCTTGCCTTTATCCTCCCTCCTGGGTAGCATGGAGGCTACTATGGAAATGCAAGAGTTCCTTTATTCCTCCCTAGCCCCTCTTCTGGGTTCTTCCTTCCTCTGGGGTGAACGCAGAGGCACTTGCTAGGGTATGGGGCTGTGAAGGGGCCCAGGAAGGATGTCTGTCCCTGGACTGTCCTTGAATAGAGCAGATCATTTCTGTAGGAGCAAGTGCGCCTACAATACACACACAGAGGACACAGGACAGTTGATCGGGAAAACTCTAGCTAGGCAGAATCTGGTTATAGGCAGCTGATTTTTAATGTGGTGGTCAGCAGTATTTGCAAGTAAGAAGAAATAATGTATAAAACTACCATATGGAAGAATGTGATAGATGCCAAGGACAGTGGTAGGTGTGTTATATACACAATTGTTCACACAACAAACCCATGAGGTTGGTATTATTTTTATGACCACAAGGAAACTGAAGGCCAGAGGGACTACATAAGGCCTCATGACTTAGAAAAGGAGAATCTTGGTGGAAGGGCAGGACTATTGGAATTCAAAGTCCACACTATTAACCTCTACCAGGGATTATAACTAAATGGGAGGGACTCTAAAAGCAATATTCATTCTTGAAAATATTTTTCTTATCTAGAGCCATGAAGGTATTTATTAGGTTGAAACATATGTAATTGACAGTATTCAACTACTTGACCTACAAAAATGGCAATTTTATATGGTTCAATCATATCTATTTATAGCTTCTGTGGAAAATATTCACAGATGGGGGACACTCTGCCAAACATATTCATATTGAGGAACCCCACCCCCACATTTCCTATGACTCACAGATTTGTATTGTATAAAATAAAAAGGAAAATGACCAGAATAATAAAAATTCACTTAGCAAAGTTTGTATAATTAAGGCAGAAAATTTCTCTGCATTAAACATTAAAGTTTTATATTTGGAGGTAAAAACTGGGAACCTTTTGTAATGAATACATCAGCTCTGATAAAAGCTGACAGTTTGACTTGGAGGAGCCAGAATCCCAAAGCAGAACAACAAAATAAGATGATCTAATCAGGCCCAGGAGAGAGATGCTTCTCTGGTCACTGTTGGTTAGAGTTATTTATAATTTGATATGAATTTGTTTATGACTAACTTAACTATTTAGTACCATGAATAGAGTTCTTTCATTATACATATCTAGTTAATTTCAGCTAAAGCTTTGTTCTCATAAATTTCCCAAATAAAAGAGTCCTTTCATATACTGTGGTTGTCATTTATGATGTTAGCCAAATATGCCCAATTTTTCTCTCAGACACACGAAAACGGGAATGGCATTTCCAAGGCCCCTGTGACTGGGAGAGCCCTGTGATTAGTTCTGGCCAGTGAGTTGTGAGCAAAAGTAACATATGTCACCTCTGGGCTAAGCATGGAATTGCTGCTGTGACACCTTCCAGAGCTCTTCTTTCCTCTGGCACGATGCTTGACAACATTTAATACAACGGCTGCTCTCTCAGTCTAGATACTGGGACGGGGAGATTAGAATGTAACTCCTGGGCATCCATGATGGATATATACAGAAGAGAGAAATAAACTTTTTAATAACAGTCACTAAAGTCACTAAGATTTGGGGGTTGCTTAGTACAGAAGCATGTCTTGGTCTATTCTGGTTGATACAGATGTTTTGAATGGCCCAACGACAGTTTTGATTCTCATTCTGAAAATTAGGGTTGGGTCTCTCTGGTTCAGATATTTCTACTAGGTCTGGTGGACAGACCAGGTACCTGACTTACAAAATGGTGCCTGCAAAGGGCATATTTCAGTGTGGGGATAGCTACCCTTTCTCCCCAAAAGCAGGATCCTTCATGTCTAGTTATCAGTTCCAAGAATGAAGTATCCATTGATTGAAGCAAAGCCTTCACAAAGGTAGAAAGAGCTTTATAAGAAATAAAATTTCAGAGGAAACAGAAGTTACATCTGGGATAGAATATCACCCTTCCCCCATCTACCATGGAATCAGATTACCTCCATTCACTTCTCTTATTTAACTGTCAACATCATTATCAAAAAAGTGTGAAAACAAAGATGCTGCCTAGAAAGGTTGAATTTCCATCATAACCCATTAATATATTAGCAAGGATTGTTTATTAACTAGAAATCCAAATAGCATGGAGGGAATAGGATATTTTATAGATAAATCTAAAGGCAAGAGAGAGCAACCAAAGGTCAGAAGCACCAGGGACTGCCCGAATGACCTGACCCCACTCTGTGAACAGTAACACAGGAGAGTGCGGGAGCAGGAAGAACTGATTTTGCCAACTTCATGATTTCATCCTGGAGAAGAGCCCATTTTAACACTGATTCAAATGAAGTTTTCCTTGAGGGAAAATCCTCACAACTGGAGATGTTCATTAATAAGGGGAAAACAGTTTTCTGTTAAGATTTCTGAGTCTCTGTAAATAAGTTTATACCTTTTTAGTCTACTAAGTAAAATTTGTCTATTTACTAATTGCTGCAAATCTGTAGCATTTATTCCAATTCATAGATAATTTCTGTTAAAATGTGCAGCTTTAGGCTTGCTTATGAGGCCTCCTCACATTTCAGCACAACACGGAGTCTTGTCATAATATCTTGATAACTGTAAGATTCAAAAGTACTATTACAGGTCAGGCCATGCCTAGCAATTGTGTGATGAATTGGAGCATATCACAGAAAAACAAAAAACAAATATGTATGAAGACAACATTCATAGCAAGAAAAAGTTGTGAGATAAAACATGACAACATATTTTGTCAACAAGAAAAATAGAGACTCCCTCTCCTCCCCACACTCAGTGCTCACCATATCTGCCAGCAGGGATCTTTGAAAGAACTGGTCATTGCAACAGGTAATTTATGCAGCTCTTGTAATACCCAGACACTAATGCAAATCCCCTGCTTAAGAATGCTGACCTTCACAGCACCAAACCAGGGCTCAGTAACCAGAAATTCTCTTCCATCTTATGTGGAGGAGTCACATTTTAAAGCCTGTCATCTTGCATAGGGAACTACCATTTAACTGTCATTAATATGGCTTTTAGAATTTAAATTGAATAGCATATAAAATACTTCACAGTAGCAGGTAATTGTAGTTTATAATTGGTTTTCTTCTTTGAATGCTCCACTACAAGTTTCTCAGCCTTCACATTGGTTTTGATTGTGAATTCACAGTTTTGAGGGAATTGGTCAAGAAATAAAGTTTTATAAATAAACAAAGTTAAAGAAATAAAAGTTCAACCAAAGTTACAACTTTTGACCTAAGTCACATTGAATTTTGAAAAATGTATTGCACTTGTTCTTAACTGCCTTTGGCGTATTAGTTTGCTAGGGCTGCCATAACAAAATACCAGACACTGGATGACTTAAATGACAAAAATTTAGTTTTGCACACTTTTGGAGGCTAGGAGTTCAATATTAAGGTGTCAGCAAGTTTGAAGTCTTCTGAGACCTCTGTCTTTAGCTTGCAGATAGACACCTTCTCACTGTGTTCTTACATGACCTTACTCTATGCATGCACACCCCTGATGTCTCTCTGTGTATTCTAATCTCCTCTTTTTATCAGGACACCAATCAGCTTGGATCAAGGCCAAACCCAACAGTCTTAACTTAATCATCTCGTTAAAGACCCAAACCCATCTGAGATTAGGGATTCAACATATGATTTTTGAAGGGACACAATTCAGCCCCGAACACTTGGCAAATGGAATATAATGTAGCCTTTTCTTGATTACCCAGGATCTGAATTTTGGACATTCGTATATTTTTCTGTGCCAACAGCATCTCTATAGAGAGTGAGGGGGTTATAGAATGTGCTTTTTAGAGAAGTCCCTAGAATCCCTTTGTCAACTGAAAGCCCAAGACTTTTGCTATCCAACAGAGCAATCACTAGCCACATGTGGTTATTTATGTTTAAATTAATAAACTTAAATAAAATTAAAATTTCAATTCTTCATTTGCACTCGCTACAACACATATATTCAGTAGCCACTTGTGGCTAGTGCCATCATATTGGACAGTACAAATATTGAACATTTTCATTATCACAGAATTCTACTAGACTGCATTGTTGGACTGTTGCTGTTGTCTTGTTGACAGAAACTCACACACATTGGCCCTATGAAACCCTCCAGAGAGCATGACACAGCTGGAGTCTTCAAGAACAGCATGGCTTTAGCTGCCATTTCTTTCCTCTTCTCTTGGTCACATTCACCTCAGTTCCTCACTGTCATTGTTATTAGTCACCACCTTTTTACTCCATCACATTTTCTCCTAATTCTACTCTCTCGCTTTTTAATTTCCTGCTTCTCCCCCTCCTCACCACCCGTTTCACTGGCTTCATCTTCTCCTATCTTTTTCTTTGCTGGAATGGTGACTTTTGCTCTGAAACATTTTGTCAAACAGTGAGAAATTCTTCTTTCCTCTAATAAGCAAATTCCATTAATCTTCATGTCTTTGTCTACTTGACATTTCTATTGGTGTTTCATTCGAATACATCTTAGTTGTAATGGAACCCGATGCCTAAACAGTGGATGAAATGGAGCCACATAGTCTACTGCAAAGCATAGCAATCACAGGAAATTTGTTCTCTGCTATTCCTCTAGTATCATCTCTTGGGAGATGAGTTAGCCTAACAGTGAAGGACTTTGAATTCAGTGTGCCTGAGCTCAAAATGTGGTATCATTACCTATTAGGTATTTGGCCTTGAACAAATTTCTTATATTCAGTTTTCTCGTCTGTGTATTATAGATTTTACAATTTCATATTTTCCTGCTGCCTTGACATCTCCATAAACAGGTTATGAGCACCCACCCAGGTGACCAGGTGCACCAGTGTGGTTGGCTGGACCCTTCCACAAGTTCCCCTTCTTGACATCCTCTGATATGACCTATGACATTCAAATGCACTAATGAAATCCACTCATGCCTTTTGCTCATGTACCCAACACAGGTCCTTACTCTGTCTCAGCTTCCCACCTGTTTGTTTGAGCCTGCTCTCTGGGTTGGTATCCTCATGTGGCCCCTTCAGAGTGTGCAGTGACTCTGTCTTTCTAGGACCTGTGAGTACAATACACTCTGTTTTCTTCTGCCAAGCCTGTGTCCCCTCTGTGGTTATACCTGACTGACCATCACATAAAAAAATATAAAACAATCTCTAATATAAAGTTTAAGAACAATACTCACTTTATGAAGTTGTTAGGATGAAATAAATTGACGTATGGAAATGGTGCCTCAAATATAGCTCAATAGGTGGGAGCATTATTATTTCTCAGAAAAAGTTGAGCTCTTTAAAAGATGACTATGGCCCTGGCCAGTTTGGCTCAGCAGTTAGAGCAACAGCCCACAGACCAATAAGTCCTGGGTTTGATTCCAGTCAAGGTCATGTACCTCAGTTGCAGTTCGTTCCTGGTCCTGGTTGGGGTGGGGCAGGAGGCAACCAGTTGATGTGTCTCTCTCACATTGATGTCTCTCTCTCTTTTCCTCTTTCTCTCTCTCTCCCTCCCACTTTATCTGAACAAAAAAAAAAGGAAAAATATCCTCGGTCAGAGGATATATATATATATTTTTTTTTAAGTTGACTATGGACCTTGTCTGCTGGAGTATTGTAGTGATCTCAGGCACAGGAACATTTATATGCCATACAGACTCTTTATTGTGATATGTTTCATATTCAAGTTTTGCTAAGAAGTCCCTCCACTATATAATTTTATATCCACCTATTAAGACAAGACTTATGCAGAAACAACAGGGATTAGTAAAAGACTGTACGTAATCAGATGGTAAATCATAATGGATGATATAGTCTATAAGATTTGGAAAGAGAAATGCTGACTTCTGGTTTCTGGTTCCACATGAAAGAAGCTTCAAAGTCACCATTCTATCAAACAGCAAGTAAAAAGTTAAACAGACTAAAAATCAACAACTCTTCTAGGATACATAAGAGAGATGAGGACACGGGGCAAACTGCTGCCCCCAAGGTTGGAGAGACAGGCAAATAAATACAGAGCAGAGACTCACAGGTGAAACCACCCCAGGAACCAGTGCTGGGGTAGAAAAACCTAAACTGTAATTGATGAATTGCTGAAAACTCAGTGTGGACAAGTCTGAGAGTTAAAGACTCCAGGGAGATCCAGTTTGGGAAGAAAGGGAGAAGGTACACTATCTGGATATCAACCCGATTCCCACAGTAAGAATTGGATAAAAATCCCTGGTGCTTTCTGCAGGGGCACAAAGCCATCTTGAAATATGTCAGAACATTCTGCTCTTGATAACAATGCCTGCCCTCAGGGGAAACTAGTTAATGACACCCTAATCTGCTGGGATAGTATCTGAACCTAACTGTCCTGGGGAAGGAAAAACCCAACTCCAACTCACTCTATTGAATCTCTCCTACCTGATGGGGGAAAAATAGTGAGAATCACTTCTGAAGGTCACAGTCCATGGTCCAGGCTCACTAAATGACTGAGACCTAATCATAGGACTAAAGAATGCTTTACCTATCTTCATACCTCACCACCACATTACTAAAGATCTATTTACAGCAGGGGTTTTGTTTGTTTGTTTGTTTGTTTGTTTGTTTGTTTGTTTTACCCAGTACATTATGTCTAGCTATCAAGAAGAAAATTACATGGGATACCAAAAGATAAAAATCACAATTTGAAGAGGCAAAGCAAACATCAGAACAAGTCATGGCAAGAATTCTGGAATTATCATATTGTAAATGTAAAACAACTATGAGTAATATGTGAAGGGCTCTAATGGATAATGTAGAAAGCATGTAAGAACAGATAGGCAATGTAAGCAGAGACATGGAAATCTTAAGAAAGGACCAAAAGAGACGTTAAAAATAAAAAACACTGTAACAGAAATGAAGAATGCCTTTGATGGGCTTACTAGTAGATTGGACATAACTGAGGAAAGAATCTCTGAGCTTGAGTATTATTTTCAAAGAAAACTCTAAAACTAAAAAGCAAAAAAAAAAAACAAAACAGACTGAAAAATAAAACCAGAATAAAATATCTAAGAACTGCGGGACAACTACAAAATGTGTGACATGTATGTAATGGGAATAGTGAAAGGAGAAGAAATAGAGAATGAAACAGAAGAAATATTTGAAACAATAATGACTGAGAATTTTCCCATTAATGTCAGACACCAAACCACCAATCCAGGAAGCTCAGACAACACCAGGTAAAATAAATGCCAAAAATATCAACCCCAAAACTATATGTAAACATGTAATTTTCAAATTATAAAAAAAGAAAAGAAAAAATTCTTAAAGAAGCATCAGGAAAAAACATCTTATCTATAGAAGAATAAAGATAAGAATTATGTCTGACTTTTCTTCAGAAACTATGCAAACAAGAAGAGAGTGAAATATTTAAAGTGTTAAAGGGAAAAAAAAAACAAAAAACACCAACATAGAATTCTGTCTTCTGTGAAATTATCCTTCAAAAGTAAAGGAGAAATAAAGACTGTCTCAGACAAACAAAAATTTAGGGAATTCATTGCCAGTAGACCTGTCTTGCAAAAAAAATGTCAAAAGAATTTTTTTTTTTTTTTTTAGTGGTACATGCCCCTAGCGGGAACTGAACCCGGGACTCTCTAGTCCACAGGTCGATGCTCAACCACTGAGCCAAACTGGCCAGGGCTGTCAAAAGAAATTTTTGAAAAAGAAGAAAAATATACGTCAGAAATTCAGAACTACATAAAGAAAAGAAGAGCATCAAAGAAGAAATAAGTGAAGGTAAAAATTTTTTTATTTTTTTCCTTAATTGATTTAGCATAACAGTTTGTTCAAAATTATATCAAAAATGTATCTAACTATGTATACTTATATTTATATTTTATGTATATATGTAAATGCTTTTATGTACATATGTACATGAAATAAAGGACAGCAATGATACAAGGGATGAGAGGGAAGAATTAGGATTATTTTGTTAGTGTAAGATACTTACAAATAATAATAACAATAATAATAATAATGCTTTGTGTGACCTGAACTCATCAATAAAATTTTTACAGGCCCCAGTGAAGAGAGTTTTCTCCTGGAGAGGAAACAGAGGAGAAATCAGAACCACGTGAGGAAGGTGTTGAGCAAAGATAGAAAGAAGGAGTGTACATGGGGGATGTGTATGAGGGTAGGAAGGGGTGCATTTGATTGAGAGGAATCTCTGGGTTTAGGAACAAGAAAGATAGATGAGGGTGAGAGTGGAAAGACTGGCAGGTCTGGAGTTAGAATCCATGTATCAGAGGGAGGGTATTTCAGTTCTTTCAATATATTTCTAAGTAATCTTCACAATTTATTTCTTGTAAAATATGCTATGTTGTACTTACAATTATTTGATTCTCTAAGCTCGCTTTCAATGACTACCTCCAAGTTAGAGCCTTTCAAATTCTCATCTCCCTTCAGGTCACTACTAGGAATGTTTCCATTTTAGCATCATCTATATACTTCAGAAAAATTCACCTTGTCAGATATGCCATTGATAAAATATTAAATTACAATAAACCTCCAACTAACTGAAGAACATAAAATAACCCCTGTGAACAGGAAGACTTCATCTTTGTGGTTCTTCCAGGTGAGCGTACATTAAGAGGGATTCAAGCAATCAGCTTATTTCAAATCTACATTTATTTTGTACCCACTATATACTAAAGAAGTGCACCTGGTATTTTTAATTATATAATAGAAATATGAGAAATATTTTTACCTTCACATGGTAATAGAATACTTATGGAAAGTAAAGTAACTAAACAATATGAACAGTGAATAGTATAGTATTAAATAATATAAAGACTTATTAATAGGACAGATTAATGAAATAAGGAATAGTTAGCAGTACTGTTGTTTCACTTGCTGATATTTGAGTGTACTTTTAAAATGTGTAGGATTGCTTAGATAAAAAGAAAAAGACAAATCTTTTTTTTTTTTTGGTAGGAAAAAACATTAGTAGAGTATAGAGGCAAGAATAAGCCAGGGTTTTCCTGGACAGTGAGAAAAATACAGGGCAGGGTCACACTGAAAAATATCAGAAGATAAGGTTTTTTGACAGAAAATTAAAGAAGGGCCTTCAAAGCCAGAATAACGTTTATTTTTCTGAAACACAAATCCTCAAGTATTTACCTCAGGTGCCTAAGCATGACTCCATGACATAGTCATAGAAACATTTCAAATCATTCAAAGTGCCTATTGTAATGCAGAATATAAGTCTAGGTATTGACATTTTTAAAGACATGCTCCTTCTCAAAATTACTGATTTGGGGTAGAGATTTGTACTTCCTAGAATGTAGTTTCCCAACTGGCACCCTAGATACCAGTTAGTTTTACCCAATTTTGCTTTATCTTAAATTCTCTTTTTCAATTTTATTTTTTCATTTTTTATATCTAACTGCCTTTATATCATAGGTAGACCCTAGAATCTAGAAATATCCAAGGATATTTTTATTTCCAAACTAAAGGAATTTCCCCCCCTAATTTATTAATTCAGCAAATATTTACTGAACACCTACTATGTTCAGAGAAACTAGTTTATGGGCTTGGATAGATTGTGAACAAAATCAACAAAATCCCTGCTCTTGGAGAGCTTTAATTTAAATAAACAGAGAGATAAAATAAAAGTAAACCATGAGAGATATTCATTATTATCCCATGTCACAGCTAAAAACAAAAACAAAAAAATACACACATTCAGAGAAACAAGTGAACTTCCCAAATTTATACAATTATTTAGTTATAAAATAAAACTCAAACTCTTCTTTATCTGACCAAAGTATTTATTATAAAATAATTGACTACTAAAATGCAGAGATACAACTCTTCAGTTGGCTTTTGGCATTTCTAAGATGTACTTCTTTTCCCCCCTCCAATTCTACTCATTCTCTATGTCTTGATTTTGAAAGACAAAAACTAGTGTGTGTTAAAAATTGATGGGAAGCAGCATTAGGATCTTGAGAGTTATAGTCTATTACCAATTCTTATCTCTCTGGACTGTACACATTGCAAATGGGTGGTATTTGTTTTTCAGGATAAACTGACATTTTCTCTCTCTCTCTCTCTCTCTCTCTCTCTCTCTCTCTCTCTGTATATATATACACACACACACACACATATATATAATCATATATATATATATATATATATATATATATATATACATACATATATATATATGACAGTATTACAGATGTTCCCAATCCCACCCTCCCACCCCCTGCCCTTACCCAGCTCTGGTCTTGAAGTTCATTGCCCACTTAGATACACACCAGTCTGTTCCTGATCAGCACCATGGACAGCTGCTTCCCCTGTCGGTTTTTCCAAAAGATTCTATCGTTAAATATTGCACACTGTCTTCTGTTCCTCTGCATTTTAAATATCATACGGTTATTGCAACAACTATTTAACCATTCCCATATAATTCATCATCCAGAACATTCATTAGCTCTAAATGCTCAATTAGGAAGCAGCAAAAAGTACATAAGAATAGTATTTTAATTTAATATCCTAAACAGAACATCTTCTCGGGATTTGTTTGTTTTGTACATGTGTTTAAGCCAAATAGCATAATTTACACATCCTATAGGACATTGTTATGTTTTCATATGTACTGACCATGGCTGCCATAAATGAATTATCAAAATATTAAAGTTCAAATATTTGGATGTAGAAATCATATGCCAAGGAAATCCCATGATCTAATTATATCTTATAAATATAAATGTTCTCAGCATCATCTCACTGAATGACAAGGAGGTTTCAAAATCCATTATTCCTGCTGGAAAATAAGTACAAATGGACATAGGGGTAATATTCAGCCCCTTCATGGTGTACTTCATATACTAAGATCTTACTAATTGCTTTTTTATTGCACTCAAGAAAGTGCTAATAAATGCCTCCATTATGCCTCTTCTTCCCCTGCCATTAGGTTGTGATTTGGTAACTTCTGCAACAGACCATAGAGAAGCCAGAATGGCTTTGGTATCACAGTGAGCTAGAGGCTTCTTTGAAAGCAACGGCTTCAAGTATGTAAAAATAATTTTATATTAGTAGCAGAAAACAGCTTTTATGGTTGACATTTAAATCACATCTAAGTATAAGGCACCACATACAAAATAGTACATAAAGTAATAATTGAGAAAATGTCAAATTTTGTAGCTGATTTTCACTTGGGTTTGACATTTTGTCCAAAAACAGAAATACCTCTTTGAAGCTTGGTTGTGTTAGCTCTCTAATCTAAACTCACATGAAGTGAACATTCAGTGTTAAAGTTTTCATCCTTTTTAATCTATGACATTGGAAACATAATGTACAGTAGCCATTGTTGTCTCAAAATACTATCACTGCATGTTCAAACAATGTCCCCCATTTATCCATGGGGGATATGTTTCAAGACCCCCAGTGGATGCTGAAACCTCAAATAGTACCGAACCCTATATATATTATGTTTTTTTTCTTATGCATATATACATGTTATGGTTTCTCTTTGGTTTATTTGAATTGCCAGTGTCATTATTCTTTCTTTCTTTCTTTCTTTCTTTCTTTCTTTCTTTCTTTCTTTCTTTCTTTCTTTCTTTCTTTTGTTTTTGTTAAATTTACACCCTCCACCCCTTCCTCTCCACCCCATCCCCAGCTTTGTTGTCTATGTCCATTGGCCATGCATACATGCATGTAAGTTCTATGGTTTATCTCTTCCCCCACAAACACCCCCTCCTCTGAGGCTTGTCAGCCTCTACCCCACCTCCATGTCTCTGGGTTAATTTTGTTCAGCAGTTTGTTTAATTCATTATATTCTACAAATAAGTGAGATCACATGATATTTGCCTTTCTCTGCTTGGCTTGTTTTGCTTAGCATAATACTCTCCAGGTCCCTCCATGTCATCTCAAAGGATAAGAGATCTTTCTTTCTTACAGCTGCATAGTACTCCATTGTGTACATGTACCACAGCTTTTTTATCCACTCATCTACTGATGGACATGGGTTGTTTCCAGATCTTAGCTATTGTAAATAGTGCTGCTATGAACATAGGGGTGCATATATTCTTTCTGATTGGTGTTTCAGGTTTCTTAGGGTATATTCCTAGAAGTGGGATCACTGGGTCATATAGAAGTTCAATTTTTAACTTTTTGAGGTAACACCATAGTGTTTTCCATGGTGGCTGCACCAGTCTGCATTCCCACCAGCAGTGTACTAGAGTCCCCTTTTCTCCACACACTCACCAACACTTGTTGTTTGATGATTTGTTGATGGCGGCCATTCTGACAGGTGTGAGGTGATACCTCATTGTTTTTTTTTATTTGCATCTCTCTGAGGATTAGTGATGTTGAGCATTTCTTCATATGTCTCTTGGCCATTTATATGTCCTTTTTGGAGAGGTATCTATTTAGGTACTCTGCCCATTTTTTAATTGGGTTCTTTGTCTTCCTTTTGTTGAGTTGCAGTGTCATTATTCTTGATCTTTGGGACTGTTATTGAGTAAAATAAGTTACTCATAAGCATTTTACTATCTGATAGCCAAGATTACTAACTGACTAACAAGAGGACAGCATATACAGTATAGATGTGCTGGGCACAGAGATGATTCATGTCCTGGGTAGGACAAAAATTTCATCACACTACTTGGAATAATGTGCAATTTAAAACTTATCAATTGTTTATTTCTGGAATTTTTCACTTAATATTTTCAGACTGCAGTTGACCACAGGTAATTGAAATAATAAAAAGTAAAACTGTAGATAAGGGTGGACTGCTGTATTAGACAATAGCTTTTTGAACAGACGTCTTAAGTGCATTGACCTGTTAGATAGGAAAATTGTTGTGGACAAATCAAGGTTTTTCACTTAAAATAACAAAGAAATTAATTAGCAAACAGACTTTATAAGCCATAAGAAGCCATTATTTACTATTTATTGACATATGATCAATTCCCCAAAATAAAATATTACACTTTTGTTTGAATTTGTTAGAATGTATATGTATTATTTATCTGTAGTGTTAAGTTTTTGTTTATGTATAACGCACATACAGAGAAGTACACAAGTCAGAAATATGCAATGCAATAAATTTTGCAAAGCCAATCCATAATGTAATCCACACTCAGATTGAAATGTGGTCTTATCAGTATCTCAGAATCTTATACCTCCTTCTAGTCACTAATTTCTTTGTTCCAAGGATAACAACTACCCTGACTTCTAACACTAATACTGCCTTTGTTTTTTTGTTTTGTTTTTTTGTATTCTGTGTAAATGGTATCATATAGCAGCTTTAATAAACATTCATAGTTTTCCAAAGTGGTTGTACCAAATTATACTACTATCAGCTGTTTATGAGAGTTTCACTTGCTCCCATCCTCACCAAGTCTTAATAGTGTTCATGTATTACTAGTACAATTACTATAATAATAATGGTAAATAATTATAAGGCAATTTCAATTTAGAGGAAAATTGCCTAGACTATTTGCAAGAAAGAAATGGTAAAAATCATACACAAGAATTCCAACTATTTTATTTTAATTTTTAAGATTTTATAAATATACATATCTATATAGAAAATTAGAGAAAATCACTTATATTTAATAACAGTTAATATTCTGCCACAAAGCTTCAACTTTTTTGCTGAAATATTAAAGTAAATTACAGATGTCAGGACATTTCAGTCTAAACATTTTATTTATTTATTTTTAAATTAATTAATTAATTTATTTTTGTTACAGATATTTCTCCTTTTCTCCCCACTAATACCTCCCTCCTCCCCCCTCCCTGCCCTGTTCCCAGCTTTGTTGTCCATGTCAATTGTTCATGCATACATGCATATAAGTTCTGTGGTTTATCTCTCCCCACAATCCTCTTCTGGGGGTTGTCAGTCTGTACCCCACTTCCACGTCTCTGGGACTACCCCATTCCTCAGACTGTTACATTTATTATATTCCACAAATAAGTGAGATCATATGATATTTGTCTTTCTCTGCTTGGCTTGTTTCGTTTAGGATAATACTCTCCAGGTCCCTCCATGTCGTCTCAAAGGATAAGAAATCTTTCTTTCCCACAGCTGCATAGTACTCCATTGTGTAAAGGTACCACATTTTTTATCCATTTGTCTACTAATGGACACTTGGGCTGTTTCCAGATCTTAGCTATTGTAAATAGTGCTGCTATGAACATGGGGGTACATATATTCTTTCTGATTAGTATTTCAGGTTTCTTAGGATATATTCCTAGAAGTGGGATCACTGGGTCATATAGAAGTTCAATTTTTAATTTTTTGAGGTAACACCATAGTGTTTTCCATAGTGGCTGCACCAGTCTGCATTCCCACCAGCAGTGTACTAGAGTCTCCTTTTCTCCACAACCTCGCCAACACTTGTTGTTTGATGATTTGTTGATGGCAGCCATTCTGACAGGTGTGAGGTGATACCTCATTGTTGTTTTAGTTTGCATCTCTCTGGTGATTAGTGATGTTGAGCATTTCTTCATATATCTCTTAGCCATTTGTATGTCCTGTTTGGAGAAGTGTCTATTTAATTCCTCTGCCCATGTTTTAATTGGAATCTTTGTCTTCCTTTTGTTGAGCTGCATGAGCACTCTGTATATATTGGAAATTAACCCCTTATCTGATGTAACATTGGCAATTATACTCTCCCATAGAGAAGGTTGCCTTTCCATTTTGGTAGTTCTTTCTTCTGCTGTGCAGAAGCTTTTGAGTTTGATGTAGTCCCATGTGTTCATTTTTTTCCTTTGCCTTTCTGTTGCCTTAGGTGATGTATCAGTGAAAATTCTGCTGCATATGATGTCTGAAATTTTGTTGCCTACAGTTTCTTCTAGGATTTTTATAGATTCATGAGTCACATTTAAGTCTTTTATCCATTTTGAGTTTATTCTTGTGTAGGGTGTAAGTTGATGGTCTAGTTTCATGTTTTTGCATGTAGCTGTCCAATTTTCCCAACACCATTTATTAAAGAGGCTGTCTTGACTCCACTGTATGCTCTTTCCCACTTTGTCAAATATTAATTGAGCATATTGCCTTGGACCCATTTCTGGGTTCTCTGTTCTGTTCCACTGGTTTATATGCCTGTTCTTGTGCCAGTACCAGGCTGTTTTGATTACAGTCGCTTTGCAGTATAACCTGAAATCTGGTAATGAGATCCCTCCACGTTTGTTCTTCTTTTTCAAGATTGCTGTGGCTATTCAGGGTCTTTTTTGGTTTCATATGAACTTTTGAAGTATTTGTTCTAGTTCTGTGAAATATGGCGTTGGTATTTTGATGGGGATTGCATTGAATCTATAGATTGCTTTGGGTAGTATGGACATTTTAATGATGTTAATTCTTCCAATCCATGAACAAGGTATGTGCTTCCACTTTTTTATCTTCCTCTATTTTTTTTTTCAATGACCTATAGCTTTCTGCGAACAGGTCCTTTATTTTTTTGGTTAAGTTTATTCCTAGGTATCTTAATTATTTTGCTGCGATGGTAAATGGGAATTTTTTTTAGTTTCTCTTTTTGTGAGTTCATCATCGGTGTATAAAAATGCCAAGGATTTCTTGACATTACTTTTGTATCCTGCTACTTTTCCAAATTCATTTATTAAGTCTAGTAAATTTTTGATGGAGTCTTTGGGTTTTTTTTATGTATAGTATCATGTCATCTGCAAATAATGACAGTTTTATTTCCTCCTTTCCGATTTGGATCCTTTTTATTTTTTCTTCCTGTCTGATTGCTGTGGCTAAGACTTCCAGTACTATGTTAAATAAGAGTGGTGAAAGTGGGCATCCTTGTCCTGTTCCTGTTCTTAAGGGAAATTCTGTTAATTTTTGCCTATTGAGTATGATGTTGGCTGTAGGTCTTTTATATATGACCTTTATTATGTTGAGATATGATCCCTCTCTTCCCAGATTGCCGAGCGTTTGCTGGATTTTGTTGAATGCTTTTTCAGCGTCTATTGATATGATCATATGATTTTTATCTTTTATTTTATGTGGTGTATCACATTTAGTGATTTGCAAATATTGTACCAGCCTTGCATCCCTAAGATGAATCCCACTTGGTCATGGTGAATAATTTTTTTGATGTATTGCTATATCTGATTTGCTAGTGTTCTGTTCAGGATTTTGACAACTATGTTCATCAGGGATATTGTCCTGTAGTTTTCTTTCTTTGTAGTGTCTTTCTAGTTTTGGAATTAGAATTATGCTGGCCTCATTAAACGAGTTTGGAAGGCTTCCTTCTTCTTGAATTTTTTGAAATAGTTTTAAGGGAATGGATATTAGTTCTTCTTTGAATGTTTGGTAAAATTCCCCTGTGAAGCTGTCCGGGCCTGGGCTTTTGTTTGCTGGGAGATTCTTGATTACATCTTCAATTTCCTTATTTGTTATTGGTCTGTTCAAGTTTTCTATCTCTTCCCGGTCCAGTTTTGGGAGACTGTGTTTTGAGAAATTTGTCCATTTCGCTTAGATTGTTTAATTCATTGCCATATAATTGTTCATAATATTTTTTAACACTTCTTTGTATTTCTGTGGTGTCAGTTACTATTTCTCCTCTTTTGTTTCTGATTTTGTGTATTTGGGTTCTCTCTCTTTGTTTCTTGATAAGTCTAGCTAAGGGTCCATCAATCTTGTTTATCTTTTCAAAGAACCATCTCTTTGTTTCATTGATCCTTTGAATTGTTTTTTTGGTTTCCATGTCAGTTATTTCTGCTGATCTTTACTATTTCCTTCCTTCTACTTGCTCTGGGGTTTTCTTTTTGTTTGTCTTCTAGTTCTTTAAGTTGTGAGGCTGGATAGTCTATTAAAAGTTTTTCTTGCTTTTTGAGGTAGGCCTCTAGTGCTATGAACTTTCAGAACTGCTTTTGCTGCTTCCCATAGATTTTGTGTTGTTGTGTGTTCATTTTCATTGGTTTCTTCTTGATCTCCATGGTAACCCATTCATTGTTCAATAACATGCTATTTAGCCTTTATGTTTTCAAATGTCTTTGATGTTCTTGTTGCAATTGATTTCTAGTTTCATGCCATTGTGATTTGAGAAGATGCTTGATATGATTTCAGTCTTGTTAACTTGTAAAGACTTAGTTTTGTGCCCTAGCATGTGGTTTGAGAATGTCCCATGTGCTTCTATTGACTGGGGATCGATGTATGCTCCCTAGCCTCTGTTGCTGGGAGTATATCTCGACTCTGATCAGGCTGCTACTATGGGGGATAGTGCTGGGCTCCAGGCTGTCC